>NC_133521.1:10983750-11666875 GCF_049354715.1 Callithrix jacchus | reverse complement strand
AAGGCAAAGTGTATACTCACTCAGGCATATATAAATCAACATTCACCATCCTTAGAATGTCCAGGCTAGTAAAGCCAGGTCATACCACATTCCTGACTTCAGAGCAACAGAAATGAACAAGGGCCACTTAGTCATACCTGGGATCACATTATAGGGCTTATTCTATAAGCAGTTCCAAGATCAGTCAAATCTTAGGTTTATCCAAAGCAACGGAACCCTCACCCAAAACCACAAACAGCAAATATGCAAGTATGCAAGATACCTGAGAACATGATGAGAAAATGGTAACTGATCATTTTGACCAAAGACCCTGAGCATCCTCTCCTCTCCTATACACCCTACACTTTCTACTTTCTTTGAGGACGTAGCACAAGAAAATCTATCTTCTCTTTGTGGACACACAATGCTTTTAAGATGCTCAACAAACATTTCTGTGTATGAATGAAACAATGAAGGAAATGAACCAATGCAATCACAGTGGAGCTGCATTCTATTATTTTTATTTCCTCTTCTGTTAGAGTCTCTTTCATAGCAATGTTCTGGGGCTAAAAAGCAGGACAGAGAGAGCTGCACATTTCCCAGAAGAATTGGAGAAGGTATGTGGAGCGGGTAGCCAAGTTGGGCTTTGGCTTGCAATGCCCCAAGGACACTGACAAATAGCCCTATAATAACCCATCTGAGTCTCAGAAGTCATTCCTTAGAGCTGCCCTATAAAAGCCAAAGGGAATTATTCATTAGCAAGTGTGAATAACACTAGATACCACCAGCAGATTGTATTTGGCTTTGCTGAATTATTCATAAGCATTTGTGAAAAATGTACAATCCAAAGGGTGTTAAACCAATCCAGATTGTTTGGCAATATTTGTTTTCCTTTAAAAATAATTTTTTAAATCACCTCCAAGCTATAGTTCTTATACTAAAAATCAGTTACCAAACTGGCAAAACAAGTAGGTGAAGAGTAGAAAGCCAACTAAGAAAGGGGTATCAGTGATCTTATTTAATATTCATCATTATAATGACAGGCAGTAGACTGAACCAATGTTTGTTTACCTGTCCATATCCTGCCTTTTTTAGATTCTGTATGGTCAAAGACAGTAGGAGCTCTACAATGAGATTTATATGTGGGGGGGAAAAAAACTCCTTTGAGTCCTGTCACAGAGCAGATGCAAATTTAATTACTGCACGTTAAGCTTTCCATCTTGTCTAGGTGTCCTTGGAAAGCAACTGTAAACAAGAAGCAGTCAGCAATCAGGTGTCAGGGGCTCATTTGATCAGCTACAAAATATGTCACAAATCACTGGCAGGAAGTGAGTCGGAAAGGGGAACAAAGAGGTAGAAGTGACAGTGTAGGAGGCAGATCTTGTGGGTGTGCCTGTTAGTGCTGGGGACTGCTCCCACTGCCAGCTCTGACTTCCCAGAGAAAGTGCCCCTGCCTGACAAGGCTCTCTCATCTCACATTTGTTATACATTTTCCTATGGTCTGCAGAAATCACCACCACAACTGGGGAGTCAACTAGAGATACTAAGCACAGTTAAATTACTCGTGACTAAAGAAAACCTAGCACAAGCTGATTTATTTTTTCAAGGCAATCGGAGAAATCTGGAAATTAATGCAGAATCTAAATTTGGGTAAAAGAGAACACAACAGTCAGCAGTCTCAAAGAAAACCCTGGGCTTCCCATCTTTTTAGTGTGCCTCTAATTGAAGGAGAAGAATGTTCTCTTCTATGAAGCTGAGTCTGAACCTGAGCTGTCAAATGCCCTGCAGTTTCTATGATAATGGGTGCTGCATTTGTAGGCAAGTGAAAGGAAGTGATCCCTGAGTGTATACAATTTGTAATTCTGCAAAGAGCCTGTAGCCTTCCTGAAGGGAGCCCACTTCCAGCTACTGCTCGCTTCTACATGACAACTGGAGAAAATGATGTCTGTACTTGAAACCAAACCATGGTTCCACAAGTACTTTCTGCTAAATTATTTCATAGGCATTTTTTAATATATTGACTTAAGTGAAAACTCTCCCCACAACTATAATGAATTAACGACTTTCAAATGGAGAGGAAAAAATCTGAAAGCAACCAAACTCTATTAAACTTGAAGCAAATTAACCTATCTCTCTAAGCTTCAATTGTCTCATCTCTAAAATCAGGGGGGAAGAAATGGTAACTAGGCAGGGTTCCTATGAGGATTACAGGAGATAATACATGTAAGTTAAAGCCTGTATTATTATTAAAGAATAGGGAAAATAATATCAGTAGTGCATTATCTGCCTAGTAACACAAGTATTCCCACGATAATAAACTCTATGAAAAATTATGCCTAAAATTATCTGCAAACATGTTACAATTATTTTATTCCCTAGAATACTAGATAAGGACAAAAGTTCTTTCCCCCCAGTTTCCCACTTTTATAAGTGAGAAAGAGATATCAAAGACTCATCAGAGACCTGTTAAGTAAATATCAGCCTATGGCACAGGGGGAACAGGAGTGGAAAGTAAAGAATGAAAACGTAACTGGAATCATCGGGGTGTATATCCCATTCAGTTCAGATGTTCTTACTGTCTAATCTTCCATATATCCAATTTAGGTTCCTTCTAAGAGGGTAGGGCAGGACAAAGCCACAAACATCAACTGGGGGAAAGAACCAAAAGGAGACACCTAGTGGCCAAGTAAGTTTCCATTCAGACCACAGTGAAGCTGCAAATCATGTTAACTTGAAACACTTTATAATCCAAGAAAATGTGATAGATCTATTAAAAGAGAGACATTAGGTAGAGAAGAAAGATAATATTTTTGTAGCAAATGAAAGGGCATTTCAACTCCTGTTTTGGGCTAAGGAAAATTCAAGGCTTCCATAGATTGGTGAGAGACTGACAGTGGAAAGGAGACAGCCAGCTGGAATGATACATAGCTGGATTCAAATTCAAGTTCTGGCACTTACTCATAGATAGAGTTATACGCTCTAACCTTTTCCACATCATGGAGTGTGCAGAAAATTATATTTTCAAGGCACACTGGAGTAATGAGAAGAGGATGCCCAGAGTTAGAGATGAAGAGACCAGGGGCTCCAGCTACCCCTGTCCCCATCAGCCCATTTCAAGAACTAAGGGAATCAGTGTCTCCACAAACTATTACCCACTCAAGGCACACAAGTGGAAAGTGCTCCTTAAACAACCTAGTTAATATTATTGGGCCTTCATTTCCTTATCTATAAAGTGTGGTAAACAATAACCACTTAGGTATATGATGACGATTAACTCAGATACTGCATATAAATAAAATGCCTGGTACATCCTATGTACCCAATCAATGTCTTATTTTTTCTTCCTTTTATGCTACTTATTTTAGTATCAACACACAGGGATCCTGTTTTGTCAACAAGGAGTAATAGCAAAAATCATAGCTCCTGTTTAATTGAGTGATATAATAAGCCACGCCAGTGCTGGACTGCCTCACCAAACCTTTATAACCACCTTAGAAAGCAGGGATAGTAGATACCTTCTGTTGCCCACCTAGTGTCTATTACTGCAATTTTTCTTATCAACAAAATCTTGATTTTGACGTGGACAGCAATGTGCCCACCCAAAAAACTTGCTTTTCCAGACTATGTTGCTTGTAGCTAGGAGTGGCCATATGGCACAGTTCTAATTGATAAACTGGAAGGGCTGTTATTGACCCTTGCTGCCAGGCCAATGCCTGAAGGTCTATCCACCACATTTAAATGAAACCACATAGTAAGCAGCCTCTAAGAAGGCCCTCAATAATCCTGGCCTCCTGGTATTCCCATCCTCCTGGAATTCCTCCCCTTGAGTATAGGCTGGACCTAGGGATTCACTTCTGACAAACAGAATACCACAGAAGTGATGGAATGTTACTTCCCAGATTAGGTTACAAAAAGTCTGTAACCTCCACCTACTCTCCCCAGATACTCTGGGAGAAACTGACGAACATGTTGTGAGCTGCCCTATGGAGAGACCAACGTGCCAAGGAATAAACAGCCAGTACGAGTCTGTCACTTGCCAAAAGTACATGAGGGAGCTTGGAATCAGATCCCCTTTACCTCAGTCAAGTCTTGAAATAAGTGAATTCTCAGCCAACAGCTTTGTGAGACCCTGAGCCAGAGACAACTAGCTAAGCTGTATCTGGATTCATGACCCATAGACGTTGTAGGATAATTAATATTTGTTGTTTCCAATTGCTAAGACTTGTGGTAACTTGTTACACAACAATAACAGAGTTTAGTCACCATCTTTCTATGAAACTGCATACTGAGAATGGCAGACAGAACAGGACACTAGAAAGATCCTGGTTCCCCAGTGACTTTCTTGGGCAGCTTGACTACTACCTAGCTCATGATTCAGATTATGTGAAAAAAATAAACCTTTATTTCATTAAACAATTAAAATCAATTCAAACTCATATAGTAAGCACTATTACTACTACTACTACCATTATTATTATTACTCTTCCCAGGTAACATCTAATGGGTCTGTACAATACAAATAAAAGATCAACAGAGTGGTTCATAGATTATAATCCAATGGAATAAATAATGCAATAGAAGTTATTCATAAACAATATTCAGTAAAAAGGGTAAATTATAAAAGCATATAGAATAACCTCATCGCTTCAAAATGTACACACACACACACAAATGCACAGAAAGTCTTGAAGGTTATAGACCAAGGGTCAGCCAATTTTTTTTCTGTAAAGGTCCAGAGAGTATTAATAAACACTTCAGGCTTTGAAGGCCTGCAACTAAGTACTAAAACTGTCATTTTAGCATGAAAGCAGTCTACAGAATATGTAAATGAATGAGCATGGCTTATGTTTCAATAAAACTTTATTTGTGGAAACAATTTTGAATTTCATATTTATTTTCTCATGTCACAAAATGTTACTGTTGACTTTAATGTTTTTCAGCTATTCAAAAATGTAAATGCCATTCTCAGCTCAAGGTTCATAAAAAAACAGGTGGCAGGCCAGATTTGGCCCACAGGCAATAGTTTGCTGACCCCTGTTACAGGCCAAAATGTCCATGGCAATTACGTTGTTTGGAAAGTAAAATTAAGGTTGACTTTTACTTTCTTCTTTAAGCCTTTCAGCATTGTCTTAAATTATGGTTCTGTATTTTATTATTAGAATATACACGAAAGCTGTGTTTATCCAGGGTGTGCAGGGGAGACAGAAAAGCTTCTTGTGAGGCAATGGGACCTTGAAATGCACTGAAAAAGCCACAGACCTGGGTCCCACCAGATCATCAATAAAAACTGTCAACTAAGCCAGAGATAACATTTTCAGTGCCTCTCAATGATTCTCCAAAGTGGAAGGTAATCATGTAGCTATTTGAAAGGAGCATTACAAGATGAAGAATTGAAACAGATGGGGAGAGCCTACTGTAAAATGCGCATGTCTTCCCTCAAAAAATAAGATTATGACACACTGAGCAGAAAGGCAAGAAAAACCAGAAAATATTCTATAAGCATATCTTCAATCCTGTATGCACATTAGAAGTTTCATATTTTCTGAAAATATTCTCTTCACTTAGCAGACACATAACCCAGAGATACAAGTTAGAAAATTCTAATTTGCAACTGTTTTCAAAATAAACATAAAATTTTCAGTACAATAAAACAGATGTAACTGATGACATCCAGTCACTATGTCCTGCTCTTTAAAAAAAAAAAAAATACACTCTACACCATGTAATATTCAACTTTGTAGGCACAATGTCACAAAGCCATTCTAGCTGTCAGTATTCTTGTAGAAAAACAATAGGACAGGGAAAACACAAGTTCTGGTGCTTCTTGTTAACATTTACCGTATGATCCTTGGGTTACAGATGGCACTGCTAAATATTCATGTCAGAATAATAAGGAAGACATAGCCTTCTAATTTTGAAAAGGCTAAACATAAAGTATGGAGAAAAGTCAACATGGTTATCTTGACTACTTTAAAACAAGTGACTTTTGGTTTGCCTCACGGTCCTTCTATTCTTGTTTCCTCCATAGATCTATGATGGCCCCTTGGGAGATCAAACTTTATATTACTGCTTCTTTCTTTTTAAGTGTTTCTAAAGTACATAAAAATATTTTTCAAGACAATATAACTATCAGAATCAATAAAAATCAGGCATCCTCAGAGTAATCATTTAAAACACTTCAAAATGATTCATTTTATGTTAAGAGAATTATACCTCAATTATTAAAAAGAAAACACAGACAAAAAACATACAATCACACTAATTTTCTTTTAATGTGGGAATGGGAAATATGATCTCCAACATCAAACATACTCTAGTGTTTGATTCAAAAACTTTTAAATTACTTTAGGATAATCTGTGGTTTTGAATTATCCACACCATTTCTTTCTTTATATTCACTCATATATGAGGCATCTCATTTAATCTGTCTGTTGCCTTGGGATTTTCATCTAAAAAATAACAGTAGAAATATTTTTCTTTACCTAATAGAATGATGAGAATTAAATGAGAGAGGTTAAAAAGATAGACAAGGGCCAGATGCGGTGGCAAACACTTGGAATCCCAGCAGTTTGGGAGCCCAGGAGTTTGAGACCAACTTGGGCAACATAGGAGAGACCCCTCTCTATAAAAAATTTTAAAAATAGCACACCTGTAGTAATAGCTACTCAGAAGGCTGAGGTGGAAGGATTGTTTGAGCCAGGAGGTCAAGGCTCCAGTGAACCAGGATCTTGCCACTGCACTCCAACCTGGGTGACAGAGTGAGACCCTATCTCAAAAAAATGTTTTTAAAAAGATAGACAATAACAAGTATTGACAAGGGTGTAGAGGAACTGGAACACTAAGACACTGCTGGTGGGAATGTGATATGGTGTTATATAGACAATAACAAGTGTTGGCAAGGGTATAGAGAAAATGGAACTCTAATACACTGCTAGCAGGAATGTCGCTCTGGAAAACAGTTTGGCAGTTCCTCCAAAACTGTCAAACATAGACTTACCATATGATCCAGCAATTCTACTCCCAGGTACACGCTCAAGAGAAATGAAAACATATGGCCTCCTTACAAATGTTTATAGCAGCATTTTTCATAATAGCCAAAAAGTGTTAACAACCCAATGTCCATCAACTAACGAATGAGAGAACGTGTGGTATATCCATATAATGGAATATTATTCAGCTATAAAAGTAAATAAAGTATTGCCTGTAATCCTTGCACTTTGAGAGGCTGAGGAGGAAGGACTGCCTGACACCAGGAGTTCAAGACAAGCCCAGGCAACACAGCCAGACCTCATCTCTATGAAAAGCAAAAATAAGTTAGCTAGGAGTGGTAGTGAATAGTCCTCCCTGAAGTCCCAGCTTCTTGGGAGGCTAAGGCAGGAGGACTGCTTAACTCCAGGTGTTCAAGGTTTCAGGGAGCTATGATCATGCAATTGCATTCTAGCCTGGGTGAAAGAGTGAAACCTTGTCTCAAAAAAGAAAAAAAAAAGGAAGAAAGTACTTATACATTCTATAACATAGATGAACCTTGAAAACATGATGCTAAGTGGAAGAAGACAGTCACAAAGACCACATATGGTATGATTCCATTTACATGATCCAAGTTATATCTCAATAATGCCATTTAAAAAACACTTTAATTAGGTAAGCTGGGGGAGGAGTAGAGTGAAGAGTACATACTCTCTCTGCATAAAGTTAATCTAAGGGAGACAATAAAAATGTTTCCCAAGAGGACACTATATTTGCAAACTAAGTGATGGCTCATATTACTGCTGGGTGACAAGCAGCATCCTTCTTACATACACATATGCACAGTCTTGCACTGCAGAATGGCACTGCAGTCAACAACGAACTGCACATACAACAGTACTTCCATAAGATTACAATAAAGTGTTTGACCATACCTTTTCTATGTTTAGATATACAAATACCACGGTGCTACAATAGGCTACAGTATTCAGTACACTAACTTGTATAGCAAGTTAATGTACTGAAGAATAACTGTACTGATACGGTAGAGAATGGGCTATACCATATCTAGGTTTGTGTGAGGGCACTGTATGATGCTCACATGGTGAAACTGCCTAACGATGCATTTCTCAAAATATATCCTTGTCATTAAGCAATGCATGACTGTATATGTGTGTATATATATGTGTGTGTATGTATATAGAGAGATGTACATACTTATTCATGAACCTCCTTCCCATAGATAAATAAATAAAATGTGTCCACCATGCAAAATTAAAAACATACTCTCAGGACATCAATCAACCCTTCCATAAGTATTATGACAGGCCCTCTGTTAACAGAAACTTCCCTGTGCTCTGCAGAAACAGGTGCAGACAGAGTTCCTGCCTTCCAAGGACTCACCATCAAAGAGACGCCAAGTACACCAACGCAATGGCCAAGCACGAAGTGACCAGAAACTCAAGTGATAAATGGGCACAATGGAAGGGAAGGATTTGCAGAGGCAGCAACTTGAGAGCTAAATCTTAAAAAGGAGTTCCCCGACGTAAATCTGGGAGGAGAAGAATGAGTGTTGAAGACAGTAACCTTGACAAAAGACCCAGAAAATAGATGGAGCTGGTAGGCGGAAGATGGAGAACGTCAGAACTGGGAGGAGAGGCTGGTTAAGTCAGATAGTGCTCCGGAAACCTGTGGCACTTAGACTTTTATCCCACAGTCAATAGGGATACATTTAAGATCGACATTGAATCAAAGTCAAACCAGAGTTAAATAATAAGAAAAACTACTTTGTCAGCAATGTGAAACATGAAGCGGTAAAAAGAGAGGATGTTGGGGAGAAGGGAAAAATAGAGACAAGAACATTAGTTCTGAGACTATTGCAACTGTGCCGGAAGGAGGTATTCTGAGACACCCTAAACTTAAGCAGAGGCAGTGGAAATGAGGAGGAGGGGTCAGATTTCAGAGCTGCTGACAGACTGAAAGACTTGGTGAGTGACAGAAGACAGGTGACAGAAAGGAAGGATGACCCCGAGATTTTCAGAGAGGACTCGATATTGACTTGGGTGAGGGCAGAAACTACAGATTGATGGTGGAGCATTTCAAAGACACTCAGATAGGAGTTTGACCTGGTTTAGCCCAAAATAGGAGAGTACAGAACAACTGATGACGTACCTCAGTACGACACAGGGTTCTCCATACAATACAGAGCACAGATTCAGGAGCCAGAGAGCCTATGTTCAAACCCCCACCTCTACTAGCTACTAGCTGGAGCAGTTTGAACACATTAGTTAACCTCTCCATCCACAAAATGGACATAAGACCTATTCATAGGGTTAACATACGTTAAAAAATGATTAGTGCCATAAGGGTTTGCTATTTCTATTATGGCATCTACACAATGATGTATTATCTCCATTTTATAGAGTAAGAAACTAAAGCAGAGGCAGTAAGAAGGAAAAGGAAGGGTCAGATTTCAGAGCTGCTAACAGACTGAAAGATTTGGTAACTGAAGACAGAAGGTGACAGAAAGGAAGGATGACCCCAGAATTTCCAAAGAGGATTCAATATTGACTTGGGTGAAAGTAAAAATATGAATTGATGGGAATATTTCAAAGATACTTTCACAGATAGACTGAGGCAGAAAACTTATCCAACTATGCTTCAAAGATGATGCTATTTACACTGTGCTACTCTGCTTGCTGAGCTGCTGTTGGAATTATACCCACTCCATGAAGAACATAAAATTCTCAAGTTGCCACAGTTTCCACACGAAAAATAGATTTGTTTTTTGCTTGGATTTCCAAGAATACCTAACAAAAGGGGAGTGATCAACTCATCATTTTCTGAGATGAGCTGAATCCCATGTCTCTGCAGTTAGTGAGAATGTAGCCTCCTCCAAGAGGCCCTCCCCGACTCCCTGAGTCCATGTTAGCTGATTTGCATTCACTGCACAGCAAACTGTGCCTTCCCCATTCTATCCCACTATTTTGAAACTATTTCCTAATCTCTTGGTCCTACTGGGCTAAAAATCTTGTGAGTTCAGGGACTGTCCATCTTATTCACTGCAATATCTCCTGTGTCTAGCAACAACCTAGAACACTGTCAGTGCTAATTAAATGGATTGGATGGATAATTCGAAGTTCCAGTCCTGGTCTTAAATGTATTTGTCTCAAAGGGTTATATTATATGGTAACAGAGGCCATACCCCTTGGCCAGTGTGGAACAAAAGATAAAAATCCCATTTCCATTCATTAATTGAGCATGGCAGAAGCCACTGGCTGCCTACTCAACAGCTATTCTTTCTGCTTCCCTGCTAACAGGGGCAGCCATGAGCCCAGTTCCAAAAAATGGATCACGAGCTCTCTAAGTCAGGCATAGGAATCTCATTCCCTTTTGCCAGATACTGCTTTTCACAGTCTCCCTTGCAACTAGGAAGGACCAACAAATCCAGATCTGGTCAATGGGATATAATAAGGGTGTGCTAGGGGCCTTACAGAAAGGATTTCTCTCCTAATATAAAAACTCTCTATCTTCCCAACCTCTTCTTCCTGCCCTGAACACAGTTACATGAGGACATGATACTTGGCACTGTTATAACCTGGTGATCATTAGGACCAAAAATCCCAAGTGCTAGAGAATGCAGAGCAGAAAACTAGAAAGTAACTGCATTTGGTTACATCATTAAGCCACTGCTCCATGAGAACTTCTTTCTTCCAGACAGCTTACAACGTGAGAAAAGTCATGTCATTATTGTTTAATCCACTGTTAAATAGAAGTTCGGTTACTTGCAGTATATGAGTTTTCAAACTCATATATTGAGCAAAAAGGCACAAAACTCTTATCGTTATATTGGCCACCCAACCTGAGGTGTAGACATTTGGGATTTGCAATCAGGTGAATGCTATACTTTCCTATTTTAGGTGAAGAGAGCTGTTGTTTTGGAAACATTAAAGATTCCGTACATCATCAGAGCATGTCTGTTCCTCTCAAATTCTGTAGAGAATTTATAGCATGCAGAACAGAAATGGCAGTGCCAGCAATCTAAATTACTTCCTTTAAAGAAAAGAGTGAATCTCTTTTTCATAGGAAAACTAAATAATAGACGAGAAATCCAGAATCTGAGTTCTTATATCACCTAGCTTCTTTACCACTCTCAAATTATATTAACAAATGCAAAACTGCGTGTCTTAAGAAAAAAACAAAAAGTCTGGCAAATAACTTCCTTAATGGATTTGACCTGGGTAATACCATTAACCCAAGAAATGCTTTTTGGTATTTTTCCATTCTATTTACTTTTCAAATACGTTTTGTCATGAGTTGATTCAAATGAGAGTTGAACTAATACAATTACCCTCAATTTGTAAAATTTGTGTGCATAATTTGTAGAATTGTGTGCTTTAGTGAAGTTTTTGTTGTGTTATTGTTGTTTGATTTACATCTTCTTTCCAATCAGTTTTCCATTAATTTAAACCCCTTTTTATTCTGGCTAAGGTAAGTTACATTTTAAGATTTAAAAATTCTAGAGGAAATCCTTATATACTGTTCTTTATAATAACTCAAGAGTGTTGCCATGGTAGATATGAGACAAACTCAAATCTTTTTCAGAGATACCTAGAAATGTTACATATAACCTTTTTTAATGTTATCTCTGTATAATTCATATTTCAAGATGACAGGTTAAACCATATAATTACTGTCTTAAAAAGCCTTAAAATAGATAGACCATCTCAAAATAACTACAATTCTTTCCAAGAGTTATCAGACTCTGGTCTCCAACTTAAGTAAGTAAATACATTTAACTGAGAAGAATCTTCTTTGAGAGGTGAGTAATTATGTCCCTAATTTTCCATGTTGGCATCTCCACAGAGCCCATCAACTCCACAGGTAGCCCTGTATTCAGTTCACCTTTAGAAAACTCCAGAGCTTCTGCACAGCAAAAGAAACAATCATTAGAGTGAACTGGCAACCAACAGAATGGGAAAAAATTTTTGCAATCTACCCATCTGACAAAGGGCCAATATCCATAATCTACAAAGAACTAAAACCGATTTACAAGAAAAAAACAAACTGACTCAAAAGTGGGCGAAGGATATGAACAGACACTTTTCAAAAGAAGACATATATGAGGCCAACAAATATTTGAAAAAATGCTCATCATCACTGGTCATTAGAGAAATGCAAATCAAAACTACGTTGAGATGTCATCTCATGCCAGTTAGAATGGCGATCATTAAAAAATCTGGAGACAACAGATGCTGGAGAGGATGTGGAGAAATAGGAACACTTTTACACTGTTGGTGGGAGTGTAAACTAGTTCAACCATTGCGGAAGACAGTGTGGCGATTTCTCAAGGACCTAGAAATAGAAATTCCATTTGACCCAGCAATCCCATTACTAGGTATACATCCAAAGGATTATAAATCGTTCTATTATAAGCACACATGCACACGAATGTTCACTGCAGCACTGTTTACAATAGCAAAGAACTGGAACCAACCCAAATGCCCATCAATCATAGATTGGACAAGGAAAATGTGGCACATATACACCATGGAACACTAGGCAGCCATAATAAACGATGAGTTTGTGTCCTTTGTAGGGACATGGATGAACCTGGAAACCATCATTCTCAGCAAACTGACACAAGAATAGAAAATCAAACACTGTATGTTCTCACTCACAGGCGGGTGCTGAACAATCAGAACACAGGGACACAGGGAGGGGAGCATCACACACTGAGGTCTGTTGGGGAGAACTAGGAGAGGGACAGTGGGGGATGGGGAGTTGGGAAGGGATAACGGGGAGATATGCCAGATATAGGTGATGTGGATGGAGGCAGTAAATCACATTGCCATGCATGTACCTATGCAACAATCCTGCATGTTCTTCACATGTACCCCAAAACCTAAAATGCAATTATATATATATAGAAAGAAAGAAAGAAAGACAGAGAGAGAGAGAGAGAGAAAGAAAGAAAGAAAGAAAGAAAGAAAGAAAGAAAGAAAGAAAGAAAGAAAGAAAGAAAGAAAGAAGGAAAGAAAGAAAGAAAGAAAGAAAGAAAAGTCAGCCAAGCCATGCTAGAGATCTTGGCTCAAACAAACACAGGTTAAATTTGAAAAGACTGAAAAGGGGACTCCCTCTACGGTTTGAGGTCTTACAGCTCTGCCAATAGACAGCTACAGGGCTGGGATTTAAGGCCCTTTGTGGCTTCAAATGTCTTATATGATGCCAGATTTCTTTTTTTTCCTTATTCATTCCTTCCTTGGCTACGATGCTCCTTTTCCCCCTCTTCTTAGCACACTTCATCAGGAGCCAAAAAATGTCAAACATTTCCATAGGTATACAGAAATCTGCTGGCTTTCTTCTTTTTTTTTTTTTTGAATGCCTACTGTTATTATGAGAGGTGACAGTGTAATCTGCCTCAGGCACCTCTCTTTCCATGCCAGGCAGGTCATTCTCTTTTTATCAGAAGGGAAAGTGGGTCATCACATTTTAGTGCATGTTGACACCACTGCTAATAAAAGCAAGATAAGAAGTTCCTGCCCTTAAGGTAACTTAACCTCTACTTTGCCTAGAAGATACTTCACAATTCCTACACTGGAGTGGGAACTGGAAAGTGACTTGAAACGGCATTCCCTTAACCATACAGAGAAGGAGGTAACAGGATACTTGTAAAGTACAGTAACAACACCTAACTCAGGAGGTTACTCCTCTCATTTGGGTTAGCAACATGGTTAAGAAGGCCACAATGAGGGCTGGGGCACAGTGGTTCACACCTATGATCCCAGTATCTGAGGTCAGGAGTTTGAGACTAGCCTGGCCAACATGGTGAAACCTTGTCTCTACTAAACGTACAAAAATTACTCAGACGTGGTGGCACAGGCCTGTAGTCCCAGCTACTCAGGAGGCTGAGGCACAAGAATCACTTGAACCTGGGAGGTGGAGGTTGTAATGAGCCGAGATCACGCCACTGCACTCCAGCCTGGGCTACAGAGTAAGACTCCACCTCAAAAAATTTTTAATTTAATTAAAAAAAAGAAAGTAACAATGAACTAGCAGGCTAACATCACAAACAGCAGAGGCATGAAGAAGATAATTCCCTTTTGAATCATGTGTCAGACAGTGGTAGTAAACATAGAGATCTACCAAGTGGCTTTCAAACTTTTCAAATTCAGAAGTATTATTATGAAGGAAATTTTATCTAAAAGTATAAATAAATATATAAACAGAGGCTAAGCTGTTCTCAGGACCCACCTGGAGAAGCAGATCCCTAGAGGTAGCCAGGACACTGTCTGAGAATCACTAAACCACAGCCTACACACCATTTGAGAAGTTCAAAACGAGATTTTGCTCTTCCTTTCCTTCTATCTCTTTCTTCTCTTTAGGGCCATTGCTGACCTCTCCTCTGTTCTCTCAAATATAAAATTCCTAGTTAAATCCCAAATTCACATACAAGTAATCTAAGAAACACATTCTAATGCAGGATCCTTTCCACAAATACAAATATTTGGGCACCTTTTCCAGAAGGTAACTTGGCAATATGCATCAAGAGCCTTAAAAAAGCCCTATCTTTAACTCCATTGTTCTGTTTCTAGGAATCCATTCATTTAAAAATGCACATACATATCTTTAAACCCACTGAGTCAAAACAGCATTATTTATATTAATACAATAAATGAAACAAGCTAAGTGGTCAACAACAGAGGAAACTATTTAAATAAATTATTTTATTCATATGAAGAATCTACTATGGTTTGGCATTAAATTGCTTCTAATAGGCTGGGCTCGGTGGCTCATGCCTGTAATCCAAGTACGTTGGGAGGCCACGGCAGGCAGATCGCTTGAGCCCAGGAGTTCAAGACTAGCCTGAGCAGTAATGACAAAACTACTAAAAATACAAGAACTTAGCCAGGCATGGTAACCTGTAGTCCCAGCTGCTTGGGAGGTTGCAGTGGGAGGATCACCTGAGCCTGGGAAGTCAAGGCTGCAGTGAGCCATGATCATGCCACTACGCTCCAGCCTGGGCAAGGAGAGTGAGACCCTGTCTCCAAAAAGAAAAAATTCTTCTAAAATAATGAAAACTACAAAAAAATCATGACAGCACTATACAGTATAAGAGGAAAAATGTAGAGATAAATGGATGAATAGAAAAAATATGAAATTTACTTACTGAATTGAAATACGAAATTTAATAATATCATCTTTGACAGAAGACACATGACATGTTGGATTATAAAAAAATTCAACATAAAAGTTTATCTGGTGCTAATCTGATCACTGACACTACATCCTGGTATTAGAGTAATTATTGGGAAGTCAGTATATATAATACTTCTATTAGTTTGTAATGTTTTCATGTGTCACTCTCTTTTCCTTTTAATATGATATTTATTTAAACTAGGCCTAAGAAAATAAGTCCCACTATCAATCATGGAATATATTGACTGAAGAGCTCTTCAAAATGTATACTGTCCAATCGGATTTTATTGACATTTGAATTCCATGATAAATCTATCCCTAAATATTTCTGAAGATTACGCCATCATAGGTGAGAGTTTATGAAGTGCTTGTTGTATGTCAGATACTCTGCCAGATATTGCAAAGACGAGAGGAATAAAAGCAAAGTTCTTGTCTTCAAAGAGCTCAGGGACTGGGCAAGTAATGACAAACAGCTATAGTGAGATGAAAGCTAAGGAAATATACACAACACTGAGGATGGTGCAATCACAGAAGTCTCAGAACAGGTGGCATTTGTGGACATTATTGAAAGATACATCATTCTCTAGGTGCCAATGAGGAGGGTGGAGAAGAGTCTGGGAAGAGAAAAGCACACAGGCATATGTGCAGGGGACAACACTTTCTTACAGCAGAAGTATAAGGTGTACATTACGGGGGTTAAAGTGTGGGGTCAGGGGCAAGGTTAGCATGAGGCTGAAAAAACAGGAATCTATAAGGCAAGCCCAGGGGTCTGAATTTTCACATGCAGCTAGTGGTAAATCTGAGAAATTGTAAACAGTGGAGGGACATGGCCATTTTACCTTGTTTTTTTGTTGTTTTGTTTTTTGAGATGGAGTCTCGCTCTGTTGCTACGCTGAAGTGCAGTGGCACAATCTCAGCTCACTGCAACCTCCACCTCCCAGGTTCAAGTAATTCTCCTGCCCCAGCCTCCCAAGTAGCTGAGACTGCAAAGGCACACCACCACACCAGGCTAATTTTTTGTATTTTAGTAGAGTTTTACCATGTAAAAGTTTTACATGTTGGCCAGGATGGTCTCAATTTCCTGACTTCGTGATCCGCCCACCTCGGCCTCCCAAAGTGCTGGGATTACAGGCGTGAGCCACTGCGCCCAGCCCATTTTACATTTTTTAAGATGGCAAGGAAGAAGTGGATGGAAATGAAACAGGTCAGGAGCCTAGGGAAATTTAAATGGCCTGAACACAGCAGTGGCCTGAAGATGAAGAGATGAAAGAAGGAGAGATGTTAGGACAAGGGCAGAACTTGGCGACCAGCTGGATGAGGAGCATCAGACAGAAGTACAGCCTCCTGGCCAGGTACAGTGGCTCACATCTGTAATCCCAGCACTTCGGGGTGCCAGGGCAGGCTGATCACTTGAAGTCAGGAGTTCGAGACCAGCCTGGCCAACATGGTAAAACCGGTCTCTATTAAAAATTCCAAAAAAATAGCCAGGAATGATGGTGGGCACCTGCAGTGCCAGCTATTCGGGAGGCTGAAGTAGGAGAATCACTTGAACCCAGAAGGCAGATGTTGCTATGAGCCAAGATCACACGACTATACTCCACCCTGGGTGACAGAGAGAGACTCCCTCTCAAGAAAAAAAAGAAGTGTGACCTCCTTTTATCTGAAAGACTCTGTCCCGATCTTCCCAGGGCCCTTTCCCTCCTTCAAACAGTTCTCTGTTCAAAAGAACTCTACAGTGAGAGCGCTTCTGTGACCAACCAAAATAACTCTTTACCCTCTTACCATAATTTTTTATAGCATTTAGAACTATCAAAAAGTCATCATTTGTTTGTTTATTTTTTGCCTTTCTCTCCAGGAGGTAAACTCCATGAAGCCAAGTGATACCTATCTAGTTCATGGCTGTACCCTAGAACTTAGATCAGGGCCTGCGACATAGTAGAAGCTCAATAAATATTCGTTGAGTAAATGAATGAATGAATGAATGAATGGAAGGGAGGGAGGGGAAAAAGAAAGAAGGAATGCAGGCAGGCTACTCAGATTGGTGGTTTGAGTGATTGTCTAAAATGTGATTTTATAAGTGAAAGTCAGAAATACAGGACAAAAAAGAAGTTGGAACCCAAGGATTGACTGTGCTGGGCTCTGGAATGTTTATTCAGCTCAAGCATTGTCTTGTAACTTTTTTTTAAGAGACAAGATCTAGCTGTGTTGCCCAGGCTGGATCGCAATGGTGTGATCATAGCTCATTATAACCTCAAACTCCTGGGTTCAAGGGATCCTCCTGCCTCAGCCTCCCAAGTAGGTAGGACTACAGGTGCTCACCACCACACCTGGCTAATTTTTTAATTTCATGTAGAGACAGGGTCTTGCTATGTTGCCCATGCTGGGCTAGAACTCCCAGCCTCAAATGATCCTCCACCTCAGGCCCACAAAGTGCTGGAATTACAGGAATGAACCACTGCACCTGGCCCCTCACTACTGTTGATATGTTTCCTGCTAACAATGTATGTAAAAGAAAAAGATAAAAAGGAGATCAGGGAATGGCTACTGAGTGACTACAGTACTTGACAAAAGCAAGTACTTTACAAACAGTACCTCCTTCCATCCTCACCATATTAGTATCTCTGTTTTTTCCATATGAAGAACTGAGACTAAGGGGTCAGTGACTTATACACAGTAACACTGCTAGAAAATGGCAAAAGCAAAACTAAGGCTCGGGTCTTATGACTCCCACACCATCCAAGGCACAATGCTAAAAGCAAACCAACACTTTCCATACACTTCCAGAATACTATTAGGTTCATCCTCCTCCACTTCAAGATGCTTTTCAATCCAGAGTTTAAAATTTACAAGAAAAAAACTGGCTTTTACTGTCATATTTTTCTATCTCTAAAAAAAATACTGCATAAGACTGACCTATTGAGTTTCTAAGATTAGATCAGGTCAATTAAAATTCCAGTTTGAACTCTACCATGTGGAAAAAAGAGACTTAAATGAGATAGCAATCATACATCTGAAATTACCCCTTTCATTCGCAATCACATACATAGATCTCTGCACTCCTTTGCAGCACTACATAAAGACCAAAGTAAACGTTTCATCCTGTGAGTTAACCCCAGGCACCACTGGGCTAGCATCTAGTCCCTTAAACTAACAGCTGAAAGCTGATAGAATATGCCAGACAAGTCAGAGAATTTAGCCAGCAGAGCTGCTCAGATTTAAACTGTGCTATTTGAAACTTAGACCACTTGAGACAACAGTTCACTTTTCTCACTGTGGCAACATTTTCAATCTCTTGGCCCTGTGAAAGTCATCTGAATATATTTAGCCAAAAGAAAAATAAAAAGAGAAAGAGAGAAAGAAAAGAAGAGGGGAAACTTCTATCTCCTGATTGAAGATATATTCAGTACTCTGATTTTTTTTATGCACATTTGATCATCCTGTTGACAGCCTTGGAAGTTAAGTAATATGGACTGCTGCACAGAGGTTTCAAACCTTGATGGAAACCAATGGCAGGCTCCTTTTGACAGTCAAATAATGACAAGCACGTTGCAGGCCAATGCCCGTCATTCACCAACATCTCCAACCTGCTCCAACTGCTGCACAGCGACTAAGTGGAGGGTCAGAGGTTAAGCTCCAAGAAGCCAGCAATGAAGGGCAACTGTCATGCACCACTGCCTATTGTGAAGCAGCAAGGAGTGGCTGTCTCCTTCTGAACATGCAAAACGTTCTCATTCTGTCCAGGCAGAGACACATCTGAAGGTCCTAAATGAGACCATTGCCAATTCATGAAGCTCCAAACTGACAGCATGCCATTCAAGCTGTCTCAAATTTGACTTTTTCCTATTTCAAATCACAAATGCATGCAAAGTATACCGTTAAGCATAACTCCTCAGCCATGGTTTTAAGCATGCTCTGCTTTTAGACACAGAGGTAGCCTCAGACACATACACATTCTCAGATCCTAAAAAAAAGGAAGAAAATGCAAAATTAATTTATTCTTCTTTAGGGAGTTTCTAATGAAGTATATAATTCAAAATGGCATGGAACAAACTGGATATAGATTTCTAGGAAAGTTCCTAAATGTCTACAAAAGAAAATAATTTTAAGGAGGACGAATTTCATCATAACATGACTATACCATTACAAGAACTGAGAATAGTATTGTGTATATATGGAATTTTATTTAATGAAAATAATGTGATTTTAAGTACACAGTTCATTGACGCATTTTATATTTTTTATAGTCCACAAATGATTCAGAGTCTAGCATATGACACAAATACTTCCTTATAATTGCTTTTTTATGTAGCAGAAATACATGACCGCATTAAGATGTGTGTACATTATCATATAACCTATAAAGAGGTTTCTTCTTTATCTTAATTAAGTAAAAAGAGATGTCTTATCTCATTTACAATCCACATGATTGTCACTAAGTGACTAGCTAGGATCAAGAATTAAGTTGGACAGGTCTTCTTACAGCCTTTTCATCAACAATAGGATTTCTAAGAAACAGAGCCTTACGTGGCCCGCATCAGACACAGCTTTTAGAGGTTTGAACTTAAAAATGATTTTTCGAGACCCACACCATTATATAAAGGTGTCTCTACACCAGCGGCAAAACTAGAGTCACTCTTTAATCCCTGATCACTACCACCCGCCCATCCTTAAGTGAGCCTGGGGAGAGGAAATAACCCAACATCTACAAGGAGCAAAGCCAAGATACCTCACTATTAAAGCTTGTATGAACAAAAGTCAACTAATTTCCCTATTCTCTACCAACAAGAATATAGCTAGTTTCTAATATACATCTGCAGGCAGCAAAACATAAATTATTTTAAGTAATATATGAGCATGTATCAACCTTCCACTCTTAGGCAAAAGTAGAAATTATGATGCATAAATCCAGATGACTATATATAGTTTCGATCCAGAAAAATATTCCAAGCCAGAAGTACACACTCACATACTATTGGGATAGCTGCCCAAATAATGTTGTTTACCATGAAGTAGCTAACTAAGTACTCTACAATACAAAAGACTTGATAAAGATTTGAATATAAAATAACTTCTCTTTCCAGCAGCATAATTCAAGCAGGAGAATTCCTTATCTAATATTCAGGCATATATGTCCAGAAAATCACAAAGACTGAATTGAGAGATAGGAACATCTTTCCCAAATCTTGTATTTAGACCTGAGTTGCAAACCTCAATGTATAACATGAACTGATATAGGAAAAATAAAAGAAAGTTCTCCTTCCGGCACCACAGGACAAATGAAAAGGAAGTACTCCTTTAGACATCACAGAGTACTAATGCTACTCATATTCCTAAAGGATAATACAGAACAAAAATTAAAATGATAATACAGAACAAAAATTAAAAGACAGCTTAGCTGATTAAACAGTCACAGATCCGTAACGACTAACAAAAGTAACCGAAGAACTTAGGAGAGGCAGATCCCTGAGCAGATCCCAAGAAACTTTTACTGGACTTGAATAAATCCAATGTCAAATTATTAAATTACCAGCAATTTACTATACTACAGGAAATAGAGGGTATGGTGCCTAAATTTGTTGTTCTCAATCCCAGATTCAGAGGACTTAGCTAAATTTCTTCCTCGGGGCTTCCAGCTCTGTGGCTTTACATGAAGGGTCCCACTTCATCTTTTCACGCAGGAGGATATATTGACCGGACATGAAATGGTCATAAAATCTACCCATTATTTCCCCTATTCAAATATTTTACTAAGGGGAATAATGGCAATTGACCAGAATAAGGCAGATAGACACATTCTGGATTGCTAAAGATGATCATGACAGTTTTCCATGAACATTCAAGAGGTGGAATTAGCCCTGGTATCTGTTCTCTCTAATCCAGGGCACAGTAATAATTCTCAACAATAGGAATTCTAATCACAAATAGAGCCATCAGAGGCAGCTTTTAGTGGTACATATGAACTTGAAAATAAACCTTATATAAACTTGAAAATAAACCAACTCCTTTAAGCTCTGATCAGTATCATCTACCCTTCCTTAAATGACCTTGGGGAAAAGAAATAACACATCATCTATAAGGAATAAAGCCAAGACACCCTATTATTCAGATATTATTCCTTCAATAGATGTCTGGAGAATGAATTAGTATGCAAACTCCCCAATACCCTTCATCAAACTTTCTACTGGGCTGGTGAACACAGGAGTGCATCAGGATAGCATTTCTTAGAAAGAAATAGATTTAATTCATATCCTCAAAAGATCAGCATGACAACTGCCGGGCTCTACTTTCCCTGTTCACCCACCATCACCTGGTTCTATCTTTCCATATGTCCCAAATGTCAAGTTTTTTATCTAAAATATCTTTCATCTGAATGTATGATTCAGCAAGAAATTTTCAAGATATTGCTGAATTCAGCAACATCCAAAAGCAGGCAAATTAGTGACTCCTGCTATTCGAGTGTTCCACAGATCAGTGGAGGTGAGTAGGAACTCCCACAAATGAGATGAGGAATGGAAAATGTGGCCTCAACAACCATATCCTGGTATTTGTTTCAGGTCCTGACAGCAACCAAGAGTCCCCTTAGACCTAAACCAAGGTTTCCACTCTCCCTCCTTCCACCATGTGCCTTTTTGTTAGGTCCTTGGTAAGACAGTGACAAAGCATCTAGTTTTGGGTTTTTGTCATTCTTTTATAAATGAAGGCTCAAGTAATTTTAGCTCAAATAATTGTATAGCTCAAATATTTTATATTTGAACTTGAAAATGATTTTAGCTCAAATAATTTTAGAAACATTTGCTATATACTTGTGATGGGGCATAGGGAATAAAGTGAAATAGGAGTATTGCTCTTCTCTGTCTGATTCTGTAAAGTGAGATACTTAACTGAAGTGCCTAAGTGCTTTGAGATCATTAGTTTAGAAGTATGAGCTGACCCAAGCAGGTGCCCTGTTTTCCTCCTTTCAGCAGAACAAAGGCCAGACACGCTCATTTTACCATATTCATTGTACACTGAACTGTCAGTGCAAGGAGTACCAGTTGCCTCCAGGTCATGAAATAATACTAAAAACTTTATAATCATTCATTGATTTAGTTTTCAGCATACTATATCATTTGAATCCAATGGGAGCATAAAGAGCTATTTGTGAGGTCAACCACGGTACAGACAGATGCTGACATGCTATTGATGGCAAGGTGGAAAGAAATTGCTAAATACAGCAGATCAATACCTCGTTTCACTGTTACAGCCTTCTGCAGACATAAAATATATATCTTTACAGCTACAAAAATAATAATAATGAAAGTAGGAGATAAATGCTTCCCTCAAGGTAAACTATTTGATTAGCTAAGGGCAAAGGTGACAGCAGCAGTTACACTAAAGTAACTTTATAGTCTTAAATAAAAACAGGAGGAAGAGCAGTAGATGAAATGGCAAAATGAATCTGGACACATAGGTGGTTCAGACATAACTCTTTTAAAAAACAGAGTGATAGGTAAAGAGCCACCAAAATCTATGATTTCTCCTATGGCTACAAATGCAGTTTCCTTAGATCTATTCTGTCAAATGGTTTTACACAAAACATTTTCTAAACAAAATATTTTCTATTGTTGATGGAGAGCCGATTGAGAGTTAAGGTTAAACAACTGTTCAATAAAGTAAAAAAGAAAAAAAAGTGCTTAACTTCCAGTCTATATATGCTTCCATTTGACACAAAATGCTGAGAGCCAACCACATTTGTAGCATCTTACTAGACACAAAAAATAAATTTATAGCAGTGTTGTTGGCCAGAGGGATCTTATAATCCCCATAGGGAAAAGAGTATTACTGTGTATAAAACACTACTATGTATAAGCAATCATAAAATGTCAAATTCAATATGACCTAATGTCAACCACATATCGTACCACACACCAGTTAAGTGTACCATACACAAACTTACTGTTAGTATCATACTTTTGACATAGAAAATAAAGTCGTTAAAAAAAGAGATGAAGGGAATAATCCTCAAATGCTTCATGAAAGAGGAGGGACTTGAGTAAAGACCTCAGGCATTGGTGTATCTAACACAATCATCAAAACACTTTTTGTTTCTCAGATGAAACTTTTTTTGTAGATCTCCAAAGTGTGAGCTTATAAACAATCAAACAGAATTTACCATCAGTTATGAGACATGAAATCTCCTGGCAATCTTTAAAAGCACCATAAAGGGTAAGTATCTTTGTTTTCAAAAAAATGATACTTACTTTTTCCTATTGTAATGGACGGTTTAAAAAAAATATGGGGCAGAGGGTGGGAGGAGCACATTGTGCTATCATAAGGCTGAAATGTCAGTGGTTTGTGAAACCCTTCAGTGAGCAATATTCTTAAAGAGAATATGAAATACCTACCCAGAAAATACTATCATTCTGCATTTGGATGGTGTTTAGCAATTTTAAAACAACCTGTTAACCTAAGACTGACTTATATGATGACATTCATTTCCCCAAAGAATGTGGGAACTCTCAGGTAAGTAAATGAGACTTAATTGATACAATTATCATCCCGCCACAGCAACAAACAAAGTAAACTAAAAATAAAAATAAATCTCAGTGTAAGAGAAACAAGGAAAATGTAATGTAACTACAATTGAAAGGTAAGTAATAATCATACATTTATTTTTTGTCCAATTGAGAAAAAAATTTAAAAATAATAACTGTCCTAAAATGTATAAAAATAGAAAATAATTTTTATCAACTTTAAAATTTGTTAACAATCTCTATCAATTGCACTATTTTATTAGTCTGTTCTTCAGGAACAGAGTATAATGTCTCTAGCCGATCTTCTGCTGAGGAAAGGAGATCGCATGACATCCTTAAGTTACGCATGTGCATTTCACTAGACTGTGTGTTCATGTAGCTGTCTAGGACACCTTGAGTAATGTAGGAGAAACAACGTGATTGGGGCAAGGCTCCTAGGTCTTGGTCCCACTGAGGATCACTTAGTAATTCATGTTTGAAAAGTAGGTCTCAGGCCAGGTGCAGTGGCTCACACCTATAACCATAGTACTTTGGGAGGCACCAAGGCAGGCTGACAGCTTGAGCCCAAGGGTTTGAAACCAGCCTGAGCAACATAGTGAGACCCAGTTTCTACAAATGTTCAAAAATTAGCCAGGCTTGGTGACGCACACCTGTAGTCTCTGCTACTGAGGAGCCTGAGGTGGGAGGATTGCTTGAGCCCAGGAGATCGAGGCTGCCGTTAAGTTATAACTGTGCCACTACACTGCAGCCTGGCTGACAGAGCAGGACCCTGTCTCAAAGAAAAAAAGAAAAAGAAAAGAAAAGTAGATCTCAGAAAACATCCAATCAGCAAATATCTACTGTATAACTGTCAACAAAGTTCTATGCTAGATACTTCAGAAGACACAAGATATATCTATATGTGTGTGTGTGTGTATGTGTGTGTTTACATATATAAAAGTTTCTGTGTTCCTAACACCAAGAAATAATAAATGTTTGAAATATGGATATGCTAATTATCCTGATCTGATCACTGTATACAATATGTATCAAAACATCACTATGTACTCCATGAATATGTATAATATTGTCCATTTAAAAATAAGTTTCTGTTCCTAAGAACTTGATAATTTCTACATGGTGGGAAGGGGGAGAAGTGGTGGATGAGACAAGAATGCTAAAAACCTATTTTAAATCATATTTATATCTACATTAAATTGTTAATATTCAAAGTTCTTTTACATTTATTATCTTATTGCTGACATCTCAAATGAAGCAGGGAAGGGAGTTATACCCCCATTTTACAGATGAAACATCACAGAGATTGAAGGACTCATACAAGATAATGCCTAGTAAGTGGCATACATGAGACTAGAAGTTTAGCCCTCCTGCTACTAGTGATGTGCACTGGTAGTTGGAGAGCTAAACTTCCACTAACTACAGGAGGCTACTTACTATTTGTGTGGAGTGAGAGGGGAATGGGGGTATTCACAGTATTCATTCAGGAAACATTAGTTCAGTGCCTATTGTGTTCAAGACTCTGCAGACATTGGGGCATAAAGATAAATAAAATATAGTCTATGTAACTAAGATATGAGAAAGAAAATGAAAAAAATCATTAGGATACTGAATAAGTGAGTGCTACCAAAACATGCACAAATTGCCATAGAAACACAAAAAAACTATTTTAAGATTTTGAAATAATTTCCATATTAAACAAAAAAATAAAAATGAATGAAGTAGGCATTCATCTGAAGATGTTAGCAAAAGAAGCTTAAGCAATGCAGGACAAAGGAAAGAATAAAAACAAAGGTAGAAAGTAATGAATTAGAACATAAACAAATTCAAGAGCTTTTTTTGTTTGTTTGTTTGTTTTTTTAAAAAAAAGACTACCAGCAAATATGGTCAATCTTTAAAGAGAGGACATGAATATACAAAGTTATAATTTAAAAGAAGATATAAAAACTGAATGTGAATTTTTTTTTTTTTCTTTGAGACGGAGTTTCGCTCTTTTCACCCAGGCTGGAGTGCAATGGTGCGATCTCAGCTCACCGCAACCTCCGCCTCCTGGGTTCAGGCAATTCTCCTGCCTCAGCCTCCCGCGTAGCCGGGATTACAGGCACACGCCACCATGCCCAGCTAATTTTTTGAATTTTTAGTAGAGACGGGGTTTCAATGTAATAACAATTAACATACCAGAAGACTGGCAGGGCACAAGGGAGGCCTTGAAAAAGTGATTTTTAAGTTTACCTGGGAAAAATTTTAAGTTGTCTTCTCAATGCAAGAGATGAACCATGGATTTTCTGAAAGTAAAGGCTAATTATAGGGACGCTCTGCTGCCAGATGTAGAAAGATATTATAAAACTATGGCATTTAAGATGGTGTGTCAAAATAAAAACAAACAGGATAAAAAGCAGATCTGATTATTCAAGTCAGAATGTCAAAAATAAGTCATTAATGCAAGCAGCGATATCTGGTTAGCCCTGGGGAAGAAAAATTTCCATCTACTCCATACCATAACACCGACTAGATTCTAGACGCATTATAACAATTATATGAAAAAAATAAAATATTAATAAGCAAAAGAACATGTAAGTGACTGTTAATCTAATACTGAGGAGGAAAATGTTTTCTTATATAGATATATAGGAAGGAAAACTTCTGAATAACAAAAATATGAAAGTAAAAGGCAGGCAATACACAAACTGAAAAAATGTTTTCATAACATGATTAGTAAATGACAACAACATCTATAATCTACAAAATGTTTTTCCAAATTAGTAAGAGAAGACAAACAGGTGAGCAAAATGAACAAAGACCATATGAATAAAGAAATCCCAAAAGAAAGATATTTGGTCAATATAAACGGTGGAAGAAATTCAACCAAATATAATAATTAGGAAAATACAAATTAGTTCTACAAGTGCCTAATTCTCCTCCAAATTGGCAAATATTATTGTTTTATATAAATCCCAATGTTAGAGTGAATGTACCAATAAGCATTCTCACATACTGCTTCTTAAACTGAAAACTGGCATCACCTCTCTGGGTGGCAACTTGACAACGAGAACCAAAACTCTTAATGAAAGTTAGCCTTCTTTTAAATTACCCTAGGAAACAGTCCAAAGATTTGCTGAGATTTATGTATAGGAATGTTCACTAAAGGATATTCTATGATAGAACGAAAAAAATCCATATGATGAAATACTATTCAATTGGAATTACATGAAAAAATATTTATATTATACTAGATGGTAAAAGAAAAAAAGCAGACTAAAAAATATACACATTATCATTCTAATTAGAAGATTATCATTCTAATTTTTGTTTAAAACATCTTTATAAATGTATATCATAAACATATTTAAATAAAATTATAGTCATACCATATATATTATATATAATAAGCATAATAACAATATTCTAAGCAATATACCAATATAAAATAATAGTATTTATCTCTAAAGCATTATGAGACTTTTTTCTGCTTCATATTTTTCCATATTTGTTGGTTTTTCTAAAGTAAAAAACTATTATGTAATCAGAAAAAAAAATCATTAAGAAATTTAAGAAATGCTTCTCTATCTCATATACCACATACTTATATAAACATTGTATTTCTATGTGAAGCTGCCGTTCATAAGCTACATGTGAAAAATAATTTCATTATTTTAATAGTAACATGCATAATAATAACTACCTTATACAGCACTTAGCCCATCAGGAGTCTAAATGCTTTACATACATTTAATCATGTAATCTTCACAACTATTATGAACCCATTTTACAGATGAAGATTGAGGCTCAAGGAGATCAGGTGACTTGCCCAAGAACACTCAGCCAATAAACAGCGGAGCTAAAGGAATCCAGATTCTTAACCGCCACAGGCTACCCTTCTCCCCTTAAACTATACTCTAAAGCAATAAGACTGATTTATAACATAAATGCCAGAATATAAACAACATATAAGCACTATCTCCTTTCAAGTAGTCTCCTTGGGAAACTCTCTCCATATCCAAAGATGTGGTCATTGATCAAAACAGTTTTGGAAATCTTTCCTTTGACTGTCCCCCTAAGGACATGTAAACATGTCTCCAGTGAGGAAAGAAGAGATTTCTTTCAAACAGCTAGGAGTCATTTAGAAACAAGTCTCAACGTGTAATTAAATGTCAGAATTCTGCTTTTGATAACACAGCAAGAAAAACCAATGAGGCTGATTTTACTATTGTGCCCATGCTCTCAAGAAGTACACATTCACAGCAGACTAGCATGTACTATACTGTATTATTATAATTATGTGTTTGCATGCCTATCTTCCTCCTAAACTAAGGTCCTCAATGGCAAAGATTTTATCTTACTCGTCCTCAAGCCTCCAGCCTGTAATCCAAGTCCTGGTACACAAAGAGTACTAATTAAGTATTTCTGAATGAACTCTACAGAGAATGTCAGACAAATGCTTTGAGCTATAACAACATATTAGAATAAATACCCTGCCAAGAGGGCATCCGAGTCTATATACAAATAAACATATAAGGTATGTAGAAAGAGATTATAGTGAAAAAGCATGGGAATTTTACGAAGTTCCTAAAATTCAAAATATTCAGGAAGATAGAAACCGGTTTTTAATGCGTCTTCTTATGATGTCTAGCTGTAGTCATTTCTCACAAGACATAAGAGGGGGAGCGGATATGCCTCATTGTCTAAAAAGCAGTCTACTGAACCAAGGATACAGAAATAAACATAAACTTTCTCAGACAATGATGCAAAAACACATCTGCTCCGCAGAAGACACCAGGATGCATTCTGCCTATGGGTTCAATCGACAAACCACAACCTGGTGCCTGAAGTATAAATCAAAGAACCTTACATCCCTGGTACTTATTGACATTTGCTACCTGCAAATTTCTAATATGTGCAAGATGGGCCTATTTTTATTTACAGCACAAACCACAGACTGAATGTAAAACAAGATGCTTAATAAATCCAGAGGAACATAAAACACCAGCATAACTCAGACAGCAAGACAGACACTCACTCCTTAATTAAGTGGGTGATGTTCTGTTTAAAACAAAAAGACAACCCTGGGCTATAGCTAAGATTAAGCACTCAGTGTTGCGAGGGAATAGCCAACCATTTTCAGGGCAAAGCCTTTAAATCATAAAAAATAAAGCATCTAATAGTCTGTATTCAATAGTAAGTAGACAGTCAGGACACAGACTGATTTGGATTAACACATTTTCAGTTATAACAAGTAATTTTACAGAGGATTAGTATCTTGATGGTCTGATCAATATGAGGCACCGCTGCTATTACATATGAAGAGAAAATTGCCCCTCTGGTAATAAAGTGTGCGTGTCTTCGTTCTCCTTCATTTGCTGAGTCCATTACTGTAATGGTTCCAGCATTAACAGCTGGGGCAATTTAAGCAGCAGGGGTCTGATGATTTTAAAAGCTGGGAACACTGGCTACTCATCCTTTCCTCCCTTGCTGTCTGCATATGCAACTCCTCTGCCTGGCTGTGGTTCCAACACAAGGATCATGTTTTATGAGAACAATGACTACTATTTCCCAATTATTGTCTCATTAATAGAGTTACCAGCCAATAATGTAATGAAAACAAAAATTGCTCGCAGCATATTGGCTGCTGATTCGGCGAAAAATTGCACACTATTTACCTAAATAACAAGACTGACATGACAACAGGCTAAAGTCCACATAAACTGTAATGTTTGCATTCATCTGCCTGGTGCTATTCTCATATTCTTAAGCCAACAAAATGCTATTGTGCTGACAGGCAAAAAAAAAATTCATCAGCAGAATTTTCCATCTTTGTTTTCAAAAACTGGCAAACTGGAAAACAGTGAGATAATAAACTGCTGTACATAGAAATAGAAAATCCATATTAATGCAGCCTTGAGACTTTAATCATGCCCAATTCAGCAAAGGGAGTTAAGGTTCCAGCATCAGCCCATTTTATATTATTACTGCAGAAATGCTGGCCCTTGAGGCTCAGCCTTGAATGATCTAGTCACTAAATGAAGGTGCCAAATGGCAGACTTAGGGCTAATGCAGAAATCAGAGCTCTGAATTTTCTGATCAAAAACAATTATGAATCTCCTCCTCAGAGCAGCTGCAACATAATTTGGTCCTTCAAACTGAATTTTCTACTTGGTTTCTACCAGTTGTAACGGTCTCAACTGCCCTTTAACCATATGGCAGTTTTTTAACATAAGGGGAGGCATGGTCACTTTGTAAGCAGATCATTTCCAAAACCACAGAGTAAATAAATGATCAGCATAGCAACTGGGCAGATGCTTACAGCAAAAACAAAAATGCATGCCTAATAGTCAAACTCATAGAATCAGAGAGTAGAAGGGTGATTACCAGGGCTGGGAGGATGGGAAAGAGCTAATCAAGCTGCATAGTTTCAATCATATAAAATGAGTAAGTGCCAGAGAGATCTGCTATACAGCATTGTACCTACAGTTTACAGTACTTTATTGTACACTTATACTTTTTTTTTTTTTTTTGAGATGGAGTCTTGCTGTGTCACCCAGGCTGAAGTGCAGTGGCTCTATCTTGGCTCACTGCAACCTCTGCCTCCCAGGTTCAAGTGATTCTCCTGCCTCAGCCACCTGAGTAGCTGGGATTACAGGCGCGCACCACCATGCCCAACTAATTTTTGTATTTTTAGCAGAGACAAGGTTTCATCATGTTGGTCAGGCTGGTCTCAAATTCCTGATCTCATGATCTGCCCACCTCAGCCTCACAAAATGCTTGGATTACAGGCATGAGCCACCGCGCCCAGCCAATGAATATCTTGATTTTTTGTTTTTTGAGACAGAGTTTTGCTCTTCTTGCCCAGGTTAGAGTGCAATGGCACAATCTCGGCTGACTGCAACCTCCGCCTCCTGTGTTCAAGCGATTCTCCTGCCTCGGCCTCCCAAGTAGCTGGGATTACAGGCATGTGCCACCACACCCAGCTAATTTTGTATTTTTAGTTGAGATGGGGTTTCTCCATAGTGGTCAAGCTAGTCTCAAACTCGCAACCTCAGGTGATCCACCCACCTCAGCCTCCCAAAGTGCTGAGATTACAGGCATGAGCCAGCCACCACGCCTGGCCTATTGTACACTTAAAATGTGGTAAGAGGCTGGGCTGGCATGGTGGCTCACACCTTTAATCCCAGCACTTTGGGAGTCCAAGGCAGGCAGATCATGAGGTCAGAAGATCAAGATCGTCCTGGCTAACACGGTGAAACCCCATCTCTACTAAAAATACAAACAAAATTAGCTAGGAGTGGTGGCACGCGCTTGGAGTCTCTCAGCTACTCAGGAGCCTGAGGTAGGAGAATTGCTTGAACCCAGGAGGTGGAGGTTGCAATGAGCCGAGATAGTGCCACTGCACTCCAGCCTGGTGACAGCAAGACTCCATCTCAAAAAAAAAAAAAGAAAGAAAATAAAAGAAAAATGTGGTAAGAAAGTAGATCTTATGTTGTGTTCTTATCATAATAAAATACAATTTTTAAAATGCAAACCATAGCACCAATTCAAGGTGTAACTTTCCAAACATGTGATGGTTTAACAAACAGCATGCCAAGGACAAATGTCTGGGAACAAGTCCCTACCAGCACAAATCTTCATCTCTCGAACCTGTTCTAATCCAACCAAAGGAATCCTAAGAATCCTTCAACTTTACATTGTGAAATTAACCAGTGAGACAATTTTATAAAATATTACAAAATCAGTTTATAACAGAAGATTAAATGAATGAGCTTAGCAGAACTCTAAATTCACCTTCTCTAAACTGTGCTTTTCCATTAAGGTTCCAAAAGTACCATGCTAACAAAAGTTCCTCTCCTCTAGGTCAGAAAGTCACCCTTTAAATATTTAATTAATTTAAATATTCCTTTAGCAAGGAATCTACCATAATAAACTAACAACAAAATAAATCTGAAGAGTAAACTAGCATTCTAAAATTGGAGAAGAACACTTGGAAACAAGTGTTGACAGTTGCCTAAGTATGTGTTGAATAGAAGAGTCTTGTTTCTCAAAATTCATGCCCACATCTATGGCATAGTAAGTAATTTACAATTCATAAGATACTTAACCATTTTCCATTATTTCTTTCAAATTCCAGTTCCATTTCTCACTATTAGAAAGTCTACTGACCAATAACAAGTGATGCTCTTGGGAATTCATTCATTATTTGACAAGTATGAAATATCTACCATGTGTCTGGCAAAATCTTAAGGGCTGGGGATAAAATGGTGAATGACAAAACTAAAAACAAAACAAAACAAAACATGATCTCTACTTTTTTGGAGACTATAATCTACATGTCAAAATTTGTATCGCTAAACTCAGCCACAATAAATCTCATTAGCAGCCAAGGATCCAGAATCATAATTATGAAGGGTCACATGTATCATATAGCAGATGATGGATGCTCTCAACCATTTAATATTTCTTCACCAGATATTTATTTTTTATTTTTATTATTATTATTTTTTTTTTTTGAGACAGGGTTGTTCTGTTGCCAGGCACCAGGCTGGAGTGCAGTGGCACGATCTTGGCTCACTGCAACTTCTGCCTCCTAGTTTCAAGCAATTCTCCTGCCTCAGCCTCCCAAGTAGCTGGGACTACAAGCACATGCCACCATGCCCAGCTAATTTTTGTGTTTTTAGTACAGACAGGGTTTCATCATGTTGGCCAGGATGGTCTTGATCTCTTGACCTCATGATCTGCCCGCCTCGCCTCCCAAAGTGCTGGGATTACAGGCACCAGATACTTATTAATGTCTCCTTTGTGGAAGACATCCTGCCAGGTACAATGGAGAGATGAGAAGACGAATTAGACACAAATGCTACCTTCAAGGAAGCTACTGTTTGCTCCAAGTGTCTAAGACTTTTTTTGAATGGCTAATTTAGTTTTCAAATACTAGGAGGGTTAGGAAACAGACCTGGAAATAACAGAAAGTAACAAGAACTCACTGTTACTAAGTGGTTTTGTTGGTTAATTTTCAAGTAAGATACAGTATCTAAAGTAGTTTGGAAACCATGATCAAATACACTAACTCTTCTTCTGTTTACAGAAGTCAATTGAACCTCCAAACAGTGATGAAAGGCTTACCCATATATTGAAGGAGAGATTAAGCAAAAAATAATAATGGATTTGGGGAAGAAGGAAAGAAAAAAAGAAAGTAGAATGTGTCAGGTGAGGTTTTCATTTCTCAAGTTCCCTGGTATTTGGCCTAACATCAAAACTGTCCCATATTTAGTCTTCAGTTTAGATAAATTGGTGACATAATCTAGAATGGCCCATTAAAAAAAGTAGAGTCCAGAAGAACCTTCTCAGGACCTCAATAAAATGCCAAACTTGAAATATAAAATAAGGTAAAAATATCTAGTGAGTACAAACATAAATAACAAACTTTCTTTTGTTGAGTTATTGTTCTTATTATTTAGAGACAGGGTCTCACTCTGGTGCCCAGGCTGGAGTGCAGTGGCACAATCACCGCTCACTGTAACCTCGAACCCCTGGTCTCAATGAGCCTCCTCCACCTCAGCTTCCCAAAGCATTGAGATTACAGATGTGAGCCACTGCATTTGACCAAGTTATTATTTTTGTAACTCAATAAACCTTATCATTTAAAGTTGGTAAGACAACTATCCCCAAAAACAGAAGAGTTTTTAAATCATGTTACTTAAAATAGTAGGTTATATATTCTGGATATGGTCCTTCACTGATAAAAATGTACATTACTTAAACAAAATTATTAAATGTTCTTGGGTATATAGCCATTTCCATAATAAACTTAAATTAGTTCTATTTTTAATAGTTTAAAAGATGATATAACCTAAGCCAGCTTAAGAATCTTTGAAGCTAACTTGGAATTCAATATCCATAGCTTTTAATTCCATGACTAATAAAACAGTTTTAATATTTCTGAAAAACCCCTTAAGGAATCCCAGGCCTCATAAGGATATACCTTTAAATAGATCTTTTAAGAAAGGAATTCCATGACTTCTAGGCCATATTAGAATTTCTTTGCTACCATGTCCTCCTGTGATAAAACTCACCATTCTGCTGTTGGTACTTATTTACCTTCCATGGACAGCCAGCCAGTTCCATGGGACTACTCAACACTTAATCAGGTTCCTTATCTAAACCACAGAACACAGAAAATGGTTTGAGTGACTATATTCTCAATTTTCTGGAAGGTGGTACAAAACTAGTACCATTCTGGCTGCATGGGAAATAAGTTAATGAAACCCCAATTGAGAAAATCCACTTGAGAAGACACTCAACATCAGTTTACAGAATAAATGTCCTGAATATAGGCTATAAATCTACTGGGGTCAGATAGGCAGTAGTGAAGGTGGTGGTGATGGTGGTGATGATGGTGATGAGAAGATGGTGATAATAGCAATATTTATCTTGACTGTAGGCCAGCAATGTTTTATGTGCTATATAATATCTCAATCCCTACCACAACCATGAATATCACTCCAGTTTGATAGATGAGAAAACGAAGGCTCAGAGAAGTTAAATTGCTGGCTCAAGTAAATGAGGGAGCAGAATTCAATTTCAGGAGTCTGCGTCTAAAGTCCCACACTATACCTCTATACTGCAACTGAACGGGCAAAACTGGATGACAGCAAAATACAAAGCACATTTCCTACCTAAAAGGGAAGCCACTATTCAATTCTAGTTAGGAAAATGCATGTCCAGTGTTACCAGATACTCTGGTTTTTCAAGAGAATCAGACATCCAGATCTTTATGTGAAATCCCTCAACTTTTAAATATTAGAAAATAATTCTGAAACAATGTTCAAACAGTTTGTTTGGGTCAAATAAAACTTACCTACAGTGAGGATGGGTATGTGGATTATAAATATGTGACCTGTAGAGGTACCATCTTTCCTGAAAAATATACATGCCAAAAATGCAAAATCTGAATCTAATCATAAGGAAACACAAGACAAATAAAACTATGGGGCCATTCTACAAAAAAAAAAAAAAAAAAATAGCCTGCACACATCACAAATGTCAATGTCTTGAAAGAAAAAGGATGAGGAACCCATTTAAAGGACACCAGAGTAAAGGAGAAGAGACCAAAGAGACCTGACAATGAAAGGTAACATATAATACAAGAATGGAACCTGGACAAGGAAAAAAATGCTATAAAATTCATTATGAGGACAATTAGCAAAATTTGAATATGAACTTTGGATTACATAATGGCATCATATCAACATCAACTTTTTCTGAAATTAACAATTGACTGTGTTTATATTTGCATGTAAGAGAATGTCCATGTTCTTAGGAAATACATGCTGAACTATTTAGGGGTAAAGAGGACTGATGTCTCCAACTTACTCTGTAATGGTTCATTAAAAAAATGTTTGTTTATATGGATATATACGGCGAGAGAGAGAGCAATCAAGTGAACACAGCAAGATGTTAACCTGTGAATCTGGACAGCAAGTCTATGAGAGCTCTAGGTTCTACTCTTGCTCTTTAATAAGTTCTAATCATTTCAAAATAATAAATTATAACATCTGGGAAAGAATGCATAGGGCCAGTCCCACCCCAGCAGAGGACCCCTGAGGCAACCAAACTCAATCAAGGACATACTACTCTACTCCTGGGACAGTAGCTAGACCTAATCACACTCGGTCCTCACAGCAACCCACAGAAGCAGCTATTCTTAACCTCATGTTCTGACTGGAGAAACTGAGGCACAGGGTGTGAATCCCCAATAGTAAGGAAATGGCAGATGCCATGGTTCTAACTCAAACCATCAAATACCAATCTGGACTGTTCTACTATTTGCCTTATAAGAAAAGTTCATTTAAAAAATGCATGAATATGGTACAGTACTCTCATATGCTTAACACAAATTCAATAAATGTTAATCATAGAAAGCTATTTGGTTCAACCTTATTCACCCTCCAGACTTGGAAATAGCATAAAAGTCTATAGCATAAGCAATCACAAGGGAGAAAATATGATCTAAGTTATTTCAGAGAGAAAAGAAAAATAAAAACTAAGTACCCACTATGGGGATGACAAAGTTTAATTTAAAAAGCAAACAAGAAATCTTTGTGACTTTGGAATAAAGATTGCACAGATATGACACAAAAAGCGTGAACCGTAAGAATAAATATTGATAAATTGAATCCTGATTAAAAACCATTAAGTAACCTAGACATTTAGGAAGATAATGTTTTCAACACACATAGTAAACAAAGAATTTGTTTCTAGAAAATAAAAGAACTCATGAAACTTAATAAGAACACAAACAATCCAACAAAAAAAATGGGTAAAGATTTTAAACAGATGCTTCACAAAAGATCTATGCATGTCCAATAAGCACATGAGAAAATGCGTAACATTATTACCCATGAGAGAAATGCAAATCAAACCACAATGAGATACCACTTCTCCCCGGTATGATGGTTACAATAGAAAAGATAGACAATGACAAGTGTTGCCAAGGATGTGACAAAATTGTAACTCTCCAAATGGCTGCTGGGGAATGTAAAATGGTGTAGCCACACAAGTAAACCATTTGTCAGCTTCTTAAAATGTTAAACATAGATTTACCATATGACCAGTAATTCCACTCCTAGGTATCTACTCAAGAGGAATGAAAACACGTCCACACAAAAACTAGTGTGCAAATGTTCACAGTAGCATTTTTCATAACAGTCAAAAGGTAGAAACAATTCAAATGTCTAACAACTGGTAAACTGATAAACAAAACATAATATATCCTGACACTGGAATTCTTTTCTTTCTTTGGAAACAAGAGTCTCACTCTGTCACGCAGGCTGGAAAGCAGTGGCACAGTCTGGGCTCTCTGCCACCTCTGCCTCCCAGGTTAGGTGATTCTCATGCCTCAGCCCTCCAAGTAGCTAGAATTACAGGTGTGGGCCACCACTCACAGCTAATTTTTGTATTTTTTATTAGAGACAGGGTTTCACCAAGTTGGCCAGGCTGGTCCTGATCTACGTTATCCCAATCTCAAATAATCTGCCAGGCTAGGCCTCCCATAATGCTGGAATTAGAGGCATGAGCCACCGCACCCGGCCTGACACTGGAATTCTATCTACTGTGTAATAAAAAGTAACTAAGTATCGATACATGCTACAACATAGACGAACCTCAAAAACATTATCCTGGGTGAAAGAAGCCAAACATAAAAGACCACAGATTGTATAAGTCCATCTATACAAAAATGTCCACAAAAGGTAAATCTACAGAAAACAGCAGATTCGTGGTTCCCTAGGGATGAAGTGGAATTGAGAAATAACTGCAAATGATACAAAGTTTCTTCTGGAATGAAAATGTTCTGAAATAAGACTGGCAATAGTTACACAACTCTGCAAATATGCTACCAACCATAGAGTTGTACACTTAAAACAGGTGAATTTTATGGTATGTAAATTAAACTTCAATAAAGATTTACAAAAAGAGACATATGCAACCTCATTAGTCATCACTGAAATGCAAATTAAAATCACAATCAAACATCACTGCACATCTACTAGAACGGCTAAAACTTAAAAGACTGACAATATCAAGCGTTGCAATGATATGAAACAAGTAGAACTCTCATTTTACATTCCCACCAACAGTTGGTAGGAACGTAAAAGGGTGCAGTGCGTTTGAATATTGTGCCCCAAAAAGTTATGTCCAAATCCAAAAACCTGGCCCATATGAATGTAACCTTATTTGGAAAAAGTGTCATTGCAAATGTAATTAAGTTGAGGCTCTCAAGGATCTCGAGATCATGCTGGATTTAGGATGGGTCCTAATCCAATGATTTCTTTGAAGAGAAAGAAGAGAGAGATTTGAGCCACAGAAACAAAGAGAAGAAGGCCACGTGAAGATGGAAGCAGAGAAGTTATGAAGTGATGCTACCACAAGCCAAGGAACACTAGGGACCACCAAAAGCTGGAAGACGCAAGGAAGGAGCTTTCCCTAAAGTCCTTCAAAGGGAGTGTGACCCTGGTGACACCTTGATTTCAATGCCTGATCTCCAGACTGTAAGAGAACAAATTTCTGTTGTTTAAAGCCACCAAGTTTGTGGTAACTTGTTGCGGCAGCCATAGGAAACTAAAACAAATGGTCAAATCACTTTGGAAAACTGTTTGGCAATTTATTCAGAGGGTTAAACAAAGAACTCCCCTATAACTAAGCAATTCCATTTTGGGCCATTACCCGACCTAGGAAAGACTCATACATCAATGGTCATACCAGCTTTTTTCATGAGTCCAAAACCAGAAACAATCTAAATGTCTAGCAACAAGTGCATGAGTAAACAACATGTGGTATATCCATACAGTGGACCACTAATCCACAATAAAAAGGAACTACTGATACATACAACAACATGGATTAATCTCAAAAATCACTATGCTGGCCAGGCACAGTGGCTCATGCCGATAATCGCAACACTTTGGGTAGCAGAGGCGGGAGTACGGTTTGAGCCCAGGAGTTCCAGACCAGCCTGGGCAACATAGCAAGACATCATCTCTATTTAAAAGAAAAATCATTGCGATGCATGAAAAAAAAGACCCAAAAGTATATACTGTATGTTCCGCTTATATGCAATCTAGGAAATACAGATGTGTCTACAGAGGCAAAAACCTATCAGTGGTGGCTTGGGGGCCAAGGTGGAGGGAAAGACTAACTGCAAATTAACAAGAGGGAACAGAAATGTTCGCTCTGCCAATTGTGGTGGTTTTTGCAGATACATACATTTGTCAAAAGGCATCAAATTGTACACTAAAAATGGTTGCAAATAACTGTATGTAAATTATACCTCAATGAAGTTGATCAGAAAAAGAGAAAATAATTCATGAGTCATCAGACATTTTACATTTAAAACAACTACTTATACTTTGTTCTAACCAATAAGATTAAGTAAGCAAATTTTAAATGAAAAGCAAATTTTTTAAAGAAAAAAGGAAGACAACTTGCTCTACCAGTTCAACATGTTTCACAAGCAGAAAATGGAAAACGTCTTGGATTTTCAGAAGACCTGGCTCAGAGCACTAGTTCCACCTAGCAACCAAGTGGCCTTGGGAAAGTCACGATTTCTATAAGTCTCAGTTTCCACATCTCTAAAATATGGATGACACTAATAACTACCTCACAGACAATGGTTATGGTTTCAATCGAGGAAGAGCTCCTTTGGCACAGGGATTCTATTTTAGCCAAAATTCTAATCTCAACGTATGGCAAATAATAGGTGCTCAATAAATCTTCACAGAGTAAATGAATTACTTTAAAAATAAACCTGAAAGATGAGAAAGACATCATTCACAACACCATGAGGTGACATTTGTTACTTTGTACTGTGTAAACTAAAGCAGAAGGGTCACCTTCTTTGTGCTTATCTTTAGCATATTATCCACATCATATCCAGACTCAAGCATGACTTCAGGTCCCTTATGAAATACTGCACTAACTCAGGTCAATAGAGAACAGATTTTATATTTTAAATCCTTAGGTGCATTGCCCTAAAACAGACTCACTTGTAAGATGAAATTCTATGAAAGCAAGACAATTCTGTGTCTATATTATTTAACACCAATATTTACCGCCAATATTTGCTTAACATAGAGTAGGCACCAAATAACATGTGCAAAGGCCCTGTAGCCAGATGAAGTACAGGGAAGAGTAACTTTTAAGAAGGCTAAAGTGACTGGCAGGCAGACAGCAGAGTGTCATGTCAAATGGGGTTGTGAAAGCAGTTAGGGCCCAGACCATGCAGGATCTTGTAGGCAATGTGAAGTTTTTTCTTTATCCTAAGAGCAACAGAAAGCCATGGAATATTTTTAAACAGGTGGTTGGCAGAGTAAGGAGACAGGAAAGGGATATAATTAGATTTTCATTTCATGAAGATCTTACTTAGGGTGTCAGAAGAGAACGGTTGTTGGGGGAAGGAAAAGAAAGTGGAAGAAGAGTTAAGTTAGGGTGTTGAGTGAGTATAGGCCAATCAAGAGACTATTCCAACAGTCCATTAAGAAGATAATAGTAGCCTGATGGAAAAAAAAAGTGGATAGATTCCCAAAATACATAGATAAATCAACATGATCTGACTTTGGGAATGAGAGAAAGGAAAACTCTCAATTCTTCTGGGCCTCAGTTCTTCGCCTGTGAAGCAGGGCGTTGTTTATACTCCATCTGTATATCTATCTTGCTGTGACAATGATATAAAATAATTTAAATATTATGCACCTAATACAGTGCCTGACCCACAATAAATGCTTTTTAAAACCGCTATTGCCATTATCATGGTCATCCCATGGAATGGCAACTACCAGAAACTGAACACTAAAGATGGAGAAAAGCAATGTAGTTGAAAACTCATATACACAGCGCTGAAAGGAGACAAACTGTATCAGCCGGTGACTGAGACAACTGTTCCAAAGAAACACAGCTGACCGCCGATTTCTACTAAGCCGATCTCAGTCACGATTCAGTCCTCAGAGACCATTATGAGAAAGCACAGCTGGTAAGATCACAGTCATCTGAGAGTCCGGTAAACTGAGGCACAAGGATGGCTACAAATTTAACCCAGGAATACGTGCAGAAGAACGACAAGAAAATGGGAATCTTGCTTCTCATTTTTGAGCCGATCCAACAGGATTCGGCCTGCATCCTGAACAGCACGAATTTGTAACACCCCCTCCAATGTCTCCAGGTCCCTTGCTGACAAGGCCGTGTCACCCCTTAGCTTAACACCGTGCATCCGCTCGCCAACAAACAAAGCCCTTCAGGTTCCCTGTTCCTAGCTCCCAGCGCAAGAAGAAGCCCAGGCCCCAGGAGCCCAGCATACCTTAGCTTCGCGCTCTCGTTCCTCGGCGGTCGGGGTGCGCTTCATGCTGCCACTAAAGCCGCCTTCGCCAAGAGAGCAACGTAGATCCCTCGCCCTGGACCCCGCCTCCTGCATGTAGTTCTCTCAGCGTCCTGATCCCGCCTGGAGCCATTCTCCCTCAGAGCTAAGAAAACTACTACTCCCAGGATGCCTCGCGGCGACGCCCGCGAGCGCCTCGGGGTTGGGAGCAGGAGAATTTCCCAGGGCCGACAGCTGGGAGAGCGTAGTCCGCTACTCAGCAAGCAGACGGGCTGGAGTCCAAAGAGAACTACATTTCCCAGGAGGCAACGGGGGCCTGCCATGTTTTTCCCGTGCTCCTCTCGTCCAGCCGCCCGCCACGCTGTTGGCGCTATAGCAACGGTAGCTAGCTGCAGTACCAGTGGCGCGGTGAGTACTCGGGGAGGATGAGGGAGGATGATGGTGGGTGGAGGTTGCGGACCCTCCCTATGCAGCACGGGCCAGAGTCCTAGGGTTCGCTCTGAGGCCTAGAGAAGGCCCTGGAGTTCTGCTCGCGTGAAAGCAGCCGAGCCCGAGACACCTCCACATTCTCAGGCCTGAATCACAGCCCGCCCCTTTATCCCAACGTCCAGGATCAACTTGAAATGTTATATCCCAGCCATGAAGGTGAGAATTGATGCTGCTAATTGCCGTCTCTATCCATATCCTGCAAGTTGATTATCCCTAACACAGTTTGCTCATTTGCCCTTGATTAGGAGTTGGTTGGTAGACCCTAAACCTCCTGAGTGGCCTATTGTTTGCTTAATTGTATATTATTTGTTTATCGTTTGATTACTTCCATAATTTGCTAGTTTCATACAGGCAGGGACTTTGCTTGCCATTTTAATCTCAGTGCCTGGTATCCATGTATTCATTCAACAAATTTTTTTCATTTTCTTTTCTTTTTGCCTTGCCAAATACTGGGATTACAGGCGTGAGCCACCACGCCCAACCAATCATCCAATATATATTAATGTTAGTTACCACCATGTACCAGGCACTGTTCCTGAACAGCTGTGAACAAGACTAATACCCGTCTCGAGGTGTTTATACTTTTTTAGTGGAGACAAACAATAATTTTATCTGATAATTTCACATAGAGGCAGTTGATATAAGAGAATCAAACCAGGCGTGGTGGCATACACCTGTAGTTCCAGCTACTTGGGAGGCTAAGATGGGAGGATCACCTGAACCCATGAATTCGAGGCCAGCCCAGGCAACAGAGCAACACCCTATCAAAGAAAGAAAAAGAGAGAGAGAGAAGAAAAGAAAAGAAATAAACAGTGAAGAAATCTAAGGAAGACTACTCTAACATAGGAAGTTCAGGGAAAGCCTGTCTGAGGAAGTGAACTGAGCTCCAAAGATTGAGGAGCCAGCTAATACAAAGGCCTTGAGCAAGACAAGGGTATGGGGGGTTTGAGGAAAGTAAAAGAACAGTGTAGGTGGAACATAGTGAGCAAAGAGGGATAACATGAGATGGTGTTGAAGAGGCATTGCAGCATTGTGCAGGGTTACTCAGTTTCCACATTATTATTAACATTTTGGGCTGGATAATTTATTGTTATTCTCCTATGCCTTGTTAGATGTTTTACATCATCCCTGGCCTCTACTCACTAGACGCCAGTAGCATCCCCCTTCCTTGTGACAACCAAAAATATCACCGGACACAACTATTAATACTTCTAACTGCTACCTTAAGTGAGTTAACTAATCTGTGTCTCAGCTTCCTCATTTGTAAAGCAGGAATCATTTGAGTAACAACCTCACAAGGAAATGGTGAGACACTTCATTAATTCGTATAAGCAGAGCACTTAGAACACTACCTGGCACATAATAAGTAGTGAATGTTAACACCATCATCGTCATCATCATCATCATCATTATTCTTCTCATTTTTCTGAAAGTGACCTTAACTCTGTCATGGAAAACTTCTCATTTTCACACATGGGCTTGTGTGTCAACAAGATCCTAAAAATTGACCTTTTCGATAGCAGTATTTCCAAAAGAAGTAGATGATCTCCCAAGGATTTGTCTGTTAGCTGTTTCTGTAACAGCAAAAAGCAATGGTTCTCCACCATTTGTGAGTTACAATAAAAGTTGTGAACCCTCTTTGAAAGATATTGCATATATACATATAAAATTTGGTAAATGATCTCTAGGTTCACAGACCCCATTCATTCATTCAACAGCTGTTTGAATGCCTGCTCTCAGAATGTTCCAAGCTCTGTACTAGCCTCCAAGAATACAGAACTGAACAAGACAATATAAAGCTTGCTACTGTCCTGGTCTTCACATTCTAGAACCGATATCCTAGAGCTTAAGAACTCTGCCCTTTAGTGTACCTTCATTCACAGTGTGCCTTTAGCTTACTAGATAGATTGAAGTGAAAATATAAAATCCTCTTTTTTTTTTTACAAAATAGATATTGTGTGGACCACTCACATCCACATACAAAATAAAGTTACTGCATTTCTGTAAAAAATAGAAACTATAGGCTGGGCGCCGTGGTTCGCACCTATAATCCCAGCACTTTGGGAAGCTGAGATGAGCAGATCACGAGGTCAAGAGATCAAAACCATCTTGGCCAACATAGTGAAACCCCGTATCTACTAAAAATACAAAAATTAGCTGGGTATGGTGTTGCGGGCCTGTAGTCCCACCTACTCGGAAGGCTGAGGCAGGAGAATTGCTTGAACCTGGGAGGCAGAGGTTGCAGTAAGCCAAGACCATGCCATTACATTCCAGCCTGGCGACAGAGCGAATCTCTGTCTCAAAAGAAACAATAGAAAGTATAAAAATACCAGAATTAGCTAGACAGCCTGTGTGTTGAGGTAGTTGAACCCTGGGCAGGACTTAAGCCCCACAGCAACAAAAGCAGGACACACAAAAAAAAAAAACAATTTGGTAAATTTACGCAACGAAACTTCTTTCACAAAACTTGGAACTGCCCACTATTTGTGCATCAATTACACAATTAATATTTATGTAATATTGACATCAGGCACATGTGCTCAGTGCTTACCTCTCTGAGATAGGTATTATTTTCTCCATTTTTTAAACTGAGGGACTGAAACTCAGAGAAGTTAAGTGGCTTGACCAATTCGTTAATGATAGGGCAGCCATTTGAATCAAGTTCCTGACCTGAGTTTTTTGCAAGATACCTGCTTCCTCTTGGAGGCTGGGGAGAGGGAAGGGATGGAGAGGAGGTATTTCTTAAATGATAATCTTACCTCATTTCCTAAGCAAATTATACAAAATATACTGCTGAAAGGAACACTGACTCTATGATTGAATGTAGTAGTACTTTTAGAATAGAAGCTTTCATCTTCAGGCAGCACATGTGGACAATAAGATGCCCATTAAAGTTCTAGTCCCCTTTTCATTTTATTTGCTTCATTCCATTGCATAGTTAATGTAGTAACTTGGAAAGAGTGAATTTTCTTTTCTCCCCAGCTAGGCCATGTCTGGTCCAACTGATGAGACTGCAGGAGACTTGCCTGTGAAAGACATAGGTCTAAACCTCTTTGGAATGGGAGAGTTACAAGGTATGGCCAGCTGTTATTTAGTACAGTTATGAACTTTGATCACTGACTTCTTTACTTTTAATTTAAAGTATTTCTGATACTCATACAAACCAAACTGTTTAAGTAACTATATAGTCCTTGATTGGACTAAACAAAAAGATGAAGGGTTTAGAACACATATGACATTTTACTACATGCATCCATTATCAACAGCTCATAGAAAGTGTACAGTCCCCCCCGTTCTAATAAAGAATTAACATAAATCATCTTTTTAAAATTCCTCACATCAGTAGAAACTGCATAGAGAGTATCAAGCCTCCAAACTGAATTGCCTGGTTTAAATTACATTCAGTATTAAAACATTTCTTTATGTTTAAATTTTATATGGGAGGAAAGGCCATATTTAAACATTTTGCCTTTTAAGTAGACTATCTCACATGATAGTGACTTTTGTATCAAATTAATATGGATTAAAAGTTTTCTTTATTCTTCTGTCACTTAGTTGCTGTAGAGCTAAAAAGCACTTTCAAATTGAGAAAGAAAAGCACTATAAAGAACAATTTAGAATAGAGAGCTGTGTTTATCTTTGTGTGTAGAGTGTATCAGCCATGTTGGCATGCATGTATCAATTATCAACAACTCTTAGAAGATGTAAAATCCCCCTCTAGCCTGAATAGGCTAGGGATTTAAGATACATTACACTCAGTAATCTACATATACTTTTTAATCAGACCAGTGTAAAAGGCGACTTGTGAAAACTTCAGTAAAGTGGTTTATTGAAAAAAATAAAGTTTGGCTACACAGATTTTTTTTTTTTTTTGAGACGGAGTCTCACTCTGTCTCCCAGGCTGGAGTGCAGTGACACAATTTCTACTCACTGCAACCTCCACCTCCTGGATTTAAGCAATTCTCCTGCCTAAGCTCCACATGTAGTTGGATCTATAGGCGTGTGCCTGTAAAATTAGCCCAGCTAATTTTTGGCTACACAGATTTTATTGTTAACAGTAAAAATTGCGTATAAGCTTTGCTTTAGAGATCATTCAGGGAGAATCAAGTATTAAAATACAAATAGGTTTGAGGTGTACAAAACAATTTATTGGGTTTCAATATTGTATAATTTCAATTCTTCAGTAAACCATCACAGGACCTTAGTCTCTATCAGTTTTTCTTTGTTTCTATTGGAGAATTGTTGAAAATTGACCTACTTCACAATGGTATGGAAAATACCCAATTCAAACATCTGCAAACAGATATATACACATGCTAAAGAATATAAACATTCTTAAAAATTATGTAAGGTAGTATATAGAGAAATTAATTGTGAAACTTTTAAATGATAATTTTTAAATTTCAGGGGTGTTTTCTGTTTGGTCTTACAATTTTATAGTTCCTTTTCTAAAATACCCATAGCTTAGAAAAATGTCTTAATCATATTGTGTTTACCAAATTACTCTTACTCTTGCCTTTGTAAATAAATAAATAAATAACTTTCAGATACTCTTTTAGTTGTCACAGCATTCAGCATGTACGTTCAAAAGTCTTTATTGAATCAGAATTCCATCTTATAGTCTTGGGTTTTTTTGTTGTTTGTCTGTTTGTTTTGTTTTGAGACAGAGTCTTGCCCTGTCACCCAGGCTGCAGTGCACGATCTCAGCTCACTGCAACCTCCACCTCCTGGGTTCAAGCAATTCTCCTGCCGCAGCCTCCCGAAGTAGCTGGGATTACAGGCGCGCACCACCACGCCCAGCTAATTTTTTTTATCTTTAGTAGAGATGCGGTTTCACTGTGTTGGCCAGGCTGTGACTCCTGACCTCGTTATCCGCCCGCCTCAGCCTACCATAGTGCTGGGCTTACAGGCCTGAGCCACCGCAGCTGCCCTTACATTCTTAAAGAATGGCTGCTTGAATACATTTTTGAATGAATACTATTGTTCAAATTCCTAATACTGTATCTAAAATATTAATAGCAAATATTTTTATTCTCACCTTAAATAATTGATGTAAACAACATTATAACATTTTCTAAAGCAATCTTAATTGTAGGTCACAAAGGAAAAAAAATCTAAGATGAGTGCCTCAGAGATTATATTAATATCAAGAGTTTTTAGAGACTATTTTAAGTAACCCCATGATTAATTATCTTGGCATTTTTGCAGAAACTTCAGCAACACGGACAATGAAGTCTCACCAGGCAGTGTCGCGTGTCAGTCGTGAGGAACTGGAAGACAGATTTTTGCGTTTGCATGATGAGAACATTTTACTTAAACAGCATGCCTGCAAGCAGGAGGATAAAATTAAAAGGTTATGATAAAAAGCTTTTAGCTTCTCTTCTTGACTCAGTAAAACTTGGAGGGTATGGTATTTTATAAACTTAATTGAAAACCCCACCTTGAATCTTGTTTGGAATCAAGCAGGATGTAAATAAATATAATTTTTAAAAATGGAAAATCTTGCAAACTAGAATAGTAAACCAAAAAGATTATGAGTGTTTATTATGTCTGAACTTACCATTTAAAAGAGAAAAGCTAATAGCTAAGAGTAACAGGAGTATATCATTTCTATAAATAACTTGGTTTAATATTTATAGTTTAATAAGCAAATGGCCAAAGCATCTGTTTTTTAAATGTCTGGATTTTAAAACGAAAGTTTTAAAAAGTAACTAACTATTCTAATTTGTTAGAAGGCATGTTCCCTTAAGATTTGGGGTTTACTAATGAAAACATCACTTCAGTCTCTGGAACATATTTAACTTTGCTTGGGTTAGACTAGATTCTATATTGATTTCAAAGAGTCTGTACTGTTTCTGAAGAAACAGTATTGTCACTTTTGATTTATGTGCAAAAAATTTTGGCAAATATGATTTCTTAAGGGTAGATACTCTTTCATTTTTTTTTATTCAGAAATGCTGTGCCTCTCTTCTGAAGGGACAGCATTAAAAACGAACTATGTTCAGATGTGTAATCATGGGCAGGTCTGTATTCATATTTATGTTCCAGGTTCAAAGAAAAGGTGAGACAGCCGTTGAAGAATGAAAATAGGGTTTTTCTGCTTAGAATCCTTCCTAGGGAGGTGGTTCCAGTTCAGCTTCTACTCTGTGGACTTTAGCAACCCACTGACCTGCTATGTGCAGGCCTTTTACTTTGAGTTGGGTTTTAAGTCATGATGATGGCTGTTTTCAAGACTTGTGACTGACTTGCCTGATTCCTTTTCTGACCGATATCCCACACACACATCAGCCAATCAGAATGAGGCATGTAGTCTACTATGACCACCTAACAGTTTTTTTCTTTGTAAGCCTAATTGGTGAGTAAAAAAATTGAATTCACATCCATGACCTCATTAGTAATTTGACATAGCCAGAAAATAAACACCTTAATAATGAACCATGTAGTTTAATGGAAAAAGGATCGAGCAAGGAATCAAGTGGTATGTATCTATTCTTTTATCTCTCTGCCACTAGCTTATGATATGGTCAAGCCATTTAACCTCCCGGAATTTATTTTACTTAACTGTGAGAGTAATGATCCAATGAACAGTATGACCCAAAAGCTCTGAATTCCTCTCAATCTCATACCACTGACCATGACCTAGATACATGGGTAGAACTGTCTTTAAATTTATCCTTAAGAAGTAAATAGGCCAGGCGTAGTGGCTCATGTTGGTAATCCCAGCATTTTGGGAGGCCCAGGCAGGCAGATCACCTGAGGTCAGGAGTTCAAGACCAGCCTGGCTAGCATGGTGAAACCCCGTTTCTACTAAAAATACAAAAACTTAGCTGGGCATGGTGGCACATGCCTGTAATCCCAGCTACTCTGGAGACTGAGGCAGAAGAATCGCTTGAACCCGGGAGGCAGATGTTGCAGTGAGCCGAGATTGCACCATTGCACTCCAGCTTGGGCAACAAGAGCAAAATAGTGTCTAAAAAAAAAAAAAGAAGAAGAAGTCAATAGTATTATTTTCTATAAATGTAGATTTCATAAGCTACCTTTTTTTAACTTTTTATTTATTTATTTATTTTTTGAGAGGGAGTTTCACTCTGTCACCCAGGCTGGAGTACAGTGGCTGGATCTCGGCTCACTGCAAACTCCACCTCCCGGGTTCAAGCGATTCTCCTTCCTCAGCCTCTCGAATAGCTGGGATCATAGGCACCCACCACCATACCTGGCTAACTTTTATATTTTAGTAGAAATGGGGTTTCACCATGTTTGCCAGGCTGGTCTCGAACAAACTCCTGACTTCAAGTGATTTGCCCACCTTGGCCTCCCAAAGTGCTGGGATTACAGGTGTGAGCCACCGCATCTAGCCAAAACTACCTTTTTAAGTAAGCATTCGGACTTTGCCAGTTCACTTATGACTCATTAATATGATAAAATAATCAAATCCGGCAAATGGAATATATGGCTATTACTAGATGAACAGATGCAATCATGTTTCTTGACAAAGTTTATTTGAACATCATTTGAAAAATTTAAAGGTACTCTATTGCTGTGCTTTTCCTGACTTAAAAATTAGGGTCATTATTTTTCTCTAGTCGTTAACTGCCTTTTTATATTAATCTGTGTCTTTTTTTGAATGTTATCTATATCTCTGTGTGAAAGTCTCTCTGTAACAGGTAATTCAGATATTTAAGTTGGCATCTCATTCTTGTGACAATGCTATTTTTATGCATAGGCCATTGGATGGGGCTTAGGACCCTAAACTCATTAAAGGACCAGGTAGAATATATGGCCCTGTTGAACTGTGATACCTGGCCAAATTTCCCAGTGATATGTCATTCTCAGAATTAGGTGAAAAAGGACCTAATCCACTGATTATTTTACTAGAGTGTTTGCGGTACTCTTGAATCTTGGTTTTTATTATCCTGTATCCTTTATAAAGCATGCTTAATGGATGTGCCTCAAGGGAAGGAGAAAACAATCTTAACTGATTATGTTAGGCATAGCTCTCCCTGATGCCACATGCTGTAGGCTGAGTAGCCAGAAGTGTAGATAGACATGTATTACTACCGCATTTACAGCGGACTCTGCTTAGGGCAGAAAAAAAGGTTGTGCTATGACATCCCAAAGCTATTAAGGATTTTTTTATTTCACTTTTGTTCCCTTAAGTAAAAGCTTCTGTCCATAACCATGCTAAAATAAAGCAAACCCCATTTAAAGAAAAATGAAGTATGTTTTTATTTTCAATCTCCTGTCTGGGTCTTTATAAAAATAGATTCACTATAAACTAGAATCAGCTATTGAAGATGTGCGACCAATTTTGTAAAGTCTTGAACTTGTGTCTCTCATCAAAGCCACCTTTTCTTTCTTGTCCTGCCAAGATTTTTCCATTCACTGTCAGGCATGTTTTCCGTACGTGTATATTACATCACCCCAATGTGCCCTTTCTGTCTTTTGTTCTGTCTAACCAGTTTTTATCAAAACTTAAAAGAATCAAAGATATAAACTCCTGAGATGTCAAAAGTACAATTTATGTCTAAATTTAAGGATAGCATTAAAACGACACTTTTTGCATCTAATTATTTTTTACCATTAAACACAAGTGTTTCTTGAGCACTAAGCAACATTTATTGGTGCATTTTGGTTTCTTTTGAATTTTTCATTGGGCTTTATATGTGTGCATTTATGCATTCTAACACTTTTATATTTATAGTGTGTCTTAATCCTGGAGAAACTGAAAACAATATATTACCTAAATGCTGCAGTCGTAACACACTTTTCAAAAGTTTTAACTTACTGTGGATTGCAGATATAACCCACCACATCCACAATCTGTAACTACGTCTAAGTGCATACAGCATTCCTATATAAGGTCATGCGTTAAAAATTGCATTTCAGGAACATATGGAGTAAATATGTGTCCTCTCTTTACTAACCTTAAATGATAAGCCTTAGGAAACTGTTATTTGTCAGTGCTATAAAGCAGATTGTTGCCCAGTGGTTTCAATTATCATCAAAGGATTCTTCACAGGCAGTAATAGTTACATCAAAACCTGAAATTTATTATTCAGGTTCTGCACTGAAGTCTTCACAGTGATTATGTTCCTTTCAACAGAATGCATTTTATGCTGACTTCTCACATTCCTTTTCATCTTTTTATTATTTCCCCAGAATGGCCACCAAGTTAATACGGCTAGTTAATGACAAGAAAAGATATGAGCGGGTTGGTGGCGGCCCCAAGCGGCTGGGACGAGATGTGGAAATGGAAGAAATGATTGAGCAGCTGCAAGAGAAAGTCCATGAGCTCGAAAGACAAAATGAAGCCCTCAAACACAGACTAATTTCAGCCAAACAGCAACTTCAAATCCAGGGTTACAGGCAAACTCCATACAATAACGTACAATCTCGCATTAACACTGGGCGTAGAAAAGCAAATGAAAGTGCAGGCTTTCAGGAATGCCCCAGGAAAGGTAAAACAAAGCTTATGTTAATTCTAAACCGAAGTCTTATGAGACAATTTAACACACTCACAAAAAAAACCCCACAAAGTTTTATGTCTATGCTGTTGGTGCTCTTAAGTATCTTTAGGAAGAGAAAAATAATTTTTTACTTTCTCTTTGATAAAATAATATTGTCAGTGAAGATAATTTAAGAATTACTAGATCAGTCTCAAATTTGTTTAGTAAAAACATTCTACTAACCTTGATGTAACAGACATGTATGAAACTAAGTAAATGAGTTAAATTGAGTTCAGGTTGGTTGTGAAACACACTGTACTCAGGCAGGTGGGGGAAACCAGCTAGTTTGCTTACATATGGCCACACTTACTGTATTGAATGATCACATTTAAGTTTTTCATCCAAAGACCTTTTAGAAAATTTGCAAAAGTGTTGACATCTTTCTTGTTGTATGGCAGTAGCATGATAGTGGGATGTGCATATAACCAGGGGTTTAAAAAGTTGGGTCCTTATTTCTCCACTTTCTAGCTGGTGACCTTGGACAAGTCTCCTTATCACTCTGACCCTGAGTTTTCTTTACATATAAAGTAAAAGGATTGAAACAAGTCACAGTAAAGGTCTCTTCCATTGCTAAAAATGATCATAGGCCAATCGCTTTCTTCACTTTAAAAATTAATAACCTAAAATGTACCCAGGCTGCAAAATAATTCAGTTGTGGAGCAAAGACTCAATATAGAACATAAATATTTCTAATAAAATATTTCAATTCTCTTCACCCAAAGAGAAGCTTTATTATAATGGAAACACAAGTCAATAAATACCTTAAGTAACATTTTTAAGATTTTAACTATTAGGAAAGGAAATAAGGTTTTAGCTCTAATTGATTTTTGTTTGAAATACACCTTACATAAAGACCAAAGATTTTTAGGGATATAAAGTATCATGTAAAACTTTAGTTTCAGTTCTTTGAGGAAGGCAAAAAAACCACTGCGAACAGAAAGGGAGAAAAATTTGTTGTAGTTTGCTCTCCAAGCCAAAATGTTAACACTATCAGTTCCCTAGATAGAGTTCCTTTGAAGTCAATAAGGCCTCCATATAGGCAGGAGGCAGCTGCAGGATGAAAGGGCTTGGCTACTCCTCACTATGTGAGATTGGCAGTAGACTCTGAATACAACTAAAGTAGCATAATGAATTATAAATCAGAAAGTACGTTCTGCCACTGATTAACTTTTTATGTGGAAGAGAATACTGACCTCAGCCTCATTTTTCCCATCTATAAAATAGAGTGATAATCCAGCTTAGGTAAGACATCAGGAGATGGTGGCTCTCACAATCATGTATTTTACCTTTAAAGTGACTTATCCTCTCTGAACCTTAGTTTTGTCATCTGGAACTGGAACTGAGCAAGATGATCCCTAAAGTCTGCAAGATCTTTTATACTAAATAAAAGTAATGTGCAAGCCAGGCACAATGATACACCTCTAAAGTCGCCGAGAAGCTGAAGTGGGAGGATCACTTAAGCCCAGGAGTCTGAGTCCAGCCCGGGCAACATAGTGAGACACTGTCTCTAAAAATAAATAAGACTATAATGCCCAGATTTTACTTTAAATCTAAACTGAAGTCTTATTAGATTGTTTAACATAAAAAAATGCAAAGTTTTATTTCTGTATTACTCATGCCTTTAAGTGTCTTTAGGAAGAGAAAAATAATTTTTGACATCTCTTTGATAAAATCATAATATTGTCAATGTCAATTAAAATGACAAGCTAATCTAGTGCTATTAATTGCTGTTCAGTCAGGAGAGTTTGCTGGAAGTTTCTATAGCTTAATTAAGAACCACCAAGCAGCAGAGCTTTTAAAAACATGACTATGTAGCTTAAATTTCTCCTTACATTTGTATTCTCTTGGTGGTTCAGAGCTTTCTTACTGTTCAGGATAGAGTTCAGGACATGGAAGACAGAGCATGAAGTGGTGATGAATACCTTCTTAATCATAGTGGTTATGAGTAAACCTGAAGCATCCCCACCAAGACTGACACCTTAGCAGGCTCTTCGGGACTGCCTCTGAGGCTGAGACAGGCCAGACTTGTCAGGAAAATATCTCAGCCTGGGATGGCTGGCTAAGAACCCCAGAACCCCTCTATGGCCACAAGCAGCCTTGACAATCAAGCTGCTGTACAAATACTATTGTTTCCTATTTGTACCTTGTCAGGATAAAGGCTGGAAAGCACTGGCTAAATGTGTGATCAATGTAATATAGAAACTATATTTACTCTGAGGAACCAATGAACAAATATTTTTGTAAAGCAAAGGTTTTATGTAACCATTGGTAGAGAGTAGATTGATAGTTACTAGAGGCTGGGGAAAGTGTGGGGCACTGGGGAGGATGAAAAGAGGTTGGTTAATGGGCACATACATAGAATTAGAATAAGTAAGAATAAGGTATAGTATTTTATAGCACAGTAGAGTGTCTATAGGCAACAACACCATACTGAATATTTCAAAATAACCAGAAGATATTTGAAATATTCCCAATACAAACAATAAATGATCAAGGTGATGGATATCCTAAACACCCTGATTTGATCATTACATATTGTATGCATATATCAAAATACCACATGTACCCCACCGATATGTACAATATTATGTATCAATCTTTAACAGGTAAACTATATACACACACACACACACACACACACACACACACACACAGCCATTGGCAAATCACTATGAGACTAAGTTTTAAGACATGTTTTGAGTATTTTTTAATTTCCACTAGTAATGAATTTTTTTCATGATATATGTAGGAAAAGCATAAGAATTAGCATTACTGCCAAAATAATATAATTGGCAAATTCTAACACAGTAAACTATTTTAATGTTTTAGAGCCTTTTCTATGCTTCAGGATTACAGCAATAGATATTGACTAGTTTAGAAATAGCAAGTAATAGTTCCATTATTCTAATTAGAATTCTTTTTTTAAAATTTTCTCTTTACTGAGAATGCAGAGCAATTAAATCTCACTTTTAAAAAGCTAACTTTTCTAAAGAGAATAAATGTGTTGTTTTGTTCTCCATTTAAAAATCGTAATCATCTGTCAAGCTTTAACTTAAACTCTAATATTTAGTTATTCTATATAAATGTAAAATAACTCACATAATTAAGAATATGGCTTATTTGTGACAATGGGACTTCCTTTGCAAAATCATACATAATTATTTCTATAAGAAAAGTTATATTTTAAGTGCAGCAGGGCAATGTTTAATTAAAGAAATTCTGTTGATGATCAGTTCTCAAAGTACCTTTTTGTAAATAGGGATTTTCTTATTGGGTTGGAATAAATCAAAATACAGAAAGCGTTTTTCCTTAAACACTTAAGGGCAAGGAATATGAATGAGTAATTTAAAAATTAAAAAAAAAAACTTTATCACAAACACTAGGGGAAAGAATCACGTTTTTATGACCTATTTTCATTCATACTTCAGTTGACATTGTAAAAACTTGAAGACTCTGATTTTTTCAGAAATTACTGCAGAAGTCTAAATCTTAAGTTGAATAAAATTATTTCTAGGTAATTTGATTTCTACAGTAGATTTGTAAAATGAGCAATACTTGCTGCTGTGTTTTATTTAATGCCTGCTGGTGGCTAAGATCACATACTCCCTTTGGCAGTGTATTTCTAATTCTGTATACTATAGAACACATACATCTTAATACTTAATAAGAGATTTTATTATATTAAAAATGTAGCAAATCAAAGATCCTTCTTTTCTAACTTCACTTCTATAATTGCATTTTATTACTTTCTTTTTAGGTATAAAATTCCAAGATGTAGATGTAGCTGAAAATCCACATCCCATGTTTACAAAATATGGCAACAGTTTACTTGAAGAAGCCAGAGGAGAAATAAGAAATTTGTATGTGTCCTTTTTTGTGATCATTGGAGAACTTTGGTTATTGATCATGTCTTTTTTTTTTTAATCCTTCCCTTTCCTTTATTTTAAACCAAACTGTGTTATATATAAACAATTTGTTGCAATAAAATACAGCTATATTCTGTAGGGTAACAACAGATATTATATAACATGTTTTCAGGAAAATGAACAACTTAATCCAGCTGAATCAATGGAAGGATTTATAGAATTGTCTTCTTTATTATAATTTTACCCTCAGAGGAATGGCATAAAGTCCAATCAGTTAGAATAGTGTAAGATTTAGAGGCAACATTTTTATTCCCAGAAAATCACAGGTAATTTTTTTAGATCCTGAATCAATTAACTTTTTCCTACATAAAAAAAAAAAAAGAATTGGGGAGTGGTATAAAAGTTTGGAGTTATCAGGTACATATGGATTTCAGATTTTATTTTCGTATGATTCTATGGTACTGCATTCTTCATCATATTGTTTCAAAAAAGTGACTTCTATTACATTTAGCTTACTTTTCTAGTTAATCAAAGCCTCATGGTTTCAGTGTCTGTGAGTCACACAAATGAGGGTAAGGTTCCAATTTTTACTATAAGCCTTCACCTAGATCATCAACAAGTAACAATACTTAATGAGAAAAGAAAACATGGCACACAGTATCATACTTAAAATAGTTGCTTAAGAATAATATGGTCTTAGGCCAGGCGCGGTGGCTCACGCCTATAATCCCAGCACTTTGGGAGGCTGAGGCGGGGGGATCACGAGGACAAGAGATCGAGACCATCCCGGTCAACATGGTGAAACCCCGTCTCTACTAAAAAATAAAAAAATTAGCTGGGCATGGTGGCACGCACCTGTAGTCCCAGCTACTCGGGAGGCTGAGGCAGGAGAATTGCGTGAACCCAGGAGGCGGAGGTTGCTGTGAGCCGAGATCGCGCCATTGCACTCCAGCCTGGGTAACAAAAGCGAAACTCTGTCTCAAAAAAAAAAAATAATAATAATATGGTCTTAAAAGGTTTTCTTTTGAATATTTTAAATAGCAGTTACAGTAATGATTAGCCTGCAGGAGAATAAAAGACTAAACATAACCTTGTTACCTGATAATCACCTGAAAAGCCAAAGTTTATATCAGTTCCTGAGGCTCATTACAGCATGATGCTGTCATGTATGATGCTGTATGATGTATGATACAGTATGCTGTATACATTACAGTATGATGCTGTCAGACATGATAGCGTTAAATGCATGCCAGAGACCACTAAGTTATGTTTGGAAAATTTCCTGCCACCTCTCTCTGAAGTGTTAATTTGGGTGTTACAAGCAGATGTGCATATATGAACGAACAAAGGCATATATATAAATAATCTGAAGACGAGATTGTGAAGTACATAGTAGGTGTACTCCATAATAAATACTTACTTAATTGAATCAAACCAAAGTCCAGCCCGTTGCCTGGGACCTTATCTTGTAAAAAGCAGTATCTTGCCTTGTTCCATATGTATTTCCAAATCATCACATTTAATCTGCTACTATTTCACTGTGTGCAGAGGCACTTAAGCTAAATTTTTTAACTTCTGCTTGCTCCTTTTCATGAAGAACTTTCTTTGCACTGATCTTAACTACTGCAAAATTTTCCTCAAACTGCAAATTCTTACAAAGGCTCTTTATTTTAGAGAAAATGTTATTCAGTCACAAAGAGGCCAGATAGAAGAGTTAGAGCACTTGGCTGAGATCCTGAAAACTCAGTTGAGGAAAAAAGAAAATGAAATTGAGTTATCTCTTCTTCAGCTTCGAGAACAGCAAGCTACAGATCAAAGGTATGTTAAAACAGAAATATCACTTTGATAAGGTCAAAATTAGTTTAAAATACTTTATCATGTGCCATAAAAGGATAAGTTTATCTAGCCTCTTTTAAAATCATGTTTTTACTTAACATTCTTTATATAAGCCTACACTCGACCTACTAACTTCTGTCAATAACTCTAAGGACAGTTTTTCCTAACCTGCTCTGCTTTTAAGCAGCTTCTGATGGGTGGAAATCACCCTCATCTTGTTTTCTCTGTTCATTTACCCCATTTGCCAAGATTGCAGGAAGTTCTGATACCATTTGATTATAACTACTGAGAGAAGTATGGGTGACAAGAACTCAGCTGTTGGCATACCTTGTAAGTAAGTCCAGCATTAATTTTTTCAATCTTAAAAGATAATAAATTCCATATTATGGTTCCAGTTTGTAATCCTAAAAAGATCCCTAATATTCCAAGTTTGGATTGCAGTCTGTTGACTGTAATAAGATTACAGTGGGACCTGTAGGTAGTCTCCTTCCTGCCTTTCATTTCATCTATGACACTTAAAAAAAATTTTTTTTTTAATTTCCAACTTTTAAGTTTAGGGGTACATGTGCAGGATGTGCAGATGTAGTGGAAACTGAGCTACCATGGTAGTTTGCTGCACAGATAATCCCATCACCCAGATCTTAAGCCCAGTTTCCACTAGCTATTCTTTCTGATGCTCTCCCTCCTCCCACTCCTCACCCTCCGACAGCCCCAGTGGGTATTGTTCTCTGAACCTGTGTGTCCATGTGTTTTCATCATTTAGCTCTCACTTATAAGTGAGAACATGCAGTGTTTGATTTTCTGCTTCTGCATTAGTTTGTAAAGGATAATAGCCCACCAGCTCCATCCATGTCCCTGCAAAGGCCATGATCTGATTCCCTTTTATGGCTGCATAGTATTCCATGGTGTGTATGTACCACATTTTCTTTATCTAGCCTATCATTAATGGGCATTTAGGTTGATTGCAATTAGGTTGACTGCAATGAACACATGTGTGCATGTACCTTTATACTAGAATGATTTCTATTCCTTTGGGTATATACCCAGTAATGGGATTGCTGGGTTGAATGGTATTTCTACCTATAGGTCTTGGATGAATCGCTACACAGTCTTGCACCATGGTTGAACTAAATCACACTCCCACCGATAGTGTAAAAACAATTCTTTTTCTCCATAACCTTACCAGCATCTGTTTTTTTTTGACCAGCCATTCTGACTGGTGTGAGATGGCATCTCAGGGGTTTTGACTTGCATTTCTCTAATGATCCGTGATGCTAAGCTTTGTATTTGTTGGCCACATGTATGTCTTCTTTTGAGAAGTGTCTGTTCATGTCCTTTGCCCACTTTTTAATGGGGTTGTTTGTGTTTTTTCTTGTAAATTTAAGTTGCTTATAGATGCTGGATACTAGATCTTTGTCAGATGGATAGATTGCAGAAATGTTCTCCCATTGTGTAGGTTATCTGTTTACTCTGTTAATAGTTTCTTTTGCTGTGCAAAAGCTCTTTAGTTTAATTAGATCCCATTTGTCAATTCCTGCTTTTGTTGCAGTTGCTTATGGCATTGTGAAATCTTTGCCTGTACCTATACCCTGAATGATATCTTTGCCTAGGTTTTCTTCTAGGGTTTTTAAAGTTTCAGGTGTTACATTTAAGTCCTTAAATCCATCCTGAGTTAATTTTTGTATAAGATGTAAGAAAGGGGTTCATTATCAATTTTCTACATTATGGCTAGCCAGTTCTCCCAGCACCATTTATTAAATAGGGACCACTTTCCCCATTGCTTATTTTTGTCATCTCTGACATTTTATAATTTACAATATTTTCTTTCCCATCCTTCTTTGCCATTTTTTTGGTTCCTGGTACCTGTTCATCCATTTTCTGCTTTGACATTGTGCTTTCAACAAGACTTTATCTTTTTAACATAGTCCTTGAATTATTTTTCCCTTTATAGATTTTCTTTTCTTTTTCTTTTTTGAACTAAGCATACCCGAAAGTACAGAAAGTAATATATTGAACCCTCACACACATATCACTCAGCTTTAACAGCTGTCAACATATTTCCATTCTTGTTTCATCTGTCCACTCACATTTATTTTCCTAATTATCCCCAGCCAGATATCACATCACCTCACCCATAAATACTTCAACCTGTATTTCTGTCTGAAAAGGAATTTTTTAGAACATAACTACCATGCCATTATCACACCCAACAAAAATCACAGTAGTTCTTTGATAGGGTCTAATAACTAGTTTATTTTCAAACTTCTGTGAAGATATCTTTCTACTGTTTATTTGAATTGGAATCCAAATAAGGTCTGCGTAGAGCATTTGGTTATTAGGTCTCTTTCATTTCCCTGGATTTTCTTAAAAACCAGACCTAGTTGCTGTACTTATTTTTCTCCTTTTCAACAACTTTGATAACATACTTGTATGGCTAGGTTCTTATTAGAAAAATCAAGTAAGATTTTCTAGCTTTTCATTTCAGATTCAGAGTTTATTCATCTTTTAACAAACTAATGTGGTAATATATAAAGATCCTAAGAAAAGATGCTTAATATCAGACTTGTGTTTTTAAAAGTGGGCTAAAAATATATAAAAAGCTTTATATTTCATAGTTCTATCAGATTAGTGTTACCTTTAAAAATTCTATTCCTAAATAACTATGTGTAAAATTAAATTATACAAGAAATCCTATATGTCTAGTGACATTACATTATACACCCTTCTAAGTGCAAGGCAAAAGAAATAAGAATATTTTTGAGAATCATATTTGAATTAGGGGTTGTAATTTGAACCTTGGCTAAAGGGTAAGCTTGAATACCTATGAGTTATTCATATTTCTATAGGAAGAAGAAATGATTTAGACTTGGCCTACTTTAAAAAACAGTGAGAAACAGTGCTAAAGGACCAGAATTCAACACTGAATATGGTGCTCTTAGTAAATGCCAACAGCTATGTTTAAGACCTTGTCTGAATATAAAAATTCACATAGGCCAAGTCCAAGCTTGGGGCAGTCCCTATATCATCTTTACTCAACCACTGAGTACAAAGTTATCAAGAATTGTTTGTTACATTTATCAAGTTCCTATAGAGTAAGGTGGACACTGTGTTGGCCATTCCCTTTTCCAAAGGGATGTGATCATTTAGGAGCTAGTGTTAACTGAAAGGGAAATCCAAAAGTCCTTCAATCCTAAAACTAAAACAACAGAAGAAATAGAGTGACAAGACAAGGATACATACTTTCCTACTATAAATATTACCAACAAGAGACACCAACATATACACATAGAAGAGGTAAGTCCCTCCTTAGGGGCTATTTCATTTACTCTGTAGCAGTCTATTTTTGTCATATCAAGAATTAAAAGCAGAGACAAATGAGTAGTAAAGGCAAAGGAACTTTTATTGCAGAGACCAGAGAAATAAATCAGTGTGTACCTACCTCACTGCTTTTATAAAATGGAAAATTTACATGTTATTTGCTTAGAAGGAAAGATACCTATAGTGAATAGCATATTGTTTCTTGAAATATAGTTGTTGAAACTGAGGAAATAACTTAAAATACGGGGCTTCAATGCCTTTTTTAAATGTTTACACAGAGCTTACAATTTTATATATAACAGCAATTTTTTTAGACTAATGGAAAACTGTTGAAAAAGATGTTGGGGAGAATATAAAACTCAGTATAATTTACTGTAGAGAAAAATCGTGAAATGGGAAACATATTTAAAGTTTTCTTTCGCGGATACATCATTTCAGATTTGAAATTCTAGAAGTCTGATCTGAACGTTGGACTCCTTGTTCTCAAACATGAACCTAACGTAGTTGTAATCTTCAGAGTGGCAGTGCTTGATATTTATGGCAGAGAGCCTTTTCATAGAATATTACAGAAACTCTTGATAGTATGTGTTTAATAGACCAGTTTGGTCTGGCATCAGCTTGACATCAACTTTTGGTTATCCAAAGCCCCTAATTGCTTTGAAGTAAAAGCCCAGTGCTGCTCTTTTTATGAAAATCGTGTTTTTTCCTGTTGTTGTGGTCGATTTTGGAAGACTGAGTTGTGATTTTTGCATATGTTCTACATAATGCCTCATTAGCAAAAAGTCTTGTATCATTTACAAGTAGCCTGAATGTCTGTGTTGTTTTGAAGAAAAATCCATATTAAATTTAAACAATATAAAAATGCACATTTTCTGCTTATTAAAAAGGCCGTCTTAAATTAAATTCAAAGCAGTAACCAGTGAACACATGTACATGAACATTAAAATCAGAATCATTTTACTATTTATTGACCTCTTTAACTCCAAAAATATTTATACTCTTACGAATGTGTAAGTAGTTTGTACTAAGTGGTTTTTTTTAAATAAATGTTAGGGTGTTTACCTTCTTAATTAGAAATCATGTAACTGCCATAATGTCCCAGTGGAGGACATTTAACCCATAAGTATTTCAGACACTCTGACTTGCCTTCTTCCCTTTGGCAGACAGCCGACTATCAAATCTCACAACAGAGAGGCCTTTTGCGCCATGCATTACAAGAAACAGCTTGGCTTTAAGGGCTCACTCTTTCCCCTCTGCACAGATACAGGATTACTTTCTAGCATTCTAAGTTATTCCTAACTTTTCATTTTCAAAAATTGCAAACCTACAGAAAAGTGGAAAGAATAGTTGAGTGAGCACTCACATAACCTTTCAGCCCTTAGCATATTTTTTTGAATGGTACAACAAACCTATTTTTGTACTCGGCATGCTCTTGCTTAAGCTTTCTTTCACTCAGTCTCTTTTCTTCTCTCAACATCTCTCATTTTCTCTTCCCTCCTATTTCTCCTCCCTCTCTCTCTTCTCTTTGCTCATGCCTCTCTTCCTTTCTCTTCACCTCTCTCCCTTACTCCCATTAGGTGCACATATCACCTCACCCTCTGTACAGTTAAAAGTATCTTCTAGGAACAAAAACGTCCTCCTACATAACCACAGTGCAGCTATCACATTCAGAACACTTAACAATGAAGGATACAGCTGCATCATCTAATATACAGTCCATATCCAAATATCTCCAGTTATCCCAATAATGTCTTTTGCAGCTTGGTCTTTTTGTAATAGTTGTTTTTGTTTTATTTTGTTTTGATCTAGGATCCAGTCCAAGGTCGCGTGTTGTTGCATTTAGTTATCCTGTCTTTTAAGTATCCTTCATTCTTGAATGGTCCCCTACTCTTTCATAGCCCATTGACAGTTGTATGTAGAATGTTCCTCAGTTTGGATTTGCCTGATTGCCCAACCCCCTAATTTAAAGGGCACATCTGGTTCTCTGATGGAAGAGTAACTGGGACCAGGGATAGCCATGCAGACATTATTACAGGGAGTGATCTTTCTTTCATTTCTTAAAATATATTCACCATGCTCTGTTATTTTGAATAGCTTAGAATTCACCCAATGAAAATTATCACCCTCAAATACCATTTCTTTTACCCTAATGTTTTTATTGTTAATATCATCTAAGATGTTTCTGTGATAGCAACTTGACATGTCTTCCTGCCACGTTATATAAACCACAGAAATTGTCACAGTTAATAGTTACTAGTATATGAATGTATGCATGATAATGGAGGGAAAGTTAAAACTTAGGAAGATCTTAGAGGAAAAAACATAGAAGAGTGAGGAGAACATAACTTTGAAGAGTGGGAAGAATTTAACTCCTAGAGCTAGATTTGAGTGTTGTCTCCCTTACTTAAGGTCTCTGGCCAAATTCTTTACTTCTGTGAGCCTTAGTTAGCCACCTGAACTGTAAAATGATTAGACTGAAATGGGTAAATGGTTCCCGGTCTTTACACAGCCATTTTTCTCTCTAGGGACCTTGCATTCACAAAGATTTGGCCTACTAAATTAGCTGTTTGTATTCATCAAAGACCTGTATTATGCCAGTCACTCCTTCTGCTAATTGTTAAATAACCTGTGTTATGACACTGGGTTGGTACAATTCTATCAAAAAATGAAAATAACACAAAACCGTTAGTTTACTTTTGCAGGTTTATTGCCAGCAAATCTATGTTTCTTATTGGGCTTTTTGAAATATTGACTTTAAGTTTCAGATTCCTGCCAGGTGTGGTGGCACATGCCTATAATTCCACCTACTCCCAAGGCTAAGGCAGGAGAGTCACTTGAACCTGGGAGGCAGAGGGTGCAGTGAGCCGAGATCGCGACACTGCACTCCAGCCTGGGTGACAGAGCGAGACTCTGTCTAAAAAAAGGAAAAAAGATTTTCAGATTCCTTTCCTTTTAATGTAAATCTCAAGTTGGAATCCATTAAACATGGTTGTAAAAATGGTCCCTTTAAGAAGATGAGCCAGGGTTTGAGTTCTTCCTGTCCCCAACCAACCTTTGGGAGCACCCTTTTACTGGGTGTGATTTTATGCTTGTAGAGAGCTAACACAACTGTCCCCTCCATTCCTGTGGGTGGTGAGAGTAAGAAGACACTGAGTTCTGATTTATAGTTTGACCCAACACCACAGGAAATTAACGATTCAGAGGCAAATAAACATATACAGACATTTTTTTTCCTTTAAGCAATCTTAAATCAGAGAGCACTGTTTTCACCTATGAACTCAAGTAGCAATTTTGAGCAAAATCATTACCTTTCAAATAGACTTTTCTCAGCTATTTTAGTGAACTTACTCTATTCAGTTTACTAGCAGCCTTCTGCTCATAGGTGGTAACTTGGCCAGTGATCGTTATCTGTGTATCCCTAATAAAAACTATGAATGAGCTACATTTCCTTCAACAGCACAGTTACAGGATGTCTGCCACGGTTTGTAAAGAAAATCCAGAGAGCTTTTTTTAATGCTGAGGTTGTTTTCAACCTTATGCCCAAAATTTGGTCACCCTCAAAACAGTCGACAGAACTATTACTCAAAACCAGTCCCTCCATTCTATCTCATAAATATTTGACCTAACTACTTCACAGAATCTCATAGCCTAGCTTCTGTGTTTTAAAGCCTTCTCTTCTAAATGACATTAAATACTTTGACATTTTAATCTCAAAAATTCAAGAGGCTTTTTTTTAGCTTTCATAATATGGTAGCAAAGAATGAAATGTTGACAAAAGGTGGGGGAGGGGAGTTGAATGCCTGGGGAATAAAGTATATGAAACTTGCACTGGAGCATAGATTTTTGCTTCTTAAGCTTTCATATTAGACTATACATTACATGGCTCCACTGAAATTTTTTTCTTCTGCAGCGTTTCTGAGGTTTCAGGTTTCTGGATTTATTATGGCACCCGGTAGCAAAGCTGGAGTCAAGTGTTTGCAAGGCTTCCATTAGAAATTCCTTTTTCAGAGTTTATTGCTTGACTGTTTCAAATTATATGAGAGAAACTTGGCACACAGGTTGTTGAGCTGGATTACTTTTTTGACATAAAATCTAATTTATTTCAGTTTGTTTTTAATCTAGAGATGGGCCAACATCTCTTCTCATAGTTTTATAAGGTTTGATCATAATTCCCAATCATGTGTGTTTTTTTTTTTAACGAAAGAAGAGAAACTGCATTTTCCAACTTAATTGTTCATGGCTTTCTCAAAATCCTTGTTGAAAATTTTGAGAAATTTATTTTCACAAAGCACTTAATTAGTGTGCTTGATATCTGTTTGCAGATCATTTCACCATGTGTAATGCAGCATGTATGACTTGGTATATGACCATCAGAGTTCATCTCAATGTTTTTACCATGCATTATTCTTTCTGTTAGAATGTCATCATCCTGAAGATTTGGTATTCCTGTCGTAGTGTGTAGAAAAGGGCAAAAAAATATTGTGTGGAGGTCACTTAAAATATTACTCATAAAATTAGCCCTCTGTCTGTTCTTCAAAGACCAACCTGAGGCCTTGCTCCACAAGCCCAGAAGTTTAGGACTGGTCACTTAGCTATGCACCCCAGCTCCATCTTGCCTACAACATGCTTCTTGGATCGCTGGATTCAGAGTCCAGGATGCTCACCATTACATTATGGAACCTTGAACTAACATCCTTCTCACATTTCTTGTTATCTTTTTATGACATCTCCTTCCCTCTTTCTCTTACTTCCCCCCATTGTTCTTTTACCATATTTCACCTATACAGAAATGTCGAGTTGATTGTTGGGTTTGAGGTAATTTTCATTGCACATCTTCTTAAAGGCTAGACCACATTTATCACATTGATTTTAACTTTTATGTTGTCACTGACCTAGCACTTTTAGTTTAACAAATCATCCTTTTCTTCTGGTTCCATAAAAAAATGTAAAGTCATAATGATAAAGCCCCTTAAACCTGATACATAAAAGTAATTATTAAAGACTTACAAGTTTACCATTGTCCTAGGAAAGGTGTGCTCTGTAGCAAACTGATTTTTTATTTAAAGTACAACATTATTATACCACATTATTACTTAAGGTATTCCTTAAATTACATTACTGCTGTTTTCTAAATACTTCTTAAGTTGTATTTATACCCACCTGTTGGGCATTACCAGTTTAAAATGCCCTGTTTTGGGCAGTATTTTGAAAAGTTTAAACCCAAGGAGTTTAGGAAAATATTCAGGGAAGCACCCACCAATTAAACCACTGAAAGTTTTTGATATATACTTACTGGTTTTTGCCTTGCAAAAAGAATTTAAAATTAAAAACTGTTATTTCTATCACCCTATGTGGCTGAATGGATTATAGAGATTTAGTTCTGTGTTACTGTAATTAATGGTTATTATTCAAATGTAGCTGAATATTCTTAAAAATATTAACATACTTTAAAACAAAAATAAAATATCAGAGACAACTGGAAATGTATGAAAAGAGTTTAAATTATTTGAATCACATTCTGTTCTTGCATATCAATAAACATCATTCACTGCTGAGTGGTCAAACCAAGTAATTCTGGGGCAAATAGGTAAATTATGTTTTGGCTTCTAAATATGAAAAAAAAAATTTTTCTTTAGACTTTAAGATATTTTTCTCTATATATTATATATATATATGTGTGTGTGTTTTTAGTGACTAATGGTAATACTGAGTGAATAATAGTGAGTGAATTGTTGGATATGTGCTCTGAACTACTACATAACATGTTTTAGACATATAAATTATTTTAACATTGTGTTAAGACTGTACACTGGGCAAGATTCAGATTCGTGGACTTGTTTATCTTCTGTGTGAGGACAACTAACTGTCCAATGCCAAAATACAATGAACTTTCAAATATCAAAGAGGAAAATTAAGTATTTCAAGTCCTCAGCTGGTTTACAGATGTGTGAGCTTTGTAGTCCATTCTCTGGTTCCAATAGGGCATTATGACAATTTTTCCAATATGTGTACACTAGATAAGTTTTTAAAGTATAATCTCTTACTTTAAATATTGAACTTTCTGATTTAAAATTTTTTACATTTATTTAATTCTAAAAATGAACTCTGAAATGAAGCTTCAAAATTAACAAAATATTTTTGAATGTAAAATGCATTAAATTAAGGAACTTCTCTCTGTCAGGAAAATAAATGCCTTTTGAAAACAGGTACTAATTTAGATCTATGATTAACCTTTAACAAGATCTTCCTGTTAAATTCTACATTTGCTTTAATCTCAGTAGGAAAAATACAAAATAGTATTGTAGGATATAAGGTTTCTGTATACCCTGTGGACATCAAATGATCTCTTACAGCTAAAGGCACATCTGCAACATATTTAAATGCCAGCTTTAGGCATTATTAGTATAAAATGCTAAGTCACTTTTCTTTGCAAATATTTTGAGAAGTTTAAAACTCCAAGAGGAAACTCCAGTAAACAGTAATCTTATGATGCCATTTGCATCGAGAGTTGTAGAAAGATGAATGGCTGTATTGCATATTTTTCATTTAGGGAAAAGTAGCATGATAGCCTTCCTTAAAATAAGTGTGAAGTTTGGTAATGGTACCGTTGTTGTACTAAAAACTGTTGTGTTTTTGTGCCATCTTTCACTATACTATAAAATGATTTTAAATCTATATTATCAACTGTAGAAGTAACATAGTCATGAAGTTTGGGGGGGGCTCCCTTCAAACCTTGAGAGTTCAAGGTTATGAAAGTTCAGGAATTATTATTGGTTTGTTTTAAATAATTAATCTGTCCTGCATTTGTAATAATCCAAAACCTCACTGACTGATGTGCAAGTGTATAAATATTTTCTAGGTGACATTAATTGAAAAATTGTGATTTCACCATAGATTTTCTTTCTTCTAACTTGCATTTTTTACATCTGTCTTTTTCTTAAACATAACTCTGAAGGTCAAATATTCGGGACAATGTAGAAATGATTAAGCTTCATAAACAGCTAGTGGAGAAAAGCAATGCTCTTTCAGCAATGGAAGGAAAATTTATTCAGCTTCAAGAGGTACAGTGATAATTTATTTTATTATGATGTTACAGAGGTGCAAAGGATTCAAAAATAGTATTCAAGTTGTTTTTAATATAGAATGTTGTTTTATATAGAATGATTATAATACTAAAACATTTTTAAAGATTGTTCTTTGTATTCACAAATGTGTAACATTTCCCTTAATATATTGTTTATTATTTATAACTCAAGTATTAAGGAAATAAATAACTTCTTGGACTTTTTATAAGTATCTGTGTCCTCTTAAAGTAATAAACATATTTATTATAAATCATCTTGTACCATGGAAATTTATTTTAACTCCTTTTATCTGAATTTATTATGGACATATAAGTTTTTGCTGTATTTGCATATAGCTTCAATTTTAAGCATTTATACAATTATTGACAATATACCAAAGTGATGAATAGGACAGTAGTCATGTTTTGTTAAAGCTTTCTTTGATTTGGATTTTTTTCTTTTTTGGTCACTACCATTACCTGAAAATATTTGATTACTCTTAATGTCAACTGTCAGTGTGTTTATTTTAAACCTTAACCATTTAGGTTGACAATACTTGGGATATTTTATGCCATGGTTTTAAACCTTAACCATTTAGGTTGACAATACTTGGGATATTTTTACAAGGACTATAACCCCACAGGAATATGCCATCTGAAGGCTTCTATCTGTTGGTACTGCATAATTAACATAGGTTCTGGAGTTAATGAACTCCAAGACATTCCAGATTAATGGTATTTATATGAAATAATACTTTCTTTGAAGTACTGAGGCAAGGAGAGCAGTAGATTGATGCAAAGCAAAGGGTCATCTGAAGCCTAAATTCACTGTTGAATTAGATTGTTAATATTTTTCAGCCATGCTCTGGGGATTTTGTTTTCCATTCTGCAGGAACCTCCTTAAATGCCAAGTGGTAACTACTTCTGCATAAATGTGACTTTGAGTGAGAGTGATGGTGCTATGTACAGATAGTTAGAAAAAAGAAATTATAAAATTCCCTGTGATCGAAACCATTTCTAAATGAAGAATTAAGAAAGGAATTGAAAAATGATTTTATATTCTTTTATCATTTTGACAATTTTGATTTCTGTTTAACAGTGACCCCAGGCATTAGTTTAAATACCAGCAATAACAGGTGTCTGCTGTAGTACAGGCAGCTCTTTTGGAAGTTGACATATGGTAAAAAATTGAGAGGTTAAGCCCAACAGCCCCAGTGAAGTGTGGAGCAAAGACGAAGATACTCTATAGTAATACCAATACGAAATAATGCAAAAATTGACCTGAATGCCTCAATAGTCGTGTTTCATTTAAACAAGTGAAGAAAAACTTCAGTAGGACTTGAGAGATTTTAGTTAGCGGATGAGGCATTGCGTGTTATGGTTACATGGTCTCTCTGAAAAGACTTTAGTGTAATTATCTTTTTTATTTAAAAAAACTATATGACATTGAAGTATATGAAATTGAATTTACAGCATGGTCATAAATTGACCATTTTTTTTAAATAAGAAAAGTTCATAACTATTTTACTAAATTGGAAATTTTAACTTAATTGTATTCAAATTAAACGCTAATCAGCTAAGGCTATTTATATGATGCAGTGACAAATCCCTTCAGTTCACTTATCTGTCGTCAGCATTTCTCACCCATGCTACAGCATTTTTAGACAGCATGTCCAACCAATGTAACCACAGCAAAAAGAAAACAAAATTAATTGTTAAAACGAATTTACTTGCTGGTCACCATCAACAAGTCAAAAACTAGGAGGAAATAAAATACGTGACTCTGTGCTAAGATAACCCTGTGTTTTCTTCTTCATGTCACACAGAGGTTCAGAGTGTCTTTACAGAGAAGTATCACATACACATCGTTTGTTATGTGAAAAATAAGCTGTATAATGTGAACTTCAGGAGTAAATTCATTTATAGAATTGTAATCATTTAGTCAAATGATTAATCATAATCCAAAAATAATGTTTAAAGGATTTTTTTTCTCTTTTAGAAGCAAAGAACTCTCAGAATCAGCCACGATGCCTTGATGGCAAATGGGGATGAGTTAAACATGCAACTTAAAGAGCAGCGTTTAAAATGCTGCAGTCTTGAGAAACAATTACATTCTATGAAGTTTTCTGAAAGAAGAACAGAAGAGGTAAGCTCGCGAAGAGTTTACCCATCTGTTACATTAAAACTTCTTGGTTACTGTTTTGAAAAAGTAAAATAGAGACATTTAAAAATTGTACTTATTTAAAATTATAAGGTATATACATGGTGTTTTGAGCACAGCAAAATATGCTAGTTAACATATGAATGGCAAATCAGTGCTTAAGTATACTTGCAAATGTGCCGAGATCCACTGTTTACCCAAAGGATTAAAGATCCTTGAGTAAAATGAAAACATTTTGAAACTTAGGCCAGATTACCTATGGAACTTAACTTTCTCAGCTATAACAGCTTATTAATCATTTGAGAGACTAACACAAAATAATAGGACTATGTCTGTTTCTGAGGAAATGGCTGTTATGTTCTGCATTATCAGTAATTTGGTGAAATTATCTAATTTTTTTTAGGGAGTTGCTTGAAAACTCATCTTTCTATTATCATAGTAATGTCTGTAGCCTGTTAAGTTTGTTCCCAAGGAGAACAGAAGTGAAATAAGATGGCTGCATTCTGTTCTGATCTTGGGAGAATCTTTTGCTGTCTCATACTAGCATCAAAAGAGAATTTTGAAAATGTAAATAAAGTTTAAGGGTATTCTGATCCATGAGGAAAAGTTGTGACTGCAAAATATACTTATGAATAAAACTTAAAAATAAATACTAGAGTACATAATCTACATTTTAGTCATAGAGATGTAATTTTTCCTCCATTTATTTCTGAAAATACTATTCATGGGCTAAAATAGTGTATAACTTTGTTTATTCATTTATTCACAAAATGTGCTACTAGCTATTTGTAAATTTCAGATAATGTGAGAAATTGTATCTTCAGAGTAAATTGTGATTAACAACACAGTTTGAATGATGACCCTAAAAAATAGTTAATCCTTTTTTTTATGGACCAATTGTAAATTAATACAAAATGAATATAATGACAGAATTTATCATGGTGAAAAGTAAAAAATATTATGTTCCTCAGGACTTAGCAAACTCTTAACATATTCTTTATCAACTTCTGGCCCATGTTGCATGAAGCAGTGCATACGTTTCTACTAAATTAAAACAGAAATTTTAATTTCACATTTATTTAACAGCTTGGAAAGAATCAATGCTTAATTAAATGCAGACAATATAAGGGGTCCAGTTAGCAGCTACAATTTAGGAATCAAGATTAAAACATGTTGACCTCCTCTCATAGAGAGTTTTTGTGTGTGTCTGTTTTTTTTTAACCCGCAAGTAGTTTTATATGATATTTATTTAATATGTAATTTTCTTTTCATTTTAGCTGCAGGATAGAATTAATGATTTAGAAAAGGAACGGGAACTTTTAAAAGAAAACTATGATAAACTTTATGACAGGTAAATCCTGATTCCACGTGTTCTTTCATTGTCTTGTTTGAGCTCTTTTATAGCTAAGCATTTTCTGTTGTCGGAATAGATCATGTTGATCAAAGAATTAGCAACAAATGATAGCAAAAAATATGCAAACGTCATAAAGGAAATAAAAGTTTTTTAAAGGCATTGGTAATAAGCTGTTTAACCTGAGCAGTAGCCTTTCACTACTGAGAAAACCGTATCACTTTGCTGCCAGTCAGCTGCTATCATTTATTGAACATTAACTATAAACTAACAGACACTGTGCTAGATACTCTACATTTTTTGTTATAAATTGTTCACGGCACCTTGAAATGTATGTATCATAAATTCCCATTTTGTAGACAAGAAAGATGAAGCAGAACTAAGTAATGTTAAGAGGCGCTTCCTACCTCTTTTTTTTTTTTTTTGAGACAGTTTCTCAGTCGCCCAAGCTGGAATGCAGTGGCATGATCATGGCTCACTATAGCCTCAACTTCCTGGGCTCACACAAGCCTCCTACCTCAGCTGCCTGAGTAATTGGGACCACAGGCACATGCCACCGTGTCAGATTAATTTTTTTAATTTTTTGGTAGTGATGAGGCCTTTCTATGTTGCTCAGGCTCATCTTGAACTCCTGGTCTCAAGTGATCCTCCTGCCTCAGCCTCCCGAAAGTGCTGAGATTACAAGGCTGCACCCAGCCCATATCTTTTAAATGTATGAAGTCATAGAGCTTGTATTTGAACCTCTTTTGGTCTCTTTCCTAGACTTCCTAGCTTATTAACTGAGCGTTATTCTGTTGGGGAAAAACAAAGCTGTTCTCTGTTCCTTATCAAGAGAAACGCAAGCATTTTCATCTCAAGATAAATATTAAAGGGCTGCTTCAATTTTGTTTCTTAATCTGCTTCATGATTATGGCATTTTAGAAATTAATTCTTTCTGGTAATATTAGAAACAAAATTCTACTCCACATCTAAGTTTGGTTAAGTGATACAGGGGTGTGTGTGTGTGTGTGTGTGTGTGTGTGTGTGATTTTAAGTCTGTTTATATGATACTGGTAAATAATGAATACAAGTTTACATGAAAGCAAATGTAATATGCATTTAAATACATATGTTATAGCTGATATTGAACAGCTACTTCTACTGGTCATGTGCAGAAACCTCAGAAAATACCCATTTGAGCTACAAGTGCATCTTTAACGTTTTAACTCTTTGTCTTATTTTTTATAAATTAAATTCACATTTTGTAAATTAAACAAATCATACCCAAGGAGTGTGGGGATAGGCTTTTATTTTTATTTACTTCAGGAAAGTTACCTAAATTAATGTAGGCATTATTTCAGTGGTTTGTATCATCTATGTTACTTACCTACTTGTGGTGACTGTCTTTGCGCAGTGACTCATTATATTAAGGGTTACCAACAGCAGGTTCAGACAACAGTTAAAATCATATGTGTGTTTATAAGTTTAAATGTCAGTATATAAATTGCACAGCACCCTATTACAGAAGATATTATCCCTATTTTCTAAATGAGGGAATTGGGATTCCAGAAAATTTAAGACTTGTGCAGAGTCAAGCAGCATTGCTGAGATGCTAGTTTAGAACTAAAGCTCAGATGTTTCTTTAACTCTGAAACTTGAATTCTTTTTTTGCAATGCTGCACTGTCTCTCTGATTTTAATTGCATTGGAAAATTGTATATGTGGAAGGGAAGCACTCATGGAATAACAGAATTGTTATACATCTAGAAATTCTTATTAATTTACATATATTTTCAATATCTTGTAATTTCAAATAGTTTAACATAGTCTGAATAGAAGAAAATAAGTATCATATGGCCATTACTTCCAAATTTTCTGCTTCTCCCCAGTTTAAAAATTTGCTGAACATACTTACTTGGAATTTTTTTTAAAAATCAAACTTAGCTGGGAATAATGTATAAGTGAAATTTTGATAAAGTCATGTTTTTCTCATATTTACTTTCCCACCATAAAACTTTATCTTTCCATATTAGAAAATTATCTAAGAGTATAAATTTGAAGGGTTTTTTAAAATATTTCATGCTTGAGCTAACTTTCTTTTTTCTTGTCACACTGAAAGGAGACTTCATTATGCTGCTCACACATGAAGTTTAGGTGAGGTATATGTGTGTAATGAATGTCAAAACATTTAGTGTCAAAAGAAAAATTAATGTCACATAAGCACAAAACCCAACAAACACACGTACTAGTCAACAGAACTAAAGAATTCTCTAATATAATGTTTTTAAATATGTAACACATTTTAGAAGTATACTTGGAGAAACTCAACAGAAGTCATCATCGTCCCTAAGATTCTTTATAGCTCTTTTGTTTCATGACACTGTTATTCATCATTGCCAACAACTCATGTTCATCAAAACTACACATACTCCCTGTTTGGTTAGTCATAATGATGGCAAGTTTTAAAAAGGAGAGCATTTGTTTGTTATTCAAAATTGACTAGTTTTCAGGAGAAAAATATGATTCACAGATTGCATTCTCATCTTCCTTTTTGAAATGAAACTTTGAATGTGTTTATTACTTGACATATGACATATTAGAGAATCATCAGGGAAGATAAAACCCTCATGTTACTTTTTGGTATGAGCCTTTTTTAATTTGTGAAAACACTTTTTAGACACTGCCAAGAAATACGTGTAATTTTAAGAAATGTTTGATTTTTAAGTTCAGAATACATTTTTTTGCAATTATATCTTTCTATTGGGTCAGAGAGAAATGTATACTGTGGTATGTAATCTGGTATTATATTATTATACTATGATTTGGTAATGCTGTGTTCCACTTTTGAAGTTAGTTAGTTTTGGAGTCATCTAACTGATCAGTATAATGGTTCCTCAACTATAATGTATACAAATAACCTGGAAAACTTATTAAAATGTAGGTTTCACCACCTCTTAGAGCTTCTTCTCCTATCTGCCTGCACCCCCTCCCTCTGCCCCCATACCATCCAATTCTAATTCAGTTAATTTGCGACTGGGTCCAAAAAAATCTGTTGAACGTGATTTTTGAGGCATCAACTCCTTGAGAGACACTAATATAATGCCTGTTTTTAAAAAGGGTTCATCTAGTTGTTAAGATGATATTAACCTTTTTAAGAATTGGGTGGATCAAGTTTTTATGAAGTGATAATCATCCTATTCTCAAAATGTAAAAGAGCACTGCTGACACCCATAGATGCTCTGTGCTCTGTTTCTGTAAAGTGAGCATCTGTACCATGTAACCTTCTAGAAACCATAAAATCTCATGTGATCCAATCTGAGCAGTTTATGCTTCCCAGAAATCAAACTCCAAGTACATTTGAGGCATCATCTTCTTTCAGTAAGTGAAATATATCATGTAAATATGAATTTAATTTTCATTAGGCCCTAAATAAAGTACCTATGGTTAAAAAAAAGAGAGAGAAAGAGAGACAGGCCAGGCAAGGTGGCTTATACCCATAACCCCAGCACTCTGGGAGGCCGAGGCAGGTAGATCACGAGGTCAGGAGTTTGAGAACAGCCTGACCAACATAGTGAAACCCCATCTCTACTAAAAATACAAAAATTAGCTGGTAGTGGTGGTGTGCACCTGTAATCCCAGCTACTGAGAAGGCTGAGGCAGGAAGATCTCTTGAACCCAGGAGGCTGAGATTTCAGTGAGCCAAGATCACCCCACTGCACTCCAGCCTGAGCAACAGAGTAAGACTCCATATCAAAAAAAAAAAAGAGAGACAGGATCTTGCCCTGTTACCCAGGCTGGAGGCAGTGGTGCAATCATACCTCACTGTAATCTGGACCTCCTGTACTCAAGCAATCCTCCCACCTTAGCCTCCCAAGTAGCTAGGACTACAGTCAAGTGCCACCACACCTAATTTTTAATTTTATTATTATTATTATTTTGAGACAGAATCTCGCTTTGTCACCCAGGCTGGAGTGTAGTAGTGTGATCCCAGCTCACTGCAACCTCTGCCTCACAGGTTCAAGCGATTCTTCTGCCTCAGCCTCCGGAGTAGCTGGTATTACAGGTGTACACCACCACACCTGCCTAATTATATCTTTAGTAGAGACAAGGTTTCACCATGTTAGCCAGGCTGGTCTCAAACTCCTGACCTCAAGTAATCTGCCCACCTTGGCCTCCCAAAGTGCTGGGATTACAGGCATGAGCCACCACACCCAGCCTTTAATTTTATCTTTTATAGAGCTGGGTTTCTCTATGTTGCCTAGGCTGGTCTTGAACTCCTGGGCTCAAGCCATCCTCCTGCCTCAGCCTCTCAAAGCATTGGGATTACAGGCATGAGCCATCATACCCAGCCACTATGGATTTCTTTCTTTATGGACAATTTTGAATTTATTCTTTCTTAGCCCTCACATTAGGTAGCCCTTAAACATTGTACAAATGAAATTTCTTCTGTAAAAAGGAAAGATCTTAGTGAGTAGGTGAACAATTTGGCTTTATTTAGATCTTTATCATGTTTTTGATAAAGAGTGTCTATTTACAGTGTGCTGACCCATGTCTGCCAGTGGACATGCCACTGATCACAAGCAGCAATGGGCATTCCACTGCCGGGTGACATTTTATCAGTCCTGCAACATCATGTAACAACAAAATGTGTACAAAGACTATGATCCCCCTTCAGTTGTCACTATAGGCAATATTCAAAAAGATTTTCATGAATAAAAGGTTTTCAAAGACTCTCATAAGAGTCTTTTCCATGAAACATTTTCATTTAAAAAAGGTTCTCATATGCAGATTTAATCATGTACACAGCCCTTACAAAGAAAATGGAGCCAGATGTGGTTCACCATTTATAGTTACACAGATGGCTCTAAGCATAGAGAAATACAGTAAATTCAAAAGGAATTCCTCATGAAACTCCAGTGGAATGAAATCCTGAATTTAGAGGGAAGATAGCAGTGGACTAAATTCAGATTGACTTATGCTGATTTACACTAGTATTTTGTGGGTTTGGAAAAACCAGGCTACTAAATTGTTCTTAATTTAAACACATAAAGCTTCTGATGTTTCTGCCAGATTAGCTGTTGGTGATCTTTTTGCTGGTACTAATGCTATTGGAACCTACTGTTTCTAATTTTTGGCGTCTGATATAATGTATAGTTGTGCCTATTTCATCATGCTAATTTTTTTTCTGGGTGGTACATGTTTTTAATAAAACAAGAAACATGCATATACATACACATATGTATACATAGAAGTATGCACATTCATGCATACATATGTAAGTGTTTGATATATACAGTTTGGCTATACATAGATATTATATTTGTTCTTTATTTTAGAAACAAACATGAAAAGGAATATTATTTAGTTTAGCATTTAAAATACCTGTTTTATTTGGATTTCATTTAATTCTAGGTCATTGTACCTTTGATAAAATCAACTTAAATAATTGATATATAGATCCTACATTTTTTTAAGATTCCATAAGTGAAATGAAAACACTGATAAAAGAAACAGATGTCATATTTAGAGAAGCTTCCAGAATTCCATTTATTTTCAAGGTCATGTTATCTTAAATACAGTAAAAATATTCAAAATGTGAAATGAATACACAACTTTGCTCTTTTGAAAAGCTATGCCTCCCAGAAAAGTATCTTTTTGGAATAAAAACTGAAAGACTGTCTGGGAGCCACATTAGGGGAATTTCCAGTCATATGTTTCTTTTCCATTTACTTCATCATCAGTGTAAAACCAGATTTTATAAGATTTTGTTATATTTACTGGGCTTAAAATATGTAGAATGGTCAAAGCTACTAATGATTATTCATCAAGCTTCACAGATAATGCTTTTCTGCTGAAATATAGATCAAGATCAGTTTTTCCAAAACCTGGCTATCATCTGGGAAGCTTTATAAAAATATGAATACCTGGGTCCTGGGATCTTCATTTTAAAATCTCCCTAAGTGTCCTTACTGCAGCTGACCCACCACTGGTATTTAGGTCAGCATTTAGGAACCACTGGCATGAACAAGTGTTTATTGTATACTTTCTGTGCATCATTTAGTTATTTTTTAAGTGGTTCTTTCTTTTGATATGCTGGGTCTTGATCATTAGCAGATTTAAACTACTACACTTTTATTGAGGAATAGTAATTCTATTGTCGTCATTCTTACCAGGAACAGAGAAGTGATTTTCATCCCAATCGTGTTACAAGTAAAACTGTTTTTAGCCTATTGTTTTTGGTTTTTTAACAAAAATTATATTATCACTACTTTTTAATCAATAACAAAATGACTGACTTGTGGTTCAATATGCTATCATTTTGTGGCCAGTATTTTGTGAACATGTTATTATCACAGACTCTTTAAAAAGCTTCACAGAATTAAAGATCAGGTGGAAAGTCCATTTTCTCTGTATTAAGAGGTTTGTATGTGGGAGAGAATGGTTTTGTCCAATGTCAATTGCTGAGGTTTGGAATTGTAGATTCCTCTGGAGTATGTACAGTATCTGAATTCCTTTACTAGTCCCACAAAAGCTGCACACTGCCAACTTTTCTGACTTTGGAGCTCTAAATTAAGGCCAGTTCCTTTGCTCATCCCACAAACTCTTTCATGTTCCTTAACCGCAGCCTGAGAAAGGCGCCTTGGTTTCAACAGCAGCAGACCAGCTTATGTTTACTTAATTCCTAAGACATGATGACAGTGGTCTCTGTGCCACTAAAAGCTTTTCTCTTTATTATTTTCGGTTGAAGCTGATTTCCAAGCTTTCCTTGCATGTCACGTGTGTTTTGCAGTGCCTTCAATGCTGCCCATGAAGAGCAATGGAAGTTAAAGGAGCAGCAGCTGAAAGTACAGATTGCTCAGCTTGAGACTGCCTTGAAATCTGACTTAACAGACAAAACTGAAATCCTTGACAGATTAAAAACTGAAAGAGGTACATGTAAAATAATCATTGTCTTACTCATTTCAGACATCTAATGTTTCTTTATTGAATCAATCAATACTTACTCTGGTGCCTACTGTTTGCCAGTCGCCCTGCGATTTGTGAGGGACAGGTATAGTCATCTACTGTCATGAATTTAGTGGTTGCTCAAAATGTCTCATTACTCAGCCTAGTGTATATGCCAAAAGAATTGCTTTTTCTCATAGCTATTCATATTTAGGTTGTTTTTAATTGTTAAGTTTTCCTAAATTCTGAGCCTTTCTTTACTCAACAGTCAACAAATATTTATTGAGCACCTTTTAGTGCTAGGCACTGTTCTAAGTTCTGAGGATACAAAAATGATCAGAAATGAAAAGGTCTTGCCCTTATCAAATATAAATTCAATAGGGAGAAACTAACAATTAAATAAATATGTAATATGTGATTTGGTGGCAAGTGTAATATCACAAAACTACTAGTGTAAGATGACAGAGAGTGGCAGAAATAGTAACTTGCTTTTTTTGAGAGTCCAAATAGGGAATATCTCTCTGATGAGATGTCTTAATTCTACTGTGTGACAGTGAACTTAAATACCAGGAAGCTGTGTGCCCCTGCTAAAATAATAATCACTAAGTTTCCGTATAAGTCACAGATCTCATAGAAGTCAAATAATTATAATTTTAAAAGTCTGAATTTTACTGTGTTACTCACATTTACACACAAATGCACAACAGGGGAAATGAATTATTTGCTTCAAGTTTTGTTATCTGTTTGTTCATGCCCTAGATAAACCAAGTCTATGCTAAGAAGGTTGCTTCCTTTGAACATTTGCAATTCAGTTGCATGAGAATGATTAAAAGTTTAATACAGGCTCACTATAAAACAGTTATGTTTATAGTTAGTGTTGTTATGCTTTTATTTAGACCACAATGCCATATTTCACTGACTATAAGGAACATTATCTTTTCCTATGTTAACATCTCCAATATTGAGTTGCATCATACAAGTGATAGCATTTTTTAAATTGCAGTCTGACATTTTTTTCGCATTGTAGCAAGTCTGAAATTAGAACATATCTTATAATCAATGGAGTCTTAATTTCAGTGAAACACACTAGTGCAGTGTTTATTCACCAACTGACTACATTTGATGATAGATTTTTTATGAAGTTTTCTCTACAAGACTGTGAGTGGAATAACATGGTGATGACAGGTTTTCTGAACTAGTGGATTTTTTTTAAAGTTTTCATATCAAGATACATACAGTTCCTGATTTTAATGTGCAGTATCAAATACCTAACAGAGTGCTTTGCCTGAGTACTTGTGCAATAAATTCTTGTTTAGGTAAAAAGTGGGAGTGCTCTATATTCCTTCGCACTTTTCCAAGAACAGATAAATTGCTCATTCTTAAAGGGAAAGAAATGAAATAAACCATTTTTATCTCTATGCTTTCTGTATTTACTTAAATATCAAGAACTCCAAAGCTGTTACCTTTTGAATATCTGAACTAATCTCTACAAAGAAGCTTTTCTTAGGGGGGTAGAATCTTAGGGGTCTTTAGACCTGTTTATTGTCCTTGAATTAATTCTGAGTGTTCTTACTAAGTATTACGGTTGCTAAGTTATTTTAATTTACCTAGTTTATTCCTCATCTTTTTTACTGGTTCTTTTATCTTTGGGGAATTTTTTTCAATAATAAACATAACTCATGTACACTATGAAAAAAGTCTAGTAGGTAAATTATAAAAATCAATTCTACAACCCACAAAATATTAGCAAAATAATCACTGCTAATATTTATGTCCTTTCAGAATTATTTCTAAATGTATATAGTTTTATAATGTGCCTTTTTTTGCTATATTATAAAATCATTCCTTGAATATAAATATAAATCTACATCAGAATCATTTATAATGGCTGTTACAGTTTTTCAGTGTGTGAATGGACCCTGGGTTATTTAACAATCTTCTATTGAATATTTAAGTAGCTTCAGTTTTCTTAAGTACCACAAACTATATCTTTCTACACAAATTTTTACACATTTATCCAATTATTTTGGATAAAGAAAAACTGCTAGAACTGAATCTTTATTTTTAATGCAACTATTATTTTCCATTTATTTTTGTTTGAATACCTCAAATTTACAAGTCCAAGGATTTAAGTTTTTGTTTCTTTGTGGAAATGTTACAATGGGTTATAAGAAAAATATTACAGCCTTTAACCATTTTTTCCAGGGAAATAATACACAAAAAAACCCTGAAACTGTCTATATAAAAAAATCTTTTAATATTTAGAAAGTTCCATTTTGTATTACAGATTTTGAAATTGTTTAATTTTACTTTGAAGTGTCTTCATACATTTACCCTCTCATGTATCAAGTGTTCTTTGCCAGAAGATGTTTCCCTGGCTTCTTGTAGTCATTCATCTAACTGGCAAATTATTTTTAGAGAATACTCACCTCTTTATTCAAGGTACAAATTAGTTTCAGATTGTGTGAATATGTGGGGGAAGGATATGTAAATGCAGTTTGCATTTGGTTAATACTTAAATTAACTGCATGTGTTTAAGGGCTTGCTTTTGAAAGTTCCTTTCTATCTTTAGCTGAAATGCATAATTCAGCATAATGCATATGGTTATATTGATCACAGCTGAAGATATTAGCACAAAGGCGCTCTGAAAATTGTTTAGTTGAATTGTTCTCTGCACTCTGCTTATTAATGGTGTGCTGAAAGAACATAATTTTAAAAGAGTGAAATGTTATCTCATTTGAATAAAATGCTGTTTAGCTTAACCTGCTTTTTGTCAAATCATAAGGTAAGGAGGTTATTTTTCATCTTGTACAGAGTGCTTTGATTTTGCCTATTATAATTCAGCAAGTATATTTCCTCTTTGAACTATAGCATTTCAGTACTTTTTAAAGACCCAGGAGTTATGTCTCAAATAAGCAGTTTGAGAAAGGAAAGATGTAGTGGATAATTCTAAATAAAATTCAGTAGAAGGTAAGTTACTGGTACTCAGTAATGTCTTTTCCCACTGTTATTTTTCTACTAATAATGCCCGTGTTTAAAAAAAATCAGTGAATGTAGATATCGTTGTTGAAACAAAAATTAGGAAAGGCTGGAAACATTCAAATAAGTTTATTTCTACCTAATGACATATAGGAACCCTGTTCTGAAAAATTAAAAGGAAAAGAAAACTAGAACATAGAAATAATGATCAAAATACAGTGTGTCTGGATAAACATGGAACAGTCAGGTCCTTTACACTTTAACTGACTCTTAGAAACCCTGAAATGTTTTACTGGCCAGAGAATAAAATTGTTATCCTCAGTCCCTTTGTTTTTACATACTTCAGACTATATTTACCTTCTTTTTGTTACCTCACCATTCTATCTAGATGTCATTTTAACTTAATCAACGTAAAGACTCCCATATCCTTATTCTATTCCCTAAAAAAAAGTTTATTTTATTTGCATCCATATTTATTATTCATCTTAATTTTTAGTTTAAAGACAAGTATTTGATCTATACCTTCAAAGTTTTCAAGTATTGTTCACATTTGGGTATTCTTTTCTCTAGTTAACTAGATATAAGCAATTTATACTCTAGGATAATCTTTTAACCTTCTATCAATAAGACAAAAATGTTTATACAGTATATTTGGTTTTTGTTTTTTGTTTTGAGACGGCGTCTCACTCTGTCACCCAGGCTGGAGTGCAATGGCGCAATCTTGACTCACTGCACCCTCCGCCTCCCAGGTTCAAGCGATTCTCCTGCCTCAGCCTCCTGAGTAGTTGGGATTACGGGTGCTTGCCAGCACGCCCAGCTAATTTTTGTATTTGTAGTAGAGACAGGGTTTCACCATATTGCTCACGCTGGTCTCAAATTCCTGACCTCGTGATCTGCCCGCCTTGGCCTCCCAAAGTGCTGGGATTATAGGCATGAGTCACCGTGCCCTGCCTTGGTATTAAAATGTCTCTGTATTGCCTAGGATCACAGGGGGTTTTTTGTTTATGTTGTTTTTGTTTGTTTTTGGTTTGATTTGGTTTTTTACTTTTTAGACTGCCAAGAAATATGTGATATTAAAAAAATACAAGTTTAGCCCATTTGTTCCTAACTGTGTAATTTAACATTTTTATTTATATATAGTATTTATAACTTGGAAACACAATGCCTTATAAAAGTCAGAAACATATTTCTGTTTAAAATGCAGTCAGTATGCAAATACATTTGTGCAAAGAATTCTTGGCAAATGTGTTGATTTTTCTAAGAAATGGAAACAAAAATATGCAGTGATAAACATAAATGGTTGAGAGAAGGGTGAAATTGGCAGAGATACTTTAGATGACATGGTTTAGCGTTAGCCCGTGGGGAGTCAACAAAGGAGATACCTGAGTGCCACAGTGAGCTCTAGCAAAGAGTACATTTAAGAATGTCAGATTAACAAATGCTGTGGATTTGTTCACTAGCTATTATGCTTTCTTAAAAAAACAGAATAAAAGCTAAACATGTTTAATGCAGGGAGTGAAAAATTAGTCTCTTTATGAATTTGCTGTCTTCTAAAATTCTACTCTACTCTCTTGCTTGTGGGTCCTAGCAACAGAGTGCCTAGACAAGCATAACCATTATTCCATTTCTTAGCACCAGCTCTAAGTCCATTCCTACTGATTATAGCATGAACTCAGTGAATAAAGAATACATATGAATTTATTTATTTTTTTGGGACAGGGTCTTGCTCTGTTGCCCAGACTGGAATGTAATGGAACAATCACAGCTCACTGCCTCAACTTCCCAGGCTCAACTTATCCTCAACTTATCAACTTCCCACCTCAGCCTCCCAAGTAGATGGGACTACAGCATGCACAACCATGCCCAGCTAATTTTTTTTTTTTAATTTTGTAGAGATGGGATCTCCCCGTGTTGCCCAGGCTGATCTCAAACTCCTAGACTTAAGGAATTCTCCTGCCTTGGCCTCCCAAAGTGCTGGGATAATAGGAGTGAGCCACCATGCCCAACCCACATGAATCATTATTGATACCACCATGCACAGCTTAAGACTCCATTCCTCCTATTGTAATAGACCTGTTGGAAGTGTGGTTGTCTAAATTACAGATTCAGAATTTATCAAAGAAATTACCTTACCTTTTAATTTTTTTATTTTTATGAATTTAGAGGGGGGTACAAGTACACTTTGGTTACATGGGTATATTACATAGTAGTGCAGTCTGGACTTTTAGTGTAACCATCACTGGAATAATGTACATTATACCCAACAGATAATTTCTCATCCCTCACCCCCCTATGATGTTCTGGAAGTTACCTTGTTTTAATAAAGATACTATATGCTAAGTTGGGAAAATAAAATTCAAAGATGTCCATTAAAAAACTAAAAGACAATTTTTTTTCACATGCTTTTCAGGACCCTTAATAAGTAAGTAAAAAACCATAGATTTAGAAACACATTTTCTCAGGTATTTTAAATAGAACATTCCTTTGAACTCCCAGAGACCACAATTTCCTTATATTTACATTGTGAACTTATGTCTTGGGTTTTCGATAAGCAGATGAATCATATGGTAGACACATGATAGTGTTCATTTATTCCTCATTCCCCTGCTGTCTTTGTCGAGGTGCTAGCACTGTTTCCTTTCTGACCAGAACAATACTAGATCAAGATTGGTGTGTAACAGGAATTAAAGTAATTTGAAATGTGTTCTTAAACCTGATTTGTACTTACGTTTCCAATTCTGTTGACTTTATTTTAAGACCAAAATGAAAAACTCGTTCAAGAGAATAGAGAACTGCAGTTACAGTATCTGGAACAAAAGCAACAACTTGATGAACTTAAAAAACGCGTGAAATTTTACAACCAGGTGAATTATTTTCTTATTTAGGAAATAAAACTCAGAATTTTTATCTCAATATTTTATGCTTCAGAAAGCACTATACTACAAAGCGAAATAATTCAGATATATTACTCAGTTTATTAACTCATGTTATCAGGTAGTTTATATTCCATAGGGATATTCTGAAGCACTGGAATGTCTCATAGACTTAGTTGGTTAGTTCATGGCATCAGGCAGCTTATGTTTCATGAGGATAATTTGAATAATTGGAATGTCTCTTGTGTTTTCCATCAATAAGTCATTGTGAGCTTTTATTTAATCCATTGTAGGAGAATGATATTAATGCTGATGAATTGAGTGAAGCTCTCCTACTTATGAAGGTAAAGTTCTGAACTTCGTTGTGATTTTCATGTCTGCCTACAACTGTTTCAGCATAATGGTGACCCTTATCTGTAAGCCTTATATCTGGAGAATGAATTATTCTTGCATCTTCTGAAACTTAGTATGTCCTTTATAAATATATATGTCATATCAACACTACTGACTCAGGAAAGTGGTCAGGTGACATTTAGTTATAGCATATACATATTTCATAATGACATCAAAGTTACATTAAAACAGACCTCAAAAACTTTCATTTAATACACTGTCTTTAATTGTAACAAACATTTTACTTTTATCTGCTTCACTGTGTAATTAATCAACAATTTTCTGCCCTAAAAATCCTTGATGCACACCCTGTTAAGTAAAATATTGAATTATAAATATCTCAATAAGATGGTTTTTAATTCCAGAATATTCTATTATTTACGAAAAGAGACAAAAAGTACACTTCTTTTCTTTTAGATTACGGTGTAGATTTTAACCAAATGAAGAAATAAAATTAAATATACATGATTCTTTTATGTGTCATAAAGTAACAAACTGTTTTCTGATTTCTCTACAACTGTTCCAATTGTCTAGCCAAATATTTGAATCTGATTAACAGGTAAATTCATTTTTTCCATCAGGAATGAAGCAGTCGTGATATATATATTATATATATGTGATATGTGTGTGTGTGTGTGTGTGTATGTATGTATGTATATATATGTGTGTATGTGTATATATATGTATGTATGTATGTATGTATATGTATATGGACTTCCTTTATCTGTTTTCAATTAATGAAGTTGAAAATTGATGAATTGATGAATTGTTTATTGATAAATCTATAGTAATTCACAAAATCACATTTTAGAAACGTTTTTTTCATTAATAAAACATGTTTTTATTTTAGGCTCAAAAAGAACAAAAAAATGGGGACCTTTCCTTTCTAGTGAAAGTAGATAGTGAAATTAATAAAGATCTAGAACGCTCTGTGAGAGAGCTGCAAGCAACTCATGCAGAAACAGTGCAAGAGCTTGAAAAGACAAGAAATATGCTAATTATGCAACATAAAATTAATAAAGATTATCAGGTAATGTAATACACTAAATTGGGAGAGGAAGTTTTCTATAATCTGCTGATGATTTACTTTTCTAAATACAATATGTTATCACCTATTATATTATCTATTAACATCTATTGTAATCTATTAACATATCACATCTCTAGAATGTAGCCTTGTAACTAGGTACTTAGTTAGAATAAATAATTTTAAAACAAATAATGTAGGTTATTTTTCTGTTTTTTTTTTGAGACAGAGTTTCACTCTTGTCGCCCAGGCTGCAATCCCAGGGCATGATCTCAGCTCACTGCAACCTCCATCTCCTGGGTTGAAGTAATTCTCCTGCCTCAGCCCCCCAAGTAACTGAGATTACAGGTGCCCGCCACCACATCCAGCTGATTTTTGTATTTTTAGTAGAAACGGGGTTTCACCATGTTAACCAGGCTGGTCTCGAACTCTGACCTCATGTGATCCACCCTCCTCAGCCTCCCAAAATGCTGGGATTACAGGCGTGAGCCACTACTCCCAGCCACAAGTAATGTTTTTGAAGTCCCTGATTTTAGGGAATGAGTAGTGGCAATGAAGTTGCCTCTATTAGTGTTAGCACATTCTGCAAGTAAGTTACAGTTATCCTGAAGTCATGCCACAACTGCATTGTGTTCGCTTTTCACAAAATGAAAACTCATCTCCATAAAAGAATCTGGAGTTTTATCCTACTTCTGATTTGTGAATATTGCCAAGCATAATTTTCTAAAGTGTAAGCTATTTGAAGTAAAGAAATCATTGTTTATACAGCTCCTATTTCCAGGATCTAGAAAATACCTGAATCATAGTTGCTTTGAATAATGAAAATAGAACTAATCATAAGTATTAAAACTTATTATCTCATATTTTGTAGATGGAGGTTGAGGCAGTGACCCGTAAGATGGAAAATTTGCAGCAAGATTGTGACCTCAAAGTGGAACAGTATGTTCATCTTCTAGATATTAGGGCTGCACGCATCCAGAAGCTAGAAGGTACAATATACACAATTTTTTTGTCCACAGTAACTAGAGGAATGGATTTTATAACAGTTGATAATGTCATCAAAATCTGCGCTTAGAGTATATTTTTGCTGTGTTTTTCCCTAATTTATAGCTAGCTCACTGCAGCTTTTACCTCCTGGGTTCAAGCAGTACTCCTAATTTTTAGATTTTTTGTAGAGCCTGTGTTGCCCAGGCTTATCTCAAACTCCTGGGCAAAAATGGTCCTCCTGTCTCGGCCTCTTAAAGTTTTGGGATTACAGACTCGAGCCACCTTGTCCAGCCTTGATTCTTTTCTACTCAAGAATTTTTTTTTTTTATTGCATTTTAGGTTTTGGTGTACATGTGAAGAACATGCAAGATAGTCGCATAGGTACACACGTGGCAGTGTGATTTGCATTTCTCCCCATGCTATCTCTGGCATTTCTCCCGATGCTATCTCTCCCCAACTCCCCACCCCCTGCTGTCCCTCCCCTATTCCCCCCAACAGACCCCAGTGTGTAGTACTCCCCTCCCTGTGTCCATGTGTTCTCATTGTTCAACACCCGCCTATGAGTGAGAACATGCAGTATTTCATTTTCTGTTCTTGTGTCAGTTTGCTAAGAATGATGGTCTCCAGATTCATCCATGTCCCTACAAAGGACACAAACTCATCGTTTTTGATGGCTGCATAATATTCCATGGTGTATATGTGCCACATTTTCCCTGTCCAGTCTATCATTGATGGGCATTTGGGTTGGTTCCAGTTCTTTGCTATTGTAAACAGTGCTGTAATGAACATTCGTGTGCATGTGTCCTTATAGTAGAACGATTTATAATCCTTTGGATATATACCCAGTAATGGGATTGCTGGGTCAAATGGAATTTCTATTTCTAAATCCTTGTCTACTCAAGAATTTTTAGTAATTCCTACTGCTTTTTAAATTCAGTGTTGCAAACAAGATTTCAAAGCACTTTGTAAATTACTACAGACTCAAATTTACCACCCCTTTCTGATTTCTCTCCTAAGCAACCTGTGCACCTCAGCCAAACAGGTCCTCTGCCTGCTCTTTGCAGATATGTCATGCTCAGGCCAATGCCACGCCTTTTTTTCTTGCTGTTTGCTCTGCCTAAACCTCCTTTCTGCCGTGATTCCAAGGTACACACTTCACTGCTTTGAAATCTAACACAATGCTCACCTGTGCTAGGAGCTGGTTCTGATTATTCCTAGCTATCCCTCTACTTGAAATGCCTTTACAGTGATTTTCAGACTCTAGCAAGTAGGAAAATTACTTGAGAAACTTGTTTAAAATGTAGTTTCCTGGGCCCTACCCCTAAGAGGTCCTGGGTCCCATGCTTTTTTTATGTTGTATTTAGAAATAACTGCAAGCTATTCAGATGCAGATGCAAGACTACATATTGAAAAAAACTAGCTCAGCCCTACCAACCCAGTTTTCTCATGTACTAAAAAGCTTTATGTTTAGGGAGCAGGTAAGTGTTCTTCACTTGTTGGAGTTTTGCATATTCTCCATAACCACAATGTAAGTTTTACAGTGATAAGTACTTTGTCTCTCTTTCATGTCCACTGCATACCGTACTTACTTCAGTGGTCTATGCCAGCAGGAATTTTACACTCTTAAAGCTTATTGAGGTTTGAGAAGGCCTTTATTCGTGAGTTATACTTACTGATATTTATCATTACAGAAATTAAAAGTGAAAAAAATTTTTAATATTTTTAATTCATGTTAAAATAATAATAAACTTTACATGTTAATAGAAATTGCAGTACTTATTGTTTTTAAGTTATATTTTCCAAAACAAAAAACATACTATGAGAAGAGGGGCTTTGTTTAAAATTTTTTAAATTTTTAACATTTTCACAAATCTTTTTAGAGACTGGCTTAATAGAAAACAGCTGGATTTTTATCTCTGTTTCTGCATTTAATCTGTTGTGATGTCACACATCATGTAACCTCCAAAAAACTCCATTATACACTTGTAAGAGGATAAAAATGAAAAGGGCAGATGACATTTTAGCATTATTATAAAAATAGCTGTGACCTCACGGACCCCCAAAATGGGTTTTAGAGACCTTCGGGGGTTTCCAAACCACACTTTGAGAACCTCTGATCTGGGTAGATCTGGGTAGAGGAGCTCAATAAATGTCTTTATCTGACAAAACAGGGCTTTCCAAAAGTCAAGGAGCAGTGTGTACCTTTTATTCCAAGTAGTACTCAATAAAAATTTGCTTAATGGAATTTTCTTGGTTAAAAGGGAGGTCACAGAATTTGGGATTTTCTTTCAAGTCTTACTAAATTTTTACCATCATATTTTATCTGTCCCCTAAATTCATTGATTCACTCCATAAACATGATTAAGCCCCTAATGCATCCTAAGCGAAGTGCTGAGCAGGGAGAATACAAATAGGAAAAATCTGAGGCACTCAAATTTTCTTCTACCCTCATAGAACTTCTAAGATGTTAACAGGTAAATAAATGGTTATGCTTTACTATGAAGAGTGTAAAGCTAAGGAAATCTAAAGGTGTCAAGGAAACATTGAAGAGAGAATGCCTATTTCTACCTCAAGATTCAGGGGAGACTTCACACAGTAGGTATGGAGCCTTTGAAGATGACAGAAGTCACTACTAAGTAAAAGTAATATAAGGCATTGCAGGCAGTAAGCAAAGCAGGGAAAAGTACCCTAAATATGAATGAAGCATTGCAATACATTTGAGAAACTGCACTGTAGATCCATCCAGTTGGAATTCAGGAAAGTCAAAAAGAAAGGAGAACATAGAGATAAAGCTAGAAGAAACAAAATCATGAAAGTCCTGTTTGCCATCCTGATTGATGAGGTAGGACCTCAATAACCTGGAGAACTGCTACGGGATTTTAAGATAGGGAGGGATACACTCAGAATTGCATTTTGGTGATTATGCTACAGGTATTGAGGAGAAAGAGGAAGATTTGAAGGAAGGAAGCATTTTGAGTTCCATAATAATCTAGGTAGTAAACTCGGAATATAAATTAGGTACAGTGCAAATAGTGAGGACAGGAACAGATTTGTTGAAGAGTTAGGACATAGCATTGAATAGTAGTGACCCTATAGATGTAAGGCAAATAAAAGAAAAAGAGGTGCTGTTTTATGATAGTCTCAAGAAAGGAAAAAGGGACATCTAGGTTGACTCTCTGAGATCCAGCTTGGGCAACTGGATGAATAAATGAATCATCACTTGAGATTTAAAGTACAGAAATAGCAAGAAGACAATATGGGTCAGGCGCAATGACTCACACCTGTAATCCCAGCAATTTGGGAGACTGAGGCAGGTGGATCACTTGAGGCCAGGAGTTCAAGACCAGCCTGGCCGACATAGCAAAACACTGTCTCTACTAAAAATATTTTTTAAATTAGCCAGGTATAGTGGCAGGTGCCTGTAATCCAAGCTACTCAGTAGGCTGAGGCAGGAGAATCACTTGAACCTGGGAGGCAGAGGTTGCAGTGAACCGAGATTGTGCCACTGCACACTCCAGCCTGGGTGACAGAGTGAGACTCCATCTCAAAACAAAGACAATATCATAATTCTGTTTCAGACATGTTGAGTGGGATATGCCTGTGGGATATCTAGATAGATAGAGGGGTAAGCAAAACATTAGAAATATAGGAATGGAGTTGAGAAGATAAATATGAATTTAAAATAGCAATATGGAAGCCTTTAGAGTACTGATAATGACAGAAGTCATAAAAGTTGATGAGATCACTCATGAGAATATGTAGACTAAGAAAATAATTAAAAACAGAAGCCCAGAAAACTAGCAGAGAAATCCGAAAAGAATGAGAAGGACAGGAGGAGAAGCAGAGAAGATGACGACATGGAAGCCCAGGTAGGACAGAAGTTCACCAGTGGGAAAGCTGTCATCAGTAGCAAATGCAGCAAAGAAATCAGGTAATGCAGGGACCAGTGTTCATTGCATCTAGCCATTCATTGATTGTCGGTGGCTTTCTCTGGAGCAATTCCACAGAAAAGTAAGGCAGATATCCACGTTGGTGAGATTTGGTTGGCCTGTGTATACAGCCATGAAACCAGCATCATGATCAGGATAATTAACATATCCATCACCCTATGAGAAGAAAAGCACAAGGCTCAGTAAGTTAAAGGGAAGGAGGCGGCGGAAAGAGAGACTGCCTTTATAGGAAAGAAGGCAGTGGGTGGCGCAGAGACAGGGAAGCAGGTGAAATCCAAGTAGTTACCTCAGCTGTTCATTCAGAGGTCTTTTTTCTTTTGATATTTTTCTCCCCTTTTTCCTAGCTTAGGCTGTATTAGGTTACAATTTTGTTGTTGCCTAGTAAGTGACATCAAAACAGAAATGATACATTTTTACACGATAAAGCATTATTTACAGAAAAACAGTGTAGTGATAGAATTTTAAATTGAGACTATTCACCAGAAGTACTCAGACTTCCTACCACTTCAAAAGCCAGTTTTCATTTTCTTATGTCAATATTTTGAAATCTCTAAACTGTCTTCTCTTGCAGCCCAATTAAAGGATATTGCCTATGGCACCAAGCAGTACAAATTTAAACCAGAAATCATGCCAGATGACTCTGTTGATGAATTTGATGAAACCATCCACTTAGAACGAGGCGAAAATCTTTTTGAAATCCATATCAACAAAGTAACCTTTTCTTCTGAAGTTTTACAGGCATCTGGAGATAAAGAGCCTGTCACTTTCTGTACCTATGCTTTCTATGATTTTGAACTACAGATAACGCCTGTAGTGCGAGGCCTTCATCCCGAATACAACTTCACTTCTCAATATCTTGTTCATGTTAATGACTTGTTTTTGCAATATATTCAGAAGAATACTATCACCCTCGAGGTCCACCAAGCTTATAGCACAGAATATGAAACAATTGCAGCATGTCAATTAAAATTTCATGAAATTCTTGAAAAAAGTGGCCGAATATTTGGTACAGCAAGTTTGGTTGGTAAGTACAATGTATAATCTTTGGGTGTTTGAATTACTAATTTGGTTCATATATCGATAGAAAAATAGACTGGTGAACAAAAAGGCCAGAGAAGTTAGTGCCCTAACAAGGCCATACAACCTCCGTGAAGGAGACATGGGGCCCTACTCTCCTGGGAGCCATACAGGAAGTCCTCCCCACAGAAGAGACATGAAGAGCTGCCTGAGTTGAGAGGAGTTCCAAGGGTGTGCAGGGCAAATATCATGCAAGGATATACTGCATGAGCATGTATTTTGCATAGCTGTATTTTCTCCTATGCTTGTGATAGAGTATAGAAATGGGATGGTGCCAGATATGTCTTGAAACTTGAATTAGAATGTGGAATGTCATATTTATAATTTTGAGGTTTAATATTGTAAATGTCAGACAACATTGAGTGCAACTTGTTTTTTAAAAAGTATTATACTATCCCATCAAAAAAAATCTGTGGAATATGTAATTCAATGTTTAGATTTTTGTTTTTTTGAGATGGAGGCTTGCTCTGTCGCCAGGGTAGAGTGCAATGGCCCGATCTCAGCTCACTGCACCCTCCACCTCCCAGGTTCAAGCAATTCTGCCTCAGCCTCCAGAGTAGCTGGGACTATAGGCGCGTGCCACCACACCCAGATAATTTTGTATTTTTACTAGAGACAGGGTTTCACCATTTTGGCCAGGATGGTCTCGATCTCCTGACCTTGTGATCCACCTGCCTCGGCCTCCCAAAGTGCTGGGATTACAGGTGTGAGCCACTGCGCTCAGCCTAGATTTTTAAAATATATTTCAGAAGGAATGAAATAGTATAAATTACAGTATCTCAAATATAGTTTGATGTAGTTCTTTAATAATATTTAACATACAATGAAACGAATACTTCAGAAGTAACTGTTTTCTTCATCTGTTTTTTGCCAATCTCACATTATTTGTGCAAGTCGTTATTTTACTCAGTGTAACATGTATAGTTTTAATGCATAATGCCATTGATGTATTTTTTACTGGGATATATTGTAATGTGTGAAGCGATTTTAACCTTGGGTTATGGATTGATTTGCAGGAACTAAAGGAGACATCCTAAATTTTGGTACAGTGGAATACTGGTTCCGATTAAGAGTTCCCATGGATCAAGCAATTCGACTTTATCGAGAACGGGCAAAGGCTTTGGGATATATAACATCAGATTTTAAGGGGCCAGAGCATATGCAGTCGGTAAGCTTGTTTGGCTTTAAGACCCTTTTATAACATAGAAGTTTTATAATATTTATTTATATGTCATGCTTTGAACTGAAATCATTTTCTTTCGCAGCCATCAAGTGGCTTTTTTTAACTTTTTATTTTGAAGTAATCATAAACTCACAGGAAGTGGTTAAAAATAGTACAAAGAGGTGCCCTGTAACCTTCACCCAGTTTCTCCTAATTGTAACAGCTTACATAACTATAGTATAATTTCAAAATTGAGAAATTGATACTGGTACAGTACTATGAACTAGGCTACATATGTTACTCAGATTTCATCAGTTATACATGCACTCATTTGTGTGTGTGTGTGTGTGTGTGTGTGTGTGTGCATGTATGTATGTAGTTATTCTTTGCAGTTTTATCACATGTATAGATTCATATAACTACCACCACATCCAAAATACAGAACGGTTCCATCAATACAAACAAACTCCCTTGTGCTACTGAGGACACTTTTGAAAAATTAATAATCATAATACTGTCGTCACACATCAAGAGACTTTTGTTAACAATTTCTACTGTTAAGGAAATAAACAGCTATTATTAGACTATCAGTTATTGTCCTTTCAAATTATTTCTTCATGTTAGGTTTCTGAAGTGCAAAGTAGAATACAAAATTAATATTTTCTTTCTGAGAACTGAGAATTTAAATGCAATTCCTGAGGGAAGCATTTCCCAAACAATGTTTCATGGAGTCTCAATTACAATATTTTCAAATTAATTCCATGATCTAATAAATGCAGAAAACCCTGAATTGAGCAAGGTTAAATAGGATTCTTGACTTTAGGAGTTCTCATATATAACACGAATCTTAATAGACTATGGACATTGAGTAACAGAGGGATAGGATATAGTAGAAACATTTGGTATGTCTGCTCAAGTCATAATTATCTTACCTCTTTTTCTTTGGGAGCTCTCTCACCTCCAATCTGTGGGGCTGGGCTCCCAGTGGCCGGGTTTATGTTAGCAGATCCCATTTTCTTTCACTCCCCACGCAATTATAACTAATGATTTGGGAATATCCGCTTGACCTCAGTTGAACCAATCAGATTCTGCCCTCCGAGATCAAAAGAAAGCAAGACATACCTGGAACACTTAAAACTGGGGGCTATGGGCAGCCATTGTCTGCCATGTTAAACAGCGAAGGTAAGACATTGGGTCTGAAGAAAGAGACTAACGAACGAACATACAGAAAAAAATGGAGACCAGATGGAGAGGACATTCTGCTGGTTTTCTAGGCCACTACCTTCTGAAGGCCCAACCACATTTCTACTATATATTCCATGAAATATTCTGTTGCTTTAAAGTCCTTTTTTTGTTGTTTTTCCTAAGTATAATTCATTTCTATGACTTTCAGTTAAAGAAGCATGACTAATAACACACTGATTCCCAAACTTAACAAAGAGTGCAACTGCTTTCAGACACCATCTTTTTGGCCAGTATTCCTTACAACATACTTTGGGAAATGCTTTTATGGAGATGGGAATTAGAACTAAGGACACCACACTGTTTGGTTTTGTAGTTTAAAGCTTTTTAGACTCCTGGATTCTGACTTGAATATGTTGTTTCCTGGTGGAATTTCACCTCTGGTGGATAGATTGAAGGAGAGAAGTGGAGGTACTTTTTCAGTCATTTCACTTAGTCTTCTATGGCTGAGAGCACACTACCCCTGGGAAAGCAATATTGTGATTCCCTTCTTTGGTTTCTCCTCTCCACACATCAGATTTCTTCACTAAGGAGATAATGATGACAGCTTAATTTTTTCCTCCTCCAATAAACTTCTCATGGAGTCAGGGTCCCACATGCTCAATCCAGATTCAGAAACACAGAGGGATGCCTTAAGATAAGTAGAGAATTCTCCAGCACTGAACCAAACAAAGCACAGAAGCACTAGCATTTTCTTTGTTCCAGATCTCATCAGCCATGGAAGATTTAACAGCACAATTGCTTTATAAAATACCTTGTGCCATCCATCTCAGTAATAGTTCCAAAGGAACCATTGAGTAGTTTCCGGTTCTACCTAATAACTCGTTGTTCATCTCTCTCCTGAAGTATCCTCCCAGTCCTAGCTCTTTATCCCTTCAAGGTTTATCTCTGACTCTGTTCTCTTTTTCTTATAACAGTTGGACTTTGTTATACTAGCTAATTTGGCCTCAGGTATCTACTTCCTCAAATCCTAACAGTTCCGGATGAGGGCCAACCCAATATAACAGAATCATTACTCTGGGCGGGCGGGTGAATGTCTTTTAGTTAGGACATTCGTCTGTGGACCCATTGCTCTATAGTTTGATAACTAGAGTCTTTCGTTATCAAACAAAGGTTTCTTGCTAATACCACAGGATCATGTATTCATACATGTTCTAGGGAATATTGATTTTCAATAAGAATCAAAGATTATTTTACTGAGAAATTATGAAGTGAAAATATGCAGCTTTTGTCATTGACAAAATTATCTTATTTGGGGGTTGGCAGCCGCTGTTTATCTTTTAACTGCATTATTTCTATAATATAAATATGTATGTTTTTCCAGTTAAGTCAGCAAGCACCCAAAACTACTCAGCTCAGTTCTACAGATTCCACAGATGGCAACCTAAATGAACTTCACATTACAATAAGATGTTGCAACCACCTGCAGTCCCGAGCAAGCCACCTGCAGCCACACCCATACGTTGTGTACAAGTTTTTTGATTTTGCAGACCATGATACAGCCATCATTCCCAGTAGCAGTGATCCACAGTTTGATGATCATATGTATTTCCCAGTGCCAATGAATATGGATTTGGATCAATACCTTAAGTCAGAGTCTCTGAGTTTTTATGTTTTTGATGATAGTGATACCCAGGAGAATATTTACATAGGAAAAGTTGATGTGCCTCTGATTTCATTGGCACATGACAAGTGTATCTCAGGTAAGTCCGTGTTCTTGAATCTATAAAATTGTAAAACAAAACATAACAAATTAGTGTTATGGATATGATTTGTTTGTAAGTAATCATCCTAACCTCCTCTCAGTCTTTAAACTTTGGAGCTATATTACTATATTTAAAAATTATTTTCTTACTAGTAGCTCTAAGGATCACAATGTACATTTTATCCCAGTCTACTTAAAATTAATACTAACTTAATGGAATTAAATACTTAAGATATTTATATTAAATATTTAATTCAATAAAAATATAGAAAATACAATACAATTTCACTCTCATCTTCTTTTTGCCATTATCATATATATATATGTATATAGTATGCCTCTCTATATTTTATATACCCAACAATACAATGTTGTAATTATTTTTTTATAAAATCTTCTATTCTTTAAAGAAGTTAAGAGAAGGGAGAAAATATGTAATTATAAAAGACTTTGATATTTACCTACGTATTTGCCATTTCTGATATTCTTTATTTCTTCCTGTAGATTTGAGTTACTGTCTGATACAGTTTCTTACTCCAATATAACAACTCCACTGCCTTCTTGTCCTTTGCGCTATCACCATTGTACTTGCTATGTTATGAGCCCAACAATATAATTTTATAATTATTGTTGTATGCAATTATCTTTTAAATAAGAGAAGAAAAGAGAAAATATGTATTTATACTATGTTTTATAATTACCTCTGTAATTACGTTTATTCATCTCCATTCCTTTGTGTGGATTTGAGTTACCCACTTGGTGTCTCTTTCCTGCAGCCTGAAGTACTTCCTGTGATATGTCTTGTAAGTTAGGTGTCTCCTGGCAGTGAATTCTCTCAATCTAGGAGGATTCTGTTTTCTGGGAATTTTTATTTTGCTTTTGTTTTTTGAAGGTTAGCCTTACTGTATATAATATTTTTGGTCAACAGTTTAGTTTAGTTCACTTTTTAACTTTCTACACTTTGAGAATATCAGACCCTTACTTCTGGGATCCATTGTTTCAGATAATAAATCAGTTATTTATTTTATTGAGGTTCTCTCTTACTTGATGCTGTTTTCCAAGCTTTCTATTTGTTTTGGCTTCCAGCAGTTCTACTTATGTGTCTAGATGTGGATCCCTTTGCATTTATCCTATTTGGAATTTGGTGAGCTTCCTGTTTGTGTAGTGTAATGTTACATACCACATTTAGGGAGTTTACTGCCATTATTTTTTCAGTTATTCTTTTCTGCCCCTTTTTTCTTCACCTTCTTGAACTTCCAGTACCCGTACCATAGGTTGGTATATTTGATGGTTTCCCCACAGGTTTCTGAGGCTGTGTTCATTTTTGTTCTTTCTTCTATAAGTTCAGATTTCCTACTGAACCCTCTATTGAATGTTTTCATTGCAATAATTATACTTTTCAACTCCATAATTAGGGGTCTTGATATGTTGCCCAGGCTGGACTTCAACTCCTAGGCTAAAGTGATTCTCCTGCCTCAGCCTCCTGAGCAGCTAGAACTACAGGCATGTGCTACTGCACCCACGCATTATAATCTCTTACTATATTCTCATTTTGATAAAACGTTATCATTATACTTTCCTTTTAATTCTTTAAACATGCTTTCTTTTAGTTCTTTGAACATATGGTTAATAGCTGCTTTGAGAACTTTGCCAAATCTAATGTGGTCATTCTCAAAAAATGTCTATTGATAGGATTTTTTTCTCCGTATGCAGTACATTTTCCTATTTCTTGGCATGTCTCATGAGTGGAAATGGACATTTTGGATAATATATTGTAACGTCATTTCCTAGGTGGTTATTGTTGCTATTTTTGTTTGTTTGGTAACTTGCCTGCACTAATTCTGTAGAATCTGTTTCCCCTACTGTGAATAGCCACTGATGTCTCTGCTAAGTTTTGTTTCTTTTCTTTTGTTTCCATTTTAACCACAGGTCAGCATAGCTTAGTGGTTAGCCAGTGAGTGTTCAAAGGTGTGCTTAAACACCTTGAGCCAGTAGGTTTCCACCCTTTGCCTGTGTGTCAGTGTGTGGCATGGAGGATGCATTCATATCAAAGTTCAGTCTACAAGCCTACCTCAACTTTTACTTTCTGAATTGACTAGACCTCTCATTCAGCCAGAGACAGATAGCTTACCAAGGTCCTCTTTGATTTCTCCTGAGCATTTACACAGTTTTGTGCATACACATAGCCTTCCATCCTGTTGAGGCCCACTTTTTCTTTTCTTTTTTTTTTTTTTTAAATGGAGTCTTGCTCTGTAGCCCAGGCTGGAGTGCAGTGGCGCCATCTGGGCTCACTGCAACCTCCTCCTCCTTTCAGGTTCAAGCAGTTCTCCTGCCTTAGCCTCCCAAGCAGCTGGGATTGCAGGTACCCACCACCACACCTGGCTACTTTTTGTATCCTTAGTAGAGACAAGGTTTCACCATGTTGGCCAAACTGGTCTTGAACTCCTGACCTCAAGTGATCCACCCCCCCCTTGGCCTCCCAAAGTCCTGGGATTACAGGCGTGAGCCACCCCACCTGACCAACACCCAATTTTGATATCTTATTCCTTGGATCTCCCTTTTAAATTGTTGGTTGGCCTTCTGGTCTTTTGGCTTGCTGCAACCATTATTGAGACCTTAGGCTGTCTGTGATATTGACCTTCTCTGATTGTTTGCCACTGAGGTTGCTGTTGTTTTTAACAATGCCTCTGGGCATGAAATTATCTATATTTTGTTCCACACATAGTCAGCCCCCTACAACAGAGGCTCCCAGTCCTCCTAGTCTATCCTAGCCTGGCATAACTTCTGCAAAATGGGACTGGGGGAGAAAGGGGAGGATGAGAGCAGTCCCATAGTTTCCTACTGTTCTTACTGAGGTGCAGTGGATTTTCTTGAGTAAATGCTTCTCCATTTATCCAATATCTTTGATCAATTTCCAGAGTCCTTAAATGGTTATTTTTGACCATTTTATCCAGTTTTATCATCATTTTTTAAGAGCAGATTTCCTGAGGTTTTTACTTAGCCGTTCTGGAAGTCTGACTATGCCTGTAATAGAGGTTTATCACCTCCTTATGTTCTACCTATATCCTTTTATCCTACCTCAAGTCTAGAGTTTTGGGAGTTGTTTTTTTTTCCAGCCAGCCATTAAAAGGAGTATCAACACTTGAAAGCAAAGTAAAGGATATCCTTAAGCAAAAGTTAATGCTTGAAATTTAGGTTTAAGCTGGGTACCTGTAGTCCCAGCTACTCCAGAGGCTGAGTAGGCAGATGGCTTGAGGCCAGGAGTTCAAGACCACCAGTATGCTATGATTGCATCTGTGAATAATCACTGCACTGCAGCCTGGGCAATGTCATGAGACCCTGACTATTTAAAAAAATAATAAAAAAGATATATAGGTGTTTCTTTTAAGTCAGAGATTTTTTTCATACCCAAAAATCTAGTGCAACTATTTCTATTTGAGACTTAATGTAACAGATTCACATTTCTTTTGTTACTGCTATTTGTTGTAGATGGTCCGTTTATTTTATGGACTTTTCCTGTGCTACTATTAATTTGGAGTCATTTAACAAATCCCAATAAAGTATATTTAAAATTATAAGAGAATTATATGGTAACATAAATATTCCTTTAGATGTGTAAATTATTTGAATTTTTAAAGTATTAATATATTTTTCTTGAAAGACAAACCTTACAAAAACTTTCAGGTCAAAATGGAGGTTGATACTTGAGCCATAAGCCTTCTTGAAGGAAGGCTTAAGAATTCTGAAAAATCTCTGAATTTAATTTCAGTGAATTAAAATATTTATAAATTAATTTTCTCATCTTTGAATCAGCATTATCTTTGAGGCCTTAACTTCTAGAGGAAGTTTTACTTGAGAGATGAACCTGTCATAGATCATTTTGTCTTTATTTTACTCTCTAAGCCATCTGAATTCTGAGTAAAAGCCAAAATTATTTTTAAAGTACGGGGTACAACCGCCTGGCTAGCTCGGTTGGTAGACCTTGAGACTCTTAAAGTAGGGGGGTAGTTCTTTGTTCTTCTGTAATTCTTATGGTAATAGAACTTCACCCTAGCATTAATTTAAATGGTTGTAATTTGACAGGAATATTTGAGTTAACAGACCATCAAAAGCATCCTGCTGGCACCATCCATGTGATACTGAAATGGAAATTTGCTTACCTTCCACCAAGCGGATCAATAGCAACTGAAGACTTAAGAAATGTCATACACAGAGAAGAGCCAGAAGTTGTTCAAAGACTTCCTCCAGCATCCTCTGATAGCATACTAGAAGTGAGTAACTGTGACTTTTAATTTTTCTACAAGTGTAAAATTTTGAATATAAAACTTAAGAACTAAACTAAACTAAGCCACCCCCACCAAAAAAAAAAAAAAAAAAAAGCTAAAATCTTATCTGAAATCTAATGGTCATGATACTCAGTCTGACATATTGGTTGGTTTGTCTTAGGCACCAAGACCTAAACCAAGACGACGTTTAACACCAGTAGATAAGAAGGTGTCTTTCGTGGATATCATGCCGCATCAGAGTGATGTGAGTAGTAAACACTGAAAATACTGATTTTTTTCCATGACAAATATTTGAAATAAATGATACAGGTATACTATTCCATACCTGATTTAAATGGAAACAGGTGAATGAAATATGTCTTTTCCCATTAAAATGATTGCTTTGTGTTTTGGCACTATATATAAGTGTTAACTGTTCACATTTTTTATCTAAACCCTTTTGTGGGCCCTTATCTCTCTCTAGCTTCTGCCCCAATCCTCTGTTCCTATTTATTTTAAAAAAAAAATTATCAAAACATTTTCTAAATTCTGTCTTCTTCACTTCACGTTGGTTCTTGAACTCACTTCAGTTAAGCTTTTATTCTCCTAAAACTATTCTTACTAAGGTTACAGTGACTTTCTGCCATATGTGGTAGTCAGTTCTCAGTGCCTCTCAATCTCCCAGGAGCATTTGACACAGTGGAATACGGACCTCGCTTCTCTTGGCCTCTGGGATACCATGCCTTTCTAACTTGCCTCCAACTTTACCGTTATACTTCTCACACTCCTTGACCATATGTCTAAATGTCAAAGTGCCTCTGCAGTCAACCTCAGACCTCTTCTCAATCCATATCTGCATTAAGAGATCTTGTACAGTCCCATAGCTTTAAAAAGCATCTATATGCTGACACTTTCATATTTATAATCTTTAGTCTGGACCTCACTGCTGAAGTTGATATTCATTTTCTTACTACCTATTTAATATGCAATGAATGTTTAATAGGAATTTAAACTTAACATGTCAAAAACCAAACTCCTGATTATACTAACTGTCTCCCAAAATTTTTGCCTCTTTCAGTGTTTCCCATTCTCTGTAAATGACACTTGATTGCACGCGCATGAAATTTTGGAGGCATCCCTTTGTCTCCTCTTTTTGTCATACCCTACATCCAGGTCATCCACAAAAGCTGTCAGCTGTACTTTAAATATATACTGTATTCAGATTATTACCATTCTCTCTCACATGCACTTTTTAGAAAATATATCTTCTTTGTAATTTGCATATAGGTTATATAGTAAAGGACATAAATCTTAAGCACAGAGCTCAATGGATTTTTAAATATGTACATACCTTTGTAACTATATCCTATATCAAAATATTCTGTCTCTCCAGAGCTTAAAATAATAACTGGCACATACAGAGCATTGAATATATATGTGATAATTAATGAATTCAGTAGTTATAAATCAGTAGATGTTTTATCACTAGTATTTATTGAGTGTTTATTACTTGGTTTACGTACATTGGACTCATTTAGTCCTCACAACAACCGCATGTCATTCATACTAGAATTATTCCCATTTAAAGATGGGGAAAGTGATGTTTAGAGGTTAAGTAACTTGCTCATGGCCAAATCTATTAGAGCTGGGATTTGAACATACGTAGCCTGATTCCTAAGTAAATGACCACTAACATTAAAAAGACATAAACATAGAGGTGTTTGTTGCAATGTTACTCATAATACCTAAAAATTGTGAACTAGCTAAATGTCCAGCAGTATTAAAATCGTTCATTAAGCCATAGTATAACCATCAATATAATATTCTTTTGTCATTTAAAATTGTTTTTCCAAGTTTCATATAAGGAGAAAATATTTATAATATTAAATTTTTTAATGTAACAGAATATATATCATACAGTTATCACTATGCAACTGAAATTTTTATTTCCATCAAAAATTAGTTTTACAGAAATAGAAATCTAAGAAGTTTGATAGATATTACCATTGAGTACTAGATTTATATTGATTTCTTTTATATTTATCTTTCACATTTCCTATATTGGCCATGTTTATTTTTAAAAATAGTAAAAGTCATAAGCTGTATTTTAAAACTAAACATTAGTTTATTAACCCAGGAATAATACTTAACTATAAATTCATATTTGATGAAATAAAAAGATCACATTGATCATAAGGAATACATACCTGTGATAGCATATGGCATTTTTTACATCACATGAATAATTTATAATTGGCATAGAAATGTTAGAAAATACAAAGAAGAAAAAAAAACAGTGAAAATAAAATTTAATGTTCCCAAATGTAAAACTCAGAGATACTGTTTTGATGAATTTTCTTTCATACTTTTTCCCATGGAAATACACACAGATATATGTTGGATTCCTTGTTTGTATTTTAACAAAACATAATATAGCTATATATATTGTTCTGTAAATAGCTTTTTTACTCAGCACCATGTTATGTATTCTCTGTAATGTTAATAAACACAGATCTGTATCATTATTTGGATGCAGTATATTTTATTTAATTCCCTATTGTTGGACATTTGCATCGCTCTCATTTTTTTTTTTTTTTTTGCTATTGTAGACAGTGCTTCAATGAACTAAACTTGCAGTTCTTCAATTACCTATATATGTTTTTAAATATATATTTATATTTTAAAGAATATCAATACCATTTTATCGAAATATACTAAGTAAATTCAGTGTCATATGAGTTACTATTATATTTGCTGCCAATTTTTATTAGTTCATTAATATATATGGAATAGTCAGAATGATTTGGGATTTAGTAATAAATAAAAAATAACATACATACATGTTTTCACATTAATATAAGGAGACTTCTCCTCCTCCTGAAGATATGAAGGAAATTTTGCCAGAAGTGGAGCATATACCAGAAATAGAAATTAATGTGCCAACTGTTTCACATGTTCCCAAGGTATGTATTTGTGTTAAAATTATTTTGGAAGGTTTAATTTGGTTCTTAAAGACTTTGTCTTATAAGTTTTGACATGACTCAGGAAGTCAAATTTTTTATCCTATTTTTATATATGACTTCCTTGGAACAAAAAGTCAAAAATATGACAAGTGTAATAGCTGTAATTATACTGCTATTGGCAGGTAATATATGGATATGTGAATTAAAGTCTTAATGTAAAATTCATTTTGAGATTAATACATTTTTTATTCTTAGTACATATTCAGATTTCCATTTATCTATATATTGTCATTTGTCTGTACAAATTGAAGTGGTTGTTTTCTCAGTCTCATACATATTACATATCTGTATATTTAAGTCTCAAATTTATATGCTTTATTATTCAAATGTTCCAGCAAGAATGCTATAAAATGTGATCTAAGCAATAATAAATATAACAGTGTGCATTTATTTCTTCAGGTTTCACAAGAAAGCAGTGTAGATGAGGTAAAAGAGAATACTGAGAAAATGCAGCAAGGAAAAGATGATGTGTCTTTACTATCTGAAGGTCAGCTTGCAGAACAAAGCTTGGCATCTTCTGAAGATGAAACAGAAATAACAGAGGACTTGGAACCGGAAGGTGACTTCCTTTTTTAAACTAACATTATTTACTTAACTCTGTGCTTTGTTTTGTCTGTTAGAGTATGCATCATAGAACATGCTCATTTAATAGCAGGATCTACTTCACAATACCTGTTTCTTGACAGAAATGATAGAATATAGTTATGTCTGCTTAGCTGTAGTTAGTTGGAATTGTTGTATCTCTGCTTATTTCAACCTGGAGCTCCACATGGAATACAAATGTTGTTGCTGACCATGTTCCCAATTTATGTTTTAAACAGTTTTATATTCCCTTTGAGTTCAGTATTATCATCTGCATTAGTGTAGAGGTCTTGACTTAAAAATTGAAACCCAGCCAAAATGACCACTTGCTGTATTTTTTAAAATCCGGTAAAAGCAAACTAATCTGTAAGAATAGGAACAGGGAGGGGCAAAAGGGAAGAGAATACAGAAGGACCTAAGGAGACTTTTGGAGGTGATGGATATGTTCACTATCTTAACTGTGGTGTTGGTTTCACAGAATTAGACTTATGGCAAAACATCTAATTTTAGCCAGGCATAGTGATGCATGCCTGTAGTCCCAGCTACTTTGGAGGCTGTGAGGGAAAGATTACTTGAGCCCAGGACTTTGAGGCTTGGAGTGTGCTATGTGGTGCCTGTGAATAGCTACCGTACCCCAGCCTGGGTAGAATAGCAAGACCCTGTCTCTAAAAATAATTAAAATATATATATATTGTGTGTGTGTGTGTGTGTGTCAGATTTTGCAGTTTGTGTGCAGTTTATTTTGTGTCAGTTTTATATCAATAAAGCAATAAAAATTTTAAAACTTTTGACTAATAAGAATAACATTGACTTACATGACATTATTGGTCAGGCTATTAAAAAACATCTATTACCCTATGCTTCTCTTTTAAAAAATTTTTCCTTAAATTTTACAATAAGGTGTTTTTTAATTGGCATTTCCTTTGCTTCTACAAAATTAACCTTGAAATTTTTAGTCTTTCTTTTCCCTAAAATGTAATATGTCTATAAACAAATTTGTTACTAAAAAGATCTAGACATAATTACCATGTTTCTTAAGGTTATCTTACAGTGTGTGCTTGTTTCTCTTTATTTCACAAGGTATAAATAGAACTGGTTTAACTTGTGTAAATGTTACTCTTTGATTTTTTAACAGTTGAAGAGGACATATCAGCTTCTGACAGTGATGACTGTATTATTCCAGGTCCTATCTCCAAGAATATCAGACAGGTCAGTAATTGATGCCAACTAGAAATGTTCTGAAATAAGGCTGTCTTTCATTCATAGTACAGTACATATACAGTCTTCATATGTAAAATCTTAAGGAAAACTTTCTGGAAAAACTTTAATGTTTATTTTAATCTTAAAGTAGTCATCTAGTACAAGAAACTTTTTATTTATGGTTTCATTATATAATGGACTATAACATATAAGTATTATTTTTTGCACAGAGTACCTTTAATCAATATCTCCAATAGTTATTTGCTAAAACTAGCTGACTTCCTTGACTCCTTTTCAAGACTAGCATACCAAGATGTGTTGAAGCAGATCTGAACTTTAAAGAACTCAAAATGTGAGATTCCCTTTGAAACTATAATAGTTTGCCTATGTGAATTCATAGGCTACTCTTACCCAGATATGTCCACTGATAATATGTTACAGTTATTTCATTTCTGCCCAAAAAAATGAAGCCTTCTTAGAAAGCAATTAATCTTGTGCAGGTGTACTTCACTAATCTTGTAGCACACGGCTGAAAAGCAGTATGCAAATTGACATTTTGAGAAGAGAACTATATTTTTAAATATATATATGGGAAGTATAGTGTTTACTAGAGCATTTTTTATTGTAAGAGGGGAAAAGTTTCTATAAAGTAAATGTAAGTAGAGTAAAAAGCTCTAGCTTTTTCTGTTCATCTACATTAATTTTTCTTAAACGATTGTTTTTTTTGTAGAATTTTTACTTTATTGATAAGAATTGGAATATTTCTTTTAACTCTTTCTTCACATATTCCAGGCTTAATCTCTCATTAAAACAAAATCACAGACCAGGCACAGTGTTTCACACCTGTAATCCCAATACTCTGGGAGCCCAAGGCAGGAGGATCACATGAGCCCAGAAGTTCAAGGCTGCAGTGAGCTATGGCTGCACCACTGCCCTGCAGTCTGGGTAACAGAGTGACATTCTGTCTCTACCCAAATAAATAAAACAATAGAACTGAACATTTCTGTTGTTGTCACAGATTCCTCCATGAAATAGAGATATCCATCGTTTCTGTGCTCGACAAATACAAATAGAACATTTCATCTGTCCAAAGTTTTATCATTTTTATTATATATTTATTAATTATAATCTCATCTAATCTATGAAAACTCCTACATAGACCTACAATAGAACCATGTGTATGTTGGCAACATTGCTAGCATCTCAGTGAAGTTGTACATTGCTCTTAACTAAGGTAAAATAAACTTTAATAAAGAAGTTTAGCAAAAGAAATTATTATTTCTCTGAAATATTCAAATAATTTAATGTACATATACATATTTTTTCTTTGTAATAAACTGGATTTTTTCCATTACTTAAGGTAAAATAATTTGTGTTACTTGGCTACAGTCTGATACAGTCTTCACTATCATTCCAAAATTTGATTTCCTATAATGGTTTCAGATGCTATCTGAAATGTGAACATCATTTAAAGCAAGAAATTCTTCATGCTTCACCTCCCATGGGTTTTAAAAATTCTATTTTCAGCATCAGTCACTGCCCAGCACCTATGTTTTCTTAGTTTGTTTTGTGTTACTATAAAGCTATACCTCAGGGTGGGTAATTTAAAAAGAAAAGTGGTTTATTTGACCCACAGTTCTGCAGGCTGTAAAAGAGGCAGGGCACTGGCATTTGCCTTTGGTGAGAGCCTCAAGCTGCTTTCACTCATGGCAGAAGGCTAAGGGGAGCCACAGCATATGGAGATCACATACCAAGAGAGGAAGGAAAAGAGAGAGAAGTAAGAGTTGCCAGCTTATTTTTAACAATCAGCTCTCAAGGGAACTAACAGAGTGAGAGCATTAATCTATTCGTGTGGGATTTGCTCCCATAACCCAGACACCTCCCACTAGACTCCACCTCCCCACACTGCAGGTTAAATTTTAACATGACTTTGGTGGAGACAAACAAATCATATTCAAACCACAGCATATTGTTAACAGGTGAAATTTAGTTTTGGTAAATTATATACCAAATATAGTAAAATGGTATCATCTGAAAGCCTGGGAACAAAACTCAAGAAATTATAATGGCTAATGGTATTGTTTGAATGATGGTATCCCCTCCAAAATTTATGTTGAAACTTAATCCCCAGTGCAACAGTATTAAGAAATGTGGCCTTTAGGAGATGATTAAGTCATGAGGACAGAGCTGTCATGAATGGGATTAGCACCCTTCTGAAAGGGCATGATATTGAAGAGACACTGTCTTGCTCTTCTGCCATATGAGAACATAGCATTCCTCTTCTGCAGAGGATGCAGCAACAAGGCACAATCTTGGAGACAGAGAGCAGCCCTCACTAAACACCAAACCTGCTGACACCTTGATCTTGGACTTCCCAGTCTCCCAAACTCTGAGAAATAAATTTATATTATTCATAAGTTACCCAGTCTGTGATATTTCATTGTAGCAGCACAAATGGACTAAGACAGTGAAATACAGGATTGTCTATTGATTTTACCAGTTTTTGTGTGTACTACTTTAGCAAATCATTTAATATGAATAATAGAACCTTTCTCTTTAAAGATTGCAAAAGTGGTACAAAGAACTTCTGTATATTCCTTACCTGAATTCACAGATTTTAACTTTTTACTTATTTTGTTTAACTTTTTACTCATTTGTTTTATCATTTCTAGTCTCTCTCCTGCATATACGTATAGTGCACATACTTAGGTATTTACTTATAAACATACATTCTTTCATACACAATTGTTATAAACCATTTGAGTATTGCAGAAATCATGCCCCTTTAACCCTAAACACTTCAGAACAATTATATGATATTCTTCTCTAACTTACAGTTTTCATTAGAATTTTGCCAGTTGTCCTAGTAGTATCATTTATAGTATCTTATTCATATAGTCCAAGATCCAGTCACTAGTTTTCATTTAGTGAAAACGAAATCACACATTGCATTTAGTTTTCATGGCTCTTTAGCCTCCATTAATCTGTAATGGTTCTTCAGGCTTTCTTGCAGTCTTTTGTAACAGTGACACTCTTTAATACAGGCCCTTTATGTTGTAAAATATTCTTTATTGAATTTGTCTGGTGTTTCCTCCAGATCAGATTCCAGTTATACATTTTGGTAGGAATACAGCAGTGATACTATGTCCTCTTCATTGCACCATATCAGGAGGCACAAAATGTCATTTTGTCTAATTATTGATGGTGTTAACTTTGGTTGAAGTATTGTTTCATAAATTCTTTTGTAAGCTTAAAAATACTTGTGGTTCATTCATTTTTTCTTTTGTCTTCTCTTTAAGAACTGTTTCTGGTAGAAGTCTCAGAATAGTGAGACATAGCTTGCATAGGCAGGAATGTATTACTGAATGCCTGTTATGTGCTAAGTACATCCTATGTTAATATTTCCTCACAACAGTTCTTCATTTATTAGCATACAGTGTGTGTCAGGCAGGCATACAAGAAGCAATTCCTTCCCTCAAATAATTCGTAGTCCTGGGGGAGGGGAACACAAATTATAATGCATAGTGGTCTGCACCAGGAGAATGGAATGCATGGGGTGCTATGGGAGCATTCGGAAGGGGTCCCTAAGTCAGCATGAGGGGCCTTCCCTTCATCAAGGATGACATCCTAGAGTCAGCAAAGCTGGAGCCAGTATTGAAGATGATTGGGAGTTCATGAAAAGAGAGAGATAATTATAGGCCATAGAAATGAAAAGCATGAGAATCTGAGAGAACATAGTGCATGGCTTGTTCTAGAATTCAGAATGGTTTTAGGATGGGCCAAGCCTATTATGATATGCTTAGGAAGCCCAGGAGAATAGGCTGAAAAGGTAGGCATAATCCAGAACATTGAGACCTCTGAGATTTGTAAGGAATGGGGATAGAAGATCACTCATTCATTCAACAGATATGTATGTAGTGAGCATTTGCTGTGTTCCTAGCCTTGTTCTAGGGACTGGGAATAGATCCATGAATACAAAAAATTAAGCTCCTGTTCTTAAGGAGTTTGCACGTTTAGATCACATTTTGAAAGATCATGCCATCAGTAATGTAAAAAATAGACTAGAATAGAGGAACAGACTAGTTAAAAAGGAATTAGGTAACCCTACTTTATAGTTATCCCCACTTTATAGACTTTTTAAAAATTGCCTCTATTTATAACGTTAGAAAATTAGGACTAGAAGTAGTGCCCTAGATAAATATCATTTATGCCAGTTACACTGTGAGTTTGAAGTATCTGATATACTGTGTAAGCAATTTAAGATCATTCAGTTTCTTTTCTTCATGTTACAGAATCAGACAGTTCATAGTTATTTCTTAGAAATGTTGATCCTTAAAAGGAATCTAACAGATTTCCCAGGACTTCTACATATTACTTGGTTTTTTCTCTTCATGTCTGTGATGTATAATTAATCATAGATTACTTCATTTTGTTTCATTTCATTTACAACATTTATGAGCTTCACTTTGTCAGTCTGAAATGCTTGTCCCCTCCTTTCCTTTCGAAAGTGGCATAATTAGTGTTAGCATCTTTTTTAACAGGCTACATAAAGTTTAGTGGCTGGATTAAATCAAGTCATTAACATAATGTGCCACCCAATTTGCCCCATCTCTCTTCGTTTCCCGGACATCAAAGTGCCACATAGTGCAAGTGTAATTGGGCCTTGCTGGCCTGTCAGATTCCGTCAGTCTGACAACTGCTGCTTTTACTAAAAAGCTTCTAGGCATGATAATTAATGGTGAGGGTTGGGGGGGCAGAAGTCTGAGAAATGTAAAACTTTGGACATTTCTCTATGAATATTTTATTGATTTGAATAATCAGAAGTTAACAGTATAAATTTGATGTATAATACATTGATTAAAAGCCTTGTTTTAGGTCCTCAAAATAGACATCAAAACTGAACATTTGCATCTGCCATGGCATTAAAAAAATTTAATAGTCTGTCCTTGTATTATTTCTTATTTTATCATTCAATAGTGCAGCTTTCATTTTTCACAACAAAATGTATTGCCATGAACTCACAGCTGACTTAAAATGTGCCCACAGGTGAGAATAGGAAATTACAGGTTGAAGGAGCGATGGACTCTTCTGTGCCCTGCATATTTACATCATTCTCTTTCTCTGTTCCTACTAATAGCAGTTTTGTAAAAGCTGCCATATTCAATTGGACTAAATTGCAGTTCCACCTGGAAACTAGGTTCTCTGAACAATGAGCTGGCATTCCCAGGTGATTACAATAATGATGTTCAGGGAAATATGTTTAAAACTTTGAAAGGCACAATGCAAAAAGCAATTTACTAGCTTTAGAATTCATGTATGAAAAATTATTAAATCACTTAGGAATCAAATATGATATCCTCTCAGTGGATAAAATAAGCTGCTCTCCATGTTTTACATGTGGCAGCTTAAGCTAGACAGAGACTAGGTTTTAAAATATGTTTTACTTGACCGGGCACAGTAGCTCATGCCTATAATCCCAGCACTTTGGGAGGCTGAGGTGGGCAGATTACCTGAGGTCAGAAGTTCAAGACCAGCCTAACCAACATGGTGAAACCCTATCTCTACTAAAAATACAAAAATTCACTGGGCACGGTGGTGGGCACCTGTAATTCCAGCTACTCAGGGAGGCTGAGGCAGGATAATCCTTGAGCCTGGTAGGCGAAGGTTGCAGTGAGCTGAGATCGCACCACTCCCCGCCAGCCTGGGCAACAGAGCAAGACTTCATCTCAAAAATAAATAAATAAATAAAAATAAAATATATTTTATGTAAAGCCAGAAATGTTGACATACTCTCCTGACAGAAATTTCTTTTAAACTATTTTTGTACTTTGCAATTTAACTAACTCTTACTAATATACCATAAACATTTTTCCATAACAGTATACTCTATTTTTTTAACATACCCATAATATTCCATTTATGGCCATACCATATTTATTTAAATAAGCCCGTTTTGATGGACCCTTAAGTTTCTGTCATTTTTTGCTTATACAAGTATTTCTGCTTAAAATGAACATTGTTATATATAACAACGTTTGAAAATTCCTGTTTTCTCCTATCACACTCTTTGCCAAATTAATGGATAAGAAATTATGCCTCAGTGATGATTTCATTTAAAAAGAAACAAATGGGGCCAGATGTGGTAGCTGACACCTGTAATCCTAACACTTTTCAGGCCAGGAGTTCAAGACCGGCTTGGACAATGTAGCAGGACCCCCCATCTCTACGAAAATAATTTTTTTACGTTAGCCAAGCCTGGTGTCCAATGTCTATAGTCCTAGCAACTCCGAAGGCTGAGGTTGGAGGATCACTTCAGGCCAGAAGTTCGGGGCTACAGTGAGCTATATCACACCACTGCACTCCAGCCTGTGTGAGAGAGGAGAACCTGTCGCTGAAAAGCACAAACACACAAAAGAAATACAAAAAGGTTTTTCTGTACATATATTTTTATTTGAACATACAGACATAACATTTAAGTTTATATAAGCAAAGAAAGTGTGTGGAAAAAGTACATCTGACAGCATTAGCAGTGAATATCTCTCGGGTAAGAGTCAGCAAACAATAGCCCGTATGCCAAATCCAGCCCTCTACCATTATTGGAACCCAGCCACTCATTCATTTACATATTATCTATTGCCGCTTTCACTCTACAAGGGCAAAGTTGAATACCGTACAGCCTGAAATGCCAAATATATTTGCTAGTCATCCTTTAACGGAAAGAAAAATTGCCAACTCCTGAGTTAAGTGGTAGAATGAAACAAGAAGCTTTTATGTTTGTCATTTGGTAATTTATATTGTTATATTTTTTAGTAGTGAGCATGGATTGACTCAAAAAACGAAATAGCTAATTCTGTACTGAAATAATAGCTAAAGAAGACTTTAACATGAATATTGTGGAAGCTTTTCTATAAAAATGTTAGAAGTCTCTGTTGATGGAAGATGAATCTTTTTTGCTTTAGAGCAATATTTCTCAAAGCCATGATCCCCAGAGTTCAGCACCAGCATCCGCATCACCTGAGAATTTGTGAAAGATGCAAATCCTTGGCCCCACCTCAGACCTAATGAATTAGAGGCTCTATGGAGTCCACCAATCTGTGTTTTATCAAATGATTCTGGGGTATGCTAAAGTGCAAGAACCATAGCTTTAGAAAAAAGCAGTACTTTTCACCCTTGGCTGCACATTAGAATCATCTAGGGAGCGTCGTTAAATGCCGGGGCCCAGGCTCCACCCAGATAAATTAAGTCAGACTTTTGTTTATAGCTCCCCTGGTGATTCTAATGTGCAGCCAAAATCAAGAACCACCATACTACAACATCTGTTCTCAATGATGGTGAAAGGAGAATGGCATATCAAAATCACCTGAAATTGAGAGTGTTTTTTTTTTTTTTTAGAAAAATTCTCCTTGCTTCACATTACTGCCATAGTAAACCCACAGTTAAGGATGGAAATGTGTCATATCCCTCAGGTTTGTATCTATTTATACACATACACACAACATTTTTATAGTGATAAAATAATGCCAATTTATAATTATTTGGAGATTAATTTGGCATTAGGGCAGAAAAAAATAATCCAAATCACTGCATGAACACAGTAATTTATGGGGCATGTAAGGACACCATGGCAGTGTTCTAAAAATAAGTACTCTTAAAGCTAGCACTGTTTTGATCCCCAACACTGAAGTTTGCAACATTTACATTATTTATTTAATATACTACATTTTACCAGAACATGTTAGAAAAGATGTATTACTGCCACTGATGAAAACTCAGTGGTTTGCTTTTGTTTGTTAAAAACCATATTACCTTGACGGTTTGAGATTCTGGAAACATCGCCCTTTTTTTTTTTTTTTTTTTTTTTTTTTTTTGAGATGGAGTCTCACTTTGTCACTGGGCTGGAATGCAGTGGCATGATCTTGGTTCACTGCAATCCACCTCCCAGGTTCAAGCAATTCTCCTGCCTCAGCCTCTCAAGTAGCTGAGACTACAGTTATGTGCCACCACGCCCAGCTAATTTTTTGTATTTTTAGTAGAGACAAGGTTTCACTGTGTTAAGCAGGATGATCTCAATCTCCTGACCTCATGATCCACCCGCCTTGGCCTCCCAAAGTGCTGAGATTACAGGCATGAGCCACTGTGCCCTGCCAAAACATTACCTGTCTATGTACATATTTCTCCTAAAGAATTATTCTTTTAAACAACCAAAATGCTTTAATCAGAACCTGTATGAAGGGTGGATTTGATGCACAATGTAAGAGGAAGCTTTGGAGCCTAGTTTAAGGGACTCAAGGGGACTTTTTTGAGTCTTTGAGATGTCTCTGCCCATGCCTAGCCTGAAGAAGGGAACTTGTAAGAATCACCATTAATTAATATACATTCCTACCCACTTACATATGGCTCTGTCAGTACCAGTGGTTGAGTCTGATTGTTTTAACCAACTGCTTTGAGCTTGTCTTAGAGCTCACCCCAATTAAAATTTTACTCTTCAAGAGCACTGACATAGATCTTGTGCATTTCCATTTTGTCTCTGTTGTTTTGTTACAAAGTACCTAGTTCTACATACTATGGCTCCTACAGGTAGATTTTATTTGCATCTATGTACACACACACACACACACACACACACACACATACACACACACAGAGAAAATATTTTTGTGGTGATAAAATAATACCAATTTATAATTATTTGGTGATTAATTTGATAATCCCTTATAGTTGAAATTCTTTTTTTTTTTTTTTTGAGACGGAGTTTTGCTCTTGTTACCCAGGCTGGAGTGCAATGGCGCAATCTCGGCTCACCACAACCTCCGCCTCCTGGGTTCAGGTAATTCTCCTGCCTCAGCCTCCCGAGTAGCTGGGATTACAGGCACACGCCACCATGCCCAGCTAATTTTTTGTATTTTTAGTAGAGACCGGGTTCACCATGTCGACCAGTATGGTCTCGATCTGTTGACTTCGTGATCCACCCGCCTCAGCCTTCCAAAGTGCTGGGATTACAGGCTTGAGCCACCGCGTCCGGCCCTAGTTGGAATTCTTTTACCTATTACCCAGCAATTCTGCTCCTAAGGAAATCATGCATGTATACAGGAAAACATAAAAGGATATTCAATGCAGCATTGTTTGTAATAGCAAAAAATTGTAAACAATTGACATCAGTAGGTAAATATACTATAGATTACATATGCAATATAAATAGGATTCTATACAACAGTTAATATGAATAAATTGGATTTGAAAAATAAATATGAATAAATCTCAGAAATATAGTATTGAATATAAAAACAGAAATTACAGAATGATTAATGAGTATGATACCATTAATATAAAACTGAAAAACAGAAAACAATGCTATATGTTGTTTATAGATATACGCATAGGCAATAGAAAATATAAAGGCATGTTTGGGAATGATACAACCAACTTCAAGATAGTCGTAACCATGGGGGAATGAGGAAGGGAAGGGAAAGGATTTGGCAGCTGGTGGCTTTACCTGTATCCGAAATATTTTATTTCTTCAACAACAACAATAAAAAGACTTAAATCAGTTATAGAAAAATGATGACATCTGTTTGAGATGGCTGCCTACTTGAATATGCCAAGTTATTTTCTGTACTTTCTCATGTTTAAAATGTCTTATAATAAAAAATTAAAGAAATGCCTATTCATTGTAGAAACTTGGAATGAAATTAAACTCACCTGTAATCTCACCATAATTAGATTTAAATGTAACTGACCGAAACAAGTTGCAAGACGTTTATCATAGGCCATTCTCAATGATGCAATACTGTTTTTAAGGGTTGTCAGGTTGAATTAGTTTTCAGAAGTCCAACAATTCAACTCCATTGTGGCTGCTGTGATGGCTGAAATCAGAGGAAAAATTCAGCACAATCCTGTGAAGATGTGAAAATTTTGAGCATGCCAATAATAAGCCTAAGTAAACACTTTAGATCACATAGAAAAATATGATTCAAAATATGAATTAGCATCAGTAAGGAAGCAATAGTGGAATTGAGCCAAAATCACAAAAGCTATCATTTATTTTTTTAGAGTAATACAAGCTGTCATCACATTTCTAGATCATTTAATCACATAATATGTAGTGTCCATCTCTACAAACAACTAAAAATACGTTGCATGCAGTTCTTATTTAAATGACTTCTATTACTTCTGTTCACCACAATAAAAAGAAAGATTTTTTTTTTGGAGACAAGGTCTCACATTCTGTCACCCAGGCTGGAGGGCAGTAGCACAGTCTCGACTTACTGAAACCTCTGCCTCCCATGTTCAAGCAATCTCGTGCCTCAGCCTCCTGAGTAGCTGGATTACAGGCACACACCACCACACCTGGCTAATTTTTGTATTTTCAGTAGAGACAGTGTTTCATCATGTTGGCCAGGCTGCTCTTAAACTCTTGGTCTCAAGTGATCCTCTTGCCTCAGCCTCCCAAAGTGCTGGGATTACAGGCATGAATCACTGCGCACAGCCCATGCTGATACTGACATCTTGCTAACCGAGGATTCTAATAGGATAATTGGTGAACAAGAAAAAAGAACTGAGAAGAAACCATCTAGTAACAAAATTCATACACATAGAGGGGAAACAAAACAGGAAAAGTCTGGAATCTATGCCGTCTGGTCAATTTCCTATATTGAAGGATGCTGATACCCTGCAGAGGAATGACCTATTGCTGTAGTAATTCTGAACAAACATTATTATTCATCTCTTTAAAAGACTTTGCTTCAATTACTGTCATTTGAAGCAGTATATTATTTAGTACCTATTCCAATTCACCTGATGGAACGTTCTATTTTCTTATGATGACAAATTTCAAACATGCAGAAAAGTGGAAATAATAGTACCCTACCATCTAGATTCAGCAATATTCACCTGTCTTGAGATAGTCTTATTTCATTAAAATCTAGAACAGCAAGAGTATTATATATATGTCAGCAGTGAAAAATAACCACTCCCCAAAACATAGTAGCACATTAATAAATATTTTTTAAATGAGAAGGCACTAATATCTGCAGCTTTACACAGTTCTAGCAATAAATAAAAGATATTCTAGGCTAGGCACTGTGGCTCACACCTGTGATCCTGGCACTTTGCAAGGTCAAGGTGGGAGGATTGCTTGAGGCCAGGATTTCAAGACCAGTCTGGGCAACATAGTGAAATCCTGTCTCTACAAAACATTTAAAAATTATCTGCGTATGGTGGCATGCACCTCTACTCCCAGCTATTCAGGCGGCTGAGGTGGGAGGATCACTTGAGACGGGGAAATTGAGGCTTCAGTGAGTCATCATCGTGCCACTGCACTTCAGCCTGGACAACAAAGCAAGACCCTGAGAGAGATTCTGAATATATAAAAGAGATACATTCTCTACTATTTCATTAAATATTTATTGAGAGCCAGCGGTTGGGGAGGATGTGAAGTAGCAAAAAATGAATAAGATATTGATCCTGCCCTCCTGAAGCTCACAGTCTATAGAGAGAGACAAATATGTGAACAGTTCCATGTAAGTACAACGTGATGGAGAAATGCACTGAGGACCCAGAGGAGGAAACAACCAACTTGCTCTTGGAGATCAGTAGTGCTCTCATAAAGGAGAGTATGTGTGGTTCAGGGCCTCACAGCAGTGAAATTTTGATGGAAAAGAAGATTTCAGACAACAAATAACAGATGCAAAAACTGAGCAATATAAAACAGCACACCACGAGTTTAAAGGAATGGCTAGAGTGTAGGGCAATAGAATGATTTTTCAGGTGGAAAGATTATATTTGATTGGTTGTTAGGAAGAGAATTCTGCCACAGTAAGGAGAATGGCTGGGACTACAGACAGATTAGAGTCTTCCCCTCTGTCTGTCATAAGAGTAGATCCACCCATTTATTGTGTATTACATAATGCAATGAGCAATGTAATAGTGCCTACCATCACCGAGCTTACAGTCTCATAATGCTCATCAGTCGGCTGCAAGTTTGCTAACAAATCTCTTATGTCAGTTCCTTCTATTTTCTTCCTTCTTGTTCTGTCAAATTTCTGCTTTCTAATAACTGGGAAGCTATTGTATTTGTTAGCCCCATGAGAACTTAGTAGTTTCTCCAGAGACCAGAAATGGAAAAGAAACAATATCTTATTTTTCTTTATATTCCCAACAGTTAAAATGGTATCTGAAATACCATATGCTTTCAACAGTTCAGTGAATCATTGAGAATTTTTTTTTGAGACAGGGTCTCACCGCATCACCCAGGCTAGAGTGCATAGTGTAGTGGCACATCATGACTCACTACAGCCTCAACCTCTCAGGCTCAAGTGATCCTCCACCTCAGCTTCCCAGGTAGCTGGGACCACAGGCACATGCCACTCATTAGGCCTGGCTAATTTTTTTTTTTTTTTTTTATGAAAGACGTGTTTTCACCATGTGGCTCAGACTGGTCTCCAACTCCTGGGCTCCTGGGCTGAAGCATTCTGCCTTCTTCGGCCTCCCAAAGTGCTGGGATTTGCAAGCATGAGCCACAGCACCCTGCCAGTCATTGAGATATTTAGGAAGTAAAATGAGCAGGAATGGTTGGCCTTTAGGATATAGTGGATGTGGAAACAATGGAAAGGCAAGGATGCTGTTAGGTCTCCTGATTGTAGGGGACTAGGTGGATGGTGATGTCATCAGCTGAGGTAGTAAATAACAGGATGAATGGGATTGGGGGAGAGGAGAGAGAGTGAGTTCATTTCTGACTTGTTGACATGAAGTTGTCTATTATGCATTTAACGTGCTTCTTAATCTTTATACAAAATCTAGTTGAATCAGAGGGGCTTGAACACAACCAATTGTCTGGCATCGTTAGTCAAAACTTATGTTGGGAAACATCTTGCTTCCTTAGATAAAAGCTACTTAAAACTTACCCCTTTTAGGATTTATTTCAAGTTGATTCATGTCGCATTAAATGAAGAGCAATAACTGATCATTTGTGCCAGGTGTATTGGTCAGAGAATTAAAGGACATTTGATAGAACTAATGGCAGTAGTGTAGCGATACCCAAGAAATAAAAACTAAAAATAATGGACCAGAAATAAAATAGACATCATAAAAAGAATTTTAAAGTTATTTTATTTTTGGATAATACAGGGAGCTTTCTTTTTTGTTGTTTTCGGTGTTTGGGGTTTTGTTATTTTGTTTTTGTGTTTTGGCTATGATCCAAGTGACTACTTTTGTCTATGATTACATTTTAAACTTTAAAGAGTTGCATGTAGTCTTATTTGACAGTCTAAATTGGTTCCTACAGTAATGCACGTTTTCATATGGGGATTGTATAGCTAATATATTATTAATAAAATAACCACTTAAATAAATTTGATTCCCCTGCTATTTACAAATTCATTTACTTCTTCATTAGGTTCTGTGATAAACAGTGTTAAATTCCTATTTTCACAGAGTAGAAATAAGTATGTATACCACTTTTTTCTTTTTATAGCTGTTTTCCTTTAATCCTTTTGTGCAGAAACATAAATGTTTTATAAGATGTTATTGCTAAAATAATTCTAAGTTTGTCCAATTCCAACTTATGTAGAAGACTTAATTATACATTATGCTACACTTGGACCAGAATTATAAAATATATGTATTACAGTATTTTCACAACCTCAATACATTTTAAGAAAAAAGTATATCATTTAAAATATTTTCTTTACCATGTCGTCTTCAGTGAGCAGAGAGAAGGGGTTTTCTGAAGTGAGATTAGACAATAGAGCGAACTTCATTTTTTATGCACGTGAACGGAGAGGGCTTGAGGTTATTAGTTGAAACCGAGTAACCTTTCCAGGCTTTCATCTCTTTCTTTTCAAATTTGAATATGAAAAGCATATTCAAGTCAAAGACCATCACTTTAATGACATTTGGCAGTCATTTGATTTATTAGGTTTTAGAAAAAATTTTCCTTTAAATATTTCATCATACTATGCTAATCCTAGTAATATTGCCAGCTGCAGCCTTGTACCTGTATTAGTGGAGACAGAATGGTGTGGAATTTTCTCTGTCATCCTAGTAAAATTTCCATGAATCTACTGAATAATAAAATAACCTTATTGAAATATTCAGATTTGGGTTTTTAGTTAAAGTGTCTTAGAATACATAATAAAAGAAAATGTCTTTTGAAAGAAGGGGGTAAAATTACTTCATCAAATATTGAGGGGGTTTGACAGCAATGAAAATTGTTCTTTATGGGAATATTTTTACAATAGGATACTTAAGCTTTTCAATTTGATTAATTATATTATATGCTTTGAAATATCTAAGTAACCACTATGGTGAATTTGCACACTGATTTATATTTAACAATGAATTCCTAAAAACTGGTCATATAAACAGGACTTACTTTCGGGTTTTTCTAATTATTATTTGAAGTTATATAATTTATAGCATGTCTCTGAATTTCAGTAAAGAAGGATTTTGATACTAAAGGACAAACTTTAAATTGTAAGAAACAGATTAACTGAGGTGTTATCTTGGTGTGATACAGTTTTAAATCCTAGTCTATTAATTATTTGAAATCATTACTCAAGGAAACATTTATAATTCCCTTGATAATGTCTATGACACCGAAATCTATTAAGCAAAGACTGAAGTGAAAATTAAACACCATTTTAGTTGTTAATTCTGTAAACATAAATTATGAGAAAATGTGTTTTAAATTAGACATAAAATTCTGTTTCTTTTGCTTGAAAATGTATTATTTATTGAACAAAATATATTATGGCAGAATAGGAGAGAACGAACTGTAGTTTCTGCTCTAGTTACTACTGATGCATATAGCTACATATATTAGCATAATACCTATAAGGTATTCAACAGGCTTTGATCTCTGAATAACTGAAACTTTCTCAGGTATTGTAGATTAAGTAAAAGCAGTGATAAACATGTACATCATTACATAGTTTGAAACAAGGCCAACTGATACTTGTCATTCTGAAAGCAATTGGAGATGAAGATCTCATAATCTTCACTCCTGATAGACTACTAGTGGGGTATTTATAGCCTCAAATGTAAATCAGGAGACTATTGCCATGACACTGTTAACTTCAAACCCTGGGGCATTAGAATCTCATTCTCTCTCTCTCTGTCGTGAATAATCTATCATGTGTAACATATAGTAGTGTACATTGCATACAAGAAAAGAAGCCCATTGGCCTTCGTGTTTTATTTAAAATTGATAGTGGAAAATAATAGTGGATCTTTTTGTTCTATTATTTTATTTTTTGTTTTTTTTTTTTTTTTTGTCTTTGCTCTTTAAACAGCCATCAGAAAAAATTCGGATTGAGATCATAGCTCTAAGCCTTAATGATTCTCAAGTAACCATGGATGACACTATTCAACGGCTGTTCATTGAGTGCCGATTCTGCAGTCTTCCTGCCGAAGAGACACCCGTGTCACTTCCAAAGCCCAAGAGTGGGCAGTGGGTCTATTATAACTATAGCAATGGTATGTATATTTATTTGTAATATAAACTTTTATGTTTGTCTTTTTTATTTATGAAAGAACTGGAAAGAAAAGAGAGAAAGTGTATTTCTCTAATGTTCACATAAACTCACAGAAGTCTTGTCAGAATTGATTAATTTAAGTCATTAAGAAAATAAAGTTGGGCTAGGCACAGTGGCTCACACCTGTAATCCTAGCACTTTGGGAGACCAAGGCAGATGGATCGCTTGAGCTCTGGAGTTCCAGACCAGCCTGGGCTACATGGCGAAACCTCGTCTCTACAAAAAAAAAATATATAAAAATTAGCCAGGCATGGTGTTGCATGCCTGTAGTCCCACCTACTCAGGAGGCTGAGGTGGGAGGATTGCTTGAGCCTGGGAGGGTGAGCCTGCAGTGAGCTGTGATCTTGCCACTGCACTCTTATTTGAGTGACAATGCAAGACCCTGTCTCAAAAAAAAGAAAGAAAGTTGAAGAAATACCAAAGTTAAGAGAAAACAAAGCATGTGAAAAAGTATTTCTGAGATGGTCCTCGTATATAAATAGTTCAATAGAAAAATGTCAGCTAGATCTATAATTAGGAATTTAACTAAAAATATGATATTTCAAAGAAATATCTTTCAAACAAAGAAGTTGTTTTTTAGTCATATGATTCAAAGCTTTCAATGGCCTATATTTTGTCTACCTTTCTGATCAATGTCATCACATGGATGTTTTTACAATCCATGTATATATCTCTCTTAGTGTCTAGATGTTCAGGATTTTAATTGAGTGAAGCATAAGTTCTTACTGTGCCTTTCATCATTTAGTACACACATCCGTTCACAGCAGCAGGCAGATTTTCTCTCTCAGGGCTTGACCTAGTACCCAGTTAACGTGTAAATTTACTGGACCAGCTCAGACCCAATAGACATCCTATAAATTCTTCGATAAATCAACTTCACTGTGAGATTGTTAGTATATAATTGGAGAGGAATGAAAAAGAATGTCAGGCTACCATAACCCTAAGTTAAAACAGCTTAGTAAGTTCTCCTAAAGCACTACATTAAAACAAACCATAAAAATGGAATGTTGTGTCATCTTTAACAAAATAGGCCATCTCATGCTAGTTCATCGCTACTATTTTTATCTCACTAATCTTACAAATTGCATTTTAGTCAACATGTATAATCATGCTGTTGTATCAGCAGGATTACAAATCCTCATAGTTACCTTTTTTTTTCATCTGGCATTTTTAGAATTATGTTCATTCCTCAAGAGGGTAATCTTCAGTATCCAGAGACCTGGCCTAGTGATCAGCCCTCCCTTTATCCACAGTTTCTACTATTATGTGAACTAAGGCAAGATGTTTAAATTCCATGATTCATTATTTTCTTATTTGAAAAGTAAGGTGCTTTCTATGATCTACTCCAGCTCAACTTCTACAATAACAGGTGTGTTAAGAAATCACATGGGAAATAAATAGTGTAGTCATAACAAGAATCTGATTCCTCCTTCATATCATGCACTTGATATAAAGAAAACATTTCCAAAAGTATTTTCTCAGGCTTCCTGGAGATCCTTAATTGCAGAGAACCAGAAAAGAAAACCATATCGAAATATTATTAATAATGAAATAACCGTTCAGTCAACTAATTTTAATAAAGATACCCCAAGAAAAGTGCAAACTCTTTGGCTTTTGTATTATTCTTTGTAAAGGTGAGCAATAGAATATTTGGTTGGACTGGCAACAAAAATGTTTTTTAGAGATTAATTGTATACTGAGAAACTTGGCCATGTCAATCAAAGAACACATGTTTCCATTTGCTTAAAGAGCGATGCAAATTTTTCTTTAGATCAAACTGTGATATATGCACAAATGGCCCAAATTTGTACATTCTCACATGGTTACCTCTAGGTCTGTTTAGGGTTTTTTTGTTAGTTGGGCTTGTGTGTGTGTGTGTGTGTGTGTGTGTGTGTGAGAGAGAGAGAGAGAGAGAGAGAGAGAGAGAGATAGGATCTGGCTGTGTTACCCAGGCTGCAATGCAGTGGCACGATCTTGGCTCACTGCAACCTCCACCTTCTGGGTTTAAGCGATCCTCTCATGGCAGCCTATTAAGTAGCTGGGATTACGGGAGTGTGCAACCACACCCAGCTAATTTTTGTATTTTTGATAGAGACAGGATTTTGCCATGTTGCCAAGGCTGGTCTTGAACTTCTGACCTCTAGTGTTCCGCCTGCCTCAGACTCTCAAAGTGCTGGTATTACAGGTGTGAGCAACCATGCCTGGCCTGGTTGTGCATTTTGGTTTGTTTTTTCCCTTTACTGCAGGGTATTTTATTGTTTAATTGGTATTTTAAGAGTTGCTTATGTTTCTAATGAATTAATCATTTGATAGCAGCGAGAAAACCACAATCTATTAGAAATGAATACAGTAGAAGTGTTTACTATACCTTTTTTAGCTTCTTTTCCTATCTAATGAGATTGGACTGTGTAGAATTTTCAAGATTAAATAATTTTTAGGAAATTTTTCTGGAAGGAGGGGAAAGAAATGTACTCTGTGCTTAGAAGCAAACTAATGCTGTTTTATATCTCTTATATCTGAAAAAATGGGGTCCTAGGTCATCAGCAAATTTGAGAAATAATTAATATTGACCTTGTTGAAGGTTTTATTTTTCATTTAAGTGTGACATAATGAAAATGTTTATTGTAAAATTATTATATTTGCATCTCCATTGCAGGGGGATCTCTTTGAGTCTTTGGTTAGTAAGTAACTATCTCATGTTATTATTGTAATGATTTACCATTCACTTGTTACCTGATACAGGTCAATACAATGTAGCCTTACATCTTCCAAATCTCATTAAATATTAATGAAAGCAATTTTATTTCCAAACTGACTTCAAATAGAAAATTTAGTGGACAATTAGTACAGGCTATCTCTGTTTGAACACCAGGCCATAGAGAGGTTAGCTGAACCTAGCAATGATTTACCCTACATTGTGACTGGAAACTGTACAAAAGAAATTTGTATGTTCAGGCCCAGATTAGGTGCATAAAATGAAAGATGTAGACTGGTGATCCCCTGGATTATTCATAATTGAATTCAGCCTTTATTAAGACTTAATAAAGTAGGTAGGTAAACCATTGTAACCTACACAAAAATATATATATGTATCTTCTGGCCAGGCGCAGTGGCTCACACTTGTAATCCCAGTACTTTGGGAGGCCAAGGTGAGTGGATCACAGGGTCAGGAGTTCAGGACCACCCTGGCCAACATGGCGGACCCCTGTCTCTACTAAACATACAAAAATTGGCTGGACAGAGTGGCTTATGCCTGTAATCCCAGCACTTTGGGAGGCCAAGGCAGATAGATCAAGAGATCAGGAGTTCGAGACCAGCCTGACCAACATGGTGAAACCCGTCTGTACTAAAAATACAAAAATTAGCCAGACATGGTGTCAGGCGCCTGTAATCCCAGCTACTCAGGAGGCTGAAGCAGGTTGATAGATATCAATATTGATATTCCTAAGAAGATATATATATATGTATGTATCTCCATTGCAGAGGGTCTCTTTGAGTCTTTGGTATGTGTGTATATATATATGTACATATAGAAGATATATGTCTCTATATATAGATTCCTAAGAAGATATATATCTTCTTAGGAATACCGACACTGAAAAACTAAAATTGAATTTACTTGCTAGTCAGTGGTAGCAAGAACAAAAACATTTGTATTTTATTGAGCCTGAAAATTTTACTCAGAGAATGCTGAGAAAGCAAGAAAATTGTTTGGGAAAAAATAAGATTAATGGTATGTCTGAAGAATGTTGTCTGGGCCGAATAAAGCCTACAAGGGAATTGACAGTTGGAAGAAAAAGATTAATGAAATCATCCAAAGTTTTTATGAGACTTATACAGGTCTGGACCCTTAGCCTCTGGGGATGGAACAGTCTGTCTTTTGAAACAATTAAAGTTTAATTCAAACTTTTGGTGAAGACAATGTAAAACATCAGATTTTATGACTAATAGGAGGAGAAATTTGGCAAAGATAAGGATTACAGGGATGATAACTCTTTAATACAAACATTATCTGAGATTCAAGGTTATCGACCCCTTATAATTAAGCCATCTGCATTTCTTACTTCTGCCATATGATATTGATACAGAATATAAGGATTTATCTAACTTGCAGAAGTAAAGGATATGTTTTTAATGGTAGATGACTGAAGATCAACTAAAGTATTTGGACTACTCGTTTGTATCCTTTTGAGACATATGCTTTCAGTAAGTTTATGTCAAAATCATACAAGTCCTAAACAAATGTGATTTCTGAGGGGAAAGAAAGGTAAATACCTTAACTTTTGGAGAGTTATGATACTTTTAATAATCACCAGAGTCACTTTTTATAGGATGTATTTCAAGTTTTCAAATCGTTAAGTTTTTTTAACCATCTAGAGTTTTAGAACACCAAATGAACCATGGTAGTCATAGGATGATATCAAGACATAATCAGAGGTGGCCAAAGTGTTTCTGTTTCCCACAGTATTCAGCACAAAAGTGTTCATCACTAGCTCCTGATCCCATTTAAAAATGTGGCAGATGAATGTTGGGCCAAACAATGGTTCTCAATGTGTAGAACCCACACCACCAGCAGCAACAGCAGCTGGAAACACATTAGAATTGCAGATTCTCAGGCCCTAACCCAGACCTGCTGAACCAGAAAGTCTGGGAATACAACTCAGTAATCTGCATTTTAACAAGCCCTTTAAGAGGTTGTGATATGCAGTGTTAAGACTGAGAACCATTGGGCTAGATAAGATGCCCAATCTAGGCCTAGTTTATAGAAGCCGGAGAGCCTTACATATTTCCAACTTGGTACGCCTTTGGAGAACTAAGCTTATTGATAAGTAGCTGGAGTATTTTCAAAAAGAAATTGTAAAAGTTTTATGCCAAGAGATACGATTTGACACACCTAGACTGGGTATATTTAAGCAATATTCCTTTATGAAACAAGACAAAGTGACTTCCCTTGTTATACTCCAGCTTTGTGCTAACAAAATGACTACAGCTTAAACAGGAAAACTTTGGCCTCATGTGAAAGAAGGAGAGGTCATGTAGCATGGAAATTAAGAGAGCAGACTCTTGAGGCTGACATTGCTGGATTCAAATTCTGGCTCTGCTGCTTTCTAACTAGGTGGTCTTGGGCAAACTCCTAACCTTCCCTGGATCGATGTAATCGTCTGTAAAATGTGGGTCAGCTTGGTTCTTAACCTACATGATTACAGTAAAAGTATTGAGTGTAGTACTTAGCACGTTAATGTTACCCAGTAAATAGTGGCAATAATTTTTATCTTTGTTAAGAGAATAGGAACTACAGTATGCTCGCCAACTGGATAAAGCAAAAGCACAGGGAATCCCCAGTGGCACCAGTTTTTAAAACCAATTTCAATGGTAAAAATGTTAAAAAAAAAAAAAAAAAAGATTAGGCCAGTCATGGTGTCTTAGCACTTTGGGAAGCCAAGAGTGTAGGATTACTTGAGGCCAGGAGTTCAAGACTAGCCTAGACAACATAGTGAGACTCCATCTCTGCAAAAAATAAAAATTAGGTGGGCATGGTGGTGCACACCTGTAGTCCCAGCTACCAGGGTGAGGCTAAGGGCTAAGGTGGGAGGATCACTTGAGCCCAGGAGCTCAAGGTTGCAATGAGCTGTCATCCCACCACTGCATTCCAGCCTGGGTAACAGAGCAAGACCCCCATCTCTTAAAAAAAAAAAGAAAAGGTAAATTTAGAGTGACCATACAGTCTAGCAATTTCACTTCTGGGTATATACCAAAAAGAATTGAAATCAAGGACTCAGATATTTGTATGCCCATGTTTAGAGCAGCATTATCCATGATAGTCAAAGGTGGAAACAATCCAAATGTCTGTCACAGGATAAGTGGATAAACAAAGTATGGTTTATACATATGATGAAATATTATACAGCCTTAAGGAATGAAATTTGAAGTACGCTACAACATCTATGAACCTTGAAAACACCAATGCTAAATGAAATAAACTGGACACAAAAGGACAAATAGCATATGATTCCACTTACATGACATACCTCAGGTAGTCAAATTCATACAGACAAAAAGTGAATGGTGGTTACCAGGGGCTGGGAGGAATGAAGAATGGAGAGTTATTGATTAGTGAATATAGAGTTTCAGTCTGGGAAGATGAAGAAGTTCTGGAAATGGATAGTGGTGATGGTTGTACCACAATATGTAGGTAGTTACTGCCGTTAAACTGAATACTTAAATGTTAATTGTTCATTTAAGATGGTAAATTTTATGTTGTGTATATTCTACCACAATAAAAAAATGTTTTAAGCCATTGAAATTTATCAAAACTGGTCTAGGTTTAATTGGAAGACCCTTGATTTGGATGCTGGTGTTTAAAATTCAGTGGGTTTTTTTTTAAACCACTGGGATTACCCTTGTCTTCAAACAGTGTAAGCCAGTATGACATAAAAGCTATAGAACTCTGAAGTCAAAAAGAATATGGTATACCACATCTTGTAATTAACAGGAAAAAAGATAAATTTGGAAAAAATTCCCCTTTAGCATTGCATACTGGCAGCTCCTAAAAAATGAAGTACTATCTTCCAGCGATCTGTTAGCATGACTTTTTGGCATTGATAAATAAAACAAAATACTCTGAACCTTTGAATCTGTATTGATTTCTATAAACTTCAGTAACCTATATAACTAGTCACATTTACTAATATGACATCATGCAAAGAGCAGTAAGCTAGAAGCTGGTGTTTGACTTTGGTTATCCAGAGTCGATTATTAACTTGGTTATTACATCTTCGATGATTCTTCTCTTAAACCACTAACCGATACCTTTATGTCTCTCACTCCATGTGCCTACTCAGTGCCTTTGGCCCTCAGTTAATATTTGCTCAACTGAGCCAAACAAATGAGTTGATAGCATCATAATTTGGAATTGAACTAAAATTATTCAGGGAAACATTTTCAACATAAAAGATGTTTGTTCCTTGCAGAGCCTAAGGCTTTAGAATGATCATGGTATCTTTCACCCTTTGTGTGTTTTTGACCAGGGATAATCTCTAAGTTGAGACTTGGTCACAGGGGAACCTTTACATCCAAAATGACATATGAAAAAGAAATGTCTTCAGAAGCTAATGCATGGCTGAAAGTCTGCCGAACTGAGAAAAAATAATCAGGACGAAAATTGTAGTGTTCGCACATTAAGATGCCATTTTCCCAGAGTACAGACGCTTACTTACAATGTCAAGCGTTTGCCGTCTTCTTTCTGGTGAGACTTGAACTAACTAATCTCATGCTTCAGCCAAGTGAAGTCTGCCCACAGTCCTGGATGCCAGCATGTGCCTTTAAAACTGAAGACAAACCTCACACCCTAAAAAGCCTTTCTCTCCATACACGTTTCTCTCCCATACCCCTACCCAGCAGACATCGGCCTGTGTATTTCCTCAACCCAATACACTAGACGCCTTTTTTATTGCATGTTGTGGCAGGAGAGAAGGATTAAATTACTGAGGCTGTCAGGGAGGACAAGCACTCTGCCATACATTATCATTATCACTTGCTTCTTGGGTGAAAGAAACTGCAGTAAATCCCTCAAATACAAAGCAATAAAGACCATTGGCTTTTACTGTCATGACTGCCAGTGCCATTAACAGACAGTGACAGTGATGTGGCACTCTTAGATGTTGCTTGTATCTTTTCTGACAGTGTGCGCATAAACCTGCCAGTGACATGACATTAGATCACATGACTATTCAGATTTGATTCTGGTTTCTGGAGCTGTTTTCTTTTCCCAGGCATACAAGTAAGGTGGCATAACTTGTGTCTTTAAAAACAGATATTTTTTTAAAATAAAGAATGATACTAACGTAGCCTATTCCTGAGTAACTTCCTTTTTGGATTTTTTTTTCTTTTGCTATAGTGATCTACGTGGATAAAGAAAATAACCAAGCAAAGAGAGACATCTTAAAAGCTGTACTACAGAAACAAGAGATACCTAATAGAAGGTACATTTCATCAGTCCAAATTATCTAATGGTTTATATAAAGTAGATCTCTGTAGCAGGATGTGGTTAAAATAAAAGGCACAAGATGAGGAAGCAGACCATCAGGCTTCTCTGACTCACTCTGTGTCCTCAAATGAGTACTGGACCTCTATGGATCTCCTTCCTCCTGGAAATACAGTGTCCCTGCCTACTATTCAAAGTAATTGTAAGGATCCTATAGGGCTTTGAAAACCAAAGACTGTGCAACATGTATAAAGTATCCTATTGCCACTTTTGTAGTTGTAAAGACTATGACAGGTTGAAAGGTGGGTATACTCTGGAGAACATGCCCTGGATATAAATTCTTGTCTTACTGCTTACTAGCAGTCTGACCTTAGACGAGTTACCTAATCTTCTCGCACCTCTTTTTCTTCAACTTTAAAATGGAAATAATAATACCATAGAGGGGTGGTGTAAGGATTAAATGAGCTAATATATGTAACACAGATAATACAGTCCTGACACAGAGCGCACAGTGAGTGTTAATTGCAATCATTGTTAAGTAGTGACATTAATTTTTTTTTTGAGACAGAGTGTCACTGTCACCCAGGCTGGGGTTCAGTGGCATGATCTCAGCTTACTGCAGCCTCTGCCTCCTGGTTCAAGAGATTCTCCTGCCTCAGCCTTCTGTGAGTAGCTGGGATTACAGGTGCGCACCACCATGCCTGGCTAATTTTTGTATTTTTAGTAGAGACGGGGTTTTACCATGTTAGCCAGGCTGGTCTCGAACTTCTGACCTCAGGTGATCTGCCCACATTGGCCACCCAAAGTTCTGGGATTACAGGTGTGAGCGCACCTGGCCATGACATTAATATTATTGTTTGTAATGGCGCATCAGCCTTTCATACTAATTTGTATCTTACTATCACTGTTTAATAAGCCATCATTTCATTATTTTTTGAATGCATTTTTTTCTAATTTAAATAGGATACCTTGCAATTCTGGTTCAGTAGAGAAAATACATATATAGCATTTTCAGAAGAAAAAAAAATCTGATCTTAAAAAGTTAGTGCATCTATGTGAGCTTCTGCCGCAGAGTTTGAGGAGTTGCCTCTGTGCTGCTTGTTAACCGTGAGCTGGTTTCTCCAGTGCCCCTGGCTGGCTGTCCTCCTTCGGCCTCAGCACACATTTTAGGTCTCCATTGCCCACTTCTCCTCGCCTGATGACCCACTGATGACACAGCCTCTCATCACTGCCTCAAAAACAGCACTTACTCTGCTGCCTTAGGAGACTCAAGTTCTCTCCTTTCCAGAGGGCCCTAAAGTGAATGTTAAAGACATATTTTTCAAAAGAGCTTCCAAACTAGCATTTTATCTTCTGTTTGGAGAAAAGAACTGGAATTCTTAGCTCTTGCGATCTGATAATATAGCTTTATTACTAGTCTTTCACTAGCTCCTGAAATACATCATTCCTTTGGATCTCAGTTTTTATTCTGAAGGAGTGGTAAAACCCTGTTAAGCCTGAGGTTCTACTTTTTCCAGGATGGTAATCACTCAGGTTTTACTTGCTTCAGCTTCTTTCAGGGCCCTCTTAAAAACCACCAGCCCCCCAAGGTTATCCCAGGTCATGAGTGATAGGGAGTAAATGACACTGGCCATGGCCTCTGTTTCCCTGCGCTAAGCAAGCTGCACCATGGCTGTCTAGGACTGAGCTCAGTTCCCATGGACACATCCTAGGATGAGACTCAGTAGCTTGTTCAGTCCTATTTGTCTGCCTCTGGGTTCGCTTTGTCTCTGAAATGTTAGATCTTACTGTAACATACTGGGAAACAACAATTTTGTTACCCCAAAAGTGTTTACTTAAAAAATTTCATAGTAAGTTCTGCTTTCATGTTAGACCTGCCTTTCCTCAGAGGACCCACTTATTTGTGCTAGAATCGTTTAAGAAATAAAAAAGGCCAGGTGTGTCCGCCTTCAGTTTGTAGAGAAAAAAAGAAAAAGAAAAGAAAAGAATAAATAAATAAGGCCAGGTACGGTGGCTCATATCTGTAATTCCAGCACTTTGGGAGGCCAAGGCAGGAGGATCCTTTGTGCCAAGGAGTTAGAGACCAGCCTAAAAAACATAGTGAGACCCCCATCTCTACTAAAAATAAAAAATTAGCCAGGCATGGTGGCATGCACCTGTAGTCCCAGCTACTGTGAAGGCTGAGAAGGAAGGATCACTTGAGCCCAGGAGTTTGAGCTTGCAGTGAGCAATGATGGTGCCACTGTACTCCAGCCTGGGTGACAGAGCAAGACCCTGTCTCAAAAAGACAGAAAAGTCTACAGTAACTGTAATGACTCCCACCCTCCCATGGTTGTTTCCACAAACACCCCTCAAAGAAACAAATGTTCCTGTCATTTTTGAGGAAGACAGAGAACTATTACAGGTGCCAAGTGACTGACTCAGGCCTTCCCGCGGATGAGTGTTTGAGTGCTGGCCATGCACTCCTGGAACCACCATGGGAGAGGATGGCCCCATCGACTCTTCTCCCTCAACAGTGTCATTTTCCTAAGGGAAAGAAGAACTTACATGTATGTTTTTCCATAGCCAAAAACCAATTGTCATTCCAGTGAACATTCTCACCTTTTTTAATTGCTCAGAGTCACGTTATTTAAAGTAGCTCCTCGTTTATGAAAATTCATTTCCTCAGACAGCAACCCTGTTGAATATTGGTGATAACCTACAAAGCGACAGTTAGAATAGTTTGACTTATCTTCCCCAAGATGTCTAACGTTACAGACATCGTATGATTAATTGTATAGAGTACCTATGCATGCTACCCCATGCTGTATTTGCAAACATACACATGTCACTTTAAAAGGGAGATAACATACCGAAATGCACCTTCAAACAGTATTTATTTGAAGTCATAGTTTAACACTGACTTAAGGTCCTTTTCTGATTTCAGTTTTTTCTTGTGAACAGTGTTCTATTGATCAGATCCACCCCCGAGGAAGACAATGATAATAAATAGACAGATAAATTAATCATGTTTGCAATAAGACTAAGAGAAAAACAAACAAATTAAATGCCAAAATAGAAAATAACAGTGAAAGCTGAATCAAATTCAGTGAATCCTCAGCAGTGAATCTGAGGAGGTGACTCATAAGCTGGTTCGTGAAGGCTGAGAGGACTCAGCCCCGTCAAAAAGCTCAGAGAAAATCATTTTGGGAAGAGATCTCTCCAGGCATGAAGGAGCATTGAGAGGTGTGTTCCAGGACCAGGCAGAGGTGATGCAAGGCTGGTCTCACTAAAAGGTGGAGAGTGGCAGGAGAAAGAGGCGGGCAGAGGAGGCAGGAGAGGCTCAGATGGCACTTCCCGTTTTTCCTTCCACCTGAGTGCTTGACATAGGCCCATGTGTAGAGCCGGGGCCTCAGACTAGGCTGGAAGCCTCTTCCAGGCATAGGACAAAGTTTTGCCATTTTGTTTTGGCAGTGTTGAAAGTCAGGTATAAGATTTGTGTTGTGTGTCTTTACATTATTTTTTAAAAATTAATTTTAATCCTTAAATGATTTTAGTTGTACTTTTCCTCCCTTTTCAGCTTAACTTTCTGGTTTCTTAATTTTGTTTTTGACATCTCATTTTTCTCTATATAGAATTTAAAGCCAGAAATATTGCAGTTTTAAATTTCTAGTCATTTCTCTGGCATTTAGAAAGCTTTCTTTTGCCGCAGAATTCTCATATATTCAGTGCAGGTAATTGACTGCATTTGTAAAGTGATACAGACATGATCCTCAGATATGAGACACTATATGAAGATAACGCTTAACATGATTCTTAGAGTCTGCAGAGCCTCAGTCTTTTTCTGTAAGTCTTGTGTTATAAAATACGTATTATATATTACTTTTAATTCCTCCTCTTCCAAGCAGTTTTAATTCTTTCTCTTTTCCTAATTTATTTTAGGAAAATTTCTCTCATCATCACTCATCTTACTTAATTGAATGATAGTCAATGTATAATTTGGGAATCTAAGTTTTCAATTGAAAGAAGCTTTTCCCATGCCAAGTTTTTCTCTCCCCTTAGAAACGTAAAAGCATAAGCAGCTCTACCTATATTAAAAATACTATTTAAAAAAGAGCAAACTCAGTGCTTACTGCGTTCCAAGCAACTGTTCACTTGTATCGTCTCATCTGATCCTCACAAGAGCCCTGTAAGATAGGTATAATTATCCCGCTTCTTCTCATAAGAAAACTGAGATGAGAGAGGTTAAGTAATTTGTCTAAGGTCACACAGCTAAACAGTAAGACAGCAGGAATTTGAGCCCAGAATAGATGCCTTTAACCACTCCATCTTAATCCCTCTATCTTATGCATGTTATAAAACGTCCTTCATACCATCTTGAAGGCCAAGATCTATACTCTTTATGATTATTTTTGAATAGGTGTTAACTTTGATTTTGACCTAAGGGATTTCTGTTTTCTAATAAAAACTTATTGCAGGCTGGGTGCGGTGACTCACACATAATCCCAGTACTTTGGGAGGCCAAGGTGGGCGGATCACCTGAAGTCAGGAGTTGGAGACCAGCCTGGCCAATATAGTGAAGACCCATCTCTACTAAAAATACAAAAATTAGCTGGGCTGTAATCCCAGCTACTCAGGAGACTGAGGCAGGAGAATCACTTGAACCCAGGAGGCAGAGGTTGCAGTGAGCCAAGATTGTGCCACTGCACTCCAACCTGGGTGACAGAGCGAGACTCTGTCTCAAAAAAACACACACACAAAAAAACCCTATTGCTAGCTAAAAACAGACTTAGTAAAGGAATTCAATGTGAAATACTTACTTTCGGCAAGTTGGTTAAATGTATTGTGTTTACCTATAAGCGTTTGGAATGGCTTTTATTTGTGTTTTCCAAGGCATGATTTCTCAGACATAGATTTTTATGTTTCTTGTTTTGTTTCTGATTTGAGATGGATACATTTTGAAAAGTTGAAAATGGTAAAGTTTACAAGCATCTATGGTTTAAGCTATGCTGCCAAGACATATCAAAAGAGTACTTAACTGTAAATTCCTGTCATTTGGTCAATCCAAATGCGTTTGGCCTCCACACAAGCCACTAATTCAAATCAGTTCCATCAGAACCCTACAATTATATGTCTACAAGTAAAATAAAACTTGGATGCTACGATTGTTAGTTAAAGATTGCTGAAATAATGTAAACATTTGATATAGCTGTTGGGCAGAGTTACAACATTTATCTTAACATGATTCAAAATGTTACCCTGGGAGCACGATCTCTGTGTTTTGTAGAACACATACAGTTGGTTAAATTCCTTAGTAGTCACAACTCCACAGTTGTGTGTTTCTAGAGAAAATGTTCCTTTTCTGTGGAAAATGCTGACCATTTAACCTCCATGGTCTTTATTCACTTCATCCTTTTAGGCTTAAAAGTAAAGGTGTCAAAATACAATCAGATAGTATATAATAGAGTGAACATCTGGTCCTTCTCTTTGCCTAGTAATTTTCTCAGATTGTAGAGATAAATGGTAATCAGTGCTTAGAAAGTGTATTACTGTTCATTTGAAAGTTGGGTGTTTTATAACAATTCTAATAGTTCATGTAATAACTTATCTAACCTAATGTACCTTTCTTTTTATTGGCATAATTGGAAACTTCAAGATGGTATATCTAGTGATAACACCCCATTTGGGAGTTTTGTTTTGTGGTGATTTCTTCTCACTTCACGGCGACTTTCTCTGATCTCTGCCTTCCCAGCATTCGCTTCACCGTGGTCAGTGACCCTCCAGAGGACGAGCAGGACCTGGAGTGTGAGGACATTGGCGTGGCTCACGTCCATCTCGCCGACATATTTCAGGAAGGGAGGGACCTCATTGAGCAAAACATCGATGGTATGGGTGAAAGTGTTGCTCAATTTGTGCAACCAACAATTGCTGAACTCCAAACTCTTTATTAAAACATTCTTTTTGCTGGCTGCAAGGGCACTGATTCACACATTACTTGAACCCTTTACAACTCAAGTTGATGCCTTGGTGAAGCCGAAACATCTTCCTACATTCTTCTCCTGCCCTCCCCACTGCCTTCCACTGAATCAACAGAAATTGTAAAGTAATTAATTTAGCTTCACAAGGAATTATGCATTTTTTAGTATTGAGTAAAGGTGTGAAAAAAGTTGGCCACTGGATTTGTTTTTTCGCTGAGACAGTTTTGCTCTGTCACCCAAGTTGGAGGGCAGTCTTAGCTCACTGCAGCCTTGACTTCCTAGGCTCAAGCAATTCTCCCACCTCAGTTCTCCCAACTAGCTGGGACTACAGGCATGCATCACCATACCTGGCTAATTTTTTTGATATTTTTTGTAGCGATAGGGTTTCACCATGTTACCCAGGCTGGTCTCAAACTCCTGAGCTCAAGTGATCACCCATCTCAGCCTCCCAAAATCCCAGGACTACAAGCATGAGCCACCATGCCTGGCCAGGTGTTTTTCTAATGTTGTTTATGGAAGCCACATTTCAGCTAGGACTTAACCTTAAGCATGTTATTCTGTTGATATTTATGGAAGCCTTATTTCCACTAAGGTTCGTAACCTTAAGCATGTTATTCTGTGCAATCCTGACAGTGTCTTTCTCAAGGCTTCTCTTTAATTCAGTGTTGCAATCTAGTGATACAGTCACGGTAAGGAAGTGGTTTTGATTCCTCATTTCCCACCAGGATTTTGTGAGAGGTATGACGTTTGATCTGTTCCTGACAAAATGTGCTGTCCTGGATTTTCACCTCGCTAGTTGTGATTCCCAACAATGCTTAATTTCTGTTCCCGATTCTTCTAGATTTAGAACATGCAAAATTGTTTTCTTTATCAGACTTTTAAAAATCATAATCAGGGATGGCCTAGGCTTTGGGTATTAAATAGATAAGTAAGGCTGATTCCTAGCCTCATTTGTTAAGTTAGCAGAGCCATCTCTGGAAAAATGTGCATGGCTTGTTTATGTATTCACTTGTGCATTCAACAAACACTAAAGTGATCACCTCTTATGTGCCAGGCATTCCTCTTATGCTGTAGTTCATCCCTGGTTCCTTATCCAGCTGCTTGTCCTAGGTACGTGTCAAGTGCTCAAAAGTCAAAATTAGACCAAATAACCAAATTAGAACCTTTTTCTAGGAAATATAAACTATACATTTCTAACTACATGGCAGTTGGTCACAGCTTGGCACAGAGGAAAAGATGAGCAGATTAAAATATCAACCTGAACCCTATTAAAGACTACCAGGACCAAGAAAATCTGACAAATAATGACCAAATTATCTCAGCTTTTTATTCTCGGTAATTTTTCCAGACAATTGTTTAGCAACCCATCTTCTTCTGTGAGCCCACATATGACCCACTGATCTGACATGGTTCATTACTGTGGCCATGTTTTGGGAAGGAGTCAAAAGATTAGGCATAGGCGAGGCTAGGATTTTAATGCTTTGTTCTATGTCAAGTATAGAAGTGAGAAGTCCCAGAGCAGAGATGACAACTCCTGGGAATGAGCTGGGGACCACTTGTGCCATTTTGATTTCCCTGATGCTCAGTTTCTGCACCTAAGTCTTTGTGTATCAAGTTTTAGGGTTTTCTAACAAATTTTCTTGGAATTAAAAAAAATACATATATTAAAGTTTAAGGAAAACCACAAGGAATTATAAACTGTAAACTAGGCCAGGTGCAGTAGCTCACATCTCTAATCCCAGCACTTTGGGAGACCAAGGCAGGTAGACTGCTTGAACTCAGGAGTTTAAAACCAACCTAGGCAACATGGCAAAACCCCATCTCTACAAAAAAATATAAAAGTTAGCCAGGTATGATGGCACCCAGCTGTAGTCCCAGCTGCTCAGGAGGCCGAGGTGGGTGCTTGGCTTGACCCTTAGAGGGAGAGGTTACCGTGAGCCAATATATCATTGCACTCCAGCCTGGGCAACCGAGCCAGACCCCGTCTCAAAAAAAAAAAAAAAAAAAAGGAAACTATATAAAGACTCATAAGTGATAAGTACTATCAAACCTACAAAGTCCAGATTTCTGGCCTTGAGTCACTAGTAATTATCATTATCCACAGAGGGATGGAGTCAGGTATTGAATCGGCATCCCATCTGGCTTCCACCACTGAGCTCAGAGAATGCCCGTGGCTCCAGTCAAATCGCCTACCTTTGGGGCTGGGTGAAGTGGCTCAGGCATCTAATCCTAACACTCTGGTAAGCCACGGTGGGAGGATCACTTGATCTCAAGAGTCTACCTTTGGAACACCACTGAAAGTAGTGGCCCCTCTTCCAAGAAAATCTCACAAACTCAAACCCACAGACCATAAGATTCTTGGGTCTGCCATTTTAATCTTTTCTAATTTCACGTAAAATCTATTTTAAATGGAATATTTTCCTGAGAAAAAGAAGTAATTCAAACTATGATCATGTAACATCTGTACAAGCAGTTTCCATTCTGAAACACCATAGATTGTCATAAATTCCCTTTAGACATTTCTTACTAGCTTAAAAATTCAGATTGTGTGTGAAGGTCATTATCCTAGAGGCTTTCACTAGGTAAACTTCACAATTAGCTCATTAGTTTTAGCTCCACGAGCAGTATGTACAGGTCCATGCAGAATGTCTCAAATGTGCATCTCCACACACACGTGACAAGGTTTATTCTTTGGATACCCAAGATGCCAGTGAACTTTGGCCTTTTGTAGAACTATTTTCGTCTTTTCAACTACTGTTTCTCTCTGCAAGCCTTTCCAAAGAAAAATCTGTTGAACAATATTAACACTTTCCTGCTCTTTTCTCCCTAGTTTTTGATGCACGAGCAGATGGTAAAGGTATTGGCAAGCTCAGGGTAACAGTCGAAGCTCTCCATGCCCTCCGGTCTGTCTACGAGCAATACAGAGATGACTTGGAGACTTGAAAGCAACTGCTCCAGAGGCATCTCCTAATCCTGAGTAAATACTCACATGAAAGCTCCTACATGAGATTTTTATAATTACTCTGGTGTATATAATCTTTAATTCATGGGAAGCTGGGAGCGGGGATACCAGGGTTTGAAGTGTTTGAGTTTTGTATACTTTTTCATTTGTTTATTTCTATACCCTCCTTCCCATGACTGCCACCCCTCAGGACTCAAGTTCTCCATAATGGACAGTACCTTCTTAATAATTTATACCTACATGATAGCATGAGAAAGTCTATTTGCATTTTCAACATTTTCTTAGGAAGAACTGAAATGCAATTCCCATCTTTATTTTTAATAAGCAAAAGCATAAATCTTAGACAACCTATGAAAAAGAAATACTTTTATGTTATCCCTAATCGTCCCACTAAACGGAATGCCTATGATTAGCCTCATTAAGAGTTTTATACTGTGAAGATTTTATTAGAAGCAATATATGAAAATTACTTGGATTAATGTGTTAATCTTCCTCTTTAAAATGCTAATATCCATTTTATGCACATTAAAGCTCAGTATGCATTTTCTTTGATGCATGCAGTTTCTATCAATTAAATATAAAGAATGAGACTTAGCACCAACTTATTCAATGACTGCAAATTTTTTGTTTTTCTTTCTTGTAAGTTCATTCTATTTGTATGATTTGCATGTATTTGTAATGGTGATATGGGATCCAGGGATGTGTATAAATAAAAAGGAAATAGGTATATGGATAGATGTGAAATTTACATGTTGAAAACTTAGCATATGACATAGAAATAAATTATCAAAAGTATAGCTCAAATTCTGATATGCTTAGTTAGACCTGAAAGGAGTATCTTTTTATCATTTTTTAAATTTACATCAAGCCAGTACAGTGCTGGGGTGTATCTGGGTAACCAGATCCTCAAAAAGCAGCTCCGAAAGTTAATTTTCTAGCTTTTACCCAATCTCACTGAAGGATTTAATTGATATTTTTAATGGAGCTGTGAATCAATGCTGCAAAGGAATTGTCTCTAGAGGTCTGGGATATAATGCATTTCATTTTTTAATTTACTTTTTTATTTGTCATTTTCTTCAAAGGATTTTTATAGGCTGTGGGTTTCACTGTTTGCAAACAGGCTATGTTCCTTCTTAAGCATATGTAAAGTATTCAGGGAGATAAGTAATTTATTAAAATCTACCTAATTTGCCGTGATATATTAAATCTCTGCTTCAGTGATCACAGACCATTTCATTTAGAGAATTAGGCATTCCCTCTTTGTGTGATTAAAGCTCTGGAAAATGAGTTCTTTGCTCCTATTTGTGAACATTCAAAGCCTGCTAATGGCAAGAAGATGGAATAGATTATGAGACAATTCATTACAGTTCCATAGAAAAAAAAAAGCAGCTATAATGCAAAAATGCAAGTATGAATATCTGCATATAGTTTGAACCATCTGTGCTCTAATGGCTTCAATAATGACTCTCGTCTTTAGGAGGCTTTGAAATGACATCCGTACAATATTAATTTGTTGATGTACATTGTGGGACCAGTAGAGTATGATCTGACCACAGAAATCTATAAATTCTGTCTATACCACTGGGCCTCCCTGTCCTGGGGCCTGCCATCTCCGAGAATAATCTTGCTCTCATCAAACTCTGCAAATCTTCATAACAACTCATTCCTCTGGAACCTTCTAGAGACCACAAACATCTGCAGACTAAACCTCTCCAATCCTAGTAAACAACCACATGTTTGTTGTCACTTCAGCTGGCTTGAGCTCATTTTTTTGGCCCCTCTTTCTAGCTTTCTTTGGCTTTATGCAGTTACAGTGTCATTAAGGCCCATAATATTCCCTGCAGTAATTTAAAACAGCCAGATTATACCCTGGGATTAACTGAGTGGTTTTTGAGACATTTATTGTGGTATTCTCCCAGAAGGTTTGTATTATTGTTGTAAAATGTTACATCCCAAACTAAATAACCCTTCTGCAGGGAGAAGAACCAGATTTCACTGACTTCTTAGGATATTTAAGTGGAAAGGAAAAGTTTTTCTTAGAAAACTTCTGGGATCCAGTCACCTGTACGGAATGCATAGCTCAGACAAGATTAGAGAAACAGCCATGTTTCTGTCACACTGTTTACGGTAACATTAAAGATTTCTAGTTTTAAAATATTCAGCTTCAAACTATTGCAAATTTTCACAGCACTCATTTTCATAGCTAATTGCTGTTGACACATTGTGAAATGACAAGGTAGTATTGAACGCTGTCGTGTGGATACTTCAGTTGGGTTTCATAATCTGAGGATTTTGTTTGTTCTATCTTGTGGTAACTAGAGTTCATTGAAAAGCTTACCACCTTTTGGGTTAAAGAGCAGTGGTTTTCTCTTGGTGAGCCAAACTGGATCCATTGAGAAGGGCTTGGCGTCAGGGGCCACCAGCAGAGGCCTTGCCACACAGAGAGCAGCGTAAGGTGTTCTGGTGTGAACTTACAACTCTTAGTGCAACTGGACCAGTGCACTCAGTACTTTTTTGGGCTGTAATGCTTTTAGTTTGGAAATATAAATAGAGATGTGATGTGGTATGTGGTAGAGTGTATTTTACATGTTTTTTTGCCTACTGTAGTAGAAATGTCAAATTCCCAGCCACTGTCAGGAGAAGCGGTTGACAAAAATAAGTTTTATGGTTTCCAGTGTGGTTTATGTGAAGAACATTTCTCTTCACTCTCAGTTTCAACATGTTTTCTAAATTATCATGGTTTACTGCGATTTAACTTAAATTAGTTTTTTTTAAGAATAAATAGAGAATATGTTTAATCAAATAAAGAAAGGCCACATTGAAATTCTGCTGTTCCTGCCATTCATTTGTTACCACAAAACACAAATAATTTCTATGTGTTATGAAGAAGTGTGGGCTGAGAAGTGGTCATGTGATTTGAGAGGTTTTGCGTGCACTCATGTTCCCACAACAAAACATAAATTATTTTAGTAATCTGACATCAAGAGCTGTGAAAATGAAAACCAGTTCTTACACATGTTCTAACAAGAATCTGATTAACATTTTTGTGGATATGGAAAATATTTTTTTTTTTAGCCAAACTGGCACTATTGCTGAATGTAGAATGATTTCCTTATGCACTAGATAGAAAAATGTGAATCATGTCTGTGAACAAATATGAGAATAAAATGTCATCTTTGTGTAGGACAAAACAACCAGAGGAGAGCTTTGGGGATAAAAAATTATCGAGTGATTGACAATATCAAGATGATAATTTATCCCCAACTATGAGAGTACATTTTAATAAGTCACTCATGCCTGAAGGCCTCTGACTACCTTAACAAAGAAAAACTAAACCTGTGATTGATTAGAGATTGGGCAACATGCCTAATTAAATCCATGAATGGGAGCAAACACAGATTTACATCCCCTTTGTTCAGAACAAAAACAACCTCCAGGTCAACCAGAAAGCTAGAAAATATCAAAGCAAGAGAAGCAAGTGTTTGAAAAACTAAAAATATAGAATTAGAAAACATCTCCTCATCCTAATCTCTTTTATCTTACAAGATAGAATTTTCACTTCCATTTCAAATGCCACCATTCCAGTCTGGACTGCACCTTCCAGTCTGACCATCTGGAAAAGTGGGCCCATGTTACTGGTATTGTTGATACCTTTTGTTCTTACTCTTTTATTTTTCATATGACATTCACTGATACATCAAGCTGGGTTTTTCCTTCAGGCTTTTGGAAGTGCAATCTGGTTCTCTCAGACTTCGATCATGACCTCTTTTCTGAGCAGATGCCGTTTGACTTTTCTGCTTTTTGCCTCTTCTCACTCTATTGAGATTCACCTTTTTCATTCCTAGAACAGCATTACCTCTCTCTTCACTGTGCACCATTTGTTTTCTTTTTAAATAAAATTTAACATCTTGATTTTTATATTCCTACTATCTAATTTGTTCAAATCTATATTCAGCTGAACACCTCATCTCATCTGTCTTTTCTCCTACTTATTTTTAGCTAGACACAGCACATTTTTTTCCTTCCTCTTTGCTGTTTTTTTCCTTTCTCTTCACTGTTTCTTTTCTTGGTGAGACAGCCACTTCTTGAGATACCAGCATCTGTGACAGCTCCAGTGGCCTTCCCAAAACGTTGCTGTGTGTTAAGATTTGTCTTAATTTAACATGACAGGGGCACTCTTAGCCATTATGAAACTGAGGAAACAGCAAGCTAATTTTTGTATCTTTGCTTCTTGTACCTTTTTACAGTGAAGTAACAGAGGCTGGAACTCAGAAAGCTCTCAGAAATCACTGGTAAGGAGCTGAAGCATAAGGAAGTTTTTTAAAAATTTAAGGAAATATGTCATTAAAATCCAGCTTGATTAGGTGCAAATGATGTTTTGTCATAGTTACACATGTCATCATTAATGACAATGAAAATAAGAGAAATCTTTTACTTATTTTTAAATTTTGTTCATCAGGTTGGTAGGGAAAAAAGAGAAATCTTAAAGGAAAATGTAAAGACTGTACCTACAACCTAGAGATTGGGAAGACTTTTCTGATAAAGGGAGGAAATATAGCTATAAAGCAAAGACGTATTGACTATGTAAACATTAAGGCAGGGTAACCATTTTCATATCAGACAAACTAGAGCTCAAGGTCAAAAAAAAGAGACAAAGAAGGATATTTTATGCTGTTAGAGGGAAGAACAAGTTAAACATATATGAATGTAAACTTATATACACCAAACAGTATAGCCTCAAAATACATGAAGCAACAACTGACAATCTGGAAAAATACTGTGGCTACATCCCCTTTAGTAATAGCTTTTAACTGTCAGTGACAGATCCAAAACTTAGGAGAAAGTCTGGATTTGCTTAACATGATTGCTAAAACGAATATGCAATGCACATGGAATATTGAAAGAAAAAATCAACTATGTATTCAGCCACAAAGGAAGTCTCAATTTCCAAAGACTTGAAATCTTTCTCTTTCTCTTTATATATATATACATATATATATCTTTTATATGTATAGATAGATATCTATATTTACAGATATCTATGTATCATATAGATATATATATATACACACATAGAGACAGAAAAAAAATTTCAGATCTCTGGAAATATATATATAGAGAGAGAAATATATATATATTTAAGCAAAATGCAACAAAATTAGAAATTAATAGCAAAAGGATAGCTAAAACAATCCTACCTCAAAGTTAAAAATGTTTGTGTTTTATATTTTTAGTTGACAAAAATTGTATATATTTATGGATGTATTATTACTATTCTGGGTCCTAATAGGATGAGAAACAAACCTCTCCTACAACATAATGAGAAGACAAAATTCTACAACAGTTATGTGTAAGTGGGAGGAATGTACATCAGCTCAGAAGCCCTCACCAGATGGGGAGCAAGGTAAGGATTGAGCTTAAGAGGAGAGTGTGGCAGAATTCTAGTGATGGCAGAACGCAAATAATATCAACTAAGGTTCCCACAGAAGGAGAAGGGCCACTCTGAGTGGGGAAGTACTGAGAACTGATCTGAGGGCTGGTGGACCAAAGCATTAGCGACTGGGAAAGTAAAAGGAAGGGGTTTGAAACATAGATTAGGACCAGAGGTGGCAGCTTTGGAAAGGTACTTCTGGAAGAGAAGGGGGCCATTTTAGAAGGGGAAGGTATCTCTTGGAGACACGGGAGTGAAATGAAAGAAGGAACCACCCAGTGGGACCCAGTGCAACAAGATAATACTATTGAGTGGTATCAATATCAGTAAAAGGCCATTTATTAAGAAAATTGCCCTAGCCAGAGCAATCAGACAAGAGACAGAATGAAGGGTAACCAAATTGGTCAAGAGGAAGTCAAACTGTTACTGTTTGTTGATGATATGATTGTATGCTTAGAAAACCCTAAAATCTCCTCCAAAAAGCTTCTAGAATTGGTAAATGAATTCAGCAAAGTTTTAGAATATAAAATTAATGTACACAAATCAGTAGCTCTGCTACACACCAACAGCAACCAAGCTGAGAATCAAATCAAGAACTCAGTTCCTTTTACAATAGCTGCAAAAAATATAAAATACTTAGGAGTATCTAAGGATGTGAAAGACTTCTTCAAGGAAAACTACATAACACTGCTGAAACAGATCATAGACAACACAAAGTAACAGAACACATCCCGTGCTCAAGGATGGATAGAATCAATATTGTCAAAATGACCATACTGATAAAAGCAGTCTAAAAATTCAATGCAGTTCCCATCAAAATATCACCATCATTCTTCACAGAACTAGAAAAAAAATCCTAAAATTCATATGGAATCGAAAAAGAGCCCACGTAGCCAAAGGAAGACTAAGCAAAAAGAATAAATATGGAGGCATCACATTACCTGACTTCAAACTATGCTGTAAGGCCATAGTCACCAAAATAGCATGGTACTTGTATAAAAATAGGCACATAGACCAGTGGAAGAGGGTAGAGAACCAGACATCAAGCCCAATACTTAACAGCTGACTGACCTTCAACAAAGCAAACAAAAACCCTATTCAACAAATGATGCTGGGATCATTGGCAAACCACATATAGAAGAATTAAACTGGACTCTCAACTTCCACTTCATACAAAAAATCAACTCAAGATGGATCAAAGACTTTAAGACCTGAAACCATAAAGATTCTATAAAATGATAACATTGGAAAAACCCTTCTAGACCTTGGCTTAGACAAAGACTTTATGACCAAGAACCCAAAAGCAAATGCAACAAAAACAAAGATAAATAGGTGAGACTTAATTAAACTATAGAGCTTTTTTTTTCTGTATAATTCCATTTATATGAAGCTAAGTTCAGGCACAATAATAGAAATCAGAACACTCGTTACCACTGAAGAGTGTTTACACAGATATGTGTATACAAACGTAAAAATCGTCCGGGTGCGGTGGCTCAAGCCTGTAATCCCAGCACTTTGAGAGGCTGAGGCGGGTGGATCACGAGGTCAACAGATCGAGACCATCCTGGTCAACATGGTGAAACCACGTCTCTACTAAAAAAAAAAAAAAAAAAAAATACAAAAAATTAGCTGGGCATGGTGGCGCGTGCCTGTAATCCCAGCTACTCAGGAGGCTGAGGCAGGAGAATTGCCTCAACACAGGAGGCAGAGGTTGCGGTGAGCCGAGATCACGCCATTGCACTCCAGCCTGGGTAACAAGAGTGAAACTCTGTCTCAAAAAAAAAAAAAAAAATGTAAAAATCACGCAGTAAACCTGATTTGTGCACTTTATGGTATATGAATTATATATATATATATATATATATATATGATAGAATTATATATATATATATATCTGATATAATTATATATATAATTGCACTTTGGATTCTGGGGTACATGTACAGAACATGCAGGATTGTTGCATAGGTACCTACATGGCAGTGTGGTTTGCTGCCTCTATCGCCTTGTCACCTATACCTGGAATTTTTCCCCATGTTATCCCTCCCCAACTCCCCACCACCCGCTGTCCCTCCTCTATTTGCCCCCAACAAACCCCAGTGTGTGACGCTGCCCTCCCTGTGTCCATGTGTTCTCATTGTTCAACACCTACCTTTGAGTGAGAACATGTGATGGTTGATTTTCTGTTCTTCTGTCAGTTTGCTGAGAATGATGGTTTCCAGATTCATCCATGTCTCTACAAAGGACACAAACTCATCGTTTTTTATGGCTGCATAGTATTCCACGGTGCATATGTGCCACATTTTCCTTGTCCATTCTATCATCGATGGGCATTTGGATTGTTTCCAGTTCTTTGCTATTGTAAACAGTGCTGCAATGAACATTCATGTGCATGTGTCTTTATAATAAACGATTTATAATCCTTTGGATATATACCCAGTAATGGGATGGCTAAGTCAAATGGAATTTCTATTTCTAGGTACTTGAGGAAGTGCCACACTGTTTTCCACAATGGTTGAACTAATTTACACTCCCAACAACAGTGTAAAAGTGTTCATATTTCTCCACATCCTCTCCAGCATCTGTTGTCCCCAGATTTTTTTAATGATCACCATATTCACTGGAGTGAGATGTTATCTCAGTGTAGTTTTGATTTGCATTTCTCTAATGACCAGTGATGATGAGCATGTTTTCATATGTTTGTTGGCATCATTTATGTCTTCTTTTGAAAAGTGTCTGTTCATATCCTTCCCCCACTTTTGAATGGGGTTGTTTGTTTTTTTCTTGTAAATCTGTTTTAGTTCTTTGTAGATTCTGGATATTAGCCCTTTGTCAGATGGGCAGATTGCAAAAAGTTTTTCCCATTCTGTTGGTTGTTGATTCACTCTAATGATTGTTTCTTTTGCTGTACAGAAGCCCTGGAATTTAATTAGATCCCATTTGTCTATTTTGGCTTTTGTTTCCAATGCTATTGTTGTTTTAGTTATGAAGCCCTTGCTTATGCCTATGTCCTGAATGGTTTTGCCTAGGTTTTCTTCTAGGGTCTTTATGGTGTTAGGTCTTATGTTTAAGTCTTTAATCCATCTGGAGTTAATTTTAGTGTAAGGTGTCAGGAAGGGGTCCAGTTTCTGCTTTCCGCACATGGCTAGCCAGTTTTCCCAACACCATTTATTAAACAGGGAATCCTTTCCCCATTGCTTGTTTTTGTCAGGTTTGTCAAAGATCAGATGGTTGTAGATGTGTGGCATTGCCTCTGAGGCCTCTGTTTTGTTCCATTGGTCTATATCTCTTTTTTTGGCAACAGTACCATGCTGTTTTGATTACTGTAGTCTTGTAGTATAGTTTGAAGTCAGGTAGCATGATGCCTCCAGCTTTGTTCTTTTTGCTTAGAATTGTCTTGGCTTTGTGGGCTCTCTTTTGGTTCCATATGAAGTTTATGGTGGTTTTTTCCAGTTATGTGAAGAAGGTCATAGGTAGCTTGATGGAGATAGCATTGAATCTATTAATTACTTTGGGCAGTATGGCCATTTTCACAATGTTGATTCTTCCTAACCATGAGCATAGAATGTTTTTCCATCTGTTTGTGTCCTCTCTTATTTTCTTGAGCAGTGGTTTGTAGTTCTCCTTGAAGAGGTCCTTTACATCCTTTGTTAGTTTTATTCCTAGGTATTGTATTCTCTTTGTAGCAATTATGAATTGCAGTTCATTCTTGATTTGGCTCTCTTTAAGTCTGTTATTGGTGTATAGGAATGCTTGTGATTTCTGCACATTGATTTTGTATCCTGAGACTTTGCTGAAGTTGCTTATCAGTTTCAGGAGATTTTGGGCTGAGACAGTGGGGTCTTTAAATGTACAATCATGTCATCTGCAAATAGAGACAATTTGACTTCCTCCTTTCCTAATTGAATGCACTTTCTTTTTCTTGCCTGATGGCTCTGGCTAGAACTTCCAATACTATATTGAATAGGAGTGCTGAGAGAGGGCATCCTTGTCTGGTGCCAGATTTCAAAGGGAATGCTTCCAGTTTTTGCCCATTCAGTATGATATTGTCTGTGGGTTTGTCATAAATAGGTTCTATTATTTTGAGATATGTTCCGTCTATACCTAGTTTATTGAGGGTTTTTAGCATAAAGGACTGTTGAATTTTGTCAAAAGGCCTTCTCTGCATCTATTGAGATAATCATGTGGTTTTTGCTTTGGTTCTGTATATGGTGGATTACATTTATAGACTTGGGTATGTTGAACTAGCCTTGCATCCCCAAGATGAAGCCTACTTGATCGTGATGGGTAAGCTTTTTGATGTGCTGTTGCAGTCTGTTTGCCAGTATTTTATTGAAGATTTTTGCATCTATGTTCATCATGGATATTGGCCTGAAGTTTTCTTTTTTTGTTGAGTCTCTGCCAGGTTTTGGTGTCAGGGTAATGTTGGTCTCATAAAATGATTTGGGAGGGATTCCCTCATTTTGGATTGTTTGAAATAGTTTCAGAAGGAGTGGTACCAGCTCCTCTTTGTATGTCTGGTAGAATTCATCTGTGAACCCAATTGGAACCGGGGTATATTTTTGTTGGAAGGCTATTAATTGCTGCCTCAACTTCAGCCCTTGTTATTGGTCTATTCGGGGTTTCAGCTTCTTCCTAGTTTAGACTTGGGAGGGTGCAAGTGTCCAGGAATTTATCCGTTTCTTCCAGGTTTACTGTTTTATGTGCATAGAGTTGTTCATAGTCATCTCTGATGGTAGTTTGTATTTCTCTGGAATCAGTGGTGATATCCCCTTTATCATTTTTATTGCATCTATTTCATTCTTCTTTCTTTTCTTGTTTATTAATCGGGCTAGCAGTCTATTTTGTTGACCTTTTCAAAAAACCAGTTCCTGGATTTACTGATTTTTTGAAGGTTTTTTTGTGTCTCTGTCTCCTTCAGTTCTGCTCTGATCTTAGTTATTTCTTGTCTTCTGCTAGCTTTTGAGGGTTTTTTTTATTTTGCTCCTCTATCTCTTTCAATTTTGATGATAGGGTGTCAATTTTAGATCTTTCCTTGCTTCTTCTGTGGGCATTTATTGCTATAAATTTTCCTCTAGACACTACTTTAAATGTGTACCAGAGATTCTGGTACGTTGTGTCTTCTTTCTTGTTGGTTTCAGAGAACATCTTTATTTCTGCCTTCATTTCATTGTTTATCCAGTCAACATTCAAGAGCCAGTTGTTCAGTTTTCATGATGTTGTGTGGTTCTGAGTAAGTTTCTGAATCCTGAGTTCTAATTTGATTGCACTGTGGTCTGAGAGACTGTTATGATTTCCATTCTTTTGCATTTGCTGAGGAGTGATTTATTTCCAATTCTGTGGTCAATTTTAGAGTAGGTGTGATATGGTGCTAAGAAGAATGTATATTCTGTGTATTTGGGGTGGAGAGTTCTGTAGATGTCTATTATATTTTCTTGGTCCAGATCTGAGTTCAAGTCCTGGATATCCTTGTTAATTTTCTGTCTCATTGACCTGTCTAATACTGACAGTGGAGTGTTAAAGTCTCCCACTATTATTGTGTGGGAGTCTAAGTCTCTTTGTAGGTCATTAAGAACTTGCTCTATGTATCTGGGTGCTCCTGTATTGGGTGTGTATATATTTAGGATCGTTAGCTCTTCATGTTGCATTGATCCTTTTACCATTATGTAATGCCCTTCTTTGTCTCTTTTGATCTTTGTTAGATTAAAGTCTATTTTATCAGACACTAGGATTGCAACTCCTGCTTTTTTTTTTTTTTTTTTTTTTTTTTTTTGCTCTTCATTTGCCTGGTAAATCTTCCTCCATCCCTTTATTTTGAGCCTATGTGTGTCCTTACATGTGAGATGGGTTTCCTGGATACAGCATACTGGTGGGTTTTGACTTTTTATCCAATTTGCCAGTCTGTGTCTTTTGATTGGGGCATTTAGCCTATTTACATTTAGGGTTAATATTTTATGTGTGAATTTGACCCTGCCATTTTGATCCTAGCTGGTTGTATTGCCCATTAGCTGATGAAGTTTCTTCATTGTGTCTATATGTTCCTTACTATTTGGTACGTTTTTGGAGTGGCTGGTACTGGTTGTTCCTTTCTAAGTTTAGTGCTTCTTTCAGGAGCTCTTGTAAGGCAGGCCTGGTGGTGATGAATTCTCTCAGCAATTGCTTGTCCATAAAGGATTTTCTTTCTCCTTCGCTTATGAAGCTTAGTTTGGCTGGATATGAAATTCTAGGTTGAAAGTTCTTTTCTCTACGGATGTTGAATATTGGCCTCCACTCTCTTCTGGATCGTAGGGTTTCTGCGAAGAGATCTGCCATGAGTATGATGGGCTTTTCTTTGTTGGTAACCTGACCTTTCTCTCTGGCTGCCCTTAGCTTTTTTTCCTTCATTTCAACCCTGGTCAATCTGATGATTATGTGCCTTGGGGTTGCTCTTCTTGAGGAATATCTTTGTGGTGTTCTCTGTATTTCCTGGACTTGAATATTGGCCTGCCTTTCTAGGTTGGGGAAGTTCTCCTGGATAATATCCTGAAGAGTGTTTTCCACCTTCGATTCATTCTCTCCGTCACGTTCAGGTACACTTATCAAACGTAGATTAGGTCTATTCACATAATCCCATATGTCTTGGAGGCTTTGGTCATTTCTTTTCACTCTTTTCTCTCTAATCTTGCCTCTCATTTTATCTCACTGAGTTGATCTTCAGTCTCTGATATGCTTTATTCTGCTTGGTCATTTCGACTATTGAAACTTGTGTATGCTTCGCAAAGTTCTTGTGTTGTGTTTTTCAGCCCCATCAGATCATTTATATTCTTCTCTATGCTGTTTATTCTTGTTACCATTTCATCAAAACTTTTTTCAAGGTTCTTAGTTTCTTTGCATTGGCTAGAACATGTTCTTTTACCTCAGATAATGTTTGTTATTACCCACCTTCAGAAGCCTATTTCTGTCAATTTATCAGACTCATTCTCCATCCAGGGTTGTTCCCTTGCTGGTGAGGAGTTGTGATCCCTTGAAGGAGGAGAGGCATTCTGGTTTTAGGTATTTTCATCCTTTCTGTGCTAGTTTCTTCCCATTTTTGTAGATTTATATACCTGTGGTCTTTGTAGTTGGTGACTTTCAGATGGGGTCTCTTAGTGACATCCTTTTTGTTGATGATGAAGTTATTTCTTTCTGTTTTTTAGTTTTCCTTCTAACAGCTCCCTCTGCTGTAGGACTGCTGGAGGTCCACTCAAGACCCTACTTTCCTGGGGATTACCTTCAGTGGCTGAAGAGCAGTAAGGGTTGTCACCAGTTTCTTCTTCTGTTATCTTTGTCCCAGAAGGATACCCACCAGATGTCAGCCTGAGCTCTCCTTTATGAGGTGTCTCTTTGGATATACAGGGGCAGGGAGCTGCTTGAAAAGACCATCTGTCCCTTATATGAGCTCAAATCCTGAGCTGTGAGCTCCGTTATTTCATTCAGAGCTGCTGGGCAAATATGTTTAAGTCCGCTACAGTGTAACTCATAACCAGCTTTTTTCCCAGGTGCTCTGTCCTGGGAAGATGGGGCTTTGTTTATAAGTTCCTGACATGCTGCTGCCTTTTTTCAGAGATGCCCTGCCCAGCTAGGAGGTAGCCTAGTCACAGTCTGCCAGCAGAGGCATTGCTGAGCTGCCGTGGGCTCTGCCCAGCTGCTGTGTGAACTTCCTTTTGGTTTTGTTTATAGAGGCATAGTTAGAACTGCCTCAGTAATGGCACACTGCCTCTGTAATGGCAGATTGCTTCAGTAATGGCGATTGCCTCAGTAATGGCAGACTGCCTTGGTAATGATACACTGCCTCAGTGATGGCAGACTGCCTTGGTAATGGTAGACTGCCTCAGTGATGGCAGACTGCCTCAATAGTGGTAGACTGCCTCGGTAATGGCAGATGCCCTTCCCCCAAAGAAAGAGTTGAACTGTCCTGGATCCAACCACACTTGCTGTGAAACTCTCAGTTCAGAGCATTTCAGATTGCTGCTCTTGTGGGGGTGGGACCCGCTGAGCCAGATCACCTGGCTCCCTGTTTCAGTCCCCTTTTTTTCGGTTGAATGGGTAGCTCTGTCTCCCAGGTGTTCAGTTGAAACAGCCACCCAGATTTGTGTGAGTTTTTGTCCAGAGACCCGCTGCGCCAGCTGAAACAGGCATGCTGGAAACTCATGGTGCTTCTCAGCCTGGGAATCTCCTGGTCTGTGGGCAGTTATAACTCATTTGGAAGTACGGTGCTCACTCACCCTCTTTGTTGTTTGTGCTGGGAACCACACTCCAGAGCTGTTCCTGTTTGGCCATCTTGGATCTGCTCCCAACTAAAGAGCTTTTGCGTGGTAAAAGTAGCAGTCAGCAGAATAAACAGGCAACCCCCAGAGTGGGAGAAAATCTTTTCAATCTATATATCTCACAAAGGACTAATATCCAGAATCTACAAGGAATGCAAATCAGCAAGAAAAAAAAAGACAATCGCATCAAAAACTGGGCTAATGTTGTGAATAGACAATTCTCAAAGAAATACAAATGGCCAAAAAACATATGAAAAAAATCTCAACATCACCAATAATCAGGGAAATGCAAATCACAACCACAGTGCAGTACCTCCTTACTCCTACAAGAATGACCATGATAAAAAAAATAATAGCTGTTGCTGTGGATGTGGTGGAAAAAGGAACACTTTTACACTGCAAGTGGGAATGTAAACTAATACAGCCACTATGGAAAACAGTGTGGAAAATCCTTGAAAACTAAAAATAGAACTGCCATTTGATCCAGGAGTTGCACTACTGGATATCCAACCAAAGGACAAGAAGCCATTATAGGAAAAAGATACTCACTCACACACAATTTACAAGATAGCAGCACAATTCTCAAGTGTGAAAATACGGAACCAGTCCAAATGCCCATCAATTAATGAATAAAGAAATTGTGGTATATATATACCGTGAAATACCACTCAGCCATAAAGAGGAATGAAATAATGGCATTCACAGCAACCTGGATGGAATTAGCGACCATCATTTTAACTGAAGTAACTCAGGAATGGAAAACCAAATGTTGCTCTCACTCGTAAGTGGGAGCTAAGCTATGAAGAAGATGCAAAGACGTAAGAATGATACAGTGGACTCTGGGAACTTGGGAGAAAGGATATGCATTTGTTTTCACACTACTATGAAGAAATACCTGTGACTGGGTAAGTTATAAAGGAAAGAGTTTTAATTGACTCAGTTCTGCATGGCTCGGGAGACCTCAGGAAACTTACAATCATGGCAGAAGGGAAAGCAAACGTGTTCTTCACATGGCAGCAGGAGAGAGAAGTGCAGAATGAAGTGGGGAAAGCCCCTTATAAAACCATCAGATTCCATGAGACTCACTCACTGTCATGATAACAGCATGGAGGACCAGTTTACATGCTCTAATCACCTCCTGTGATGGCCCTCGCTCAATACAGGGGATTACAGTTTGGATTACAATTAAAGATGAGATTTGGGTAAGGACACAGAGCCAGACCATATCAGGGTGGGAGGGGGGTGATGGATAAAAGACTACACATTGGGCACAGTGTACAATGCTTGGGTGATGGGTGTGCCAAAATCTCAGATATCACCACTAAACTTATTCAAGTAACCAGACACCACTTGTTCCCCCAAAAACTTATTGAAAAAAAGTAAATAATAAAATGAATACAATTTTTTATTAAAGGAAATGGCCCTTTACTAACAACAGCAGAGGACAGTGTTAAGAAACTTGTAAGCCACCCAAACACCTCCATCATGCATGTGATATTTGACTTGGTCCAGAGAAATCCAAAATAAATGTTTTAACAAAAAAGAGAATCCTACATCTATATTCTGTAAGAAAACAAAATGAATATCAACACTTTTCAGCAGTTGTCAGTTATACTTCAATAAAGCTGTGTAAGAAAATTGGCTAGGTGCAGTGCCTCATACCTGTAATCTCAACATTTTGGGAGGCTAAGCCGGGTGGATCACCTGAGGTCAGGAGTTTGAGACTAACCTGGTCAACATAGTAAAACCCTGCCTCTACTAAAAATACAAAAATTAGCCAGGCATGCTGGCACACACCTATAGTCCTAGCTACTCAGGAGGGTGAGACAGAAGAATCACTTGAACTGCGGAGATGGAGGTTGCCGTGAGCCAAGATCACACCACTGCACTCCAGCCTGGGCAACAGACTGAGGCTCCATCTTAAAAATAGAAAATAGAAAAAAATTGATCCCCATAATGCCACCAACCAGAATTAGCCATTAACATCTGGCATGCTTGCTTCTTGTCTTCTTCTTATGTATGAGTAACATTTTTGAAAATAACGCAAGTAGCTAGGCACATGCACCTGTATTCCCAGCTACTGGGAGGCTGAAGCAGGAAGATAACTGGAACCCAGAAGTGGCTGTAGTGCACTATGAATACACCTGTTACTAGCCATTGTACTGAACCCTGGGCAACATAGTGAGTCTGCCTCTAATAATAACTTTTTTTAATAAAAGAAAATAGCAAGTAACACATGACCATATTTTCACTAAAAATCAGAATAATACAGATGGTTAAAATCCCCTTGAGTAATGCCACCCTTATTCCAGATCTGCTCCCCACCAAGAGTTTACCGTTGTGTGTATATACATGTACTCACAGAATATGTATAGAATTGTTCTGTTTTTATTTACATGTCAGGCTGCAGACATTACTTATACAACTTGCTTTTTTCATTCCTTTTTTTGAGACAGAGTCTCACTATGTCGCCAAGACTGGAGTATGAGTGCAGTGGCACAATCTCAGCTCACTGCAATCTCTGCCACCTGGGTTCAAGTGATTCTCATGCCTCAGCTTCCCAAGTAACTGGGACTACAAGCATGCACCACCACGCCCAGATAATTTTTGTATTTTTAGTAGAGACAGGGTTTCTCCATCTTGCCCAGGCTGACCTCAGGTGATTCGCCCGCCTCAGGCTCCCATAGTATTACAGGCATGAGCCACCACACTCTGCTTTTTTCACTCAATTTTTTAAACAATGTTTTTGAAATGTACCATTGTTTCCAATGTCTCGCAATTTCTGCAATATAGTCCAGTTCTGTTTTTTTTTAAAGAAAGAAAAACCTTTTCAGCAGTTTGGAGCTTTCTCTCAGTAATGGTAAATGTGATGGTTTGGATGGTTTGAACCAGCTTTCCTGTTGAAAGCAACTAGAAAAACCAGAATACACATTATATATAGAAGGGTTTGAATGCCCACCAGCTATTTAAGTCAGTAATAAATTGCAGGAACAAGATCTTGGAACAAAGAAAGCCCAGAGGGTGAACAAGACAGGGTGATTTTCTCTTAGCGGCTCTGCCAATCTGAAACCAAGGGTGAGAGCAGCTAATTGGAGCTTTCAACAGACTCATGGGACCTGGAGCGACAAGATTGGAATTTAAGGCACACCAAAGGTAGAGCCCCAGTAAATTCCTTAGGCTTTAAGTTGTGACTTTGAAAGGCTAAACCACGAGAATAATAGTGAATAGGAAATAGACTAGCACTCACTGACACTGAATCCCTGTTCTGAACCTTCTCAATCTCTTAATGGATTAAGGTGATCTGAGATTGTTAGAAACACTAGCCTAGCCATCTGTCAGAAGCAAAGGCAAATCTCTGGAAGAAGAAGATATCAGGCCTTCAAGTTATCACTACACCTTTTTAATGTATGATGTTTGGTACCCATTTTAAAATAACTAGGCACATAGGGAGACAAGATCACATGAATGAAAACTGAGATAACAGACAAGTGAAACATCCATAAGTAATTCAGATAATAGTTATCATCTTTGACCTTCAAAATAATGTTTGATATGTTTATGGACTTCAAAGACAATCTTGAGAAATTTGACATCAAATTGGACATTATTTTTTCAAAGATCCAAGTGAAAGCAAAATTTTTTTTTTTTTGAGATGGAATCTTGCTCTGTCACCCAGGCTGGAGTGCAGTGGCACAGTCTCGACTCACTGCAACCTCTGCCTCCCTGGTTCAAGAAATTCTCATGCTTCAGTTTAATTGGGATTACAGGCACCTGCTACCATACCCAGCTAATTTTTTTTTTTTTTTTTTGAGACTGAGTCTCGCTCTGTTGCCAGGCCGGAGTGCAGTGGTGTAAGCCCGGCTTACAGCAACTTTCATTTTCCAGTTTCAAGCAATTCTCCTGCCTCAGCCTCCTGAGTAGCTGGGACTACAGGAATGCACCACCATGCCTGGCTAATTTTTTGTACTTTAGTAGAGACAGGGTTTCACCATGTTGGCCAGGATGGTCTCGATCTCTTGACCTCGTGATCTGCCCACCTCGGCCTCCCAAAGTGCTGGGATTACAGGCATGAGCCACAGCACCCAGCAATTTTTGTATTTTTTAGTAGAGATAGGGTTTCACTATGTAGGCCAGGCTGGTATCGAACTCCTGACCTCAGGTGATCCACCCACCTTGGCCTCCCAAAGTGCTGGGACTACAGGCATGAGCCACCATGCCCAACCCAAGTTGATTTCTTAACTGTAGCAGAGGAAGCCATTAGAAACACCTCTTGGACCCTGCCTCACATCCCCCTTCCCCATCTTTATCCAAACACAAGGGAAAAAACACCCCAGGGATCCTCTTCACCCATGAGACTAGGATCCAGTGGGTAAGTACTCTTCCTTTCCATCCCTCTAAGGGATAGTTGAGGTGCATTCCATATAGCTATTCAGAGGGTCTAGCAGGATCAAGCCACAATCACTCACAGAGATGATCAACTTAGTAATACAAGTTCCTGTTGGCTTTTCCATCTATTCTGTTTTACTCTTCTGAGTCCCTCACTCTTTCTAGAATCAGTTCCCAAATAAGCCACCTGCATGCAAGCCCTTATTTCAGGCCCTGCTTTCAGGAAGCCCAGTCTAAGAGAGTAGATAATCAGGAATATCCCTAGAAAGTAGATATCAAAATGGAACTCTGAAACTGGGTCACTCACTAATCAGATGACAAAAAAAAAAAAAAATGACATTAATTATGGTAAGTGGTGTTGAGAGTTAACCTTGTCATGTGATAGATTCTTAATGGTGGAAGATGAACAAACGGTAAGATATAATAAATTCAGGGGGGAAAGTGAAGCTTTGGGTTATCAGCTATTTACTTTTCTGAATTTATTATACTTTAAATTTTTTTAAGTTTAGAAAATCTTGGCAGGTTGTGGTGGCTCATGCCTATAATCCCAGCACTTTTGGATACTAAGGCAGGAGGATTGTTTGAGGCCACGAGTTCAATACCAGCCTAGACATCATAATGAGACCCCATTTCTACAAAAATAAAAATAAAATTATCCAGGCATGACAGCATGCGTCTATAGTCCAAGCTACGAGGAGGCTGATGTGGGTCACTTGAGCCCAGGAGTTCAAGTCTACAGTGAGCTATGATTATGCCACTGCAATCCAGCCTGTGTGACAGAAAAAGACCCTGTCTCTAAAAAATAAAAATAAACTTTTCAGTAGATAAGAAACTCTAGAAGAAATAAAACCAGCCCTTATGGGAAAGAAAATGTAACACAATATTCAAACATAAACTAAATAAAACAGTTGCACATGGGGAAAAACACATCAGGGATTTTTAAACTCAAAATAGAAATCGACAAACTAGAACTTATAACATGGGAAACCGATGTTAGGAAAGAAGTTGAAGAAAAAGAAATAAATAACCTTGGCTGGGGGCGGTGGCTCATGCCTGTAATCCAGGCATTTTGGGAGGCAGGTAGATCACCTGAGGTCAGGAGTTCAAGACAAGCCTGACCAACATGGTAAAACCCCGTTATTACTAAAAATACAAAAATTCAGCTGGATGTGGTGGTAGGTGCCTGTCCTCCCAGCTACTTGAGAGGCTGAGGCAGGAGAATCACTTGAACCCACGAGGAATAGGTTGCAATGAACCAAGATTGCAGCATTGAACTCCAGCCTGGGTGACAGAGTAAGAATCTGTCTCAAAAATAAATAAATAAATAAATATGTGAAATTATTAAAGTATAAGATACTTAAGACAAAGTAAGTATGATCAAAAGTAGACTACGGAAGAAGGAAGATAGTGGATAGAAATGGAAAAAAAGCTTAGAAAATGAAATTAAAGAGGTAGAAAAAATCAGTAAGAAAATGATAGATAATAGTAGTCAAACATAATATAATTAGAGATGCTTAAGAGAAAAAAAACAATGAAATAGAACTAATATATAAAAGTATAATTTAAAAAGGTTTTTCTGAAATAAAAGAAAACCTGAACCTACATATTTAAAAGGCCCATCATGTAGGAAAATTGCTTCAAAGCAGTCAACTCTGAAACAACCTATTAAAACTACTACTAGACATTATAGTTTAAGGAAAAATAATTCTCTGCTACTTCAAACAAAAGATCAAGACATTTGTAAAGAAAACAAAATCAGGTGAGCATCCGATTCCTCAAGAGTAACTTACAAAACGAGACAGTAGTGAAACAATCTGTTTTAAAAAACCCAGTGTGAAGCAAGGGTTTTTTATGTAACTCAACTATCCTTCAAATATCAACAGTGTAGAAAAAAAATTTTTTGTTGTGAAATTCAGGCAACATAAAATTGTTTTAAAACGGTGTTTAAAATCAATTTGGTGGTATCAACTTCATTCACAATGTTGTGCAATCATCACGTGTATCTAGCTCCAAAACGTTTTCACCACTTCAAAATGAAACTCCATAAATATTAAGCATGTACTGCCTCACCTCAGCCCTTGGTAATTACCAACTAATTACCATGCCTGGGACTACAGGCATGAGCCACCATACCCAGCCAAGGTTGGATCACTTGAGGCTAGATGTTTCACTCTATTTATCTATTCTAGGTATTTCATACACATGGAATTATACAACATATGACCTCTGGTTTCTTTCACTTAGCATAGTGTTTTCAAAGTTCATCCATGTTGTAGCATGTAAACAGCACTTCATTCTTCTTTATGGCTGAATAATATTCCATTGTATGGATATACCACAATTTGTTTATTCACACATTAATGAACATCTGGGTTGGTTCTGTCTTTAGGCTATTGTGAATAGTGCTGCTATGAAAATTTGAGTACAATGATTTGGTTAAGTACCTGTTTTCAGTTCTTTGGGGTATATATCTAGAAATGGAATTGCTGGGTCATGTGACAATTCTATATTTAACTCTTTGAGGAACCACCAAACTGTTTTCCATAGGAATTAAACCATTTTACATTCCCACTAGCAATGTATGAGAGTTCCAATTTCAACACATCCTTGCAATACTTATTTACTGTTTTTTAAAAAATAGTGATTCTTGTGAGTGTGAAGTCATATCTCCTATGATTTTGACTTGTATTTCCCTAATGACTAATGATGTTGAGTATCTTATGTGCTTAGCCATAAAAAAAATTTTTCTTTAATTTGAAACATGAAAACATTTAGTATATATTTTTCTAATAAGTCATTCCTGAGAAATGTGCTAGAGGATGAACTTCATCCAACTAAAAGAAGAATGAGGAAACTGTTAAAAAGGACTGCTCTGGTAGTGAACATTGACTATGTTTAACTATGGATTTTAAGCAAATCAAATATGGGAGTAAGGGCAAAAAAAAAGATTGTAGTTATGTACTCTGACAAAGTAGAAACAACACAAATTTTTTAAATGAAAGGAAAAAGAAAGGGGAAATTGAATGTATCCACTGATTTCACATAAACCATAGTTGAGAGTCAAATGTCTCATTTAAAGCAAACAGTATAGTAGAAGCCTAAGTAAAGAAAATGTGACCATTATATAAATGTTAGTAGAATGAAAATTACTAAGACAAAAACACAAATCATTCTAGTCACCAAAAATGTTTTCAACTGAAAGAAGCAAAGAAAAAAAACCCAGATTACAGATTGAAAAACACATAGTAAATATAACATGCATAATAAATATAACAGAACAGTAGAACATACCTAAGACCAGGCATTTAATTTATAGCAATAAATGTAAATGGTCTTAACTAACTTATGAGAAGAAAAAAGATTTTTCAGATTGGTTTACAATCAACATAATAGATCTAATGATTATAAAAGAGAGGACACACACAAATTAAAACATGATACTGCAGACTGGGCACAATGGCTCATGCCTGTAATCCCAGCACTTTAGGAGGCCAAGGTGGGTGGATCACTTGAGACTAGTAGTTTGAGAACAGCCTGGCCAATATGGTGAAACCCTCTCTCTACTAAAAAATACAAAAATTGGCTGGGTGTGGTGGCGTGTGCCTGTAATCCCAACTACTTGGGAGGCTGAGGCACTAGAATCCCTTGAGCCCAGGAGGTACAGTGAGACGAGATCGTGCCACTGTACTCCACCCTGGGTGATAGAATGGGACTCTGTCACAAAACAAACAAAAACCCTGAGAATGGGAGAGTAACCATGAATCAGAGGACATTCTAAAATATTATATGTCTAAGTTATACAGTTCTGTACAGTTTGCCAAAATTGAACCTAAAATAGAAAATCTAAAAGATCAATTTCCGTGGAAGATAGATATTAATGTGCTAATCCCAAAAAAGCACCAGGCCCAGATGGTTTTTTAGGGGACTTCTAACAGGCTTTTAAACAACAGATAATTTTTTTTAAGAAACAGGTATCCCACTGTGTTGTCTAGGCTAGATTCTATCATCTTTATTTGAAAACCCAATAAACACTACACACAAATACACGCAAGAAATCTATAGACTGATCTCATTTGTGAATATTGAAGCAGAAATCCTAAGTCAAACATTAACAAATAGAATTGAACACCTCACTGAAAATAGAATACACCATGATTAAGAGGTGTTTATTTTAGGAATGCAAACAGCATGGCCCAGAAGGTCCAGAAACAGACCCAAATGCATACAGGAAATTGGAAAAGTGGCATATCAAATTAGTGGGGAGAGGCAGATTACTCAATAATGGTGTTGGAACCATTAAAAAGACACCTAGAAAAAAAGAAAGATCTCTACCCCATAACTTAAAATAAATTTTATAAAGATTTGCACATTAAAAACTGAAACCATACAAGCCCTAGAAATAAACATAATTCTTTACAATCTCAAGTGAGGATGGCTTAAGTATAAGATAAAATTCAGAAGCAATAAAGGAAAATAGTATTAAATTTGACTAGGCAAAAACAAAAGTTTCTTTGGCAAAAAATTATAAAGTCAAAAGACAAAAACACTTGATAAAATATTTGCTAAAATTGGAACAAAAGCGAATTTTCTTAATATGTAATGAGCTCCTAAAGAAAACAATAAGAAAAAGAACAACCCACAGAAAAATGGGTAAAAGATCTGAAAAAAATTTCAGAAAAGAGAATGCAAATGACTTCATGAAGTGAATGTGACATTAATACTATTGAGTGTGATGATATTGACCGATGATATGAAAGATATGAAAGATGCTTAACATGCTCCTAATAAGAAACATACAAATTAAATCCACAATTTTACAGAATTCTCAACTACCTGATTGACAGGATCAAAAATTGTATGACACATGGTATTAGCAGAGCTGCCATCAAACAGGACCACTCATACATTGCTGGTGGGAGGGTAATTTCCTACAAACACTATGCAGATTAATTTGGCAATTCTATTAAAATAAGAAATACAGTTATATATAGAGAGAGGTTGTTTTTTTTGAGACAGTATCTCACCCTGTTGCCCAGGCTGGGGTGCAGTAGCACATCCTCAGCTCACTGAATCACCTGGGTTCAAGCAATTCCCCTGCCTCAGCCCCCTGAGTAGTTGGGATTGCAGGCAGGCACCACCATGCCTGGCTAATTTTTGCATTTTTAGTAGAGACAAGGTTTCACCATGTTGGCCAGGCTGGTCTCAAACTCCTGACCTCAGGTGACCTGCCCACCTCAGCCTCCCAAAGTGCTGGATTATTGACATGAGCCACCACACCTGGCCTAGAAATGTAATTATCTTTTAATCCAACAATTCTACCTCCAGGAGTTTGTCCTAAAAGTATACTTGGAAAGGTAAGAAATTATTTATGGACAAGGTTATTATTTCAGCACTGTTTGAAAAGGCAAGCATTGGAAACACCCCAATATCCAATAGGAACCTCATCAAATAAATTATGTAATAGTCATGAAATTTAATACAATGCAGCTGTTAAAAAAAGCTATCCACCTTAAATGTGCTGATATGGAATAATATTTAAGGTACATTTTTGTCTGCTTGTTTTTTGGCTTTAAACAACAGAAATTTAATCTTACAGTTCTGGAGGCTAGAAGTACAAAATCAAGGTGTCAAAGAACCATTCCCTCTGAAGGCCGAGAGAGCATCTGATCCAGGCCTCTCTTCCAGCTCTGATGACTGCTGGTAAGTCCTTTGCACTCCTTTAGAGCCATCACTCCAGTCCACCCCCATCTTCACAGGGCATTCTCCTCTCTGTCTGTGTGTGTCTCCAAGATACATTTTTAAGTGAAAAAGGTAAGGGAAACAATGGTGTATGGGATATGTAAGAAAGTATGTAAAAACACCTATAAGCATGTGTGTGAATATAAATAAAATATCTTTGGAAGCATACCAAGAAGTAGGTAAGTGATTGCCTCTGGAAAAGGGAACTGGGTAGGTAGGTGAATAGGGAGAAGAAAACTTTCTTTTTACTCTATTTCCATTTAAACCTTTTTTACAGCTTTATTGAGATATATTTCACATACCATAAAATCCACCCATTTAAAATGTACAGTTCAGTGGTTTTTAAAGTATTCGCAGACTTTTGCAACCATCACCAGAATCTAGTTTTAGAACATTTTCAACAATCCAAAAGAGAAACCACAAACACATCAGCAGTCATTCTCCATTCCCAGCTCCCAACCTCCAGCCCCAGGTAGCCACTAATCTTTCTGTCTGTATGGATTTGCCTATTCTGGACATTTCACATAAATAGAATTATACAGTATGTGGTTTTTGTGACTGAATTCTTTTACTTCGTGTATTAGTTGGGGTTCTCTAGAGGGACAGAACTAACAGGACAGATGTATATATGAAAGAGAGTTTACTAAGGAGTATTGACTTGCATGATCACAAGGTGAAGTCCCACAGTAGACTGCAAGCTCAGGAGCAAGGAAGCCAGTCAGAGTCCCAAAGCCTCAAAAGCAGGAAGCTAACAGTGCAGCCCTCAGTCTGTGGTGGAAGGCCTGAGAGCCTCTGGAAAACCACCGGTGAATGTCCAAGAGTCCAAAAGCTGAAGAACTTGGAGCCTAATGTTCCAGGGCAGGAAGCATCCAGCACGGGAGAAAGATGGAGGCCAGAAGACTCAGCCAGTCTAGTCCTTCCACGTTCCTCTCCCTGCTTTTCTCCTAGCTGTGCTGGCAGCTGATTAGATGGTGCCCACCCAGACTGAGGGTGGGTCTGCCTTTCCCAGTCCACTGGCTCAAATGTTAATCTCCTTTGGCAGCACCCTCACAGACACCCAGAAACAACGTTTCGCATCCTTCAGTCCAGTCAAGTTGACACTCAATATCAACCATCACCCTTTAGCATAATGTTTTCATGTTCATTTATACTGTAGCATGCATCAGTATTTCATTCTTTTTTATTGTTTAATAATATTGCATTATATGAATACACCACAATCTATCCATTCATTAGTAGATAGACATTTTAAGTTTTTCTACTTTTTGACCATTATTAATGAAACTGATAAACATTTTGTACAGATTTTTGTGTATAAGTAATGCGTTTTCATTACTCTTGGGTATATACCTACAAGTGAAATTTCTGGATCATGTGGTAACTCTAAGTTTTTAAGGAGCTGCTAAACAGTTTTACAAAGTGGCTGCATCACTTTCTATTAATACATTTTGAATTTTAAAGCGTGTTCTAGTGTTATCTATTCAAGACAATCAATAAAGCATTGTTTAAATAATAAATTAGAGCTATACTCATTGACTGGGAGAGATTTCCATTATGTATTATAATCTGAAGCAAGATACTATACAGACAAATATATATAAACATAATGAATAATATGATGGCATTTTTGTAAACTAAACACAAAAAACTTCTGTGTGTGTACTCATTTGCATTTTCTATCAGTTATAAGTGGTTTTGGCTACAAGAGAATAGTAAAACCACACTAACAGTGGTATGAACAAATAGGGTTTTCTTCCTGATTGGTAACCTAAAGATTTCTGTTTTTGTTACTGGTTCAGCAGCTCAGTAGGACCCTGAAAGATTCAGATTCTTTTTGTATTTTTGACTCCACCATCTTAAATATATTGGTTTGTCATTTTACAGTCACACACTGCCTGCAGCACCAAGTAGGTATCATCTATGCATTCTAGGCAGGAAGAAGAGCAAAGGGCAAGAGACCCTGCTAAGTGAGTCAGCCAAAATGTCCATCCAGCTAACTTCAACTGACATCTCATTGACCAAAACTGGGTTACATTGTTTGCCAGGTTCTGGGACCCGGGGTGCAGGGGAGGTTTAGCTCACTCCCTGGTGTGCTCCAGGCTCTTGGTCTCTTACTCACCCAAGAATGGGAGAGGGGACCACGCTGGGCATTGGGTGCTCGGGCATAAATATCAGACCCCAAAGAGGTTTTGCAGAAAGTGATTTATTCAGGCAGAGAAAGAGAAAAAGGAGAGAGAAAAAGATGAGAGAGAGAGAATGCTTCCACGGTAAGATTGTGGAAGGGGACCCAAATACGGAATCCAGCCAGATATGAGGGACAGGGACTTTTAACCTGGGAGAAATTCCCTCCTCCTCCAAGCCCCCTCGCCTATGAAAGGAGTTCCTTTAAACTTCTGCTGGAGTGATTGATCTTTGATTCTTCCATTTAAACAAAGACCTTTAATCCCCGGATCGGGTAGGGCATGGTGCTGGGAAGATTCTTGCCCTTGAAACTACACCCCCTTGTGGACCCAGGAAGAGAATACATTACCTCTTCTTGGCTACCACTAGCTGAAGAATAGGCCAGGAAATATGAGGTACAAATTATCATTATTGACTTGAACCAGTCATGACCCATTGACAGGGCTAAGCACATTGCATAGGATTCTACTAGCAAAGAAGAATGGAAGACTGTCTGACACCATGTACATATAAATGAAAGATGGTTGTATGAGCATGGAGAAATGTATGGAAGGATGGGTATAAGAGTGCTAACGATGGTTTGGAAGGCTGGAGGGAACAGACAAAGGCATGTAAGTGTGAGGAAGTTAAAAAGTGATGCATTAATTAAAACATCAACTGAGGACTCAGCAATTAAATGCTGAAACCAGGACACATTCTAGCATATGTTGAATAGACTGAGGCCAGTGTGAGAAACACTAAACGAAGATGCACAACCAACCTCTTGGTAACACAGGTTTAGAGTTTTATCAGTTTCTTTGTTTTTACTTTTTTTTTTTTTTGAGACAGAGTCTCGGTCTGTCACCCAGGCTGGAGTGCAGTGCCATAATTTCAACTCTCTGCAACCTCTGCCTCCCAGATTCATGTGATTCTCCAGCCTCAGCCTCTTGAGTAACTGGGATGACAGGTACCTGCCACCATGCCTGGCTAATTTTTGCATTTTTAGTAGAAACAGGGTTTCACCATGTTGGTCAGGCTTGTCTCGAACTCCTGACATCAGGTGATATGCCATCCTCTGCCTCCCAGAGTACTGGAGTTACAGGCATGAGCCACCATGCTCAGCCTTTTCTTCTTTTAGCCAACCAAACAAACAGCAGTGATATCAGTTTCTTAAGCATGAGGAATTGGGCTGGGCAAGGTGACTCACACCAGTAATCCCAGGACTTTGGGAGGCCGAGGTGGGCGGATCGTGAGGTCAGGAGTTTGAGACCAGCCTGGCAAACATGGGTGAAACTCCATCTTTACTGAAAATACAAAAATTAGCCGGGCATGGTGGCACATGCCTGTAGTCCCAGCTACTCAGGAGGCTGAGGCAGAAGAATCATTTGAACCCCACAGGCAGAGGTTGCAGTGAGCCAACATCATGCCAATACACACTCCAGCCTCAGCGACGGAGCAAAACTTTGTCTCAAAAAAAATGAAACACAACAAAAAGAATGAGGAATTGGAGAGTTGGACATTGATGTCAGGGACCCTCTGAATATTCATGGGCTTATATTGGATAATATATAATAATATACTGATAAAAATAATGATATACAGTAAATGGAACAGATTACTCAATTTAAAAAAATTAATAGGAACTTTAAAAAGTACAATTTGAAGTTTTGAAACCATTTTATAGGGATAGGGAAGGGTATATACTGGGAATATGTATAGAAAAAATAGCCCTAAAAGCAGGGAGCCACAAACAGCAAAATAAAACTTGATATTGAGTGTTTTAACACTGAGTGTGGTCTAGATACTGGGTGTCACGTGGTCCTAAAGATCTGCCAAGTTCTTTCGCTCTGCTTCCCACTCTGATCATTATGATTCCTCCAAAACCTGGAAAAGAATGATGGCAGAGAATCTAAATCAGTTTTGGATAACAGTGATAGAAGCAGCAGCCCATCTAGAGTGGCTGCTGCCAAGATACTAGCTGCACTGGGGCAGCGTGGCCCAGGCTTCCTGCTCCACAGAGCAAGGCAGGCAGGAGCCCCACCCTCCCCGGTTGCTGCTGCAGCTGCCTAAGCCCACCGGTGGACCTCCCCGGGCTCAGAAATGCCTGCTGCCTCCGCCTGGCCTCTCCCTGCTTGCAGAGCCCACTGTGATCATGGAGCAAGGTTGAGGCTAAGCCCAGGTATTGTTGTGGCCTGGCCAGGTGGATGCACACTTTGGGCAGCACTGATATTGCTAGCCCCCTGCCACCTCAGCCCCCTCTGGACTTTGGGTGCCAACAAGCATGGAAGAGAAGCTGGGGATTGGGAGTGCTGAAGGCAGCCCAGCACTGGCCTGCAGTTGCCTCTTGGTCCAAGCAGCCTAAGCACCATGGACTGCAGCAGGAGCCAGACAGCCTCCTAGACAGAAGGGAGTGGGTCCCAGTGAAGCTCCAGGCCTTCAAGGGGAAGGCCTGAAGCCTGGGGACCAGGCCGCCATTCATTCCCGCAGACCAAAGAGGGAACTATGTTGCTTTTTCCTGGGCCAACCCATGGCAGCACACACCTCCCTCCTCTGAAGACCACAATAATTCTGGACTCAGCCATAGCAGAGCAGACATTGGGATGACCAGCTGTAGAGAGGAGCTACCCTCTCCAGGGCCTCCTCTCTGCTGAGAGCAGCAGACATCAGGATGACCAGCTACAGAAAAGAGCTACCCTCTCCAGAGCCTCCTCTCTGCTAAGAGCAGCAGACATCAAGATGGCCAGCTACAGAGAGGAGGTAGTTACAGAGTACTACCTCTCTGCTGAAAGTACCCTCTCTGCTGAAAGCTGAACCCTCATCAATATGACCTACCTGAAGAGAGGAACCACCCACTCGAGGGCCTCCTCTCTGCTGGAGCTGAACACTTGGCAGGACGACCTGCTTACAGAGAGGAGCCACCCACTGCAGGTCTCCTCTGAGCTGTTCTAACCTCAATAAATCTCCTTTTCATCTTGTTCACCCTCCACTTGTCTGTGTACCTCATTCTTCCTGGATGCAGAACAAGAACTCAGGCAAAGGTGCTACCAGCCACAGAGGTTTCCAGCCAGAAAAGCAACACCCCAGAAATCCTGTAACAATAGAACCAAAGCAGATGGGGGAATATTAAATGCCGCTAGGGGCCTACTTCATCCTCTCTGCCACATCTCAGATTCCTGCTGTGGCTTTGGTGGCCAGTTCTGCAAAAGTGTCCATTTACTTCACTCTAACATCTTGCCTTAGGTGCATACTGTGTTCTTTGCTTTCTACATTGGGAATTCTCTGAAGCTATGCACAACTGTAGGAGTTTGCTTACCTATACACATGCCATAGCAAGCTATTATGTTATGGAAATGGAACATTCAGGATCAGGTCCAACAGCCCAATCCAGAGAGAAATCCAGAGAGCACTGGTAAGATCCAGAAACAGATGGCTCACACTGCCATGCCACCTGCCTGTGTTATACCAATGCCATTTTCCCAACTCACACCTGTGGTCTCATAGAACAGGAAATGAATTACCCACAACCAAATACCAGAGGACAGAAACCTCAGGCTTGGTTTGTGGATCCGTAGACTTGATTTGTTGGTGTAAGCTGAAAATGGACTGCGCCACACAACAGCTTCACTCAAGATGGCTCCAAAGGACAGTGATGGGAGGGAGTAGAGACCAGTAGGCAGATCTGTGACCAGCACCCTTGATCATTCACTTTGATGGAGGAAGAAGTGGCCTGAGGTACACAGACTCCTAGAGAGTCACAGATTGCTGGCTGATTGGTCAAGGACCTGGAAGAGGCAGAATAGGAAACAGGCATACTGGAAACAGGTCTGGAGAAGAAGCACAGGAAGGGGCACAAAGAACACCTATCTTTGTGTCTGGTGTCAATGCCCACCAGAAAGTATCTACCACAAAGTAGGCCCTCAACAACCCTGTAGATGGGATGACTGGGATGAGTGGTCTAACTCGTCTCTTTTCTTGGTCACTCTAGTGCGAACTCAACAAGCCTGTGAATGGAGTGTCCATGGTGGCTGGGCTGGAAGACATGCATGGCCCATTACGATGGACTCCCTCTACCAAGGCTAGTCCCCACTACTGAACTGCCCAGCCTAACTCAACTAACACCGAGTCTGTGCTTGTTATGGTGCCATTCTTCAAGGAGCTCAGCCAGCCATCTGATGCCAAGTCAATTACACTGGACTCTGTCTACTCTGGAGAAAGCAGTAATTTGTTCTTACTGGAATTTATACCTCCTCTGGATATGTGTTTGTCTTCCTGGTCCACAATGCCTCTACCAATACCACCATTAGAGGGATAGTGAAGGCCTGATTTACCCAATGAGATCCCATGTAACATTGCCTCAGATTACTGGACCCCTGTTATGAAAAAGGACATGTGATTGGTTCTACCCTATAATGCCATGCCCAAAGCAGCCACCTTAATAGAATGATGAAATGGGATCTGGCAGGGGTGGTGGCTCATGGCTGTAATCCCAGCACTTTGAGAGGCTGAGGTGGGCAGATCACTTGAGATCAGGAGTTCGAGGCCAGCTTGGTCAACATGGTGAGACCCTGTTTCTACTAAAAATACAAAAATTAGGCCAGGCACAGTGGCTCACACCTGTAATCCAAGCACTTTGGAAAGTCAAATGCAGGTGGATCACAAGGTCAGGAGTTCTAGACCAGCCTGACCAACATGGTAGAGGCTCCCTGTCTCTACTAAAATACAAAAAAAGTAGCTGAGCATGATGGTGCACACCTGTAGTCCCAGCTACTCAGGAAGCTGAGGCAGGAGAATTGCTTGAACCCAGGAGGCAGAGGTTGCAGTGAGCCGAGATCATACCACTGCACTCCCACCTGGGAGACAGAGTGAGACTCCATATTAAAAAATAAATAAATAATTTAAAAATTAGCTGGGTATGGTGTTGTATGACTGTAGTCCCAGCCACTCAGGAGGCTGAGACAAGAGAATCGCTTGAACCCAGGAGGTGGAGGCCACAGTGAGCCAACATCACACCATTGCACTCCAGCCTGGGTGACAAAGCAAGACTCCATCTCAAAAAAGAAAAGAAATGGGCTGGGCATGGTGGTTAATGCCTGTAATCCCAACACTATGGGAGGCCCAGGAAGGAGGATTGTTTGAGCCCAGGAGTTCAAGACCAGTCTGAGCAAAATAGTGAGCTACAAAAAATTAAAATCAGTTGGGCATGGTGGCACATGGTACTTGGGAGGCTGAAGTGGGAGGATCACTTGAGCCCAGGAGGTCAAGACTGCAGTGAGCCATGATAGGCCTACTATACTCCAGCCTGGACAACAGAGTGAGTCTCAAAAAAAAAAAGAGGTGGAATGGCCTATTAACAGGCTCAGTTGAAATGCCTGCTCAGATACCACTGAGAAAATTGAAGCACTGGTCAGTTGCCACCAGGATGCAAGTTTTGTGCTGAGTCTATAGCCAGTAAGGTGCTTCGTCCCTAGTAGCTAAAATATATGGGTCCGGAAACCAAAAGTTGAAAAGAATGCCCCTTTACCACCACTCCCAATGAGTTACTTGCAGAATATATGCTTCTCATACCCACAATAGTAGTTTTGGCAAGGTCCTAGTCTCTGATAGGAGAGAGCAAAGTTACAATGAGTGCATGATCATTGGACTCCTCACACCAATGGAGCAATAGGTAAAAAACGAAAAGAATAAAAGAATTTCCACAGGCAGTGGATTACACATGGCCACATATTGTTTGTCAATGCAACAAGGGGGGAATCTATGTTCCCTCCCCCTTGAATCTGTCCTTTGTGACTTCTGTGACCAAGAGAATACAGTGGAAGTGATGGTATGACAGCTCCTGGCATAGCCCTCAAGAAGCCCCCCATTTCCTTTCAGTGCCTTTTTACTTACCTGCCCATCTGAACATATTGGCTGACAAACACACAGGCTGCAGATCAACGGGCTGAAGTGGTATCTCTTTTTGTTGTTGTTATTGTTGTTGTTTTGGTTTTTGGTTTTTTTTTTTTTTTTTTTTTTTTTGAGACAGAGTCTTATTCCGTCACCCAGGCTGGAGTGCAATGGGGTGATCTTGGCTCACTGCAACCCCCGCCTCCCAGGTTCAAGCGATTCTCCTGCCTCACCTCCTAAGTAGCTGGGATTAAAAGCGCTTATCACCATGCCTGGTTAATTTTTTTTTTTTTTGTATTTTTAGTAGAGACAGGGTTTTGCCATGTTGGCCAGGCTGGTCTCGAACTCCTGACCTCAGGTGATCCACCTGCCTTGGCCTCCCAAAGTTCTGGATTACATGCATGTGCCTCTGTGCCCAGCCTGAAGTGGTATCTCTTAAACAAGACTGTCAGTCCTCTTTCCCAAATGTCTCCTGAGGTATGTATCACTGGAGTCCACCTGCCTGGAGTGTGACTGTCTTGCTCTGCTCATTGTCATTTCTTGCTATGGCAGGGCAGCTCTTGCTACAAACCCTAATATTCAGAATGTCTACAGTCATTAGCAGCGGTACTGTCAGCTACTTCTTCTATGGAACACCATTACCAGCCTCCCATGGAATGGAAAAATGCCTTTGTTGATCATTCCTGGCTTTGAGTCAAGCAAGATGTCAGGAGCAGCAGCTTGGGGAGTGGCTGCTGCCTGCTAGTCCCCAGTCAGGACTGACATATGCGATCTGGTCTGTCGCTACTGCAGACATATCATTTGGAATAGCTACACTGATAAAGTTATTGGAAATATTTTTGTTTTTATATTATATATCCATGGAAATGATTTGCATAAAAAGATCTTTACATGCCAAGTAAAACATTCCCACCATTCTCAGGTTGATACCAAATGATTGCTTTTGCAGCAGTAAACATCCCACTTTGGGTCAGTCTTGTTATTGTCATTGTTTTTGTTATTAGGACCAACTATACAACAGCAAAGCCAGGATTTATGAAAGAAATAATTGACAAGCTGAACTTCATTAAAATTAAAAGCTCCTGCTCTGGAAAAGACACTGTCAAGAGAATGAGAAAATGAGCCATAGACAGAGAAAAAACATTTGCAAAAGAGGAATCTGATAAAGGACTATTATCCAAAATAGACAAAACATTTTAAAGACTCAACAATAAGAAAATGAGCAACCTGACTGAAAATAGGCAAAAGACCTGCACAGACACTTTGCCAAAGAAGATACAAGACAGCAAATTCACATATGAAAAGATGCTCAACAAACATATGATATTAGGGAAATGCAAATTAAAAAAACAACAAGGCCAAGAATGGTGGCTCATGCTTATATCCCCAGTACTTTGGGAGGCTAAGGACGGCGGGTGGATCCCTTGAGCATAGGAGGTCGAGACCAGTCTAGGCAACATGGTAAAACCCTATCTCTACAAAAAATAAAAATAAATAAAAATGAGATACTACTACACCCCTATTAGAATAGAGAAAATCTAAAACCCCAAATGCTGATGAGGATGTGGAACAATAGGAACTCTCATTCATTGCTGGTAGGAATACAAAATGGTACAGCCACTATAGAAGACAGTTTGCAAAATTAATATACTCTTATTATCTGATCTAGCAACCATACACCTTGGTTTTAAATATTTACTCAAAGAAAGTGAAAAATTATGTCCACACAGAAACCTGCACATAAGTGTTTGTAGCAGCTTTATCTATACTTGTCACTACTTAGAAGCAACCATGATGTTCTTCGGTGGGTAAGTGGATAAACTGTGGCATGCCCAGATGATGGCATATTATTCAGCACTAAAAAGAGAAGAGCAGGTGGGCGTGATGGTGAACGCCTGTAATCCCAGCAGTTTGTGAGACTGAGGCGGACAGATCACTTGAGGTCAGGAGTTTGAGACCAGCCTGGCCAACACAGCAAAACCTGTCTCTATTAAAAATACAGAAATTAGCCAGGTGTGGTGGCATGCACCTATAATCCCAGCTACTCAGGAGGCTGAAGTATGAGAATCACTTGAACCCGGTAGGTGGAGGTTTCAACAAGCCAAGATCATGTCACTGCACTTCAGCCTGGGTGACAGAGTGAGACTACATCTCAAAATAAATAAATAAACAAACAAATAGAAGAGCTATCCAGTAATGGGAAGACATGAGGAATGTGAAATGCATATTACCAGGTGAAAGAAATCTATCTGAAAAGGCTACATATTGTATGATTCCAACTACATGACATTCTGGGAAAGGCAAAACTATGGAGACAGAAGATAGGGGTTTCCAGGGGTTGGGGGAAAGGAGGCATTTTAGGGCAGTGAAACTATTCCATATGATACTATCATAGTGGGTACACATACACCAAGAGTGAACCCTAATGCAGATTATGGACTTTGAGTGCTAATGATGTGTGTCAATGTAGATTCACCAATAGTAACAAATACACTTTAGTGTTGCATATTGATAGTGGGAGTGGTTGCGCATGGGTAGGGGCAGGAGGTTTATGGGAACTCTATGTACTTGTACTTTCTTTTTTTATGAAGCAGAGTCTTGCTCTGTCACCTAGGCTGGAATGCAGTGGTGCAATCATGGCTCACCACAGCCTCGACCTCCCAGGCTCAAGCCATCCTCCCACCTCAGCCTTCTGAGTAGCTGACATTACGGCCGTGTGATACCACACCTGGCCAATTTTTTGTAAAGACACGGTTTCACCATGTTGCCCAGGCTGGTCTCCAACTCCTGACCTCAGGTGATCCACCTGCCTCGGCCTCCCAAAGTACTGGGATTATAGCTGTGAGCTACCAATCCTGGCTGCAGACTTAAAACTGCTGTAACAAACAAAGTCTATTTTTAAAAAAGGGGTGGGGTGGGGGATGGGCATGGTGGCTCACGCCTGTAATCCCAGCACTTTGGGAGGCCAAGGTGGGCGAATCACGAGGTCAAGAGATGAAGACCATCCTGGCCAACACGGTGAAACCCCTTCTCTACTAATAGAAAAATTAGCCAGGTGTGGTGGCATGTGCCTGTGGTCCCAGCTACTCGGGAGGCTGAGGTGGAAGAATCACTTGAACCCAGGAGGCGGAGGTTGCAGTGAGCCGAGATTGTACCACTGCACTCCAGCCTAGCAGCAGAGCAAGACTCCGTCTCAAAAAAAGAAAAAAAAAAGAAAGAAACTATGAAAGAGCTTTACATGTGTCCTCACATTCCTCCTCTTTGAAGCCCTGAAGCTGTTTGTATGTTTAAAAGCCCTTTCATACAAGAGTCTTGAGTGACAGTAGAAACGTGAATTCAAACCACATAAAAAGAGTTTGAAACAGCTGAGTGCACTGATTGAGGTTCACTGCTAAGTGCGTGTCCCTAATTAGGCCAGCTTCCTTGGATCTTGCACCTCAATGTGAATGTGAGAATACTGAAAGAGCAGCACCTCGAAAATGTGATTCCTTTATTCTTATTTCTTACTTCCATAGTGATAAACTGGTAAGTTTTCAAGACTGTTGTCACAGTAAACCCAATGATGCTAGAGGGAGTATAACTTTGGAAGTCAGGTAGTGACTTGTACTGAATAAATAGGAGGAAAGATGTTGCAGGCCCAGAGACTTGTGAAAAAAAAAAAAAAAAATGTGTTCTGAATCAGGAGACTTCAGGCAGCAAACTTAGTGGTACTAACAGAGGAAGGGCCCAGAGCTGATGGAAGATCCATGTGATTCACAGAGAGGTTCTCAAGACCAGATTTCTGCCCAGTATGGAAGACTCAAATGAATGATTCAGTGTGGATATTCCGAAGGGTCACAGCTAGAACCAAAGATACATGAAGAAGATTTTTATAAAATAGAAGAAAACTTCACCTTTGCCCTCTGAAAGGTTCACTGAGAATCAACTGACAAAAGACCGATTAACAGGAGAAAAGGCCTACAAATGTATTAACATGTACACAGGAGAATCACAGCATCATTGCCCTGCCACACAATGAGGTGCAGATGGTTATATACCTTTCTTCTTAGGGGAGAGGAAGTTAGGGACGTATGGATGATTTTAGAGGGCTAGTACATGATTTTTAGGGGAATTCAATGGGCTTCAAGAGCATAGAGTGGCCTGGGACAAAGTCTGCTGGGCCAGAAGAACAGACAATAATTTGCGACAAGTCTGTCCAGGTGTGCTGACAGACTACAGTCTTTCTCTCTGCGATACGAATTTAGTTAATGATCAGGAAAGTGACCAGAGGTAACTTTTCTCCTTTGGCAGGTCCTGACATTAGGCAGATAAGAGAACTGCAGAGAACCATTCCATGCTGTGCTCTGGGAGAGACAGAGAATTGCGAGAGGAGTAGGCAGAGGTCAGAAAGACCTGGGGAAATTTCTTCAGGTCAGCAGGTCAAAATACCATAGCTCCTATTGGTTCTGTTTTTCTAGAGAACCTTAATACAACGATTGTTAAAGCCAGAAAGAAAAAAGGGGTAATGAGACAAACTGCACCCTCTGATAAAGTTTCTGCCACATCTCATTTACTAAAGTAATCATATGGCCATGCCCCACCCCAGTAAGTGTGGTGGCAATTCTACCCTATGCCTGAAAGAAGGATAACCAGAAATATTTGGTGAACAGCACTAGTGATCACCTCACACTTTACTACCTGCATAGGGGAAGAAATGGGCCCATCGTGATGTTCATTCGTTAACAAGGTAACTCTTTTACCTTATTAAAATGTTTGTAATAAGGTAACTCTTTTACCTTATTAGTGTCAGGTTGAATGGAGTTTCTATCCAGTGTTGTTTCCCTTCAGCCTGAAAAACTTTCTTTAGCATTTTTTCTAATGCAGGTTTGCAGTGACAAATTCTCTTACCTTTTATTTATAAAGGGTCTTTTCATTTTGTCTCACTCTTGAAGGGTATTTTTTCTGGGTAGAGAATTATGCACTGACAGGTTTTTTTTTCCTTTCAGAATTTAAAATATATGGTTCCAGCGTCTGCCTGCCTCCATGGTTTCTGATGATGAAGTCATTTGTGGCAGTGCTCCCTGTATGTGATGGATCATTTCCCTTCGCCTGCTCTTTGTCTTTGGTTTTCAGCAGGTTGACTGGGACATGGCTAACTGTGGTTTACTTTGTTCTTATCCTTTTTTACTTTCTTGAAATATTTTTTCCCCACTCCATCATATCTCTCCTCTTTTTAGAATTCCAATTACATATATATCAGACCTTGTTGTATTTTCCCCCAGGTCACTCAGGATCTGTTTACTTTTAAAATCTTTTTTTTCTTCTGTGCTCTTTAGGTTAGACAGTTTCTCTTTATGCATCTTCCAAACATGTCATTTTTTGGTTCTAAAATTTTCACTTGGTTTGTTTTCATTGTTTATGTTTCTCTGCTGAGGTTTCCTATTTGCTCATTCATTGCAAGCATATTTTCTTTACGTCGTTGAGCATGAATAGCTGTATCAGTAGCTGTATTAAAAATCCTGTTTACCAATTCCAGCATCCAGGTCATCCTGGGATTAGTCTCTATCAGTGGACCTCTTTCTTGTATATGGACCTTGTTTTCCTGTGTGTTTCTATGTCTAGCAATTTTGGATAATATTCTAGATATTAGGAATAATACATGGCAAGACTCTAGATTCATTATATTTTTTGAAGATTATTGACTTTTTTGTTTGCTATGAGTAGTTGACTTGGGTGAAGTCAAACTCTAAATTCTATCTCCTCTGTGGTGGTCAGCAACTGAAATCTCAGTTTGGTCAGTGCAACAGTGGGCCCTGGATAGTCTCAACTTTGTTGTTGAAAAGATACACCCCTGCATTAGGACAAGGGCTACTGAAGAAAACAAACAAAAGAAGAAAAGGAAAGGAGAGGAGAGGAGAGTCTGGGCATGGTGGCTCATGCCCATAATTCTAGAACTTTGGGAGGCTGAGGTGGGTGGATGGAACACTTCAAGTCAGGAGTTCCAGACCAGCCTGGCCAACATGGCAAAACCCCTCTCTACTGAAAATACAAAAAAATTAGCTGGATGTGGTGGTGTCCACCTGTAGTTCCAGCTACTCAGGAGGCTGAGGCAGGAGAATCACTTGAACCCAGGAAGTGGAGGTTGCAGTGAGCCAAGACTGCACCATTGCACTGCATCCTGGGTGACAAGAGTGAAACTCCATCTCAAAAAAAAAAAAAGAAAAGAAAAGAAAAGAAAGAGAACATAGACCTTGCATGTATATAAATTAATACTAAAGGGCTAGAAATAATATTCCAAAATGTCAAAGTTCACTGACTACTCTAGGATTATGGATGATTTCTATTTCTTTTCTTCCTTTATCTGTGTTTTATCATTCTAAAATGAATACATCTTATTTGTGAAATAAAATTTTTTTTTTTTTTTTTTTGAGAGGGAGTTTCGCTCTTGTTACCCAGGCTGAAGTGCAATGGCACGATCTCAGCTCACTGTGAGCTCTGCCTCCTGGGTTCAGGCAATTCTCCTGCCTCAGCCTCCCGAATAGCTGGGATTACAGGCACGCGCCACCATGCCCAGCTAATTTTTTGTATTTTTAGTAGAGACGGGGTTTCACCATGTTGACCAGGATGGTCTCGATCTCTTGACCTCGTGATCCACCCTCCTCGGCCTCCCAAAGTGCTGGGATTACAGGCTTGAGCCACCGCGCCCGGCCGAAATAAAAATTTTTAAAACAAAATAAATAAGCCCAACAACAAAAGGTAGGAAGGGAAAGAAGTCTGGAAACACAAGAATAAAATTAGCACTATCTAGGAAAAAGGCAGAAAATGATATGCTGGATCATGTGGTGGGCATTGAAGGCCACGCCTCAGAGTCTGGGAGAATTCTAAGAACACAGGTGGGAACTTTTCCTTCTCTGGTCCTGCGTATTTACTCGGACAAGGTCTCACTATTTGCTTAGGTTGGTCTATAACTCATGAGCACACGATCCTCCCACCCCTACCTCCCACTGCCACTGCTCTCAGCCAGTATGCAGCATTTTATTATCTACCTGGATCACCACTGACAATAATTAGAATTCTCCTCCTTCTTCTTCTTCTTTTTCTTCTTCTTCTTCTTCTTCCTTCTTCTTCTTCCTTCTTCTTCTCCTTCTTCTCCTCCTTCTCCTTCTCCTTCTCTTTTCTTCTTCTTTTTCTTTTGAGACAGAGTCTTGTTCTTTTTGCCCAGGCTGGAGTGTAATGGTGCAATCTTGCCTCACTGCAACCCTATCTCTGCCACCCAGGTATAAGCAATTCTCCTGCCTCAGCCTCCCAAGTACCTGGGATTACAGGCATGTGCCACCACGCCCAGCTAATTTTTGTATTTTTAGTAAAGACGGTGTTTCTCCATGTTGATCAGGCTGGTCTCAAACTCCCAACCTCAGGTGATCCACCTGCCTTGGCCTCCCATAGAGTTCTTCTTAAGGCTCCTTCTTAAATCCTCTGTGTGCACTTCAAGTGTTTGAAAATGAAAGATCACACCACTGCACTCCAGCCTGGGTGACAGAGCAAAGACCTGTCTCAACCAGAGAAGAAAATAAAAATACAATAGAACACTAACTTGAATAAGGTAATCTTTGGAAGGAGACAAAGATTTGAGTGCTTCTGGGTAAGCCACCTATACTATAATCAATAACAATGTATGAAGTTGATCTTTTATGCAGTAGTTGAGGAAAAAATTAAAGGCAAGAACAAAAACCAGAACTCTAGGTCTCAAATCTCCCCTACAAAGCATCTCTTTGAAAAATGATCCATTTCACCACCAGCCAACTGTATGATCCTGGCTTTAATCTTTTTCCCTAGAGTCTCATTTTCCTCACAGCAAAATGGGGATGGATATAAATTTGGTCAAGGTGGGAACTGTAACATTGGACCAGTCGACTTCCAAGACACCATCCAGCCCCAGCATTCTATAATTTCAGGATTCTGGGGAGTCCATGAACGTCATTTCAGTCCCACATGCTGGTTCTTCTGCCTGTTTTGTGGTAGAAAACTGACTGCAAAACATGACGGACCCAAGGTAAGTTTTAATAAATATAAAGAGAGGGGACGCTTGCCTTGACCATGATGCAAAATAAAACTCATTTATAAAAGAAATAGGCCTCATTCGAAGAAATAAATCATTCTCCCTGCTAATATATTTCCTGCTAGTTTCCCTTGAAGCTTTGTTATTCATTTTTCCCACCATCAATAAATAAGAACTGTTTGTTACATATGTAACAACATAGTGTTTTCCTTCTAAACTATTGTACATTGTTTGGTAGGGGGCAATATTCTTCCCACCTGTTCTGATTGGCATTGGTGTTCATAGAGGAAAAAAAAAAAAGCCTTTCCACTCGGGTTTATTCGGAGAGAGTTAACAACTGATTTTACATGGATGCCTTTAAAAGAAAAAGAACAACATGGCCTGAAGCACTTCTAGCACAGGGTGTGGAAGCATTTGATGTCCTGGTGCTTGTTCATAAAAGAATGTTGTTTTGAAATGTACAGTGAAGTCAGGGAAAGAGATCCAAAGAAAGTTCCCATTGAGACAAAATCAAATCAACCTGCCACCCTGCAAACACTTCCCTCCTGGACCAGTGGGTACCTTGGCGCTGTGCCCACCATCTGGGTTCAGAACCCCAGTGAGGCCCCAGCATTGCTGCCTGCAGTGATGTGTGAACACAGGGCGTCTCCCCAGTCAGGAGCACTCACTGGCAGGAAGAGACATATTTTGTCAATGGTGATACAGGGTCTCTGAAGGTATTTTGTGAAAGTGTCTTTACCCAGGTATCTGCCCCTCCCCACAAACCTCAGTAATTTTCTTTTTTTTTCCTTTCTTCCTTTTTTTTTTTTTTGAGATGGAGTCTCTCTCCCTCTGTTGCCCAGGCTGGAGTGCAGTGGCGCGATCTGGGCTCACTGCCACCTCTGCTTCCCAGGTTCCAGTGATTTTCCTGCCTCAGCCTCCCTGGTAACTGGGATTATAGGCACCCACCACCACACCTGGCTGATTTTTGAATTTTTAGTAGAGATGGTGTTTCACCACATTGGCCAGGCTGGTCTCAAACTTCTGACATCAGGTCATCAGCCCACCTCGGCCTCCCAAAGTGCTAGGATTACAGGCATGAGCCACTGCATCTGGCCTGGATCACTTTTTTCTTTATAGTCAAATAAAATGTCTTGAGTCCCAATGCAGGGCCAGAACTATGATGAGACAAGTGAGACACGATATTTAGGGGTATGGCCCAAAACTCAGCAATCAAACTAAATCATGTTGTACTGCAATATTTTAAAGGTCAAAATTAACACAAAACACCATAATTAATAAACTTTCAGAATACTAAATAGAGACAGGATTTATAACATGGCTCAGCCACATTGGAACCTGTGGTAAAAGGAAAAATCATTAATGCCAATCCTGTCTTTATTTAACATTTTGATAGTTCATCACAGATTTGAGGTCAGTTCAAGACCAGCCTGGCCAACATGGAGAAACCCCGTCTCTACTAAACATACAAAAATTAGCCAGGCATGGTGGCAGGTGTCTGTAATCCCAGTTATTCAGGAGGCTGAGGCAGGAGAATTGCTTGAGTCCGGGAGGCAAAGGTTGCAGTGAGTCAAGATTGAACCACTGTACTCCAGCCTGGGCAACAGATCAAGACTCCATCTCAAAAATAAATATAAATAAATAGAAACTCTTTTAATGTACCTATGACCTGGAAGCGACCGCCTCTTATGTCTCCCTAAAATGTGTAAAACCAAGCTGTAGCCTGACCACCTTGGGCACATGTTCTCAGGACCTCCTGGGACTGTGTTACTAGCCATTGGTCACTCATACTTGGCTCAGGATAAATCCCTTTAAATGTTTTACAGAGTTTGACTTTTTCATTAACATCCTAATAATATAAGACAATATATGGGAGCCCTTCACTCATATCTTTTTTTCCAGGACCACAAACCCCTTCTCAAGGTCTATGCACATAATTCCATGGCTTCTTTCTCTTTTCTATAATGCATAATTGAACTCTTCTTTATCTAAACCTCTTCTTCTAGGTAATGTCCATGAGCCATTTGCCTCTGTTAGGCAAGCAGACCCATTAAAAAGGTTTCCCCAGGCTGGGTATGGTGGCTCACGTCTATAATCCCTGCTTTGTCTGCATCACGAGAACCTCGGTCTCCCCATCCCACCTTGTTTTAACTCAAGCATTTCTTTCCATTGACTTCAAGTCTTTAGACAAAGCTTAACTTTGGTAGGCAGATCCCTTGAGCTCAGGAGTTCAAGACCAGCTTGGGCAACATGGTGAACCCCATCTCTACGAAAAAAAAAAAAAATTACCTGGGCATGGAGGCACATACCTGTAGTTCCAGCTACTTGATAGGCTGAGGTGAGAGGATCACCTGAGCCCAGGAGGTCAAGGTTACAGTGAGCCGTGATTGAACCACTACACTCCTGTCTCAAAAAAAAAAAAAAAAAAAGTCTCTCTTCAAATGTAGGAGACACTCCCTCTGTGGAATTTTGCCACAAGGCCAACTGTCAACAACTGCTGCCACTTTAATGCAAACCCTCTTCTACCTCCCTGTTACGCACAGGATTTAGTCACCTGTGCGCAGGTCCTGAGGTCACCAGTTGTAAGGGCTGTGTCTTTTTCATCTTCATCCTCAGTCCTGAGAGCTGGGCCTGGCACAGAGCAATTGCTGGGTGAAGATGCGCAAAGCCACCACATCATTGCCAGGGGTGGGTCCGTGGGGTGGCCCAGGGGACAGTAATGGAGAGGGAGATTATGGACAGGCACACAGCTAGGATGTGGCTCATTCTAAGTTTTTTGGTTCCAGAGCCCCAAAGGTCTTCCAGGAAGAATCTAATTCTACCTGCTCCTGCCTGTGTATGCTGGTGCCCCAGGCCCCCATTAAACACCACACCAAGACTCCTCCCCAGAAGATGCTCCTGACTCCACAGCACAAAAACCAAAGCCACCTGAGTCTGCTGAGGTGGGGAGAGAAGCGAGAAGAGCCTGGAATCTATAAACCAGAAATAAAATCCTAAGCACCACAACCAACTGAACGGACCCCCTCTGGGCCAAGAGGACCCCTGAGAAACCCAACAAATTGAATTCCTGGCCATGACGGGACACACTTTGCTCTATCTGCACCCTTTTGGAGGTTAGGCACAGCTGACCAGCATTAACATTAAAATAGCGATCCATCCTAAGACTGACAAAACAGACTCTTTGTGGCAATAAGATACCAAATTCCAACCTGACTCTGGTCTAGAATCACATGACAGATAGCAGACCCTGAAGGAAATAAAATTATTTTGCCTCAAAATGTGTTCCTTTCACATCTTTTGAAATGGCCCTCAAAGCCATCACCATCTTCTGTTGAGGAAACTCGCACCTGTAGAGAATCTCCATTAATGCAGCCAGGGCTTTCCTTTCTAGGTCTTTTCTGGATCTAAGAGAGAGGACCTAAGAGTAACACTTTATAAGGTCTGAAAAGAGTCATTTGCCATCTATTCTCTCTGAAGGCTGCTACCTGGAAGCTTTGTCTACATCACAAGAACCTCGGTCTCCACATCCCACCATATTTTAACTCAAGCATTTCTTTCCATTGACTTCAAGTCTTTAGACAAAGCTTAAATCTTTCAACCAATTGCCAATCAGAAAATCTTTAAATCATGGGCGTGGTGGCACACACCTGTAATCCCAGCTACTCGGGAGGCTGAAAATCATCACTTGAACCCAGGAAGCCGAGAGGCAGAGATTACAGTGAGCCAAGATTGCGCCACTGCACTCCAGCTTGGGCGACAGAGGGAGACTCTGCCTGAAAAAAAAAGAAAAGAAAGAAAGAGAGAGAGAGAGAGAGAGAGAGAGAGAGAAAGAAAGAAAGAAAAGAAAATGTTTGAATCCACCTATGATCTGTAAACCCCATCCCCTCACTGTATACCCCGCTAACCTCCCCTCACTTTAAAGATACCCCACCTTTCCAGCAGAACAAATGTATACTTTATATGTACTGATTTATGTATTTACCTGTAACTTTGTCTCCCTAAAATGTATAAAACCAAACTAATCCAACTGCCTGGGGCACTTTCTCAGGACCTCTTGAGGCTGTTCCCCAGGCCATGGTCACTCATGCTGACTCAGAATAAACCCTTTCAAATATTTTACAGAATTTGATTTTTCTATTGACAAATCCCTGCTCCATGGCCAGGCTTGGTGACTTAAGGTTATAATCCAAGTACTCTAGGAGACTGAGGTGGGAGGATCACTTAAGGTCAGGATTTTCCAGCCTCTGCAACATAGTGAGGCTCTTGTCTATACAAAATAAAGCTGGTGGGGGGAGGCGGGGGAGGGGGGCGTGAGCAGTGGCCTACTCATGTAATCCCAGCACTTTGGGAGGCTGAGGCAGGTGGATCATGAGGTCAGGAGTTTGAGACCAGGCTGGCTAACATGGTGAAACCCCATCTCTACTAAACATACAAAAATTTGCTGGATGTGGGGGGCACGTACCTGTAATCCCAGCTACCAGGGAGGCTGAGGTAGAAGAATTGCTTGAACCCGTGAGGCAGAGGTTGCAGTAAGCTGAGATCCCACCACTGTACTCCAGCCTGGGTGAAGCAAGACTCTGTCTCAAAAAAAAAGTAAAAAATTAGCTGGGCATGGTGGTGTGCACTTGTAATCTCAGCTACTCAGGAGGCTGAGGAAGGAAGATTGCTTGAACCCAGGAACTAGAGGCTGCAATGAGTTAGAACTGTGCCACTGCACTCCAGCCTGGCAACAGACTGAGGCCCTGTTTCTTAAAAAAGAAAAAGAAAAGAAGAAAAAACCCCTGCTCCCTTGCAGCATAATCCCGTGTGTTATAGACTCTCTCCAGGCATCAGTTTCAGCCTCTCTGGAATAGGATCATACGTAATACGATCTCCCGTGGTTACTGTTATGAGAGTTAAATGAGATATGACATTCAGGGCACTTAGAAGAGTGCCTGGCACATGATAAGCCTTCCGTAGACATCAGCCACTCTCGTTTCCTCGTGGCCTGTGGGGAGTTTATCTTTCAGGGTAGAGAAGGCAGACAGAGCATCGGATTGTCTTCCTGTGTCTGAGACCCTGGGCTGAGGATATACTCCGTGATTCACTCTTGGTTGCCTCGGGTGTTTTCATTCCCAATAGCATTAGAGGAATTGGAGGCCCTGAAAAAAGATCTCTTTGGTCCAAAGAAAAAGAAACTTTACATGCAAGTGACCTTTAAGGCCTGAGCAATGGGAGTCAAGTGTACACAAACATCGCTGGAGACAGATCCACGGCTTCAGAGGCAAACCCCAAGCTCCCTCCCCTGAGGGCGGGCCTGGAGTGGAGTGTGTTCAAGTGATAGTAACATAAAGAGGCAGAAAGACTGTCTGCTTCAGGGTTTGCATAAAACTTGGGCTTTGGTGCATTTTCTTATTTCCAGGAAGAAGGCTTTGTGGGAGTATTGGAGTCATGATGGCCTTTTCAAAGCATGGATCACACCGATGGGGAAGAGCCCCATCCCCGCAAGGAAGGGCCTAAGGTGCAGGCAGAATCCTTCACAGTAGGAAGGGAAGAAGCAATGTTCCCTGTCTATCCTCCATGTCAGTAAGAATTCCTTCTTGCAACAGCCGATGACTAGTTTAAACCCTGAAGACCAGTGCCGGCTGTTAGATCCTCCCTACTTTCCATCCCCAGCCCTACCATCCTGTCCCCCTTCCTTTACTGGCTTGAAAGAGCCTATCAGAGTCCAGTGCCTGCATATGGGCCCCCGCAGGGAACTGCTGGGACTCAGCCAGGCAGCACCATCACCTCCCAGGCAGCAAACAAGACCCCAAGACACAGTCTGATGTAAGCTCTACAAAACTCCAGAGCCAGCTGGCCTTACCTACCTCAGAAACAAATGCCAGGAAACTCTGGCTGGCCCGCCAAGTCCCCAGGACTGAAAGGATGGAGGACTTGCTGACATGTGCCTTTGTGCTTCGTTGCTCTGCTCTCCGCCTCCCCTTCCCAGCCTGCAGGCTACACCATGTCCCAGCATAGCAGGCTGGATCCACACAATGCTCAGCACTAGTCTGGGCAAACCAGCTCCAAAGGACCAGTGGTTTCCTACAGGGCCAGGTCTCCAAAGGCTGCTTGGAATGTGCTGGGTGGTCCTGGATCCCAGTGCCAGGAGCTGGATGAGAGGGCCTGTGACCCACTCCTCATCAGAAAGGAAAGAGGGCTCTACTCTTCCATCCAAAGGCCACAGTTCATTTCTTTCTTCTTTTGGAGACAGGGCCTGGCTCTGTCGCCCAGGCTGGAGTGCAGTGGCAAAATTTCAGTTCACTGCAGTCTCCACCTCCCAGATTCAAGTGATCTTCCACCTCAGCTTCCCAAGAAGCTGGGACCAGGACCACAGGCACGCACCACCATGCCCAGCTAATTTTTTTTTTTAGAACTAGGCTTTCGCCATGTTGCTTAGGTTGGTCTTGAACTCCTGGGCTCAAGTGATATTCCCACCTCAGCCTCCTGAGTAGCTGGGACCACAGGCATGCACAACCATGCCTGGCTAATTTTTGTATATATATATATTTTTTTTTTGGTAGAGATGGGGTTTCGACATGTTGCCTAGGCTGGTCTTGAACTCCTGGGCTCAAGTGATCTGACTGCCTAAGTCTCCCAAAGTGCTGGGATTACAGGCATGAGCCACCGCGCCTGACCCCACACTTCATCTCTTAGTGAAAACCATCCCAGCCTGCCAAGGCTGCACTTTGCTTTTCTCCTCCCTTCTTCATGAAGGGTGTGCCAGTACATCATTGTAACCCAAATGTCTGGACCACCTCAGGCTTTCATCAGCATCACAGTCAGTCAGTGTCATTATAGCAACTGAGAGCAATGGAGAAGACCCCTCTCAACAGCAGTCCCTGGGGAGACACCCAAAGAGTTCGGGCTTTTCCACAGTGAAATGTGTTAACAGTCATTCCTCTGTCTCTCTTATCCCGTCACGATCTTCACGAGTCCCCATACTCCAAGACAGCCTTAAGTCTCTTTTTTCTCTTCTCTCGCCACCAAGTATGTTCAACCCGTGGTCCACGGACTACATGCAGCCCAGGATGGCTTTGAATGCAGCCCAACATAAATTCATAAACTTTCTTAAAACATTATGAGATTTGGCCGGGCGTGGTGGTTCACTCCTGTAATCCCAGCACTTTGGGAGGCCACGGTGGGTGGATTACTTGAGGTCAGGAGTTCAAGACCAGCCTGGCCAACATGGCAAAACCCCATCTCTACTAAAAATACAAAAATTAGCTGGGCATGGTGGTGCACACCTGTAATCCTAGCTACTCGGAAGGCTGAGGCAGGAGAATTGCTTGAACCCAGGAGGAGGAGGTTGCAGTGAGCTGAGATCATGCCTCTGCACTCCAATCTAGGCAACAGATTGAGACTGTGTCTCAAAAAATATATATGAGATTCGTTTGTGATTATTTTTAAGCTTATCAGCTATCATCAGTGTTCATGTATTTTCTGTGGGGCCTAGGACAATTCTTATTCTTCTGAAATGGTCCAGGGAAGCCCAAAGATTGGACATCCCTGCTGTATACTGACTCCTAAGCCACCCCCACCTGCTGGTCAGAGAGCAGGGTCTGCTTCCATTCATTCCTTCCACCTGAAAATTCCTTTAAAGTCTCTACTTCAGGCCTTTCTGCAGCTAATCCTAATCCCCATACAAAAGGCTTATGAACCCCTCAAAAGCAGACACCCAATTTTCCAGCTCCCCACCCTGTGACTCCATGCCTGTGTGAGTGATCTCGCCTGTCTTTACCTCTGTCACTTGTCAATGTGCAAAGCATGTTTTCTAATGATGCAAACACCTCAATTCTGAAATCTTACTGAAGGTCAAACATTTACTCAGCCATTAAAACTCTCTGTGCTAGAGTAATTTACATTTGTATTTGCAAGGAAAATATAGTGCACCTGGTAGACAGCATTTAATGGCTTTTTTCCATTAACTCAAGTGGGCAAAAAGGGAGTACCACAGCCAAATCCAACAAACCCTGGTGGTCTTTCTCTGCCTACCAAAAGAAACACCTGTACCATCCCTATGCTCTCCCCCACCTCCCAAATTCAAGCCCCATCTCATCTTGTAGAGTTTTGTGAGCATCAGCCCTTGGTGAGGAGGGGGCACCCCAGGCCTGAAAGGTTCCATGGCGTGGATTCTCAGCTGAAGTCCTGCATTCCTGAGAATCCCAACTGTGCTGAGGTCAATGCAGGACGGGGGTGGGAGCTGAGCTTAAACGCCGACTGGCGGGAAGGTCTTTTCCATTTGGTAGCCATCAGACGTAAGCCAGACCATCTCCGGGGATGAGCTGGAAGTGAAGGTGAGTTTTTCCATATGTCTCCCATGAAAATTGAAAATGATTCTCTAATGCACTCCAGAATCTCTCCAAAACATTTTTATGGTTTCAAAAAGGGAAAGGAAAATATACGCCCAGTTGAACATCATGGGGTTTCTAATCCAAATGGACAAGGCAGGAGGGCAATTTGGGCCTGATGTTAAGTCAAAGAGGGAGCCCAGTGGGCAGCAGGTGGGGCTGAGTCCACTGGACATTGACTGAGCACAATTTGTTGAGGGGGATGGCATGCAGTACCCCTGGAAATGCCAAACCTTCCCACTGTTTGATGAGGGGAGAGAGGCTGGTAATCTGAGAGATCATTCAAAATAATTTTCTCAGTACTTACTAAGGGATTTTGCATTTGAGGTACAAGAAGGTTTGGGGAAAGAAAATGAATTGCAATTTTCCTACCAGGACTGGCATTGCCCAGTGGAATAGCTGACCATCTTCCCCCTCTTCACTGCTCCAAAATACAGCCCATCTCATAGAGATTGGCAATTCCACTGTTAGGGATTCTTTTCTTTGGATTCCATTTTTTTTGAGGCAGAGTCTCGCTCTGTCACCCAGGCTGGAGTACAGTGGCACAATCTTGGCTTAGTGCAGACTCTGCCTCCTGGGTTCAAGTGATTCTCATGCCTCAGCCTCCCCAGTAGCTGGGACTACAGGCATGTGCCAACACACCCCACTAATTTTTTTTGTATTTTTTCTTTTTAGTAGAAATGGAGTTTCACTGTATTGGCTAGACTGGTCTTGAACTCCTGGCCTCAAGTGATCTGCCCAGCTTGGTCTCCCAAAATGTGGGGATTACAGGCATGAGCCACCACACCCAGCCTAAACATATTAACAAACATAGGAAGAGAACGAATTTCTTTAAAATCCCCCAAAGATGAAGAGCTACATTTTATTTCCAGGCTGCTCTGGTGCTTCTACAGGAGAGTGTGGGGTGCACAGTTTCAGGATGAGTCAGGTCATTCTTTTTATTTCTAACTATAAAATTAATATATGCTTTGCTGAATATTCATGGATGAAAAAATGTGATGTTTTGATTTCACTTTAAAAGAACACAGAAGATAGGTGAGTAGGTGGGGATACAGATGAAATGAGCCTGGCGATGAGTAATATTTAAAAGTAAATATTTAAAAGTAAATATTTGGTTACTTTCCCAGTTCACTATCTTCCTGTATTGACCAGTGAGAGACATGCAAGTCAGGCCTCAACACAAGGGTTTTCCATCCCAGACACGTAGATTCCACTGAGCTCTGTGATTAGGGCAGGAAACCAGTTCCCACTTCCCCCATTTTGGGGGCTGGAAAATGCTATTTACCCTCATTGCGAAGATCAAAGTGTGAACTGCTGTCCCTACCACAACCCCCAGGACACATATGAACAGCTCTATTTGGCAGCTGTAGCTACCATTAGCTTGAAATCTGTTGAAATAGAAAAGTTTGATGGAGAGGAGATGCGAATTCCAACCCTGAGTTCCAAGTGTGCTTCGCGTGGATGAGGACGAGCAAAGGAGCATAAGCAAGTCTGAAACTGCACCTCGGCGCCATCACACCACCAAGACTGAGACAGGAACGGGACAGGGCACCATCAAATATGGCAGCTCATGGGAGGCTGCTGGTGTGCACACAGCCAGGCTTCCTGGCAGATCCCAGGACCCTCATGTGCCAAAAGCCACTGGGCGGTCAGCCGTGGTGGGATTCATCAAACTCTGCAGTGCAAAGGTCAGCCCAATGATCACCTCATCCCCACCTCACCTCCCGATCATACCAAACCTACCTAAAACCATCTTAGCTGTGTAGCCATGTCTCTCCCCTGGAGATGCAAAAGGAGTCAACTTTCTTCATTCTTCTGTATGTTTGTTTAGAGACAGGGTCTCATTCTGTCGCCCAGGCTGGAGTGCAATGGCAGTATCATAGCTGGCTGCAGCCTCAAACTCTAACCCTCGAGCCTTCCAACTTGGGAGCACTTGAGCAATCCTCTTGCCTCAGCCTCCTGAATAGCAAAGACTACAGGCGTGCACCACCATGCCCTGCTAACATTTTACATTATTACTTTTTGTAGAGATGATCTTACCATATTGCCTCAGCTGGTCTCAAACTCCTGGTGGCTTCAAGGAATGCCTCTGCCTCAGTCTCCCAAAGCTCTGAGATTTCAGGCATGAGCCTCTGTGCCCGGCCTCATTCATGACTCTTAACTGTCCTAACAGGAAGTTCTCCATAACTGACCTACATGCCTTTTAGGATGGACAGAAATAGAAAGGGCATTTCTGCAGCTTGCATTTCAATGTTTTAATTAAAGTTGCCATAAACAGTGGCCCTCGCTGGGCCTAACCACCTGTTTATTATTTTCCTATTGCTGCGGTAACAAATTACTCCTAACTTGGTGGCTTTTAAAGGAGCTCAAATTTGTGATCTCACAGTCCTGTAGGTCAGAATGCTGTTCTGGCTCACCTGGCCTCTCTGCTTAGGGTCCCCAAATGCCAAAAGTGAGGTGTTGGCCAGCCTGGGTTCTTCACTGGCGACTGGGAAGAAGCCACCACCCTGCTCACTCAGGTTGCTGGCAGATTTCAGCTCCTTGCCAGTGGAGGGCTGGGGTCCTGTCTCCTTGCTATGGCCAACTGGGCGGGGACAACTCTCAGCTCCTTAAGGCCATCAACCTGCCTTGTCACGTTGCCAGGTGGGCTGAATTTGGCTTGACTCCCGTAGGAGACACGGGTGTGTGGGAGGACACAGACTGAGCCACGCCCATTCCCTGCCCTCAAGCAGCTAAAAGAGAGTGAAATGAAGAAAGACATGGATGGAGGAGGCACCCACAAACTTCGATTTTTTTAAGTGCAAGTTTCCTCTTTCCACAAATCAACTTAATTTAAAGCACATGCCCTCATTCCCTTCCTTCCTGGTTGTTCTGAAGATTTTTTGAGGGCTTACCAGATGCCAGCTCTGGGAACTGGGGCATAGCTGGTCCCAGCCCTTATCTGTCTTGACGAAATCAGCTGAGAGAGTTCCGCTCCCACCCTGTCATCAGTCCCCATGGGTTCTGACGGCAGCACTCTTGGTTCCTTTCCAGGAGCTGCTTTTGAGTTTGTATCAGTTTGAACCAGAGCACGAGATTGTTTACATGGACGTGATTCCCCAAACCAGCAGGGGTGTGAGACAGAGAAGGGAAGGTAGAGCCAATGGAGAGAGTGTTATCCAGCAAGTTACCTGTGACCAACTGAGCATAATCTCGGGGGAACTCCAGGAAACAGTGCAGAGCACGCGTCAATCTCAGAGTTATCCCACAGGAAGAGTGAGGGAGCTGGGGTATTTATACACCAACTGCCACCGGTCATGAGATTAGGGCTGCTGGGCCATCAATTTCCCAACACTTCGGCCTGCCACATGCTTGGGCACAGCCAGCTCTGGCAACTAGAGAAACCTCTCTGGTAGACAGACCTGGGTGCTGGTAGCTGATGTCAGGCCAGCCAGCAAGGAGAAGGCACAGCTCCAGAGCCATGGGGGCTGGAGGGACCTCCTGCCTCTGCTACAAGGCCTGATTCTGTGTCCCTGAGTCCCTCTGTGCCACCATGGGAGATGGAAACTCTGCGAAGCTGAGGCCTTTTCCACCCCGACCCATCCAGTAGCTGGGTTGCCTCTACTCTGTTCACCTCTTCAAGCCCTGCCCAGGAAGCAAGACTTCAAAGCTCTCTACTCAGATACAACAAAGTTGTCTGGAAATCAGTGGTTTCCCAACTCACTGCCCTCAGGTGTAGGTCATGGGGCATGTACAGGGCACCTTCTCAAGGACCCAGCAGCATCTGCACTCCCATCCTCTTCAACTCTCCTTCTGCCCTCCTCCTAGCCAGCCCACGGATGTAAAGACATTCTTGGTTTTTTTTTTTTTGGTGGGGGAGGACAGGGTCTCAATCTGCTGCCCAGGCTGGAGTGCAGTGGTGTGATCTCAGCTCACTGCAACCTCTGTCTTCCGGGTTCAAGTGATTCTTGAGCCTCAGTCTCCCGAATAGCTAGGATTATAGGTGCATGCCACCACGCCCAGCTAATTTTTGTATTTTTAGTGGAGATGGGATTTCACCATGTTGGCCAGGCTAGTCTCAAACTCCTGACTTCAAGTGATCACTCTGCCTCCCAAAGTGCTGAGATAACAGGCATGGGCCACTGTGCCCAGCCTGACATCCTCTTTCAAGGCACACAGTCACCTAAAGCTATGTGGAGTCACCTTGGTAGCTCCGATGCCGGGGAGGAGATTCCTTGCTCCCTTCTCTTGCAACAGTGAGCCTAGGAAGAGTGCACTGAGTGAACGGAAACACTGCATCTCAGAAGGAAATACGGGAAACCTTCAAATGGTCATCTCATCACCCAGATGTGCACCCAAGTAATCGGAATCCAAGGCAAATCTAGAACGCCATCAAGTGTCATCACAAAGTCCTTCCACAGGAGGGAGACAGAAATTCCCACCAGAGCAAGCAAAGAGGGCTGCTTGAAGGAGGTGGGGGCATGTGACCTGGCCTCGGGGGATGAGTAAGATCTCAGCTGTCAGAGGAGGAATAGGACTCTTGGCACGTGGAGCATCCAGGTAGCCTGGGTTGGCCTCATCTCCCATGCCTGGGATTGGGGAAGGGAAAAGGGAGATCCATACCCTAGAACCTCAGCCAAGGAGGTTGGACTTGCCCAGAATGAGAACAGGAAGGAAGCTGTGGAATACTCTGAGGAAGGAGTGACATGAGGAGACGCCGCAGGCCAGTGGGAAGTCATGCAAAGACACGTGTGAAAATGGTCTTTGTCTCAAGACTCCGGGCTACAGGGCTCTGTGTGTGGAGAGAGCAGGGAAGAGAAGAGGGAGGAGACAGGGAAGAAAGAAGTGAGGGAGGTGGGGGTGGTGCAGAAAGAGGGGAGATGGAGCCGGAGGGGGAGAAAGAACAGATGTGGGGAGACAGTGGAGTTCCTGCCCGCCCAGCTCACAGAGGCCCCTGTTTGCCCATGTGAAAACCCACCCTGAACTTCTCTGGCCCAGAAAGTCAGGGGAGCCCCAGGTGCCTCGCCTGTGAGTGGCTCTTGTGAAAAGAAGGCAAGAGAATGCAAGGAAAAGTGGGATTCAGGTCTGATTTTCTAAACGAATTCACCAGCCAAGGCAGGACTGACAGCCCCAGGATGCCCTCAAGCAGAGAAATTGTCAGAGAAGAAGGTGAGAGGAGGTAATAATTGCTGGGAGAATGAAAGCCGAAGCCACCCCCGCGAGTCTCTTAGCTTCTCCAAGCCCAGTCAGCGTCAGGTAAAATAAAGAGGTCTGAGTTTTCTCGTTGTTCACACTCAGAAACTAAAGCCAGAAAAGTTGCAAACATCTGGCTTTTATAGCACAAAACCCCCAACACACGTGCTGGGTTAGTATTTAGTAATGTTATGGCTCCATCTACAGCTGGAGGAAGGATCATCACTGCTAGATTTCTCCATGAGCAGGAATTCGGCCTTTGAGCTGCACAGGCTCCTTGCAATTAACGCTAATAAAGCCCGTTCCTGTATCTGTGCTGTTTATTCAACACAGACTTGGAACCACGCTGGAAGTTATTTATTTCAGGCTGTGTCTACAACAGCAGCTGTTCAGAATACACTAGCATCCTTTTAGCCAAAATTGGTTTGGAATGTCTATTTTAAACCACTGTTTCTTATGAATTGAATTAAATGGTATTTTAAAAAAACACGCATTTTAAATGGATTTTTTAAATGAATTTTAAACACACACACACACACACACACACACACACACACACACTTTCCCTATTTAACAATGGAACAAATAAAAGCCCTTAAAATACCAAGATTGCATTTTCTTTCATTCATTCAACAGTTAATGAGCACCTATGTGTGGTGCTGTGTTAAGAGCAATAATTGTCAGATTTGAATACATCCCAAAATTTACTCATCAGAGGGTATTTCTGCTACTTATCCTTTATGCCTGGAACATTTCCACAGGAATAGCGAGAGAAGAAGAACCAAGACAACCCATGAATATAGTCTTTGGGACAAGTTAGAAACATAAAGAACATAGAATCTTTTCATGACAAAGTGGAAGCTGGAAGTCAGTCCCATAAAGGCCGGTAAGATTTTTGTCCTATTACTTTTCTTCCTCCTCAGAAGTGGAATTAGCTTTTTCCTGCTTAAAAAGATACCAGCTGGGGCCAGGTGCAGTGGCTCATGCCAGTAATCCCAGCACTTTGGGAGATCAAGGCTGGCAGATTGCTTCCTCCTAGGAGTTCAAGACCAGCCTGGGCAACGTTGGGAGACCCCACCCCCCATCTCTACAGAAATGCAAAAATTAACCATGTGTGGTGGTGTGCACCTGTAGTCTCAACTACTTGGGAGGCTGAGGTGGGTGGATCTCTTGAGCCTGGGAGGTTGAGGCTGCAGTGAGCCAAGATCACACCAGCGCACTCCAGCCTGGGTACAGTGGTTCATGCCTGTATTCCCAACACTTTGAGAAGTTCAGGAGGGAGGATCCCTTGAGCCCAGGAGTTTGAGAGCAGCCCAGGCAACATAGTGAAACCCTATCTCTACAAAAAAAATTTTCTTTAATATCTGGGTGTGGTGGTGCATACCTGTAGTCCCAGCTATTTGGTAGAGTGAGGTGTGAGGATTGCTTGAGTCCAGGAGTTCAAGGATGTAGTGAGCTATGATCATACCACTGCTCTCCAGCCTGGGCAACAGAGCAAGACCTTGTCGCTGAAAATAAATAAATAAGTAATATTTGCTTTGTGCAGTAAACTTGGAAAACAAGACAAAAAGGAATTTAAAAATCTCAGTCAAGCCAGGCACTGTGGTGCACGCCTGTAATCCCAGCACTTTGGAAGTCCGAGGCGGGGAGATCACAAGGTCAAGAGATTGAGACCATCCTGGCCAACATGGTGAAACCCTGTCTCAAATAAAAATACAAAAATTAGCTGGGTGTGGTGGCGTGTGCCTGTAGTCCCAGCTACTTGGGAGGCTGAGGCAGGAGAATGGCTTGAACTCAGGAGGTGGAGGTTCCAGTGAGCCAAGATCGCACCACTGCACTCCAGCTGAGGCAAGAGAGTAAGACTCCATCTCAAAAAAATAAAAGAAAGAAATCTCAGTCAATTATAATCCTATCAATCAAAGATGACCACTGTTAACTGTACATGGTACTATAATTTTCATGAATCCATAGGAGAGGAACATTCTTTTGTGTCACTGCATATTCCTCTATGTGATTTTGAATGGCTACAGAGTATTCTTTCATATGAGCATACCATAATTAATTTATACCACACATGATTACTGACTTTGCACAATGATAAGCTTTCTACAGATGACACTTCTTAAGATAAACTCTTAGCCATGGAACCTCTGGATGAAAGAGGGCATGCACCTTCAAGGTCTCTGAGACATACATCGAGTTGCCATCCAGGGTCAACCTCCTAGAATTTAACATCACATCTGAAACCAAAATCTGACTTCAGGAGCCCAGAGCATGCACTGTTTCAGAAAGAGCGTGGTGGTAAGTGGTGATCCTTGGTGTTTGGGGAGCTTTGCAGGGCATCCTAGTGGGAGGTAGTCAGAGCTATCAGAAAGGCTTTCGGTGCATTATTTACCTTGTAGATGGTTTAGACTGGAGTGCCTCCAGGAAAGCAGGATGCAAGACATGTTTTTAACCTGGTAAGGATTTAGTCAGTAGAGCATTACCAAGGGCTCAGGAGATTAAGAAAGTTAGGATTATTTTAATCCACCTTCATCATCTGAACCCCACCACTTGTCATGATTAATATCACGTGGCTCATTTTTCCTCTTCCCACATTCTGTCCACAGATTTTCCCTATCCTCTCCTCCATGTCTTATAAGTTTAAATTGGGTTCCTCTGAGGTCACAGAGCAGTGGTAACTACATTTAGTGGGTGTTAAAATAAAACCCTGACCCGTCTCAGATGTGAGATGTGGTCTAAGAACTCAATACACTGACTTAGGGAAGACTTGAGCTTTTTCCTTTGGAATTGAAACATTTTCCATATTATCCCTTTAGTCATTGAGTTCACATAGAGTTGTGGAAACAACTCAAGGCATATGAAAAGCAGATTTTGCTAGAGTGTGATTACAGCAAAAGTCAATTTTGGGTTAATTTTGGAAAAATAAACTTTGACCTTCGTGTGTGCCTAGTTAATGTCAATGTCCCGTCAATGACACAAAGGAAGAATGTCAGCAGAGAATCCCATAAAGTTGGCACCTAATGTAACTAGCCTGAGTGGACATTGAGGCAGAGACAAGGGCTGCCCAAGGTCATGGTCGTGGTAAGAGATGAGTGTAGGCTGCCTTTCTGACTACAGGCTCAGTGATCATTTTTAAAGAGGGTGAGTTCACCACAGAAGTAAAATGTGACTGCCTCTCTTGTTGGAGAGCAAGAAGGCACTCTGCATAAGGGGAACCAACAGCAGATCTCCTCGTAGAGACTGGGGACTCTTGGGAAGAAACCATTTCCCATCATGTGTTCCCTTGCATGTTTGGCCAGGGTGACTCAGAACATGGAGGGTGAAATCAGACCTCATTCTTTTTTTTTTTTTTTTGAGACGGAGTTTCGCTCTTGTTACCCAGGCTGGAGTGCAATGGCGCGATCTCAGCTCACCACAACCTCCGCCTCCTGGGTTCAGGCAATTCTCCTGCCTCAGCCTCCCGAGTAGCTGGGATTACAGGCACACACCACCGTGCCCAGCTAATTTTTTGTATTTTTAGTTGAGACGGGGTTTCACCATGTTGACCAGGATGGTCTCGATCTCTCGACCTCGTGATCCACCCGTCTCGGCCTCCCAGAGTGCTGGGATTACAGGCTTGAGCCACTGCGCCCGGCCCAGACCTCATTCTTTACTCCAATTCATCCTTCTGCAGGCAAACACCTCTCAGGAGAAGGAGACAAATCATTGACTTGAAACCTAGTTTTCCTGCCTTGGCAGTAACTACACAGAGCAGGGGAGGGCGGACGTAACCCTGAGGGCTCTCTGTATTGAATGGTCTCATCACCCTGACATCCTTGCAGTTTCCCTTTAATGGACATGTGTCATGCTGAGAGTGCAAATGACTATCTTGGGAGTTCTGTGTTTTCCTACTTGTCCCCGCCTTCCATGTGTCTGGGGCCGGTGGATGGGACAAGGGTTAAAGTGGCCGCCAGTGGACAGAGTCGCTCACCTGCATAACACCTTCCCCACATCCTCCACGCTCTGATGGATGGAACTTCTCACGGGATTTTGGTCCATCGCACTGTATTTTTTTTGTTCGAGGGGTGAAAACATGGAGAAAGCTTGAAGCAGGGAGGCTCTCCTTACTCCAGATAAAAAACCCAAGGCAGGGATGATCAATAGCTCATTTTTTAATAGCTCACAGCAGGACCCTTGAGCACACCAGACAAAACAGCGAAGATCATAATTATGCCGATAGAAGTAACTTACAGAGTCAGATGTCTCCTGCCTGTCCGTCTCTAAAACACATGATCTTTTACTTTCGCGGCAATGAAATAAAATATTTTGAGGCTGGCGTTTCAATTGGTCCAAGTTACAAATATAGCTGAGCGCTTTTCTAAGCCATGATTTCCCCAGCTGGAAGTGAAGGTTAATAATTTTGCCTCACCTCTCAAACCCCATCACCACTTGCTTCTTGGGAATGTAGTGACAAGACAAGAGATATTTGCAGTGTTTTCCAAACTTTTCTGATGCCAAGAAGCACCTGGGAAACTTGTCCAAATACAAACTTCCAGCCTAAACCCTGGCTTACTGAATCAGTAGTTGTAGGATGAGCCTGAGTATCTCTAGTTTTATTTATTTATTTATTTATTTTATTATTTTGAGATGGAGTTTTGCTCATGTTGCCCAGGCTAGAGTGCAGTGGCGCCATTTTGGCTTGCTGCAACTTCTGCCTCCTGGGTTCAAGCGGTGCTCCTGCTTCAGCCTCCCAAGTAGCTGGAATTACAGGTGCCTGCCACCATGCCTGGCTAATTTTTTGTATTTTTAGTAGAGATGGGGTTTCATCATGTTGGCCAGCCTGGACTCAAACTCCTGACCTCAAGTGATCCACCCTCCTCAGCCTCCTAAAGTGCTGGGATTCCAGGTGTGAGCCACTGTGCATGGCCAGGTATCTGTAGTTTTATAAGGCTCCCAGCTGATTCTTATGATTGGGTGATCATTGGCAAGTTTGGGAAACGTTAAGTTAATCACCATGAAGTCCTTTAATGTTTCAGAAGATATCAAGCTCTGCATTTATTGTCATTGTTATTGCAGGCCAGGGTTGCCAGTTTAGCTAATAAAAATTTAGGATGTCCACTTAAACTTGTATTTCAGATAAATAAGGAATGACTTTTTTTTTTTTTAGTATATCCCAGGCATTATTTGGGATATACAAAAATTTATTTTTATCTGGTGACCCTGTCGGAAATGCTTTGCACCCCATTTATTTTATTCTATGAGAGAGCTAGGAGAAAAGTGTAATCCTTAGAGGAAGAAAGTGCCAGTGGCAGAAGTGTGTGCATCTTAGATTCCCCTCCACAGGCTGCTCGGCTCCTCACTCTTCCTACATGGCCATGACTTGCCTGCTTGCCAGGAAATGGAAGCCCAGCAGCTGGGTCTTCCTCATGCTGACAAAAGATGCTACTGTTACTGAAGAAGACAAAAAAAAAACACTTTTAAAGATAAAAAGAGAGGTTTTGAAGCATTACTTCCCATTCTACTTGTTCAGATCTCATGACACAGTGAAGCAGGTATGTGTTCGTGCCATTCATTTGCCAATGTATGTGTAGATTTCAAAATAACATGTATTTCTAAGCTATACATCAGGGGTGTCCAATCTTTGGCTTCCCTGGGCCATTGGAAGAAGAATTGTCTTGGGCCACATTTAAAATACACTAACAATAGTTGATTAGCAAAAAAAAAAAAAAAAATCGCAAAAAATAAACAAAACTCTTACAATGTTTTAAGAAAGTTTACAAATTTCTGTTTGGCCACATTCAAAGCCATCCGGGGCCACAGGCTGGACAATCTTGCTGTACACATTATTTTCCTCTGGCAAAATTTTCCAGGCCACTCAGTCCCATGGTGTGGATGCTGCCTCTGTCCAATGATACCACTCAGTCCCATGGTGTGGATGCTGCCTCTGTCCAATGACACCACTCAGTCCCATGGTGTGGATGCTGCCTCTGTCCAATGACACCACTCAGTCCCATGGTGTGGATGCTGCCTCTGTCCAATGACACCACTCAGTCCCATGGTGTGGATGCTGCCTCTGTCCAATGATACCTGACACCAGATCAAGGGTTCTTCCCAGTACAGACACCTCCTAGTTGGAAAGGGTTGCAATCATGCCAATTTGGAAATTCCATTGTCGGTTATAAAACAGACCTCCCCAAGGTGAGAGGAGACGGGGAACGTAGAGCTGAATGTGAAAATCTGAAGGACTGCATGGTCTAAGAATGAAATGTTTTCTAAATCAAATTAAGCTACACGGTGGAAATTGAGGAGAAAGTCCTTAAGGTGACTTTTAAATGAAAATGAAATGTCTGTTAGTAAGTTACAGAGGTGGAATGATACCAAGTCAGGCTTGTGTCTCATTAATTTCAAACATAGATTTTTATGTGAGGCTATTTGATTATAATTTGATTATCTGACCCTGTAATTAAAGTTTATTGCCAATTTGGAAGCTTACATGTAAAATGAACTGGTTTTCTTCAAAGCAATATACAATCTTTTGGACTCATTGACTTCTGGTTTTGCATTTAAATGGAAAAGTCAGTTATAACATGACAAACAGGTTGGGGTTTTGATCATTAATCCTGCTAAAGCAATATTCATAAATTCAATTCTGAATCAGTTGGAATACTTTTCTTTTATTAGTTTCTGTGTTATTAAATGAGATTGTTTCTGACTAATATATTTCTGGACTCAAATTGTAGCTCCGAGCTGTTATTCAAATCAAATAACATGCCCCTTACTTGTGCCTCGCACTAATAAATGCCAACTTGTGATACATTTGCAAGAGACTGTCAGCAATATTAAAGGAGGCAATAATGGCATGGAGGTCTCAAAGTAAGCTGATTTTTCTAAGAGCTGATACTCGTCGTTTTTCTTACACACACACACACACCAGATATTCAAACCCTTTATTCTTAAAGCCAAAATTATGCTTTGATTCACATAAAAATAATTCGCTGGCACATTAATGACTAAGACGTTGGAATTAGATAACTCATAGTTTTAGGATCTTGAGTGAGAGATCCTAAAGTTTGATTCTGCTCTGCCGACTTTAGAGCAGAATCCAAGTTAGAAAAGTGCCGCTTAATTTGGGAAAGGAGGTGGGTCTTTCTTTTCAATATTCCAATATGTGCGTGGGATGGAGAGGTTACATTGCTTTTGTTTGTTCATTTTGTTTTTTGTTTTTCTGAAGCTGTCTCACTCTGTTGCCCAGGCTGGAGTGCAGCGGTGTGATCTTGGTTCACTGCAATGTCAAGCAATTCTCCTACCTCCGCCTCCTGAGTAGCTGGAATTATAGGTGTGTGCTACCATGCCCATCTAATTTTTTTGTATTTTTAGTAGAGACAGGATTTTGCCATGTTGGGCAGGCTGGTCTCGAACTCCTGACCTCAAGTGAGCTGCCCACCTCGGCCTCCCAAAGTGCTGGGATTACAGGCATGAACCATTACACCTGGAACATTGCTTTTGAAGTTAGAAAAACTATTCACAGATGACCTTTGGCTTCCCAGAGCAAAAAGTGTCTTAGAGACTTTCTTTAGCCCCTTTTACAGATGAGGAAACTGAGGCCCAGAGAGACATCAACTGCTTAGTTACAAAGCAATTTGGGGCAACTCCCGAACAGGAACCCTCTCTTAACACTCCCTGTAATATTTCCCCAATACTTTTCCCATCATCCAGCCCACATCAAGCTCATAAATGTTCGTGGAAACTTGGCAGAGGCCCAGCTTCACCACTCTGCCTGTCTGACCTCCAATGAGTCACTTGAACACCAGGAGCCTTGATGTGGGTCACACCTGCTCATCCTCCTTGTTCAAGAAGTCAACAAACCCTGATACCTAAACTTCAAGGGGCAGGTCGCTAATAATATCTAAATTTTAAAATTTCAAATGCTTTATTGAGGTATGATTAGCAGTCAATACACTGTGAATATTTAAGCATGACATCTTTCCTAAATAATCATAGTAGTGGCTGGGTGCGGTGGCTCATGCCTGTAGTCCCATCACTTTGGGAGGCTGAGGCAGGGAGATCACAAGGTCAAGAGATTGAGACCATCCTGGCCAATGTGGCGTAAACCACATCTCTACTAAAAGTACTAAAATTAGCTGGGCGCAGTGGGCGTGCGCCTGTAGTCCCAGTTACTTGGGAGACTGAGGCAGGAGAATCACTTGAACCCAGGAGGGAGAGGCTGCAGTGAGCCAAGATTGTGCCATTCACTCTGGCCTGGCGACAGAGCAAGACTCCATCAAAAATAATAATAATCGCAGTAGCATTAATGTTTTCGCACGTGGAACAATGTTTCCCTGAATACCTATATTTGATCCTCAGAGATTATCCTCCAGACTGAAAGGTTGGTTATTGTTTTCTCTTCCTCCTCCTGAGAGTCCACACGTTTTCCACCTCTTTTTGATGGATTCGGGTTGGGCGTTGCTAGATTTCCTTCTTTTCACACAAACAGTAAAAGCAGGAATTGTCTCTCCTGATCCAGAAGGAAATAGTCCCACTTATTCACAAAATTCCAGAGTCTCTGGGTTATAAAAAACTGAATCCATCCCCTGCTCACACCTCCCTGCTTCCCATGACACCTGCCAAATACTCTCCACACCCAGCCCTCCAGCTTGGATCCCAGGCTTGAGCGGCTCTGAGTGACCCAGGCAGGAAATGCAACCTAGTTCTGTGTCGGCAGCTGCCAGGTGGGCTGGGTGAGGGCATGACCCGTGTGGATGCTGACCCCGGGGCGCTGCCGAAGCAGGTGGTGCCCATTCTTGTTAACACCGTGAAGCAGGTGCTCCTTCTGAGCATTTACTTCAAGAAGGCTGAGCCCTCTCCAAAGTGATTGGCACCGACCCACAATCCCCTCCAGCTGTCTTTCAAGGCCGGTGTTACCACTGCTGGGATTGCTTAGAAGTGAGGCTGGGATTGCTGGTTCGTGGCGGATCGTCCTCCATCCCTCTTGCTCTGCAGGTTTACCCTAGGAACCAAGGTAAGAAGGGATTCCAGGGATGAGGCAGGGCAAAAGCTGAAGGTGGTGTGTGTGAAGGTGGGAAGGGCAGGGAGATTATGGATTTGGGAGGTTGATGAGCCTGAGTCTATTTCAGCAGGATCCCCCACGCCCCAGGGGCTTTTGTTGGATTTTGCCACCGGAGGGTCAGATTCCACTCCTCCCTTTCAGTAGGTAACTAAACAGCCAGGCATGGCTGGCCCCAAGGCTGTGGTTGAAACAGGCAAGGGCAGAAGGTAACTGGTTCCTGGTCTTTGGAGTTTGTCCTTGAAAACAAGCCACCTATCATGCATGGTGCCTGCTGGCAGGCGGGTGTTGACACCGCAGTGGCTGCTAATGTTGCTGCCTGGTCAGGGGAGACCTCAGACTCAGGCTGGCCACCTCCCAGCCAATTGCATGTGTGGCAGGTATTGCCACCCCGTCCCCCACAGGTGGCTAAACGTGACTTCCTTCATGCCGGGCCTGGAGGTTCAGAGGTTATCACACGTGTTGCAAGATGATGGGTCCATGCTGTGGCTTCTCATTTGAGAGAACAGATATAACTGGAGCTCCCAGGGTGTGAGCTGGGCTGCTCACCAACACTTCCAGGGGAGCTTTCACAAGCCATCAGCAGCACACAAGCCCTTCTCTGCTGTGCTGGCAAATCACCCTTGAGTGTGGTGGCTGTGACTTTGAGGTTTAGCAAATATGTACACTCTACACACAATTCTGTGGCTACATTACAGAACTTTACACGACTGTATAATCTGCCTTGAAAAAAAGGTGTAACTTATGTGCTGTAAGATCCACCATTTTAAAGTGTGCTACCATTCAGTTGGTTTAGTACATTCAGAAGGTCATGTCACCATCACCACTAACTAATCCCAGAATATTTTCATCACCCTCAAAATACATCCTGCCTTTGGAATCTGTCAAAATAGATACTTCACTGTAGACATGGGTGATGATGATAGTGGTACCAGTAGCTATTAATATCATTGGGCACTTACTGTATACCAGCCACTGTGCAAAATGCTTTACATGTTTATGTATGCCTGCTCGTGCAATATGAGTATATATTTCATTCAGTCTTGTGACACAACAAATAGGTGAACAATGCTGGTATCCTCACTTTATTAAGGGAACCAAGGTACAAGAGAGAGAGAGCAGCCTGCACCCATGGGGTTTGATCCCAGGAGGTGCGTATTGACTCTCTGGGTCTGTTCCCTGTGGGGTTTGGAAAGAGCTCCCTCTGCCTAGAAAAGCCCATTTTACCTGGCTTTTCTTTTTTCCAGTTCATTCAGTTTTTGAAAAGATTGCGATTAAAATGTATATAACATAACACTTATCATTTCCATCTTTTTAAGTGTACAATTCTGTAGCATTAAGCAGTGATATGGTTTGGATCTGTGTCCCCCCCCCAATCTCATATCGAACTGTAATCCCCAATGTTGGAGGAGGGGACTGGTGGGAAGTTGTCAGATCTTGGGGGCTGATTTCCCCCTTGCTGTTCTTGTGACGGTGAGTTCTCACACAATCTGGTTGTTTAAAAGTGTGTAGTACCTCCCTCTTTATTCTCTTTCTCCTTCTCTGGCCATGTAGGACGTGCCAGCTTCCCCTATGCCTTCTGCCATGATTGCGGGTTTCCTGAGCTCTCCTGAGCCCTGCTTCCTGTACAGCCTGTGGAACTGTGAGTCAATGCAACCTCTTCTTTATAAAGTACCCAGTCTCAGGTAGTTCTTTATAGCAATGCAAGCATGGACTCATACAAAGACATTTACAATTTCATGTAACCATCACCACTACCCAATTCCAGAGGTTTTCTTTATAGCAATGAGAGAATGGACTCATACGAATGCATTTATGATTTCATGTAACTATCACCACTACCCATTTCCAGAATTTTTTCATGATTCCAAACTGAAACTCTGGACCCATTAGACACCAACCTCTTCCAGCCCTTCTAACCTATGAATTTGCCTATTCTACATATCTCCTGTAAGTGGTATTGTACAATATTTGTCCTTTTGGGTCTGGCTTATTTCACTTAGCATGTTTTCAAAGTTCTCTCATTTGTAGGCTTCCCAGAATTCATTGCTTTTTATATGGCTGAATAATGCTCCATTTTTGTGGCTGAAAATTGTGTATGTGTACCCCACTTCGTTTATCCATTCGTTTGTTGATGGACACGAATTGTTCCTACCACTTGGCTATTGTGTACAAGTACTTGCCTGGGTCCCTGTTTTCAATTCTTCTGGATATACGTAGGTGTGGAATTGCAGGGTTGTATGCTAATTTACATTTAGCTTTTTGAAGAACCGCCATTTACATTCCCACAAGCAGTGCACTAAGTTCTTCACATCTTTGCCAACACTTGTTTTTGGTTTTTGATAATAGTCATTCTGCTGAGTGTGAAGTGGCACCTCATTGTGGTTTTAATTAGCATTTTCCTAATTAATTAATTGGGAGTATAGCTGACTTATTTTCAAAGGTTACAAAATGGAGATGAGATGTGTATTTGGGGGCACAAGGAGTTATCCGGTAGAGGGAGGGCCAATGTGGTAAGGAGCAAATGCATTCATCTGGGCCAAGTTCTCCTCTTTGTGAATTTCTGCTCCAGTGTTCTCAGCCTTGTCTGCCTGTCAGAATCACCTGGGCAGGTTTTAAGCTATGGAGGCCAGCTGTACCCTGACCAGGTAGGGCCTCCATTTGTTCCATTGCAGGGAAGGCTCGGCTCTAATTTTTCATGAAAAAAAAACCCTAAAACTCACACTTTTCATTTAAAAAAAATTCTCCAAAACATTTATTACTTTTAAGCATTAGTTGTGTAATTATTGTTGTGTAGACTAATACCCACTGAGAGACTCAAGTATCTCTGAAAATCACCTCCAAACAGCACTGGAAGCCAGGTCTGACTCCTCCTTTGCTGTGCCCCTTTCTCCCTCTCTGGAACTTCAGACGAAGCTCATTGATTTAGTGCAACAGCAATCAGGACTGAGACGCTCCGCTTGCTGGTGATGGTGGCTGCTCCTGCTTCGTTCCCTGGCTCACTCTTGTCACACCTCTTTAAGGCTTGACCTGCTCAAGATGCTGCTAAGCCCTCTGCCAGGAGGTCAGAAGGGACATCTGTCAGGGCTGCAGAGATGGAAAAACCAGAACCCACTTGGCCTCAGAGAGCTCAGTCAGGGGAAGCAAGGGAACCAGCTCCTACAAATTCAGCGTTTCTTAAAGTGTGGGAGGTGCAGCTGTATGTAAGGGGAAAGGGTATTAGGTAGGAGGGCAGGAGGTAGATAGGGCATTAATAACAGTGAGTCACCAGAGGACAAAGTTGTTCCTTTTCAAAGATCTTTTAAGCCTTCAGAGAAAGCAAGGAGAAAGCCTCAGTTTGGAGCTAACAGGTCTTTAACACCTCTCTTTAATCACCTCCTTTAAAAAAAAAAGGCAAGCAGACCTACTCAAGTTTTCAGCTGTAATAGTATCAAATCAGAAATTGGCAACATTGCTTTGCTTTCATGGCATTTATTTTTTGGTTGGCTTCTAATTGGCTGGTCTCACTGATTATTTTCCCCCATTTACCACTGTGATATAAAGTTCTAGGCCAGGCGCGGTGGCTCATGCCTGTAATGCCTGCACTTTGGGAGCCTGAGGCAAGTGGATCACTTGAGGCCAGGACTTCGAGACCAGCCTGGCCAACCTGGTGAAACCCCGTCTCTACTAAAAATACAAAAAGTTAGCCAGGCATGGTGGTGCACTCCTCTAATCGCAGCTACTCAGAAGGTGGAAGGAGGAGAATCTCGTGAATCCAGGAGGCCGATGTTTCTGTGAGCTGAGATCACACCACTGAACTCCAGCCTGGGTGACAAAGTGAGACTGTCTCCAAAAACAAACAAACAAAAAACCTTACTATTATTTATTTGTGTGTATTTTTGAGAAAAGATCCCTCTCTGTACCCCGGCTGGAGTGCAGTGGTGCAGTTACAGCTCACTGCAGCCTCAACCTTTCAGCCTCAAGCAATCATCTCATCTCAGCCCCCTCAAGAAGCTGGGACTCCAGGCGTGCGCCACCATGCCTGGCTAATTTGTGTGTGTGTGTGTGTTTGTGTCTGTATGTGTTATACGTATATTTTTGTAGAGACAGGATCTCACTATGTTGCCAGGCTTGTCTTAAACTCCTGGCCTCGTGTTATCCTCTCACCTTGGGTTCCAAAAGTGCTGGAATTATAGGTGTGAGTCACTGTGCCCTGCCACAAGTTTACTTTGAAAATAAACCCATTTAAATTTGTTTTAAAAAGTGGGTTCGTTTGAAGAAACAGGTTAAGCGACCAGTAGAGCAGGTGGCCGGCAGATGTGGCATAAATCACACAGGTGGTATCCAAGTGACCCTGGAAGAAGTGTGGGAATAGGCTTCAGGGATTGAGGTAGCTCCCAGCTTGTCGCACAAGAAGCAGCACGTCATTAAGTCACAGAATGATGAGTAACAATGTATAGATGGAAGGGACCTTAGAAATTGTTGGTGTAACTTTCGCAGGTGAGGGAAACTGAAACTCTGAAGTGTTAAGGGTCTGGGGCCAGATATAGTGGCTCACACCTGTAATCCCAGTACTTTGGGAGGCCAAGACTGGTGGATCGTCTGAGGTCATGAATTCAAGCCCAGCCTGACCAACATAGTGAAACCCCATCTCTAATTAAAAAAAAAAAAATACAAAAAATTAGCAGGGTGTGCTGATACACACCTGTAATCTCAGCTACTCGGGAGGCTGAGGCACAAGAATCACTTGAACCCGGGAAGCAGAGATTGCAGAGAGCCAAGATGGCACCACTGCACTCCAGCCTGGGTGACAGAGCAAGATTCCATCTCAAAAAAATAAAAATACAGTGTTGAGAGTCCAGGGCCACACAGATGTCAGTGGGAGAACCAGCATGGGACTCTGTGGCTGTGCAACCCTGCACGGGTCACCCCAGTCTCTGCCATCTCACTGCCTGTCACAGCTTGTCTATGTCACAGGACACTTCTCTTTCGCCAGCTGACTCAATACAGTAGTACATTTTGCTTCCAGTAATGTGAATAATGAGCAATGTGAATAACAAGTATACTGTGAACAGCATGCTCCTGTCTCTTCCCCCTCACAAGGAGGAGGTGCATTTGTGAAGAATCAAAGGACTCTCTCCTTAGAAGTAAGACAGAGACACAGTTGTAACTTTTTTCTTTTCCTTTTTCTTTTTTTTTTGAGATGGGAATCTCACTCTGTTGCCCAGGCTGGAGTGCAGTGGCGTGATCTCTGCCCACTGCAACCTCCGCCTGCTGGGTTCCAGCAATTCTCCTGCCTCAGCCTCCCAAGTAGGCAGTTACTATTTCTGCAATGGTCTGTCACACTGCTCTTCAAGTTTTCCTTCCAGATACAGAGTAGGATTGTACTTCCCTGCTCCTGCCAACTCGGGATAATTTTGTTGGCAGCAATAGATGACTCCCATGAAGTCTGGCTTTTGTCCCTTGGCATAACGAGCCTGAAATTCATCCATGTTGTTGCATGCACCTCTCGTCCCTTTTCATTACTGAGTAGTGTGCCTTTAAATAGATGTGCCGTTTGCCTACCCATCCCCTAGGTGAGGAACATTTGAGTATTTTCCAATCTTTTGGCAATTATGAATAAAGCCACTATGTAATGTTTAACTTCAGATTTCTGTAATGTAAAACTGACATTTCTCGCTGTGATTCTGAAGGCCTTGTGTGATCGGACCACACACTACTCAGGAGGCTGAGGCACAAGAATTGCTTGAACCTGGGAGGCAGGGGTTGCAGTGAGCTGAGATGGCACCACTGTGCTCTAGTCTGGGTGATAGAATGAGATTCTGTCTCAAAAAATAAAACAAATGAAGTGTTGAGATCTAACCACCTGTACCCCTTCTCAGGGCACCCTTCCCCCTCCACTCACTCTCTGAATAGACCAAGTGCCTTCCCAAGGCCTTGGGACCACCTGGCCCTTCCCACAGGGGGCCCTCAGATCCCATAGCTACTCGCACAGGCCTCCCGGACATCTCCCCAAAGCCACCCTCTCTCATCCAAAAGGCTGTCCTTTTTACCTTGTATATTTCCTTCACAGCACCAACCATGATCTGGAATCTTTTTTCTCTGGATGGATGGAAATTCCAGGAGGGGAGAGGTCTTGTCTGTCTTGCCAAAGTCCTAACATGTATTCTGGAACTTAATACAAATGAGTTGATGGGATTGCGGAAGTAGCATAGGTTCAGCTTATACGTGTCTTCAGTGCCAGGTTACAAAGTCTGCACTGCGTGTAGGAAAATAGTGCTGAAAGTGGTACCTTGGGAAAACTGTCTGTTCATTTAAAATAAAGTTTGGGTTATTGTAGGCCGTAAAGCAAGGATTACGTATATCTTATAGTCACTGAATATCTTACAATCGTGGTTTTCAGTCCTGTTAAGAGCACAGGGAAATGGCAGTTAGCATTTAAGATATATCTGACTGATTTCTATCCTCTGAAATTTTGTAGAATTTAGAGACCTATTACTCCAAAAAATACATAGCCTTGTTTACTTTTCCCTCAGACCAGTATTCAAAATTAAACAGAGAATGATGTTATCGTTGAATGTGTTCTTGAACAGAAGGGCATAAAGTATATGGATGGGTATATCTCACTTTGACTAGCAGTCATGATGGTAGTGTTTAAAGACAGAATACGTGATGCCCTGCTGTGGTGCACAGTGAGCTACACATTTACTTTAAATGATGGGCTCTTAAAATACTCTTCCAAAACAATAAACAAAAGTGATAATGTTTCTTTAAAAGATTGACACACCAGAAATCACCTAATTTGTCTCTCAGGTTTCTGCCTGTTTGCAAATTTGTAAAAGAATACACAAGAAGTGCTTTGGCCTTACTGTTGTGACATGGTTGAGACACCACATTTAACACTATTCCCAGGAACCCCTTAGAGCAAGCTTGTCCAACCTGTGGCCCACGGGCTGCATGTGGCCCAGGATGGCTTTGAATGAGGCCCAACACAAATTTGTAAACTTTCTTAAAACATTAGGAGATTTGGGGGGAAGTTTTAAACTTCAGCTCATCAGCTATCGTTAGTGTTGGTGTATTTTTTATGTATGGGCCAAGACAATTCTTCCAATGTGGTCCAGAGAAACCAAAAGATTGGACACCCCAGCATTAGAGAACACTTTAAAGAAGTATAGGAGATTTGCCACTTCTCCCACGTAAGTTCACATTCATTTTTTTTTGAGATGGACTCTCGCTCTTGTCACCTAGGCTGGAGTGCAATGGCACGATCTCTGCTCATTTCAACCTCCACCTCCTGGGTTCAAGCAATTCTCCTGCCTCAGCATCCTGAGTAGCCAGGATTACAGATACACACTACCATGCCCAGCTAATTTTTGTATTTTTAATACAGATGGGTTTCACCATGTTGGCCAAGCTGGTCTTGAACTCCTGACCTCAGGTGATCTACCTGCCTCAGCCTTCCAAAATGCTGGGATTACAGGCATGAATGACTATACCTGGCCCACATTCATTTATTCTACACAACGTCATTGAACACCTACCAAATGCCTTGGATGCTCTGCTAGGACTGAGGATGAGGATGAGTTAAGCAGACAGTCTCTACCCTCCTAAAACTGATGATCTAGAAGGAAGGGGAGGTGGCAAAAAGTGATTACAAGAACAACCTGGCCCAGTCCCAGTGGAAGGAACCTCCAAGCCACTTAACTTGGCTTTTTCACAATTGCACATGGAATTGCTTATTAAAGTCAAGTATGGTTCATGGCATTGGCAACAGGATGGACAGTGGAGGCTTCTCAGATACAGATCAGTTTAGCTTCGAGTACCTCTTGAGAAAATATAGCTCAGTGTCCATTACTACCCATGTGCTGCTGGTGAAATGAGGAGAGTGCCATAGATGGGGGGGTCAGCCCAACAGCCTCTTACATCATTAGCATGGAACGAGAGAGGTTGTCTGAAAAAATACATTAACTCCTTTCTTCTTTGGCTTTTCCGAATGCGAGCCTCGCCCCAGTTGGCCAGAGGCATTGGTCATCTTCAGGAAGTGGAAGTCACGTTTGCCTACAGTGAATATGCAAGAGGAAGAATTATGCTCGGGTTTTAACATTCGTAATTGGAATTTGCATGGCAAACCAGACTTGTCTTGAAGATTTCCTCATTTATTTTTTAGAAAAATGTCCTCAGTTAACACGTCAAGAGCTAGGCTTGGGAGCCTCAGTGCTTGAAGAGCTCTTGTGTGAAGAAGACAGCCTTATGTCCCTTGGGAGATGCAGCCTGTCGCTCTGTGATAGAATATGACACAGAAGAGTGACTGTCACATATTTTTTCCATTACCCACAGCAAGACATTCGTGTGTGCACACAGACACGTACACAAAACAAATTTTAGAAAACAATTCTTAGCCTTGTTATATGTAATATTTTCTCATTTAAAAAATTCTTGGTTAATTTGTATTAATGCTGGTCATAACCCCTGATTCAGTCACTCCCCCAGGAATTGGTCATGACTGGCATCATGAAAACATTGAAAAACATTGACCTTGGCAGATGCGGGAGGAGGAAGGCAGGAGACAGATGGACAAGAGATGAAATTGGATGTGTGTCCTGATCTCTCTCCTTCACATCTTGCTTGGCCTAAGAAAGGTATTAGATAAAGGAATAAGGATGCCACAGGAAGAGATTATTTCTGCCCCAACTCCCCTTAAGAACCTGGAAATAGATCCCCTGCTCACTCTCCATCCACCTGGATTAGCAAAGTAGGATGGGTGCTCATGGTCCAGCAGAGTTGCTGCATGGCCTTTCTGAGCTGCCTTCCCCTCCCTCAAGGTGTGGACACAACCCAGGCACTTCCGCATCCAGGATGGGCCAGGAGACTCCACAAGAGATGAGAGACGCCTAACAAGGTCAGAAGGCTGGGGGAGGGCAAGGCTGAGCCAGGCCTGGAGAGTGACCAGGCCAAGAGAGACCAGAGCCCAAGCTCACCTGTTTAGGATGCCAGCAAGGTCAGCAGTAACCAGCAGACAAGGATGCCTTCGGCAACACCTCCCTGTCCCACCCCATTTACTCCAGCGCTGCCTCAGAGGAGCTTAGAAGCCAGAGCTCTCAAATTCTTTTCCCAAAAGAGGTGGGAAATCACCTAGAGATTTCCCAAAAGAAGTAGAATGCCACCTAGAGATCTCTCCAAAGAGGCAGAAAATCACCTAGTAGGCTGGAGGTAATTCAGCCTTTTTCTTCACTCTTGTTTTACACCAAATTGGCATTCATAAAGACTCAGTTCTAGGTAAAATAGCCATGCTTCTGTGTCCTGAGTCAGCCAGTGGAATGCTGTTAAAATGTCTAAAAACAAGCTGGTTGTGAGGAATCCTGATTTATAGTGCTTGCCAATTTCCATGGTGTAAATACTCCCCACCATGGCCAATTTCCACGGTGTAAATCTTCCCACTATGGCCAATTTACACATGGTGTAAATATACTCACAATGGCTAATTTCCATAGTGTGAATACTCCCACCATGGTGTAAATGTGCCCACTATGGCCAATTTCCGTGATGTAAATACACCCACCATGGCCAATTTCCATGATGTAACTACTCTCAGCAATTTCAAGCTACCGTAGAGGCTGCTGGATGCAGAGTTATCTTAAATGAGGCACAGTGAGCTCTGAGCCTGGACGAGCTGACTCTAACCACCAGGCTCCCTGGCCACCCAGTCTCAGCAGGCAAGACTTCTGAATCTGCCCATGAGTCTGAAGCCCAGATCGCCTTTCCAGCATAAATATTCCTTTCAATCTACACTGGTTTCACTTATTCTATGGAAATGGCTCTCTGCTTTGTGTGAACAGCACCTCGACGCAGACAAGCAGACTGCCCTTGTCCCCATTTTCTTCTTTAAACCCTTCTTCCAGGAAAATTCTCAGGGTCTGTCCACCCACTCAGGACAATCTTTTGTGTGAGCCAACCAGACTGACAGAATCAGAGCAAACCACCCCCTGAAGTCATTGTGGCCAGCCCCCTGCCTCCAGGCAGGTCTCCCACTAAATCGTCCTAGACAGAGCCTTCCTCATGCTGGGCCGTTTGCTCAGAGCGCCCTGAGCAGCTGAGTAAAGTTTTGTGCTGACTCTGTGGAGCTCCGACGACGGCAAGCACTCCCTCAGCTCATAAGGGAATCATTAGTGAGACGCAGCACCGTACGAGGGCCCGAAGGCCTGTGGCAATTAATCACCTTTCCTCACCGGCGGCACCAGCTGTCTCAGATGCAGCCATCCTCGAGGTAGCCCTTTAATTGTCCCCGGAGAAGGAAGGTGGGTGAGGGGCCACCTGAGCTAGTGTTAGCCAGCAATCCCCCCAAATTAAAAAAAAAATTTTTTTTAGAGTATTCAAATATTTCTTCCTTACTTTCTAGAGTCTGTTATTGGTATAAAGGTTGAAGCTCAGGCAGCTTAACTGTTATGTGGAATGACCTTTAGTTTTAATATTAATATATTATCGTAAAGTCTATGTGAATCATGAATGCAATTTTGGTATTCATATAAAATGCCACATGCTGAACCCATTGCAACTTTTTTCCCCCTCTCGTCCTCCAGTAGGCTGCAAACTGGGTGAATTAATATGCGTCATATTCCTCTCCCCTTTATTTACTTAGAGAGGGTGGCCAGGCAACTTTATCAAGAGTAACATTATCAAGAGCTTTGCTGCAAGCTTCTTTATCATATTCACAACCGCGTCTGCTCGACACTTGTCAGTGTCAATCAAATCGCAATAATACGCAGATGATTTGCTCATTTGGTTTAATAAAATCTTTCTGCTTATTTGCGCTGCCTCCATTACACCACATAATTGCTGTGCCGCGGAGGTGAAAGGCAGCCAGTTGCCTGGGGGATAAGAGGAGCCGATTGCTATATGAAGGATTTGTTTCTTTGCCTCTGTCTCTCCCCAGTCACTCATATTCCTAAAATTAATATTGTATTTGAATCCAGCCCTGCTATTCTTACGCAGGCTAACATTGTTATTACTTATTATTTGGATGTGAAGTCATTTATTTTTAGTTTTATGTCCAAGCTGTCAAGCTAAATTTCATTGTGAACTGCCACATACAATTTTTAACTGCCATTTAAAACGAGATTCAAACTCGAAATTATGGAGTGCGCTTGTTCAAAGGGCCAGCCTGACAGGAAGTGCAGCAAGGAGCCCCAATTTCCCTGGAAATCAAAGGGGCTCCAGTGATGATTTTTGTGGAACGGAAAGCGCACAGCCTCAGTACCAGTCACCTTGATGGGGGCCGGACACCCGGGTTGGCATTCAGAGAGAGGGGGGCATACAGGTGGCCACAGAGCCCAGGGCTGTGCTCAGAGCCCACTCAGCATCTGCACTCGAGCATGTCCTGCTTCTTGGGAAGAGTCAACCACGTGCCAGGAGGGTGGGCACCCATGTGGCCTGCCCCAGGGCATGCAAAGGTAAACTTACAGGCAGGATCCCAGCCTGCAGGGACAGGAGGGGCCAGCCAGCTGGAAGCTGTAGGGTAGCTTGATCTGGGGCCCAGCATTCCTGGGTAACTGGCCAGGAGGCAGCGCAATGCCAGGGTGTGACTGGGGAGAAGCCACAGTCAACCTTAAAGGTGTTAAGGGTGATGCTTTGGTGTTCACAGAGGGGAGGGCTCTTCATGAAACACAGCCAGACTTTCAGGAGGGAGCAGCACCCAAGACCTTGTTTCACCAGCTCAGTTAGAGCCTGGTCACATTGGGGTACCATCCTCCCATCCAGTGTAACATTCAGGTGGGAACAAACCTTCCACCTATCACAGCTTCTTACTAAGGCCGTGGTTGGTGCTTCCCATGAATCAGCTCATTGAACGTCCATAAAGACAACTGTCTCAGATAAGTGTCATTCTTGTCCTGCTGATAAAAAATGAAGATGCTGAGATTTAAGGAGGCTGAGGTGATGACTGCTCTGGAAGTGGGGGGTGGAGCCCATAAGGGGACAGAGGGAAGGGGTGTGGCCAGGAGCAGGCCCCGAGAGTTCGGCGAGGTAGTGGCCTCAGCAACTTGGGGACCACAGTCAGGGCACCAGGTTGTCACAGAGGACCTAGGCTTGCTTTGCCTTCCAAGAAGGTCCAGTGTTCAAGGAAGCCAGTGACAGACCATCCCCAAGAGAATGTGTGTCATTGCCCCCATCAGTAGCATTTCTGGGACTCCGGAGTGCTTCCTATGCACTTTGTTCAAAGATGTCAGTGCTCAAAAATCGACGCAGAGGATCCCCGAGTCCCGTGCCTCACCCCATCAGTCTACCAAGCTGGGCTGTTTCTGACCAGACCTGCGGCTGCAGTGGCCACTGTGCCACAGGTCCTCAGGTTTGTTCGTTGTTTTTGAGACAGTCTCTCTCTGTCGCCTAGGCTGGAGTTGCAGCCGCATGATCTCAGCTCACTGCAGCCTCCACGTCCCAGGTTCAAGTGAATCTCCTGCCTCAGCCTCCTGAATAGCTGGGACTGAAGGTGCATGCTACTACACCCAGTTAATTTTGTATTTTTTGTAGAGATGGGGTTTCACCATGTTGCCCAGCTGATTTCAAGCTCCTGACCTCAGATGATCTGCCCATCTCAGCCTCCCAAAGTGCTGGGATTACAGGCATGAGTCACCGTGCCTGGCCAGGCCCTCAGCCTTTAAGGCACACGCAAGGCAAGACAGGGAGCACTCAAGCCCCTCCTCTTGGCTGATTTTTCTGTCCCCACCATCTCCAGTATTAAAAAGGACTTAATTCTAAGCAGGCATACATTGTCTTGGGTGCCGACATGAGTTTATAAAACACAGCATGCACGCAGGGGCTGTGGAAGGCTGAGATGAGGCTTTCTTGGCTGTTTGGCTGGGAGAGGGTCTTGGGGACTTCCCTGCTCTTCTGTCCGTTCCTTGCTTTGGCATAGCTGAAGAGGCTGTTCCATCCACGGATTGGGGAATCCCAGTGTTGGAGCCAAATCCTGGTCAGGGAGAGAGTCCTTTCTGAAAGCTTCTAGTCCAGGCCCTCCCTGCACCTGAGTGTGTCTTGGGCTGTGGTTTCCAGTGGGCATGCCACGGCACCTGATGTGTTGTGAATCATCCACAGGTGTGCCACCACCTTTGATATTTTTAAACAGCTTTATTGAGATATAATTCATACACACACAATTTGTTGTTTTGAGATGGAGTCTCTGTCACCTAGGCTAGAGTGCAGTGGCACTATCTCAGCTCACTACAACCTTTGCCTCCTGGGTTCAAGCAGTTGTGCCTCAGCCTCCCCAGTAGCTGGGATTACAGGTGTATCCCATCACCCCCAGCTAATTTTTGTATTTTTAGTAGAGACAGGGTTTTGCCATGTTGGCCAGGTTGATCTCGAACGTCTGACTTCAAGTGAGTGACCCATCCTCCCAGAGTCCTGGGATTGCAGGCATGAGCCACCATGCCAGGCCAATTCTCCCATGTACAGTGTACAATGCCATGGATTTTTGTATATTTACAGAGTAGTACAACCAACACCACAATCAGTTTTAGAACATTTTCATGACCTCAGAAAGAAACCTCGTACCTGTAGCTAGCCACTACTCCCATAGACCCCCACCCAGCCATAAGTAACCACTAACTGACTTTCTGTTTCTATAGACTTGGCCACTCTGGACATTTCAGAGAAATAGAATCATGGTAGGTAGTCTTTTTGACTTCTTGTACTTAGCATGATACTGACAGAGCTCATCCACGTGTTGCATGTATCAGAATCTCATTCCTTTCTATGGCTATATACTTTCCCATTGTAGAAATACAGTTGGCCCTTGAACAATGTGGGTTTGAACTGTGAGGGTCCACTTACACATAGATATTTTTCAACAAAATCCTGATCAAAAATACAGTATTTGTGGGATGTGAAACCTGTATATATGGAGGGCTGACTTTTTTTCCTTTTATATATATATATATTTTATTGCATTTTAGGTTTTGGGGTACATGTGAAGAACATGCAAGATTGTTGTATAGGTACACACATGGCAGTGTGGTTTGCCACCTTCCTCCCCATCACCTATATCTGGCATTTCTCCCCATGTTATCACTCCCCAACTCCTCACTCCATGCTGCCCCTCCCCTAGGATCCCCCCAACACAGACCCCAGTGTGTAGTGCTCCCCTCCCTGTGTCCATTGTTCAACACCTGCCTATGAGTGAGAACATGTGGTGCTTGACTTTCTGTTCTTATGTCAGTTTGCTGAGAATTATGGTTTCCAGGTTCATCCATGTCCCTACAAAGGACACAAACTCATCGTTTTTTATGGCTTCATACTATTTCATGGTGTATATGTGCCACATTTTCCCTATCCAGTCTATCATCGATGGGCTTTGGGTTGGTTCCAAGTCTTTGCTATTGTAAACAGTGCTGCAGTGAACATTTGTGTGCATATGTTCTTATAATAGAATGATTTATAATCCTTTGGATATATACCCAGTAATGGGATTGCTGGGTCAAATGGAATTTCTATTTCTAGGTCCTTGAGGAAGTGTCACACTGTCTTCCACGATGGTTGAACTAACTTACACTCCCAACAACAGTGTAAAAGTGTTTATATTTCTCCACGTCCTCTCCAACATCTGTTGTCTCCAGATGTTTTAATGATCGCCATTCTAACTGGCATCAGGTGGTATCTCAGTGTGGTTTTGATTTGCATTTCTCTAATGACCAGTGATGATGAGCATTTTTTCATATGTTTATTGGCCTCATATATGTCTTCTTTTGAAAAGTGTCTGTTCATATCCTTCACCCACTTTTGAATGGGCTTGTTTGTTTTTTCTTGTAAATCTGATTTAGTTCTTTGTAGATCCTGGATATTAGCCCTTTGTCAGTTGGGCAGATTGCAAAAAGTTTTTCCCATTCTATTGGTTGCCAATTCACTCTAATGACTGTTTCTTTTGCTGCGCAGAAGCTCTGGAGTTTAATTAGGTCCCATTTGTCTATTTTGGCTTTTGTTGCCAATGCTTTTGGTGTTTTAGTCATGAAGTCCTTGCCTATGCCTGTGTCCTGAACGGTTTTGCCTAGATTTTCTTCTAGGGTTTTTATGGTGTTAGGTCTTATGTTTAAGTCTTTAATCCATCCAGAGTTAATTTTAGTGTAAAGTGTCAAGAAGGGGTCCAGTTTCTGCTTTCTGCACACTGCTAGCCAGTTTTCCCAACACCATTTATTAAACAGGGAATCCTTTCCCCATTGCTTGTTTTTGTCAGGTTTGTCAAAGATCAGATGGATGTAGATGTGTGGCATTGCCTCTGAGGCCTCTGTTCTGTTCCATTGGTCTAGATCTCTGTTTTGGCAACAGTACCATGCTGTTTTGATTATTGTAGTCTTGTAGTATAGTTTGAAGTCAGGGAGCATGATGCCTCCAGCTTAGTTCTTTTTGCTTAGAATCTGCTTGGCTATGCAGGCTCTTTTTTGGTTTCATATGAAGTTTAAGGTGCCTTTTTCCATTTCTGTGAAGAAGGTCATTGGTAGCTTGACAGGGATAGTACTGAATCTGTAAATTACTTTGGGCAGTATGGCCATTTTCACAATATTCTTCCTAACCATGAGCATGGAATGTTTTTCCATCTGTTTGTGACCTCTCTTCTGTCATTGAGCAGTGGTTTGTAGTTCTCCTTGAAGAGGTCCTTTACATTGTTAGTTGTATTCCTAGGTATTTTATTCTCTTTGTAGCAATTGTGAATGGCAGTTCGTTCTTGATTTGGCTCTCTTTAATTGGTGTACAAGAATGCTTGTGATTTTTGCACACTGATTTTTTTTTTATCCTGAGACTTTGCTGAAGTTGCTTATCAGTTTCAGGAGATTTGGGGCTGAGATGATGGGGTCTTCTAAATATACAGTCATGTCGTCTGCAAATAGAGACAATTTGACTGCCTCCTTTCCTAACTGAATACACTTTATTTCTTTTTCTTGCCTGATTGCTCTGGCTAGAACTTCCAGTACTATATTGAATAGGAGTGGCGAGAGAGGGCATCCTTGTCTAGCGCCAGATTTCAAAGGGAATGCTTCCAGTTTTTGCCCATTCAGTAGATACTGGCTGTGGGTTTGTCATAAATAGCTTCTATTATTTTGAGATATGTTCCATCAATACTATTTTATTGAGAGTTTTTAGCATACAGGGCTATTGAATTTTGTCAAAGGCCTTCTCTGCATCTATTGAGATAATCGTGGTTTTTGTCTTTGGTTCTGTTTATGTGCTGAGTTATGTTTATAGACTTGGGTATGTTGAACCAGCCTTGCATCCCTGGGATGAAGCCTACTTGATCATGATGGATAAACTTTTTGATGTGCTGTTGCAATCAGTTTGCCCAGTATTTTTTTTGAAGATTTTTGCATCTATGTTCATCATGGATATTGGCCTGAAGTTTTCTTTTTTGGTTGAGTCTCTGCCAGGTTTTGGTATCAGGATGATGTTGGTTTCATAAAATGATTTGGGAAGGATTCCCTCTTTTTGGATTGTTTGGAATAGTTTCAGAAGGAGTAATACCAGCTCTTCTTTGTGTGTCTAGTAGAATTCGGCTGTGAACCCATCTGGACCTGGGCTTTTTTTGGTTGTAGGCTATTAATTGCTACCTCCACTTTAGCCCTTGTATTGGTCTATTCAGGGTTTTGACTTCTTCCTGATTTAGGCTTGGGAGGATGCAAGTGTCCAGGAATTTATCCATTTCTTCCAGGTTTACTCGTTTATGTGCATAGAGTTGTTTGTAATAATCTCTGATGGTGGTTTGTATTTCTGTGGAATCTGTGGTGATATCTCCTTGATTGTTTTTTATTCCATCTATTTGATGCCTAGTCACATCTGTCAGCAGAGGCTTTGCTGAGCTGCTGGGGGCTCTGCCCAGCTGCCATGTGAACTTCCCTGCAGTCCTGTTTATAGGGGTATAGTTAGAACTGCCTTGGCCATGGCGGCCCACCTCTGTAATGGCAGACTCTCTCTGTAATGGCAGACTCTCTCTGTAATGGCAGACTGCCTCAGCAGTGGTGGGCCGCCTCGGCAGTGGTAGACTACCTCGGTAGTGGTAGATTGCCTCAGTAATGGTGGCTGTCACTCCCCCACAGAGCTGGACTGTCCCGGCTTCAGCTGTGCTTGCTGTGAAGCTCTCAATGCAGAGTGTTTCAGATTGCTGGTTTTTATGGGGGTGGAACCAGCCGAGCCTGATCACCTGGCTCCCTGCCTCAGACCCGTTTTTGTTTTTTGTTTTTTTTTCAGTTGAACGGGCATCTCTGTCTCCCGGCGTTCCAGTCACCAGCTGAAAAGGTGCCCGGATTTGTGTGAGACTTTGTGCCGAAATCTGTTCTGCTGGCTGAAATAGTTGCACTGGGGACTTGTGGTGCTTTTCCACCTGGGACTCTCCTGGCTTGGCTCCCTGTTTCAGTCCCCTTTTTATCAATAGAACAGGTGACTCTGTCTTCCAGGCATTCTAGTCACCTGCTGAAAAGGTGCCCAGATCTCTGTGATTTCCCATGTGGCGACCCTCTGTGCTGGCTGAAACAGCTGCACCGGAGATTCCTGGCACTTTTTCTCCTGGGAATCTCCTGGTTTGGTTCCCTGTTTCAGTCCCCTTTTTATCAGTTAAATGGGTGACTCTGTCTCCCAGGCACTCCAGTCACCAGATGAAACGGCGCCTGGACCCATGTGAGTATTTTATGCGGAGACCTGCCACGTCAGCCAAAACAGCCATGCTGGCGACCTGTGGGCTCCTCTGCCCAGGAATCTCCTGGTCTGTGGGCAATAAAATCCACCTGGAAACGCAGTGTCCATTCATGCTCCGCGCTTTTGCTGGGAGCTGCAATCCGGAGCTGCAATCCACAGCTGCTCCTAATCGGCCATCTTGGATCCCTCCGCTGACTTTTCTTATGAGTTCCTCAGGGCCAACTGTAGGACTTGAATGTGTACAGATTTTGGTCAGCTTGGTGGTCCTGGACCCAAACCCTCACTTATACCAAGGCATGACTGCCTATCACACTTCATTGAGCCATTCATTCATTCATGGGCATTTAGGTGCTTTCCACCTTTGGCTATTGTGAACAGGGCTACTGTGAACATTCGGTACATGTTTTTGTTTGATCAGCTGTCATCAATTCTGGACATATGCCCAGGAGTGAAATTGTTGGGTCAGTGCTGCTAACTTCTGATCACTATTTAAAACAAATTTTCCCACAATGGCTCATGTCTGTTGTCGCCTTTCCTTCTCATTCACATTCCCCCCAAAATGAGTTCCACTGGGACAAACATGGAGTCAACTGTGTATATTTTAACAAAGATTTTGTGTGAAGAGCAAGGGAGGGTTCTTGGTGAATAAAAATCTCCCTTTCACCTGCCGCATCTCAGTCTGTCTTCCTTCCTGCATCCCTAATCCATCATCCACCTGCCTCCCAATTTTCTCCCCAAGTTTTACTCCTTCCCACAAAAGCATGAAAACTCAGTCTGGGTCCTCCAAGCCTGCCTCCCTACATGGACTCCTTCACATTTTCTTCAAGCAGAGAAAAGGCCACTGAAGGCCATGCAACAAAGAGGGTGATCCTGAACTCCATGAACAAGATTCTCCCGGGACCCACCCTTTTTAGAAAACTATGGGAGAGGCAGGGTGCAGTGGGTCATGCCTGTAATCCCAGCACTTTGGGAGGCCAAGGCAGGTGGATTACCTGAGGTCAGGAGTTCAGGACCAGCCTGGCCAACATGGTGAAACCATCTCTACTAAAAATCCAAAAATTAGCCAGGCCTGGTGGTGGGCACCTGTAGTCCCAGCTACTCAGGAGGCTGAGGCAGGAAAATAGCTTGAACCCAGGAAGTGGAGGTTGCAGTGAACCAAGACCATGCCATTGCATTCCAGCCTGGGTGAGACAGTGAGACTCCATCTCAAAGAAAAAAAGGAAACTATGGAATATAATAAAATATGATTTTTCTACCAAGGTATACTGCAGATAGAGCCTATCACAGGAGTATCTCCTCTTCACCCAGTCAGAAGGTTCAGCTTTCTGCAAGGTCAGAGGCCACAAACTAAAGACCTTGAAGATGTACATTGTTTAGTAAATCCTTAGTGTTGGGAATTTTTCTAACTTCATGTAACAAAATTTTGGGGTGTGTATGTGTGTGTGTGTATATATATATATATATAGTAGGTATATATATTTAACAAAATATATAGTAGATATATTCATTTAACAAAAAATTTGGGGAATATATATAGTCGGTGTGTATATATTCATATTGAGAATGTTTAAGTCTTTTGCTTTTAAAAGTTAGGAGCCATTTAATTGTTTATTTATTTATTGAGACATCATTTCACTCTGTCCCCTAGGCCGGAGTGCATAGCACCATCTCAGTTCACGGCAACTTCCGCCTCCGGGGTTCAAGCGATTCTCATGCCTCAGTCTCTTCAGTAGCTGGGATTACAGGTGTGCACTACCCTACCCAGCTAATTTTTGTATTTTTAGTAGAGATGGAGTTTTTCTGTGTTGGCCAGGCTGATCTCAAACTCCTGACGTCAAGTGATCCGCCTGTCTCAGCCTCCTAAAGTGCTGGGATTAAAGGCATGAGCCACAGCTGGCCTATTTATTTATTTATGAGATGGAGTCTAGCTCTGTCACCCAGGCTAGCGTGCAGTGGCATGATTACAGCTCACTGCAGTCTCGACGGCTTGGGCTGAAGTGTTCCTCCCACCTCATCCTCCTAAGGAGCTGGTACCACTGGCATGTGCCAGCATACTCAGCTAACTTTTTAAATTATCTGTAGAAACAGGGTCTCAGCATGCTGCCCAGGCTAGCCTCAGACTCCTGGCTCAAGCAGTTCTCTCACCTTAGTCTCCTGGACTGTTGGGATTACAGGCAGGAGCCATGGCACCTGGCCATCCCATTTTTTTAAAATTCAGATTCCCAGAGTCCCTGGAAAAACCAGACTTTAAACGACTGTAAAACACATCCATGCCTGGTACCCACTAGCCAGAGCTGAGCCTGTACCTTCTCCCTCCTGGCCTGGGTCCCTCATTTCTGTGTCTTATCTGGCCTCCATGGGCATCTGGACATCCGGTCCATGCTCCAGGGTAACTGCAGAGCAGCTCCAAAAGCAGAGCAGACATGGGGAGTCTGCCTGGGGAGTGCAGTCAGGGCGGGAGTCCACGCATGGGTGTGATCCCCAGGCCTGCAGTGTGCCCTGGTTAGAGAAGCTGCCGAGGAGGCACGGACACAGGGAGGCTGGCAGCCACTGTCCATGTGCCAAGCCAACTCACTCATTCCACAAATAGTCATTCAGCACATGCTAGGTGCACTGTTTCAGATGCTGGGACCACTGTGAGCATTCCTGCCCTCATGGAGTGCCCTTTCCAGGTAATATACACAATAAGTTTATATTCTGCCTGGCAAGAAGGGATAGGGAATAGTGGGAGAGGGAGTGTAGGCGTCAGGTAGGGAGAGAGAAGGAGGCTGAGGTTGAGGGGCTTGCAGCTGTAGATAGAGGGGACGAGGAAGACCTCTCGGAGAAGGTGGTGTTTGAGTAAAGGCCTGAAGGCAGCTGGGAGGTCAGCGATGTAGTTGAAAGAATTTCAAGCAGAGGGAATAGCAGGTGCGAAGGTCCTGCACTCTGTGCACCAGAGGCAGAGCCGGAGGGGACTGGGACTGTGGCCACCATCGCAGGAGCCCGGGAGGAGAGTGGCAGGAGGTGAGGGGGGCAGGGAGGAAGAAACTTGGACAGGGCCTGACAGGCCAGCGCAAGGACTCTGGACTTTACTCTGAGATAGGAACGCTCCGGAAGCTTAACAGAAGAGGGACCCGAGTTAGGCTGTAATGGGATTGGGATCGCAGTGGCTGTTTGTGGGGGAATCTGGAGAAGTCAATCCAAAAGCGCTAATTCATCTGGGTGAGCCCATGGAGTGGGGTGGAGGGGCGGCCGCAGGCAAGGCGGTGGGAAGCGACTGGATTCCAGAAGTGGGGCTCCTGCATCTGCTGGCAAGTGACATGCAGGGCATGAGATGAGGGGACAACTGCAGGGTTGTGGCCCTAACAACTGGAAGGATAGCCTTGCTATTTACAAAGCAGGTGGGCCCATGAGGGTGAGGTATGCTGCGGCAGGGGGACGTGGGAGACTTGTTGGCTTCAAGATGAGGAATCCTAGTGAAGATGAGGAGGCAGCAGTTGGTTACAGGAGCCTGGAGTTCAGGAGTCAGGATCAGGAGAGCGGTCCTGGCTAGAGCCCAGGATGTGTGACCAAACAGGTGACTGTAGGCGAGGTGTCAGGCTGAGTCCTGCACTCACAAACATTCAGAAACCAGCGACAGCCGCAGACACTAGCAGCAGGTCAGTGATGATTGTGGGTCAGATAGAAGCTGTTCCCTCTCGAGTTTATCTTCCATAGTGAGGAAAGTGGGTAAAGTTTTGCTAGGGGCTGGGTGTGGTGGTTCATGCCTATAATCCCAACACTTTGGGAGGCCAAGGTGGGAGGATTGCTTAAGCCCAGGAGTTAGAGACCAGCCTGGGCAATATGACAAAACCCTGTCTCTACCAAAAATAGAAAAATTAGCCAGATATGGTGGTGCACATCTGTAATTCCAGCTGCTCAGAAGGCTGAGGCAGGAGGATCGCTTGAATCCCGGAGGCGGAGGTTGCAGTGAGCTGAGATCCCACCACTGCACTCCAGCCTGGGCAACAGAGTGAGACCCTGTTCACCCCCACCTAAAAAAAAAAAGTTTTGCTGACTTCTTTATATAACTAAACTAAAATAAGAAGTTTTCTGTCTCCCAGGGGATTCTGGCACCCTAGATTGGCGCCAACTCTTTCGTGTAAAAAAATATATTTTTTTGTTTTTTCTGAGACAGTCTTCCTCTTTCATCCAGGCTGGAGTGTAGTGGTGTGATCTCGGCTCACTGCACCCTCTGCCTCCCTGGTTCAAGATATTCTCCTGCCTCAGCCTCTGGAGTAGCTGGGATTAGATGCCCACCACTGCACCTGGCTAATTTTTGTATTTTTAGTAGAGACAGGGTTTTACCATGTTGGCCAAGCTGGTCTGGAACTCCTGGCCTCAAGTGATCCACCCGCCTCAGCTTCCCAAAGTGCTGGGATTACAGGTGTGAGCCACCATGCCAGGCCTAGCTTAAAATGTTTTAATATAATTTTTGAATGGGAGATAGTACCATATGGTTCACGTTCAAAAAGCACAGCAAACAGTCTTCCCTCACCCCTGCTCCTCAGTCCCCTGACTCCTTACGCAGAGTCAACCAGGTCCTCAATTTCTTTTAGTCTTCCAGAGCTGTTCTTGGTGTACGCTATGTACATTTTTTAAACAGTGCTATTGCACTTAAAAGATTACAGTATAAGGCCAGGCACAGTGGCTCATGTCTGTAATCCCAGCACTTTGGGAGGCTGAAGCGAGAGGATTGCTTGAGTCCTGGAGTTTGAGACCAGCCCCATTTCTACAAAAAATACAGAACTTAGCTAGGTGTGATGGTGTGTGCCTGTAGTCCCAGCTACTATGGAGGCGGAAGTAGGAGGATCGCTTGAGTCTGGGAGGTGGAGGTTGCAGTGAGCTGATTGTGCCACTGCACTCTAGCCTGGGAGACAGAGTGAGACCCTGTCTTAAAAAAAAAAAAATACAGACAATACAAATCAGTTGTATAGTGTAAATATAACTTGTATATGCACTGGGAAGCCAAAAAATGCAAGTGAGTTGCTTTATCTCAGTGGTCTGGATCTAAACCCCTTAATATATCTGAGGCATGCTTATGTGAGCACGGGGGTGTGGGGGTGTGAGCACACATTTCTCCCTTTTCCCGTCTTTTCCCTAAGGCTATCATATATCTGCTGTTCATTTAACACATCTCGAAAACCATTCCTTGAAGATCATGTACCATTCCTTAAGCCCAGAAGTTCAAGACCAGCCTGGGAAACATGACAAAACCCTGTCTCTGCAGAAAATAGAAAAACTAGCCGGGCATGGTGGCACATACCTGCCTAAAGAACTTCCTCATTCTCTTTTTTCTCTTTTTCATATTGCGCATGTGCTGTAATTTGCTTACCAGCCTCTTACCCAGGGTCTTTTACATTGCCTTCCATCTTTCGTTGCAATTAATAACCTTGCTTGCCTGTAATTTTGTACCTGTGTGAATATAAATCAGTTGTATAAATTTCTAGAAGCGGAATTGTTTGGTCAAGAGGGGTGTGTATTTGCATTTTTAATAGAGATAGCTAAAGGTGGTACAGTTTCAGCTCGCACACACATACAAGAGTTCATGTTTTAACACATTTTCCAGCAGAGTGTTACCAAATTCTTTCTCTTCCATCTGAGAGTCTTAAAGAATGGAATTTCAGCCTGCACTTCTCTTGCCCTTGGTGGGGCTGCTGGTAGTTGTTTCGTTTTGTTTGTTTCTTTTTTGAGACAGAGTCTCTGTCGCCCAGGCTGAAGCGCAGTGGTGCGATCTCAGCTCACTGCAACCTCTGCCTTCCAGGTTCAAGTAATTCTCCTGCCTCAGCCTCCCAAGTAGCTGGGATTACAGGCATGAGCCACCTCACCCAGCCCATTTTTGTATTTTTAGTAGAGACGGGGTTTTGCCATGTTGGCCAGGCTGGTCTTGAACTCCTGACCTCAGGTGATCCACCTGCCTCGGCCTCCCAAAGTGCTGGGATTACAGGCATGAGCCACCGAGCCCAGCCTGCCTATAATTTTTGATGGGACACCAAGAAGCGTCACTCAGCAGAGAAGTTGCAGGGCCCGGTTGCATCCAATGTCCCTTTTCTTTTCTCAGCCTCCTCCAGAGCTGTTGTGGCCCCTTTCACCAGGAGGAGCTAAGTAGAGAAACGTATTCCCTTGAGGGTTTTAGTCACTAAAGTGGGATGGTCTCTGAAATTACTAACTTCGAGGATAGAAACAGAAGCGTACTGCTGACCTCAGAAGGCTGACGTGCCCATGGTCGTATTTGGGATCTGCACCATTCATTCATTCAATTCAGCAACTATTGACAGAGAGCTTAGCGTGTACCAGGGACTGGGCCGAGCTTGGAGGAGATGAGGAAGTGAAGGCCCATGCTCAAGGGAGTTTTGTGTTTCATCATAACATACAACAATCAAGCAAACAGATGATTTTAAGGCGGGATAAAGGCTAGGGACAGTGGCTCATGCCTGAATTCCAGTGTTCTAGGAGCCTGAGGTGGAGGACTGCTTGAGGCCAGGAGTTCCAGACCAGCCTGGGCAACATAGCAAGACCCTGTCTCTTAAAAACAAAAAAACAAAATAGTAGCCAGGTGTGGTGGCGCATGCCTGTAGCTGTCCCGACTATTCAGGTGGCTGAAGCGGGAGTATCCTTTGAACCCCGGAGTTGAAGCCTGCAGCAAGGCATTATGGCACCACTGCACTCCAGCCTGGGCAACAGAGCAAGGCCCCATATCTTTAAAAATACATATTTTTATCATATATTTATACATAAATATATAAATACACACACATATATATATATAAAATAAGGAGAAAGAAGTGCTGTGAGGAAAATAAAATAGGATGATGCGACAGTAACAAACAAAAAGACAGAAGGCCTCTTGGGGAGGTGATGCTTTAGCTAAAGTGTGACAGAGGAGAAGGCAGGCAAGGATCTGGGGAGCAACATCCGGGCAGAGCGGCCAGGCTGTCAGGAGGCGTCCAGGCGGTGGAAGTAAGGCTTGGGATTTGGTGCATGGTAGGGGAAAGGGGGAGAAATTCCAACTGAGCATGGAGACGTGGCCCCAGAGGCCACAGTGAAGAATCAGAATGTCCTTCATTGCATTTTGAAGCTCGGGGAAGGGTTTAAATAATGGTGTGCTGGTCAGTGCTCCACCGGCTGTGGAGTGGGACCATGGAGTCTGATCAGGAGTGTTTGCCGACTTCTGTGGTGTAGATATTCCCATCATGACCCATTTAAAATTCCTAAAGTGTTCACTGAACTCGGTTAAAAACAGATGTGCACGGACAGACATCAGTGGGTGAGAATGATGGCTTCTTTCTTCTCCGGATTGGTTTTATTGAAAGTATTCTGCTTTACACACTGACAAGGCATTTTATAAAACAAAACATTACAAGCTGATGACTGAGCCAGAGAGTAGTGTGCTTCGATTCATGTTAAGACCATCTGGCTGCCGTGTGGACATCTTGAGCCCTTTGAATCAAGGGTGCCTATCCCACTGTCACCACGGGGCCAGCCGCGTCACTTCCTTTCATTCCCTTCCCACATCCTGTCTGCCTTTCCTGCTGGGGTACCAACCACAGTCTTAATCTGATCTCAACAATGAACTTGACCTTTTCTCAAGGCTGTTGGATTCCAGTGCCAAAAGCGAATTCTCTTTAACTTCTCCTGCTGTTGTGTGGAGAAAGTCCAGAGCAGGGAACAAAACCTCTCCGGCTGTTCCCATGCGTTGCTTTCCCTCCTGCCGTATGTGGAGATACTGGTTCTTGTAGCGGGACCTGGGGTCCTGCCCCACCTGTCTTCACTTTTGTTCCTGAAATTGTCAGATGCTCGGGAAACTGCACTCTTATTATTAGTCAATTGCCTCTGTGCTTGGCATAACATGCGTGGGGACAGAGAGGTCCATTTGTTTTTCATTTCCACGTCTAATTTAAAGAGGGGGTGAAAAGTGTAAACACTTTTATGATGTCTTGCCATCCTTAAAATTCTGAAATTACTTTGGTCTTTGTTGGTCAGCAAATAAATTAATTTTCTTGAAGAAACATTTGTAATGCTTTTCATTCTGGCCTCACCTCATCCCATGGTCCAATTACTGAGGTACCTATCGCCAGCGAGGAGACGGCGGGAGCCGCAGATCAGAAATTGTTTACCAGGCTAGCAGGCATCGATTTATTCAAGCCATCTGACACAGCTGATCGTATTTTATTTTCCCAAATCTTCTCTCTCAAATTGATTTTTCAGAAAGTTTTTAATACAGGTTTATTCACCTGGCTAATCCATTTATCTTCAGTTTCACCTGTAAAGTCAAGAAAATCTCTAAGGGGATCTGCCAAAAAAAACCAGACATTCTCTCTGCACCCTCCCCCCTTACACACGCACAAGTGCACACACAGGCCCCACACCCTCCTAAGTACAGCTGATTATCCGTGAGACTCTCAAAACCTCTCATCTTCCTGGGCCTCCATTTCTTCTGCAAAATTGGAGATTTGTACCATTTTGTCTTTAAAGTCCTTTCTAACTTGAGATCTTCAGAATCAGAGTTTAGAGTTGGGAGAGATGAGGGAGCTCAGTCTCCACCATTCTGTTTTGGAAGAGAAGGCTCTTTCCACCAGCGATTGGACAAGTCCTGGCTAATAGCAGCAATGATGGTGGGACAGGGACTGTGACTGCATTTCTTGTCTATACCTCCCTTCCCTGCAGCCTGGGGTTGCTTTTCTCTATCCCAAGAGCAGAAAGATTTTAAGGCATCAAAGGCCCTTCTCTGGGACACCCCAGCAAGTGGCCACGCTGGAAGGTGTCTTCTTCTCATTGCTGGAGCAGTGAGTTGGGTAGACAGACCATGAAGGAGTCTTGAAATGTCTTGAAAAATAATACAAACCAGCCAGGCATGGCAGTGGCTCATAACTGTAATTTTAGCACTTTGGAGAGGCGAAGGCAGGAGGATCACTTGAGGCCAGGAGTTCAAGACCAGCCTGGGCAACATAGTGAGACTCCATCTCTACAAATCCATAAAAATTACCCAGGTGTGGTGGTGTGCACCTGTAGTACTAGCTGAGATGGGAGGATTGCTTAGCCCAGGAGGTCGAGGCTACAGTGAGCCATGATCATGCCACTGCACTCTAACCTAGATGACAGAGTGAGATCCTGTCTCAAAAAAAAAAAAAAGAGAAAAGGAAATAATATAAATAACACATGAAGGATGCAGGCAGCTGTGTGTGCTCTCATGAGGGGAGTGACCATCAAAGAATCTGAAGCATGATTCCAGCGCTGCTGGGCTCCTAGAGGTGTAGGTGTGCTGGGAACCGGATCAGGCCCTGGGAAAATGCAGATGGCGGAGCAGCAGTGTGAGGTGAATCTAGGGCTGCAGCTCAGAGGGAGACACCTGTTCCTAGAGTCCTCACCCTTCTATAAGTCCCAGCTGCAAAGTTCATGACTTATTGGCCCAGCCCGAATCATGCAGAAATAGCTCATGATCCTTCAGCTTGTGGTTCTCTGGAGGCAAAACGTGTGTCTTGTTTCATGATCTTCTTTCATTTTTATTTTTTAGAGACAGCTTTTCTCTCTTTCACCCAGGCTGGAGTACAGTGGCATGATCCTGTCTCATTGCAGCCTTGACCTCCTGGGCTCAAGCGATCCTCCCACTCCAGCCTCCCAAGTGACTAGGACTGCAGAAACACACCTTGCTAATACTTAGATTTTTTTTTTTTTTCTAGAGACCAGGTCTCATTATGTTGCCCAAGCTGGTCTCAAGTTCCTGGGCTCAAGCAGTCCTCCTGCCTCAGCCTCCCAATGTGCTGGGAGTACAGGGATGAACCACTGTGCCTGGCCTCATGATCTCATTTCAGTTGAGGCTGCTCTTTTGACATGTCTCTGCCTTTCCTCCACTATTGGGTGGGCTTCCTGGGTGGATGGTTTGCATAAGAGACAAGCAGAGGTATTTGCTGTAGTCAGGGACTCTTCACACTGTCCCCAGGGACATCAAATTAAACCTGCTGTCACGAGGCGCTTACTGTTCTGCAGACTGTTTTGTGCTGAACCCCATCTTTCTCCAGCTCCTTTCTCCCAGCATGCAGTCAGATGCCCTGCGTGTGAGCAGAGATAAGAGCTGAGACCCACGCAAGCAGAGGTTTGCATGGCAGTCGGAGGCCTCCCCAGGTTCCACAAAGGCTTTGCTAACACGTCATGATATTCCTATTAACTCCCTGCCATGCAGCTCTGAGATGCCCCCTCCTATCAGGCACAGGTGGCAGAACTGCATAGAAATGGGCATTGATGCTCAGAAGGCCACAGCTGGTGGACAGACCCTCTTATTCCTGAGTTGGCTGTTTTCTCATTGTTATAAGCTGTGCCCATGGGTTTGCAAAGTGCTAAATAATAATAAAATGTGGTTCTCCTCCTGAATATATGGAACAGGTCACAGGTGCTTGTGGGCCATGCCAAGAGGAACGTTGGGGAGAGTATCTTTCATAATCAAAAAAACACCTCTTGCTGGGCATGGTGGCTCATGCCTGTAATCTTAGCACTTTGGGAGACTGAGGCAGGCAAATCATTTGATGTCAGGGGTTCAAGACCAGCCTGGCCAACATGGTGAAACCTCATCTCTACTAAAAATACAAAAATTAGGTGGGTGTCATGGTGCACACCTGTAATCCCAGCTACTTGGGAGGCTGAGGCAAGAGAATCATTTGAACCCTGGAGGTGGAGGTTGTAGTGAGCTGAGATCATGCTACTGCACTCCGGCCTGGGTGACAGAGCCAGGTCTGTCTCAGAAAATACGTTGGTACAGTCATGCCCTGAGAGACTCTGATTTGTCCCATCTACACTTTGATATAGACCCTGGGGAAACCTCCTAATCACAGGTTGGCTCTTCCTGGGGTCAGCAGATTCCTCAGGAGTGAGGACTGAACAGTGGATGCTCATCTGAATACAGGAAGAAGAAAAACTGTGAGGCTCATCCACAGCTCCAGAGGAGGCAGTCATTTCAAGCTTTTCAAAAGCATCTGGTCAACAAATACTTACAGGGTCATGTTGGTCTGTTAGGGCTCTGGTAACAAAGTACCACCCACTGGGTGGCTCACACAACAGAAACTTATTTTCTCATGGTTCTGGCGGCTGGAAGTCCAAGATCAAGGAGCTGGTAGGGTTGGTTTCCTCCCCTAAGGCCTCTGTCCCTCGCTTGGAGATGGCCACCCCCTCGCAGTCTCTTCCTGTGGTCATCATTCTTTGAGTGCAGGTCTCTTGTGTCTGTGTGTCTAAATTTCCGTTTAGGTTTTGATATGGTTTTGCCGTGTTCCCACCCAAATCTCAACTTGAATTGTATCTCCCAGAATTCCCACTTGTTGTGGGAGGGACTCGGGAGATAAATGAATCACGCGGGATGGTTTTTACCATGCTATTCTCATGAGAGTGAATAAGTTTGATGAGATCTGATGGGTTTATCAGAGGTTCCTGCCATTGTTTCCTCCTTTTCTCTTGCTGCCGCCATGTAATCGGTGCCTTTCACCTCCTGCCATGATTCTGAGGCCCTCCCAGCCATGTGGAACTTAAGGCCAATCACACCTCTTTTTGTTCCCGATTTTAGGTATGTCTTTAACAGCAGTGTGAAAACAGACTAACACAGTAAATTGGTACCAGTAGGGTGGGGCACGCTGAAAAGATACCTGAAAATGTGGAAGTGACTTTGGAACTGGGTAACAGGCAGAGGTTGGAACAGTTTGGAGGGCTCAGAAGAAGACAGAAAAATGTGGGAAAGTTTGGAACCTCCTAGAGACTTGTTGAATGGCTTTGACAAAAATGCTGATAGTGAAATGGACAATAAGGTCCAGGCTGAGGTGGTCTCAGATGGAGATGAGGAACTTGTTGGGAACTGGAGCAAAGAAAGAAACTGGTGGCATTTTGTCCCTGCCCTAGAGATTTGTGGAACTTTGAACTTGAGAGAGATGATTTAGGGTAACTGGCAGAAGAAGTTTCTAAGCAGGAAAGCATTCAAGAGGTAATTTGGGTACTGTTAAAAGCATTGCATTTTGAAAGGATAATAGAGCATAAAAGTTTGGAAATTTTGCAGCCTTACTATGCAATAGAAAACAAAAACCCATTTTCTGAGGAGAAATTCAAGCCAGCTGCAGAAATTTGCATAAGCAGCAAGGAGCTTAATGTTAATCTCCACAGGAAAAATGTCTCCAGGCCATGTCAGAGAACTTCCCTGCAGCCCCTCCCATCACAGGCCCAGAGGCCCAGGAGGAAAAAGTGGTTTCATGAGCTGGGCCCAGCGTCCCCAGGCTGTTTGCAGCCTAGGGACTTGGTGCCCTGTGTCCCAGCCACTCTAGCCATGGCTGAAAGGGGCCAATGTACAGCTCAGTATGGGGCTTCAGGGGGTGAAAACCCCAAGACTTGGCAACTTCAACATGGTGTTGAGCCTGTGAGTGCAGAGAAGTTGGGAACTGCGGTTTGGGAATGTCTGGCTAGTTTCAGATGTATGGAAATGCCTGGATACCCAGGCAAAAGTTTGCTGCAGGGGCAGGGCCCTCCTGGAGAACCTCTACTAGGGCAATGCAGAAGGGAAATGTGGGGTTGGATCCCCACACAGAGTCCCAACTGGGGTACTGCCTAGTGGAGCTGATAGAGAAGAGGGCCACCATTCTCCAGACCCCAGAATGGTAGATCCATCAACAGCTTGCACCATGTGCCTGGAAAAGCCATAGACACTCAATACCAGCCTGTGAAATCAGTCGTGAGGGAGGCTGTACCCTCCAAAGCTACTGGGGCGGAGCTGCCCAAGGCCATGGGAACCCACTTCTTGTATCAGCATGATCTGGATATGAGACTTGGAGTCAAAGGAGATCATTTTGGAGTTTTAAAATTTGACTGCCCCACTGGATGGCAGACTTCCATGGGTCCTGTAACCCCTTTGTTTTGGCCAATTTCTCCCATTTAGAACAGCTGTACTTACCCAATACTGCATGCCCATTGTATCTAGGAATTAACTAACTTCGTTTTGATTTTACAGGCTCATAGGTGAGAGAGACTTGCCTCATCTCAAATGAGACTTTGGACTGTGGACTTTTGTGTTAATGGTGAAATGAGTTAAGACTTTGGGGGACTTTGGGAAAGCATGATTGCTTTTGAAATGTGAGGACATGAGGTTTGGAGGGGCCAGGGGCAGAATGATATGGTTTGGCTGTGTCCCCACTGAAATCTCAACTTGAATTATATCTCCCAGAATTCCCATGTGTTGTGAGAGGGGCCCAGGGAGAGGTAATTGAATCATGGAGCCTGTGATTCCCATGTTGTTCTCATGATAGTGAATAACTCTCATGAGATCCGATGGGTTTATCAGGGGTTTCTGCTTTTGCTTTTTCCTCATTTTCCTCTTGCCACCACCAAGTAAGAAGTGCCTTTCGTCTCCCACCATGATTCTGAGGCTTCCCCCACCATGTGGAACTATAAGTCTAATTAAATATCTTTTTGTTCCCAGTTTCAGATGTCTTTATCAACAGCATGAATACAGACTAATACAGCTTTTGTTTTGGGGAGGTGTTTTTGTTTGTTTGTTTGTTTGTTTTGAGACATGGTCTCTCTCTGTCGCCCAGGCTAGAGTGCACTGGCACAATCTCAGCTCATTGCAGCCCTGCACCCGAGGCTCAAGTGATCCTCCCACCTCAGCTTCCTGAGTAGCTGGGACTACAGGCATGTGCCATCACACCTGGCTACTTTCCATATTTTTTGTAGACACAGTGTTTCCCATGTGGCCCAGGCTGGTCTCAAACTCATGGTCTCACCTGATCTTCTCACCTTGGCCTCCCAGTGTGCTGGGGATGTGTCTGTCTGTCTCTCTCTCTCTCTTTTTGCTCTTGCTCTTGCTCTCACTCACTCTGTCACCCAGGCTGGATGTCACCCAGGGATGTGATCATAGCTCACTGCATCCTCCAACTCCTGGCCTCAAGGGATCCTCCTGCACTGGCCTCCAAAAGTTCTAGGATTACAGGTGTGGGCCACTGTCCCTGGCCACAAGTAATCTCTTCTTACAAGGACATCAGTCAAATTGGATTAGGGCCACCTATAGGACCCTGTTTGACCTTAATTACCTCTTTAAAAGCTCCTCACCTGATACAGTCCCAGGGGTTAGAGCTCCAACATATACATTTGGGGAGGGGGATGTCTAGTTCAACCTGTAATGTCGTGTCACTTTTTTTTTTTTTTTTTTGAAGGTGTAGGGACTAAAAAGTGACCAAAGTAGATAAAATGAAAAATCCACCCTGGGTTGGGGTGGTCAGAGATAGGGATAGAGATGGACAGACCATCAGCAAACATGACCATTTGAGAGGTTCGATGATGCTGGATGCCGTGGAGGAGGGAGCGGGTGCTGGAGGGCGGGGCTGACTTGCTAAGCTCAAAGAGGCAGCCAGGGAAGGCCTCCCTGACGAGAGTGCATCCGAGCAGAAAACTGAAGGGATGCAGAGAGTGAATGTGCTGGGATCTGGGGGAGGGGCATGTCAGGGAGAGGGACCAGTAAGTACAAGAGCCCTGAGGTACAAGTATGCCTAGAATTTTCCAGAAAAAGCAGAGCCCACAGAGGGTGGGGTGGAGTGAGGAGGGCAAGTGTGGTAGGGTACGCTGTCAGAGAGGGAGCTGGGGACACGTGAGCAGGTGCTGGGGACAGGTTACCTGGAACCTTGTAGACCATTTTTTTTTTTTTTTTTTTTGAGATGGTCTCTCTCTGTCACCTAGGCTGGAGTGCAAGTGGCACACTCACAGCTCACTGCAGCCTCAACCTCTGAGGGCTCAGGAGATCCTCCACCTCAACTGGGACTACAGGCATACACCACCAGTTCTGGCTAATTTTTATTTTTATTTTAATAGAGTCTTGCTATGTGGCCCAGGCTGGTCTTGACCTCCTTGCCTCAAGTGATCCTCCCATCTTGGCCTCCCAAAGTACTGAGATTACAGGCGTGAGCCACTGTGCCTGGCCTCCTCATAAGCTTTGAGTCATGTGAGATGGGGAACCTCTGGAGGGATCTGAGCTGAAAGTGACCTGACCTGACCGGGGTTCAGCCCAGTCATTCTGCCAGCCATGCTGAGGGCAGGGGAGAAGGATGGAGGGGAGGCAGAGCCCAGTGAGGAGGCTGGCACCCTCACCCAGACCAAGGGGCAGAGGGCACAATGGCTCAAACTAGGGTAGTAGCAGTGGAGGTTTGGGAAAGACTTGGGGGTTACCTGTTTTGTGGGGTAACCCTTACTCCCGCCCCCCCACCCCCTGCTTACCTCCAAGTGTGTGTGACCTTGCACTTTGCTGGAGAGTGATATTTCTGGCCAGGAAGCAATTTCACACCCTCTAATCAGCTCACGTTTCTGGAAGGGCAGCCTCTGGCACAGGTGGCTATGGCTGTTCCAGAAGGGAAGATGGGCAGAGGCTAAATGGGGTCACCTGCCACACCCCATGCCATGTGACTTAAGGTAGAGGCACCCCAGGATGTGCTGGTGCCCATGAAGGGGATGTGGACGGGTGGTGTTTTGGGCCTGAGGGAGTTCTCCTATGCTCTCTTTGGCCCCAGAGGGCTCACACCTGGCTTCATCTGTTTTCCTGCCTGAATCTGCTAATACCAATAGCCCAGTGCAACCTATGCAGCCCTATTTGGCCCGTGACTAAATAAACATTTGTTGTCAGAAGCTGGGTGGCATGATCCTTGGGTGATGGCTTGGCCCCTCAGTGACTTGTATCACTAGGAATGGTGCACCTCCCAGTGACACCTCCACCCTGATTTCCACCTACACACACCTTGCTCAGAGATACTGTGTCCCCATTCACACACCTCATCCTTAATCGCGTGGGCAGATTTGGGGCTGGCCTTCAACCTAGGCCATGCCACCACACTCCTACATGCTGTAAGGGTGCAGCTTTGGGGAGGGGTACAGGGACCCCTGCTGCTTGCTCATGGCCCCCAGCCTCTCCAGAGTTGCTTCATCATCCCCTCATTTCCTCTGACCATCTGGGATGGAGGAGAGAACTTGTTATTATGCTCTGGGCCAGTACTGGAAACTCCTGTTAGTGATTCACCTCTTTAATATAGGGCTTTAAGCCCTAATGTATGTGGAAAGGTTAAACTCATTAGTCATTTCTATTTAGGGAATGAAGATTCCAAGGTTTGCCTTCGATCTGGAGGGAGAGATGTAGCTGTAGATGGAGAGATTCTGGGGGCTAAAGGCATGAATTTCCTCAGGTGGGGCGGCCCTGTGGAATGGCCTCTTAGGTGGAAATGTTTTTCTTGAATCTGCCCCTCAGCTCCATGTACTGCAGACATGTAACCTTTGGTGGAGATGCTACCCTGCTTCAGGCTATCCAACCCTTTGGTTAAGGAAAATATAACACTTTCAGGCATGCTTTTGAGGAATGCCAATATAGAGTCTGCCAGTGTAGAGTCAGGATTTTTTTCTTTTAAGGGAATGAATTTGTTTAAAATCTCTATGAGCAACTTATTTGGGAAGATAATTTCGTCTTTGCTACTTGCATTCTTCCTATTGCCCACCAGAGGGCACTCAAGCACTCTCCAGGCGGAAGTTCCTAACCTCTGGGTTTCTCAACCACACCCAGCACCTTCCCAGGCTGGAGCTGAGTTAGAACAGGGGAAGGCTGACCCGCTGTGTCTCCTGAAAGGGCCATCTAAATGCTGTCAAGAGAAGCTGCTGCCTGTGACTAGGAAAAATACAAATGGCACTCATGCGAGCCCAGTAGGATGTGCAGCCTCTGTCTCTCTGTGGTCACCTTTGCTGTGTTATTCACATTCGCAGAGGAAAAGGCTGTGTTCCTGGCCTTATAGTATTCTTTCCAACAGTCTTTATTTCCTCTTCTCAGGCACATTAAGAAATGTTTTATACCTTGTCATATCAGAGAAAAAAGTGAACGTTCTGCAGAGCAAGTTTAGGGCATACCTGTTATCAGGTACCAGTGGCGCGACTTGGCCAGAGGTCGGATGCAGCAATACCTGAGTGTGGAATGTGTAATGCCCCACCACCCCCTCCCACCGCCCCAGGCCAGGGCTTCCCTTACTAACGTTCTGCAGCACAGCAACCGCAGTTCGCCACCTAGTGCCTCCTGCACCACATTCTGTGTAGTTTAAAACCGGATTCAACTTGGCTAGCATGAAGTAGGCAGCAAGGGCCATGAGAATAAGCCTGAGTTACGGATTCAACCTTCTTCATAACAAGTTATTGACAGGATGTCAGTCTTAAAAGTGGGAAGTAGGAATGACCCTGACACCCTCCTGGAAGCCTCACTGTTTATTCATTATTGTACAGTTGCAGATATTCAGGTAACTTTTCTCGGTACATTTCTGTTTTTAATCGTTGGTTCATGCAGAACCATTAGGCTGCAATTCATCAGCGGCTCTAGCCAGGCAAGGTGGCTCATGCCTGTAATGCCAGCAATTTAGGAGGTCAATACAGGAAGACCGCTTGAGGCCTGGAGTTTGAGACCAACCTAAGCAAATGGCAAGAGCCCCATCTCTCCAAAAAAAAAAAAAAAAAAAAAAAAGCTGGGTGTGGTGGTGGTGCACACCTGTGGTCCCAGCTACTCAGAAGGCTGAGGCAGGAGGATTGCTTGAGCCCAGGAGTTTGCCATTGCAGTGAGCTATGACCACAGCACTGCTCTCTATCCTAGGGGACAAAGGCAGACCCTGTATTAGACAGACAGACAGCTAGAAGAACCACAATAAGCTTCTCACCCATGAAGCACTCCTGCCAAAAATGATGAATCCAATCAAGCCTTCACACCTTACAGTTTATAAGAAACAGAAGGATAGAGGATCAAGTTAAACGTCACGAGAAAACAGGCCAGCCAAATCCAAAATGCAGAATACTCTTCAAATTGTCAATATTATTGGGAGAAAAAGGTGGGAGGGCTGCTTTAGGATGGAGATTAAAGAGATATAACCAAATGCAATGACTGAGTCTTGACTGAACCCTGGCTTAAAAAAAATGACAACTGTTTCAGTCTGTTTAGACTTAGAACAAAACACCATAACCTGGGCAGTTTATAAACAGCAGAAATTTCCTGTAGTCCTGGAGGCTGGGAAGTTTGAGAGCAAGGTGCTGGTAGTTCAGGAGTCTGTTGAGTTCTTGCTTCTTCAGGGATAATGTCTTCTCACTGGGTCCTCACATGGTGGAAGAAGGAAGGTCGCTCTCTGAGGCCCTTCTACAAGGTCACAAATCCCATGCCTGAGGGCTCCACCCTCATGGCCCAATCATCTCCCAAAGGCTTTACCTCCAAATACCATTACATGAACTATTAGGGTTTCAAATATAAATTTTGAAGAAACAAACATTCAGTCCTTAACTATAAAAGTGTTTCTCCTGGTGTGTGACAATTAGGGCAGTTTTAATAGGTCTGAAGGCCAGGTGCAGTGGCTCCTGCCTGTAATCCCAGCACTTTGGCAGATTTTGAGACCAGCCTGGTCAACATGGCACTTCCCCATCTCTACAAAAAAAAAAAAATACAAAAATTAGCCGGGTGAGGTGGTATGCACCTGTAGCCCCAGTTACTCAGGAGGCTAAGGTGGGAGGATTGCTTGAGCCCAGTATGCTGAGCATGCAGTGAGCCATGATTGACAAGACACTCTTTCGCGCGCACACGCACTCTCTCTCTCTCTCTCTCTCACACACACACACACACACACACACACACACACACACAGGTCTAGGAATGTGGAATTGATTTTCTCAGGAGTGACTGTGGGATAGTTTCATAAGGGAATATCCTTGCTCTGAAGAGAAACACCCTGCGAAGCACTAAGGAGGGAAGGGCATGATGACTGCAACTTATTTTTCAATGACTCAGGAGGGAAAATAGAAAGATGAAATACAGCAAAACATTAACCGTTGTTGAATCTAGATGATGAGCGAAGGGAGTTTGTTGTTGTCTACTTTTCAGTATGACTGAAAATTTTCAGAGTCAAATACTGGAATAAATGATGGTCACACTGTTATTTCCTTTGGGTGGGTGACTCTTGAGGTCGCTGAGCTCCCTCGTCTCGCGGAATCACTATTTACCTATTTCGAGAAAGAAAAGGTGTTTTGCCTGGAATAGTACCCTTCCCTCAGTGAGCATTGTTTCTCTCTTTGCTTTTGTGAGTGTGCCACTCTAGACAAAAGTAATTCAAGCCTTTGTCATCATTCCAAATGCTTTGAAACCACAGAGGTGGTTTTCCAAAGATAACATCAGTCAAGGAGAACACTGCTCTTATGGCTGTGGGTACAGGCATCAGCGTGCTGAGGAGGCAGATATTTGTGGTGTTAGGTCATGTTCAAAATGCTGTTTGATTAAAAAAGGAAATTAGTTCTCTTCAGTCCTGAATGAGCAGCAGTATCATATACTGGTTGCTTTTCCTTAAGACATAAATATTCACGTGGTCCATTAGCTACCCTGATTTCATTTTGAAATGCTGTAGTCAGTCTGTAAAATTCATTCCTCCACACACCCACTCACTCAGGGATGGGGCTTATGGGTAACGGGGCAGGGAAGAAAACATGATGCAACCAAAAACCGGAAGCACATCTGTGATGTCATAAGCAAGAACTCTACTGATCAACGAGGATATGGGAAGGAAAAAAGCGGCATCACCAGCTGTCTATAGCAGTATTTTAAAACCTTCAATAGTTTTTGGAGGACTCAAGATGGCGCTGTGAGAACAACCCAGGATTGGAGCTCGCGTTGAATCCGCAAACGGTGAGTCCGAGCTGCATTTCCAGACTGATCGTTGTTGCCCACAGAACGGGGAAACTCCCAAGTATAAAAAAGACACGGGACGCCAGGCAGTAGGTCTGCCTGGCGAAGCCGGCAGCCGGGGCGGCGGCGGCCGGCCCTACCCAGCAATCCCCACAGGGCGCCTTGTCCGGGTGCCTTGTTGAACCGGCAACCTGAGACTTGAGAGGGCTGGACTTGAGACTGAACGAGACTTGGACAGTAGGCCAGCCCAGGGGATTGCAGGGATTGGGATACCCAGTGGGACGAACAAAACCGCGATTTCAAACTATCCCGAGCAGACGGTCCGAGACGCTCTGTGGGGGAGGGGCGTCCACCACTACGGAGGCAACCTGCCCCAACTGAGATACACGCCCACTGCTGACGCAGCCTGCCGTTGCCGAGGCAACACGCTACAACGAAAAGACTCCGCCGCAGGGCATGGCGGAGAGCACAGCAGAGCCTGCAGGAACAGGGTGAATCACACAACAGCAGGGCGGAGCCTCGGCAGCCAAACAGTGGCTAGTCTGCCTTCTAGCTGGGCAGGACACCTCACCGAACATCCAAAAATAAAGCCCAAACCCCTCAACACAGAGAATTTGAGAGAAAAAAAAAGGGTTTTTTAATGAGCTCTGTTGCAGCAGAATCAAACATAGGAGCCTAACAGCCCTGAATGAACAACAGAGCTCACAGCTCAGCAATTAAGCCCATATAAAGTACAAACTGTCTCCTCAAGCAGCTACCTGACCCCTCTATATCCAAAAGACTGACATTAGGCAGGCATCATCCTGGGACAAAGATAGCAGAAAAAGAAACTGGTAGCATCCCTCGCTGTGCCACAGCTGCTAGAGGTGCACCCCAGACAAGCAGGGTCTGGAGCGGACCTCAGCAGTCATACAGCGAAGGGGCTAGACTGGTAGAAGGAAAACCAAGCAACAGAAATACTTCATCATCAACATTCTGGGTGTCCACTCAGAGACCCAATCGAAAAGTCAGCAACTACGCAGACGACCAGCAGACAAATCCACAAAGATGGGAAGAAACCAGCGCAAAAAGGAGGAAAACACCCGAAACCAGAACACCTCGCCTCCTAGAAAGGACCAAAACTCCTCACCAGCAAGGGAACAAAGCTGGACGGAGAATGACTGCGACGAAATGACGGAATTAGACTTCAGAAGATGGATAATGAGAAACTTTTGTGAGCTAAAAGATCATGTATTAAATCAATGCAAAGAAACTAAGAACCTTGAAAAAAGATTTGAAAAAAGATTCGAGGAAATGATAACAAGAATGGATAACTTAGAGAGGAATATGAATGAATTAAAGGAGCTGAAAAACACAATACGAGAACTTCGCGAAGCAAACACAAGTTTCAATAGCCGAATTGACCAAGCAGAAGAAAGAATATCTGAAGTCGAAGACCAACTCAATGAAATAAAACGAGAAACCAAGATTAGAGAAAAAAGCACAAAAAGGAATGAACAAAGTCTCCAAGAAATGTGGGACTATGTGAAAAGACCTAACCTACATTTGATAGGTGTACCAGAAGGGGACAAAGAGAATGAATCCAAGCTGGAAAATACTCTTCAGGACATCATCCAGGAAAATTTCCCCCACCTAGCAAGACAGGCCAACACTCAAATGCAGGAAATACAGAGAACACCACAAAGATATTCCGCAAGAAGAGCAACCCCAAAGCACATAATCGTCAGATTCAACAGGGTTGAAATAAAGGAGAGAATACTAAGGGCAGCCAGAGAGAAAGGTCGGGTCACCCACAAAGAGAAGCCCATCAGACTCACAGCAGATCTCTCGGCAGAAACACTACAAGCCAGAAGAGAGTGGGGGCCAATATTCAACATTCTTAAAGAAAAGAACTTTCAACCCAGAATTTCATATCCAGCCAAACTGAGTTTCAGAAGTGAAGGAAAAATAAAATCCTTTGCGAACAAGCAAGTACTCAGAGATTTTGTCACCACCAGGCCTGCTTTACAAGAGCTCCTAAAAGAGGCACTACACATAGAAAGGATCAACCAGTACCAGCCATTCCAAAATCACACTGAATGCTAAAGAGCTTCAACATAATGAAGAATCTACAACAACTAACAGGCAAAACAGCCACTTAGCATCAAAATGGCAGTATCAAATTCACACATAACAATATTAACCCTAAATGTAAATGGACTAAATGCACCAATCAAAAGACACAGACTGGCAAATTGGATAAAAATCCAAAACCCATCAGTGTGCTGTATCCAGGAAACCCATCTCACATGCAAGGATACACAAAGGCTCAAAATAAAGGGATGGAGGAAGATTTACCAAGCTAATGGAAAGCAAAAAAAAGCAGGAGTTGCAATTCTCATCTCTGATAAAATAGACTTTAAAGCAACAAAGATCAAAAGAGACAAAGAAGGCCATTACATAATGGTAAAAGGATCGATACAACAAGAAGAGCTAACGATCCTAAACATATATGGACCCAATGCAGGAGCACCCAGATACATAAGGCAAGTTCTTAATGACTTACAAAAGGACTTAGACTCCCACACAATAATAGTGGGAGACTTTAACACTCCACTGTCAATACTAGACAGATCAACCAGACAGAAAATCAACAAGGATATCCAGGGCTTGAACTCAGACCTGGAGCAAGCAAACCTGATAGACATTTACAGAGCTCTCCACCCCAAATCCACAGAATACACATTCTTCTCAGCACCACATCACACCTACTCTAAAATTGACCACATAATTGGAAGTAAAGCACTGCTCAACAAATGCAAAACAACTGAAATCATAACAAACAGCCTCTCAGACCATAGTGCAATCAAGTTAGAACTCAGAATTCAGAAACCGACCCAGAACCGCACAGCTTCATGGAAACTGAACAACTGGCTCTTGAATGTTGACTGGGTAAACAACGAAATGAAGGCAGAAATAAAGAAGTTCTTCGAAACCAATGAGAACGAAGACACAACATGCCAGAACCTCTGGGACACATTTAAAGCAGTCTCTAGAAGAAAGTATATAGCAATAAGTGCCCATATGAGGAGAATGGAGAGATCCAAAATTGACACCCTATCATCAAAATTGAAAGAGCTAGAGGAGCAAGATCAAAAAAACTCAAAACCCAGCAGAAGACAAGAAATAACTAAGATCAGAGCTGAGCTGAAGGAGATTGAGACACGAAAAACCCTTCAAAAAATCAATAAATCCAAGAGCTGGTTTTTTGAAAAGATCAACAAAATAGACAGACCACTAGCCAGATTGATTAAAAAGAAAAGAGAGAACAACCAAATAGATGCAATAAAAAATGAAAAAGGGGAAATCACCACAGATTCCACAGAAATTCAAACCATCATCAGAGAATATTACAAACAACTCTATGCGCATAAACTAGTAAACCTGGAAGAAATGGATAAATTCCTGGACTCCTGTGTCCTCCCAAGCCTAAACCAGGAGGAAGCTGAAACTATGAATAGACCAATAACAAGGTCTGAAGTTGCAGCAATTAAGAGCCTACCACACAAAAAAAGCCCAGGTCCAGACAGGTTCACAGCCGAATTCTACCAGACACACAAGGAGGAGCTGGTACCATTCCTTCTAAAACTATTTCAAACAATCCAAAAAGAGGGAATCCTTCCCAAATCATTTTATGAGACCAACATCATCCTGATACCAAAACCCGGCAGAGACCCAACGAGAAAAGAAAACTTCAGGCCAATATCCATGATGAACATAGATGCAAAAATCTTCAATAAAATATTGGCAAGCCGATTGCAACAGCAAATCAAAAAACTTATTCATCATGATCAAGTAGGATTCATCCCAGGGATGCAAGGCTGGTTCAACATACGCAAGTCTATCAACGTAATTCACCACATAAACAGAACCAAAAACAAAAACCACATGATTATCTCAATTGACGCAGAGAAGGCATTTGACAAAATTCAACAGCCCTTTATGCTAAAAACCCTCAATAAACTCGGTATCGATGGAACGTATCTCAAAGTAATAAAAGCTATTTACGACAAACCAACAGCCAATATCATACTGAATGGGCAAAAACTGGAAGCATTCCCTTTGAAATCTGGCACTAGACAAGGATGCCCTCTCTCACCACTCCTATTCAATATAGTACTGGAAGTTCTAGCCAGAGCAATCAGGCAAGAAAAAGAAATAAAGGGTATTCAAATAGGAAAGGTGGAAGCCAAATTGTCTCTATTTGCAGACGACATGATAGTATACCTAGAAGACCCCATTACCTCAGCCCAAAAACTCCTGAAACTGATAAGCAACTTCAGCAAAGTCTCAGGATACAAAATCAATGTGCAAAAATCACAAGCTTTCCTCTACACCAATAACAGACTTAAAGAAAGCCAAATCAAGAGCGAACTGCCATTCGCAATTGCTACAAAAAGAATAAAATACCTTGGAATACAACTCACAAGGAACGTAAGAGACCTCTTCAAGGAAAACTACAAACCACTGCTCAACGAAATCAGAGAGGACACAAACAGATGGAGAAACATTCCATGTTCATGGTTAGGAAGAATTAATATCGTGAAAATGGCTATACTGCCCAAAGTAATTTACAGAATCAACGCTATCCCCATCAAGCTACCATTGACTTTCTTCACAGAACTGGAAAAAACCACCATGAACTACATATGGAACCAAAAGAGAGCCCGCATAGCCAAGTCAATTCTAAGCAAAAAGAACACAGCGGGGGGCATCACACTACCGGATTTCAAACTATACTACAAGGCTACAGTAATCAAAACAGCATGGTACTGGTACCAAAACAGAGATATAGACCAATGGAACAAAACAGAGGCACCGGAGGCAACACAACATACATACAACTATACAATCTTTGATAAACCTGACAAAAACAAGCAATGGGCAAAGGATTCCATGTTTAACAAATGGTGTTGGGAAAACTGGCTAGCCATGTGCAGAAAGCAGAAACTGGACCCCTTCCTGACACCTTACACTAAAATTAACTCCAGATGGATTAAAGACTTAAACATAAGACCTGGCACCATAAAAACCCTAGAAGGAAATCTAGGCAAAACTATCCAGGACATAGGAGTAGGCAAGGACTTCATGAACAAAACACCAAAAGCATTGGCAACAAAAGCCAAAATAGACAAATGGGACCTAATGAAACTCCACAGCTTCTGCACGGCAAAAGAAACAGTCACTAGAGTGGATCAGCAACCAACAGAATGGGAAAAAATTTTCGCAGTCTACCCATCTGACAAAGGGCTGATATCCAGAATTTACAAAGAACTCAAACAGATTTACAGGAAGAAAACAAACAAGCCCATTCAAAAGTGGGCAAAGGACATGAACAGATACTTTACGAAAGAAGACATACATGAGGCCAACAATCATATGAAAAAATGCTCATCGTCACTGGTCATCAGAGAGATGCAAATCAAAACCACATTGAGATACCATCTCACGCCAGTTAGAATGGCGATCATTAAAAAATCTGGAGACAACAGATGCTGGAGAGGATGTGGAGAAAAAGGAACACTTTTACACTGTTGGTGGGAGTGTAAATTAGTTCAACCATTGTGGAAGACAGTGTGGCGATTCCTCAAGGCCTTAGAAATAGAAATTCCATTTGACCCAGCAATCCCATTACTGGGTATATATCCAAAAGACTATAAATCGTTCTACTATAAGGACACATGTACACGAATGTTCACTGCAGCACTGTTTACAATAGCAAAAGACCTGGAATCAACCCAAATGCCCATTGATAATAGACTGGATTGGAAAAATGTGGCACATATACACCATGGAATATTATGCAGCAATCAGAAATGATGAGTTTGTGTCGTTTGTAGGGACATGGATGAATCTGGAGAACATCATCCTCAGCAAACTGACACAAGAACAGAAAATGAAACACCGCATATTCTCACTCATAGGTGGGTGATGAAAAATGAGAACACATGGACATAGAAAAGGGAGTACTAAACAGTGGGGTCTATTGGGGGGAAAAGGGGAGGGCCAGTGGGAGGGGGAGGTGGGGAGGGATAGCCTGGGGAGAAATGCCAAATGTGGGTGAAGGGGAGAAGAAAAGCAAAGCACAATGCCATGTGTGTACCTACGCAACTGTCTTGCATGCTCTGCTCATGTACCCCAAAACCTATAATCCAATAAAAAATTAAAAAAAAAAAAAAAACCTTCAATAATTCTCAAAAATGTGTGATTTCTGTCGTGTCTGAGGATCATTATTAACTACAGGACAATTATCTGATGTCCTCCCTTAAATCCATTTTCTAAAAAAAAAAAAAAAAATTAAATGCCTACTTTGGCCTCATCCTAAACATTATTACCCATAAAGTCATGGCTTTAATGTGCTAATTATATTTTTTCTAAGACAATCCGCATAGCTAGATCATCCTCTCCTATTTTGGATAGTGACGTATACAGGAATCTACCTTTCAGAAAAGGACTTGAGGGCAAATGGATTGAGCTAAAAACATTGGCTTATATATGCATCTGTGTGTAAAACATGCATTTTAACTAACCTTCGTCATTTTACCCTTTCCTTCCTTCTGTTAAGGCCTTTAAATAGTAAGTCAGTGGCCTAAACTGCTTTGTACAATTACTTTTCCAGAGACCAGAAGAAGCATGATTCAGTGAATATTTTGCTGATTAGAACATGAGCAGAAGTCCCAAATACTCAGAGATCACCTATCTTTTAAGTCCTGATGCAAAAAGAACCTTTTGACACAAATATATCAAACGGGCTTCAAAAATTTAGAATAGCAAATGTAATATGAAGCGATTGAAAATGTTTTATATAGGTAAGGTTTTGGGTCCTTTGAGATTTTTCTCAGCACTTTGTTTTAATCTTAAAGAAACGGTACCTTGAGGCCACCTCCTCACTTCCCCTTGAATAAATCGTCCTGATTTTCATAATGAGTTGCTTTTTTGGCGCAGAGCTGTGGGTGTGCAGGTTGCTGTTTCAAATGTACTTGAGTAGCTCCTGTCCTTCATTTGGGAAATATTTACTGCATGCCTACAACAGCTAGCTTTTGGGTGCTAGGGAGACAATAGAAGGCAAAAAAATGGTTCCTCGTGAGGAGCTTACAGTGTGGGAAACAGACACCTATTATCTCCCAAATCAACAGCAGATTGCCCCAAGGAAGTGGCGTTAGAGCTGGGATCTGTGTAGGGGAGAGAAGAGAATGAACCAGGCAAAGGGAACGTCACTGTTAAAGGCCCCTTCTGTGGTAGGGCAGTTTAGAGAGCATCTCCTTCCAAGGAATTGGAAGAATGCCAGAGTAGCTGGAGTCTGTGGCTGCCAGGGGCTGGACCACAGCCGCTGTGAGGAGTTTGGTCTTTGCCCAATGGGGAACTACTGAAGGGCTTGAACTCCTCAAAAAAATGGAGGTTCTGTCAGCAATGAAAAAGGCAAAAGTGGGTATCAGGTACACACGTAACACCCCAAACATCCCTACCCAAAACAGAACCCAGATTTTCCTATTTCCACTCTCCCAAACCTGCTTGTGGTTCACTGTTTCTCACCTCAGTGAATGGCCACCATCCATCCTGTAGTTCGTGCTAAAAATCTGGGTGTCAGCCATATCTCCCTCTTCATCCGCCATACCTAGTCCATGGCCAAGCTCTGTCCATCCCACCTGTAGGAGTCCATCAACGTTGCTATACCTGAGGCTGGGTAATTCATTTTTAAAAAGAGGTTTATTTGGCTCCTTGCCCACTTCCTTGGGGCAATTAGCCACTGATTTGGGAGATGACTTGATTGGCATCTATTTCCCACACTGTAAGCTCTACAATGAGGAACCATGTCTATTTTGTTCTCCATTGCCTCCCCACCATCCAAAGCCTAGATGTCACAGGTGTGCAATAATATATGTCAAGTGAAAGAAGCAACTAAAGTACGTTCGTATAAGAAGCATGGTGTCAGCATCTTCTGGTGAGGAACTGAGGAAGTTTCCACTCATGGCAGAGACCAGGAGGAATCATCCTGCAAGAAAGAAAGCAGGGGTCGGGGGAGGAGAAGTTGACAGGCTCTTCTTAACAATCAGTTCTCTCCAGACTAACAGAACTCACTCATTACTGCCAGGACAGCACCAAGCCTTTCATAAGGGATCAGCCCCCATGACCCAAACACCTCGCACAGGCCCCACTTTCAACATTGGGGGGTCACATTTCAACACGAAGTTTGGCAGGGTCAAATAAACCATATCCAAAGTATATCACCCCGTCTTAAACATCTCTGGAGTTCATTCGATTCTCCATCTCTACCATCAAATTCATGCAATTGTCTGTTGCCTGAACTACTGCCATGGTTTCTGGACTGTCCCGTGACGCTTGTTGCCCTACAATCTGTTTTCTGCACAAGGTGATGTTTTCAAAATATAAGTCTGATCATGGCTCTCCTCCACCTAAAGTCTAGGCAGAGATCCAGGGACAATCTCAGCCCAGGCCGATCATGATGGACTCATTCCACTTGCCATTGACTGATTTCATAGCAGCCAGAGACCCAGAGACTGACTTCTGGCCACTGAAACCTGCAGGCATTTCTTCTGCAGAGCTTCTGGAAAAGGTATTCATGTACCTCAAAAGGGACCACTGGCAGAAAGGGATACTTTTAATTTTGTGAAATCCTGGGTGTGCCTGGAGTGCGGCACCCATCTTCCTACCAGCCTGAAGGTGCAATTCCAGGGGCTGCAAGGGAAGTAGAGCCTGAAGACTAGGGCACCAGCTCTGGACCCACCTTGCCATGGAGAGAAATCTCCTTGCTAAGTGAGCCGGTTTGAGTTGGCTTTTCTGCCATGTGTAGTCTGATGCTAGTGTGTGTTTAAGGCATCTGGTGTCATGTGGGCAGTTGCTGACATGCACTGAACACTCAGTGGAAAGATGTGAGCTGGAGAAATACCTATGTGAGTTCTTGGTGAAAACTGAAGGTTGGGGAAAGGATGAAAGCAGAAGAAAAGCTTGGAAGAAGAGAATAAGCTGCAAAGAAGATTGAGAAGAATCGGGCCACAGAGGTGCCACAGGAGACCACCTGTGGCCTGAGGAAAGCATTTCTTCCTTGCCTGCCTTTCTGTATTAAGACTCATATTAAAAGGCATTATAAGGCATTGTAACATTCCTAAATGTGCCCTCAGTGAACAAACGGAAGTGGCTCAGAAGGGTTTTCAGCTGGGGGAGGAAGCTGGATTTCTGAACCAACCCTTGGGATTCACATCAGGAGTATTTGGCTTCCTGCCCTTTAGTAAGTCACTTACTAGAATCTCAGAGGCAACCAAAAATGGAACAATCTGGCCAGAGAATGTATCTTCTTTTCTGAGTTTAGCACACTGAGGTAGTGTCAGAGACATGTCAGTGCCTCTGGTGTCTAGAGAAGGGGCAGCGGCTTGCCGGGAGAGGGCTGTCGCGGCAGTGTGGAAATGGAGTGCCGAGATTGGAGGGAGTAGCCACGGAGAGGCACCATTGGTAAAAACAGGCCCAGAAAGCCGTTGGCGGTCACAGAATTAGGCCGGAGAGAGACCTCCATGGGAAAGGAGACAGGAGGTCCACTGAGAGCATGTGAGTTAAAAATAATAAAATTAGAAAAGAAAAATGACCAGGAACTATGTTGCCATGGGAGAGGTTCTACAACTTCAGTGTGGGCCAGAATCAGCAAGGGAACCCGTGACAAATGAGGATTCCTGGTCCTCAGCCTCCCCGAACCCCAGCCCCCAGCCCCGTCTCCACTGGGATGCTGCAGGTAGGGCCGGCATGCACAGGTTCACAAAGCTCCTCTGGCTGCACTAGTGCCCGGGGCCGACTTGGAGCTGAACTCCCTTCAGCTCCAGCCTCCAGCTCCGGCACCGATGGAGAGAACGGGCGTTTCTTGACGCCACGCCAAGCGTCCTTCTGACCCCTGGGACCCTGTGGGCCCGTTGTGGCGGCCTCGGGCCTCGCAGAACTCCCCGAAGCAGTAGGACCCTGCGCCAGGAGCCACGGGGCGGTCGCGCGGCTGGGCACGCCCCAACTGCACCCCAGCCCCAGCACAAGGCGGTTGCGAGGCGACCTGAGCACATAAACCTCCGGGCGGGTCTCCATAGTGACTGGCGGATGCCCTGGCCAATTGTGTCCCGGCGCTTGTTTATCTCCACCCCATCCCTCCTCGGGGGACCGATATTTCCAAGACTGACAGGCCGTTCCGGGTGCTGTTACGTAAGGGGAGGATCAATTGCAGCCTCACCCAAACCGGAGTGATTTGATTGGCAGGACGAAGGGCTGTCTTCCCAACGCCCCCGGAAAAACGTCCTTGACGGGCAGATGTGAGAGCCAGTTGGCGCCAGGAGGCAAGGCGGAAGCCTTGGGCCCAGGGGCGTGCGGCAGGGGGTGGAGCCCGGCGCCGAGGGCAGGGCAGGGTGGGGCGGGGCGGGGATCAACCTGGAGCTGGGCTGGCGCTACGGCCGGAGATGCTGTCGGGCCGCGACAGCGCTCGGCAGCCAAGAGCTCTGCATTGAAGGCACCGGGGTGAGATGCACTGCCCGGTACAGTGGTAGGTATGCGAGGGCTGAGGCATCCGTAAATCTGGCCGCCAGCCTCCGCGGGCCTGGCATTTGTCCGTCCTACTGGGCGCTTGCGGCTCGGCGGCGACGGCGGCCGCGCTGGGACATGGAGGCGGGACCGAGCACCTGTGCGCATTTGCAGGCACCTGCTGCGCTGGCCGCCTCACAGCCCGGGACTGCTGCTGGGGGCTTCGGCTCCAGCTGGGCCGGGCCGGCCGAGGGAGAGAGGCAGGCCCTGCTGGCTCGCCCCGGCCGGTGCCCGCCCTCCCCGACTGGGTCCCGAACCCGAGCCTTGGCTAAGGAGGTGTCGCCGAGTCCCATAGCCCCTCATTGCAGGGGCCTGGGATTCCCGGGTCAGCTTCGAGCTAGCTGCAAGTCCAGGACAGGGCCCCCGCCTTGCATCACCTTGAGACAGGTTTGTCCAGATTCCCTGCGTGCTCAGAGGCTGATTTCCGCCCGCGGCGAGGGTGCCGGTCCGAGGCCTCCGCGGGTCCCGGCTGTCCCCAGCGAGCGTAGTCCGGGCCATTTTCGTCTTTTTTCTGGTCCCTGCTCTGTCGCCTCTTAACGTGGAATTTCAAGTCTGATTCGGGGTGATGTGAGGGCACCGTGGCACACAGAGTAACAGCAGCATTCATGTTTTAGCTCTGCCATGCACTATCATTCGCGCAGACTGAAACCCCAGACTTCTCAGCTGGATGATGTAAAGGAATGTAGCCGTGGCCAAAGAAGCAGAAATTCTAAAATTGTTTCCCAGTGGCAAGGATGTAACCTATGTCTTGCTTCCATCTATGTCATTCCTCTCGGAACATGTCATGCTGTGCTTGTCCAAGACTAGACCCTGAAAAATGTGCTAGTTTCTCGTGATTATTATCTTGCAGCTGGAAACATTGGATTAAAAGAGCCATCGCAAAGTTAGGCAGCAGTAGACAATACCTCCTGCTTAAAGATAGGCAGAACTGGGGACAAATTGTATTGGGTTCTTAAAGGCAAAGTCGGAGAATCCTAACGTGTTAGACCTGGGAGAGACTACAGGTTTGCACCAACCCATTAAATGTACATGGTGGAGAGCACCACTGTGTCCCAAGGGATGGAGGTCCTGTGTTAAATCAGGTGTGTCCCAGAGGACATTGGGGTATTTCACATTACTGCTAGATCTGAAAATCAGTGTCTTCATTTGAGCCAAACAAGAACATGCCCCCGCACATTTTTGATATCCTAAGTGTATTCATACTCACCTTTAAAGGCAGATTTGCGGAGAGCTGTTGTTACTTATTGGATGTTTTCCATGTTAGTGGAAGAACCAGGATCTTCATTCCTCTGATTTAATTACTGGGTGGCATTTTCTCATGCAAAACAAAACAGCAGTCATAGGCACTGGCAAGGTTTGGATGACTTGGGTTGGATATGTCCCTGGATGTCACAAGTTCATCAGAAGGCAAATTATTGCTGATTGGGGACATTTAGTACATGGTTTGCGCATGATCTGCTTAAGAAATTAGGAAAACTTTACTTAGTTTTGACCCTTTTCACCTTCAGCCTTTTGATTAGTACAAGTAGGAATTCAGAGAAGGAGCTCTGCTTTAAAGGTAACAGCCTGCGGGAAAATCACCAGGGCAGAGAAGTTGCTGTTCTCTTACAGCTGGGCTTGGCTGCTTTTCCTTTGCTTCTTTGTATTTTTAGTAAATGACCCACTGACTTTATGACCTTTGAAGACACGCTTTCTTATTCACGGCTTGAAGCTTCGCCTGGAAGATCTGTACTTGTGAACTGTCTCTTGTAAGCCTCTGTTGCATTTGTCTGGATTGCTAGGCAGTTCCTTAAGTGCATGATCCTGCAGTTTCTATATGTTTCGAAGTTGTAAAAGGCAGTTTCCTGGGGGATGGTACGGACAGGACTCAGGTAACCCCTTTTATCATCTTAGTGATACAATTGCTTTGCCTTCCCTGTTTTCTCATTTCTTTGGCTAACACTTTGCTGGAGGAATCATTCTGTATTCAAGTGAGTTGAGACAGCTTTTAATTCAGCCTCCTTAGATATTTATTGTTTGTTCCCATAGCTGTGGGAACAGTGATACAACTTTTGCGTATGTGGGCACAGTGCATTCTGAATCTGGTTTTCCTGTTAAAAGCTGAGATGTGCTAGTAGCAGCTGTTGTCCATATCTTCTGAATTTCTGGCACCAAAGCTCATCTGTGTCACTGAGTAATCTGAATCCTAGCCAGGGGACCTGGTGCACAGATTCTGATAAACATCTAAAGGTGTGCAATAAATTAGAGCCAGAAAAGGAAGATGGTATAGAAGGAAACTGTTTCTGAAGATGCCTGAAGACCTTTCCTAGGTTTTTATAACTCTTTGTTATATAACATTATATTGTATATCTAGGGTATTAGATTTAGTTATTCATCATTTCAGAAGTCTTAGATGTTGGCCAGGCATGGTGGTTCACGCCTGTAATACTAGCACTTTGGGAGGCTGAGGCGGGCGGATCACTTGAGGTCAGGAGTTGGAAGACCAGCCTGGTCAACATGGTGAAACCCTGTCTCTACTAAAAATAGAAAAATTAGCCAGGCATAGTGGCAGCCACCTGTAATCCCACCTACTCAGGAGGTAGAGGCAGGAGAATCACTTGAATCCAGAAAGTGGAGGTTGCAGTGAGCCAGGCTATCACGCCAGTGCACTCCAGCCTGGGTGACAGAGCAAGACTCCATCTTAAAAAAAAAAAAAAAAAAACTTAACTGTTGGTATCGGCATGTTTCTATGTTTTCCCGTCTTGTTTTAAGGTAAAGTGAATGCTGCAGACAGAAGATTTTGATGACACACCACTGAATTTGTTTGGAATACACGTTATGAACCCTTTCTGGAGCATGTCTACAAGCTCTGTACGCAAAGTAGGTACAGTTGATAAATTCAGTAAGGAAACCTATTTGCTTCTGTGTCTGAAAACAGGGTCAGAATGAAGGCCAAAGTAATCTGTCACAGTCACCTGTAATCTTGACAAAATTACCTGGGTTTTCTAGTTAAGGGTTTACTCTTGAAAAATAATTATTTTATTGGTTAAAGTCTGTTTCTGAGACTTCAGTTGCATCTCAAATACAAATCGTTCTGGTCATCACAATTCTAAGATTATTTAGGTTACATTTACACATGATATCTGTGACATTGTAGTTTCTGCTATACTTCAAGGTTCTATGGTTAGAACAGCTCTGGGAAAGGCTAGTCTAATATCATTAAATCAGACTTTAGGGGCACTAATTTTTCTAAATAAAATTATTAAAAAATATATCTTTTCATTTTAGGAAAGGTTAAATTAGACAATAAGAAAATTTAAATAACCATAATATCATCTCTGAGAACAAACACCACTATTACTTTTTGTGTACGTATATGATATACATCTCTTCCTCACTTGTACATAGCTAGTAATGGGGTACAATTGCAGTTTTGCTTCATTGGCATATTGCATTGTGCTGGTCAGGGCCTTTAGGTGCACCCATCACTGGGGCTATGCATACGATACATGTTTTTTTATATAGCTAATTAAACAGCCTTTGGTTGTACTTGCGCCAAGGAAGTACCTGTGCGATGGCAGTTTAGTCTCTGACTCATGTTGACCTTTGTCTTTGACTAAGGTTTATGCTGGTGATATCTGAAATGTCAAAACATACCCAGTAGGGACAAGATCAGAATCAGACCCAAGCAAGTGAGAGAATAGCTTTATTCTTTGTTTCCAACCGAAGTGCTAATAGGCAGTGACTACTTTCAGTCATCCACACTACTTTGAGCTTCTTAGACCTAACCTTCTATAGCATCTAAGTGCAGGGGGACTTTTCTAGCCTTGTGCAGTTGTCTTATTGCTTGGTAACCCCTTGCCCTCTTTTTGGGGCCACTAGGAGAAACCATTTCTCTCTGTGTTTCAGTTAATCCTGTACACAGTAACTGTGTCGTCCTTATAGGATGAGTTTCCCTGTACGAAAGAGTTTCTCTAATGCTTTGGTCTTGCTTCAGCTTTGTCTTTATATGACCTGCCTGCCCAAAGGACTTTCTAGTCATCTTGGGTATGGTGTTAGAATGTCCTTGTAAAGGAGTAATTCCAGCTTTTCGGCCATGGAGCTAACAATATACTCTTGTGATTTAAGAACCATCCTAACAGATAACCTTCCAACTTCATCTTGTATAGCGATCTGAAGGTGAAGAGAAGACACTAACAGGGGACGGGAAAACCAGTCCTCCACGAACTGCACCAAAGAAACAGCTGCCTTCCATTCCCAAAAACGCTTTGCCCATAACTAAGCCTGCGTCTCCTGCCCCAGCAGCACAGTCAACAAATGGCACGCATGCGTCCTATGGACCCTTCTACCTGGAATACTCGCTGCTTGCAGAATTGTAAGTTCTTAAACTATTTGGTTAAATTAGCAGTGATCCTTTAAGGTGAAGAATGAAGTTTATTCCGATGGACGCAGTAAAGGGCTGTCACTTAATCTCAAAGCTCAAACCTGTCCCTCCAACATCAGCCTTAATAAATATGGAGGCTATTGCTGGTGATGGAATCTTTCTTAACCAAGACCTAAGTAGAGTTATAAAAATATCCTCTCTTAAAGATTCTCATGTGGAGCTTGGGTGAACGAGATTTAAAGGCAGAGGATACTTTAAATTCCATGTCTGTTTTAGAGAGTAAGAAAAGGAAGAAACTAAGGTTTATTAGGAACCGACAGTAGACCAGGAACTTAATAAACTTGGTCTTCGTTTCTATGAAGTGAGGAATTTGCCTCCTGAAGAGGTTTTTCTAGAGTTGGACAGTGGCAGAGTGGTAATCTCTGCCTTCTTGGGTCAGACTCATCTGGAGGATGGTGCTCCTTGGTTGTCGCCTTGTAGGTGGCCTCTTGACAGATGGAGAAGGCCTAGCAGAGAAGGACCAGGAAGCCATACCTTAGGGATCAACGGTTGAAGGAACTGGAGAAGTTTTCTTAGAGAAGAGAAAGCTTAAGCACATATTAAAGTTGTCTTCATGTATTTGAAGGTCTGTCACAAAAAGGATCTGAATTATTCTGTATGACCCCCAAGGCAGGACTTAGCAATTCTGGGGAAGAGACAAAGATGTGGGCTCCATGTAAGGAAGATGCTGACTGGTCACTGAGGTCAGCAGCTGGGCTGCACTTGCACCTGGTTGTGGAGTGTAAGGAGCTGTACAGGGTGCAGAGTGCTGGCAGCAACCCCACAGTGCCTGGCACACACGGGGGCTCCAGCACTGCAGACGCAGATGGCATTTGAGAATTTGTTAAAAGGACAGAGAGTTTGGAGAATTCCTAATTTCCATCATTTAAAAATTCCTGTGTATAGTAATTTTAAGCATCCTTGAGCCAGGCACAGTGGCTCATGCCTATAATCCCAGCTACTTGGGAGACTGAGGCAGGAGGATCACTGGAGCCCAAAAGTTCAAGACCAGGCTGGGCAACAGAGTGACCCCGTCTCTAAAAGAAATTAAAAATATCCCAGCTGTGGGCCTATAGTCCCAGCTACTATAGGGAGGCTAAGGTGGGAGGATCACTTGAGCTCTGGAATGTGAGATAAGCCTAGGCCATATAGCAACTCCTCATCATTTTTCTTTTTTATGAGATGGAGTCTCACCGTGTTGCCTAGGCTGGAGTGCACTGGCGCAGTCTCAGCCCACTGCAGCCTCCATCTTCTGGGTTTAGGCATTTCTCCAGCTTCAGCCTCCGGGGTAGCTGAGACCACAGGTATGCACCACCATGCCCAGCTAATTTTTGTATTTTTAGTAGAGACAGGTTTTTGCTGTTTTGGCCAGGTTGGTCTCGAACTCCTGACCTCAAGTGATCTGCCTGCCTCAGCTTCCCAGAGTGCTGGGATTACAGGCATGAGCCACAGAGCTTAGCCTATGAGATCTCTTTTTGTTGTTGTTGTTGCCCAGAAAAAAAAAAAGCATCCTTGACTCCTCCCTCAATGTATTAATGTTGTAATAGTCAGAGGGTCTGAGGCCCCAGGGTAACTGGCTGGCTGGGTGTGATTTGGTATCAGTGGCCCCTTTGGCTCTGTAATGGAGGCCCTGTGTTTGAGGCTGGGCCGTGAGTTGAACAGGCCTTCACTGTGGTGATTAAATCTGTACTGGAACACAGAACTGCCTTTTCTGGCAAAGTAGATACATCTGCCAGCCATGTTGCTATGGACATGCTGAATTTTAGCAACTTAAAAATGGACTAGATAATAACTCAAAAATGATTAAAAGCAAGTGAATGGCAAGTAGGTAATAAAAATGATAAACAAATAGTTCTTGATGAAATCCAGGATTGGCAGGTTAATGTGTTTTAAGACCCTAGGTAAAATTTGTTCTTTTCAAGGTATGGTCTCAGCCTTACCTCTTTAGGCTCATAGTTGCAAGGAACAGACCAGAGTGGTTGTGGGTGGTAACGAGGTCCCAGAAGAACCAGTGTAGCCTTTGTGTCAGTACACCTGTCGTTCCTTGTTTTCAGCACCGTTTCCCATTCCCTGGCAAGGCCCAGAGTTTAGGTGTCTGCGTTGGGGGGTCAGTTTGAGGGCAGAGCATGTGAGAGCTTCGCAAGGATACCTGCCCTCCCCAAGCAGCACTGCGAGCTGGACACTGCCCACTGCTGTGGGATCTTGTGATTCAAATATAAAATGACAACTTGGTGATCCAATTCCAAGAAATCTTAATTTATCTAAAGTTGTATTTTAAAAGTTTTTGAATGATCATCCATGATCACAAAAGCATCATTTTATAAATACTCTCATTGACCTCAAATGTACAGAACTTAACTTCAGATTGCATTATTCAGAATTGCCTATAGGCTGGTTTCCAAATGATGTTTGGAAGAGCAGATGTCTGGAAGGAAAAGTTTATTCTTCACTTATCCCTGTTTGGCTTAAGTTCTTACTGTAGGGCCCCTCCTGGCCTGCTCATTCCTCTGTGAGCAGCTGCTGTGAAGCCTGTAGTGGGCAGCTGTCAGGGCCAGGGCTCAGAGTCTGTCAGGTGAGAGATTGTGAGAACTTGGCCTGCAGGGTTTGGGCATCAGTTGCCCCTTGAGGGGACATTCATTGTCTCAAAGTGAACGTGGGGTGGTTTGATCTGCATATGTCAGTTGTATCCACACCAGTTAATCATTCTGCTTTTGTTTGTAGTACCTTGGTTGTGAAGCAGAAGCTACCGGGTGTCTATGTGCAGCCATCTTACCACTCTGCATTAAGTAAGATGAGGATTCACTCTTAATTTATAGCACATTTAGTTCCTCCCACACAGATTTAGGCCTTAACGGTTTTATCTTTTCCTACAGTGTGGTTTGGAGTAATATTCATACGGCACGGACTTTACCAAGATGGCGTATTTAAGTTCACAGTTTACATCCCTGATAACTATCCAGATGGTGACTGTCCAGTAAGTTGGCTTCTCTTGTGGATCAGCAAGGAGGGCTGAAAGGGCTTACAGCTTTCCTGACCTGGTACCTCTATGATTTATCTACCCAGTAGTCGTTCGGGGGACTTGTGTGCTTTGCAGCAGCTTCTGGCATGCCATCCTCTGCCTTGAGCAAGGGAGGTTGGCTGCTGTCCTGTAGCACTTACCAGGTGAATGGTGATTCTCAGGCTCTAGTAGAGGGAGAGGGAGTTTTCTCCACTTCATTGCAAAATTTAGTTTTTCAGGAACAGGGTAAAAGTAGTTACGTATCCTTTTTGAGGCAGCTCTTTAGTTTTAAATAACATGATTGCCTTGTCCTGAAGCTCTTTTTATCACGATTTCAATGGGTCTCATAAGCGCCACTACTTCCATTAATGGACATGTCTCTATTTAAATACAGCGCTTGGTGTTTGATATTCCCGTCTTTCACCCGCTAGTTGATCCCACCTCAGGTGAGCTGGATGTGAAGAGAGCATTTGCAAAATGGAGGTAAGTAAATAAAGTGTTTCTTTCAGTGATGTAGTACAGCAAGAGGAAGCCTCAGTAATCACGCCGTGTTTCCCTTTAGGCGGAACCATAATCATATTTGGCAGGTATTAATGTATGCAAGGAGAGTTTTCTACAAGATTGATACAGCAAGCCCCCTGAACCCAGAGGCTGCAGTACTGTATGTAACATTTGCTTTGTTATTTAAAATAAATTCGAAGACGCAGCTAAGTAGAATAAGTTGATAACTTTTGATTTAAACTTTTAACACAGGTATGAAAAAGATATTCAGCTTTTTAAAAGTAAAGTTGTTGACAGTGTTAAGGTGTGCACTGCTCGTTTGTTTGACCAGCCTAAAATAGAAGACCCCTATGCAATTAGGTAAGTGGTGCAGCCCCCAAATAACTGTCCACTGTCCTTTCGAGTACACTGCTTCCTTTCTTCAGGTGGTCTCAATGGATATTTAAAAGGCAAATGCATAAACCGTTAACCTGCAATCTTTATAACTTGGTGCCAACTCAATTTCTGATGCCTCTGAGGCTCTTCCCTTAAACAGAAAGCTTTACATCTGACAGACTGTGCTGACAGCATGTTCTCTGGTGACTTTGGTTTCCCAGAGATCCTTGTGATACACTTATTCATTCACATGTCAGGACTCTTCAGCTGGCAGATTTAGCTGGAGCCCCTCTTAAACTGCCACACCCTCACAGACATGCAGATGTGGTAGAAGGAGGAAAACTGAAGAGCGTGAGAATGGCACTGTGACATTTGATTTAGGAAACAGTGTCTGGAGGAGTATTGGGAGTGGATGAATTGGTGATTTTGCTCTTTGGCAACATTGGTACTGCTTGGGAAGGCAGTGGAGTATAGCTGTTAAGAGCTTGGACTCATGGCCAGGTATGGTGGCTTATGCCTGTAATCCCAGCACTTGGGAAACCAAGGTGGGCAGATCATGAGGTCAGGAGTTTGAGACCAACCTGACCATCATGGCCAAACCCAATCTCTACTAAAAATACAAAAATTAGCTGGGCATGGTGGCTCATGCCTGTAGTCCCAGTGAGGCTGAAGCAGGGGAATGGCTTGAATCTAGGAGATGGAGGTTGCAGTGAGCCGAGATTACACCGCTGTACTCCAGCCTGGGTCACAGAACTAGACTCCATCTCAAAAAAAATAAAAATAAGAGCTTGGAGTCAGCAGATGGACTATTTGGCTTTTGTATGTTTTAGCTCTGATAAACCCAGAGAAATTAATTTTACCCTGCTTTCCTTTGTTAATCTTTTAAATAGTAGTACTTTAGGGGTTGGTGTGAGGCTTAAATGAGATCATCCATGTATGAGGGATAGTTATGTGAGAATTAATTAGGTAATATCTAAAACCTACATGTTGACAACAAAAGTACTGTTCTTTGTTAAGTTGGGGGATTGGCTTAAAGCTTAATTACTACAAAATGAATGTTATAAAATTTAGTTTTATAACCAACACATAGTTTTAAAATACTTTTCTCTTCCTTAAGCTTTTCTCCATGGAATCCTTCTGTACATGATGAAGCCAGAGAAAAGATGCTGACTCAGAAAGTAAGTGGACCACCACTTATGATATGGCTAACTCATTGTTTCTTTTCTAAAATGTCTTCATTGGAGACTGCTTGTTACCTACAAGCAACTTTTTTGGGAAACAAGTTTGTACAGTGCTGAAATCTCATCAGTCATTTTGTTAATGTCTGTTTTGATTGTGCCTAGAAGAAGCCTGAGGAACAGCACAATAAAAGTGTTCATGTTGCTGGCCTGTCATGGGTAAAGCCTGGCTCAGTACAGCCTTTCAGTAAAGAAGAGAAAACAGTGGCGACTTAAGAGATGGTGAATCTGGTGCACCATGCACTTTCCTGCTGGACTCTGGCCTAGTTCAAGCTGACCAATGGCAGAGGACTGCCTGAAGAGTAAAGCTGTGTGAACAATGACTGACTGCCAGTGTTTTCCATGTATGCATAGGTTCTAACAGCAGGTTTTGGAAACCTCTCTCTAAGTAATGCATTACTTCTGTCAGAAGTGTCTTAGGGTGGTTATCTAGTTCAGTACTCCAAATTTTGGGGACCTTGAGGCTTAAGTATTTTTCTGAATATAATGCTAAAGGTAAGTTGCATTCATTTAAACTAATAGAGCAGACAGAATTCAGCACTACTTAATAGTTTGTAAATCAGTGGTTTCAGTTGTATATATGTTAGGAAATGGAGAGATATAGAGAGAGCAGGTTCCATAGCTCAGCACTTTTAAGTGGAAGATCATTTGAATCTCAAGTCTTCAGCCTGCACTGATTTATAGCCTGCACTGTCTTACTGATTTATAAACTGAAATCACTGAGAAATGTCTTTAGTTGAGTGAGAAGAAACCAGAACACTTGTTCCTAGTGTTGTGTTGTTTTTTAAGCAAATTACTCACTGTATTTTTATGGCAGGAGGGAGAAAAAGTGTTAACGGTTTCTAATGAAGTCAGATATTTAAATGATGAATGACTAATGTGTTTAGTAGAGACAAAATAAACCAATAAAGGATTGTTCTTTGCCATTTATGCAAGAAACTACCCTTTTCTCAATATAACCAAACAAAAGCTAATTTATAAATGCTTTATTGAAAAATACACTTATCTTCATATAAAATTACAGTAGCAGTATCTTGAGAGGTTTTATAAATATTTTTGCAGAACACTATTCTAATTGAACAGTGTAAGTTCCATATTTTTCTCAGAGCAATATGAAGTTACCTAGTAACTTTGTTTATACTGATTCAATTTACAATTGAATTTTCTCCCTAATAAGATTATTAATTTGACTTGAAAACTGCTGGAACAATAGTGATTAATAAAGGTATGTATAGATAATTCAACAGCTGTTATTTAACACGTTCTAATTTGTATAAATGGTACTATGTGCTAATAAAAACCTAAATTCTCCAACCAATTTTTTAAACTGCCAAGAACACCCAAAAATATTTTAAAATATATCACCTTAATAGACATATCTTTTAGATAACTCCCTCCAAAAGGCAGAGGTCATAGTTTTTCATACTAATTGCCTCAATTCAACTTGATTTAAAGTCTTTTCTTAGCCGGTTGATTCCTATATAACAAAAAAACTGGAGAATTTAAAACCTATTCCCAAAAGGTGGCCATAGGGGCTTTAACAGTTTTAAAAAGTACAAAAGCATTAAAGAAAATATTGGATGTTTAGCCTGGAAGTTTTGTTCACATTGTAGAAAGTGCTATCACAAATATACAGCAAAATCTGGGTTACAAAATCATGCATTTTACAGCCCTAAAGTGCCGCCACTTATACAGGTTCACTCAGACATTGCACACCCAAACAATCAAGCACTTTTCACACTGCACCATACCGAATGGGAAGAGGGAAGACGTGCACAAAGGGAAACAACCTGGGTGCACTCTCCTTTCTTCTATTTCAGGAATGCAAAAATCACACGCTCCTACCAGGTGTTTTAGGACAGAACACCTAATTTTTGTTTTGCTTTTCATGAGGACTACAGCTGACCACAAAACAGGTAGGAGTGAACTTGAAACACAGTTCTTCTGTTGGAGTATGTCAACAGAAGCCTCCTATGCTCACATGTGAGTACCCGTCGTTCTGCTGCAGTACTTTAAAGGCTTTGTCAGAGTCAAAAATCCAAGTTTGGATTCTAAGCAGCCTTGACAGTAATCACTGAATGGTAGGGGGAAAAAAGGCAGCCGGGATGGATTAAAATATCCTAAGGATACTGGTGGAAGGAGTTAAGTCCCATTTCTCACCAAAATGTCCCCTCCTGTTACTAACAGGCTGTAATTGATCAGCTGGATTAAGAAAAAAAGGCTCCATAGTCTAGATGCATTAAAGGTGCTGCTGCTAAACAGATTTTGTGAAGAGTGTGAATACAAGAGACTAACCTCAGTGGGAACCACGGTCATTAGCTACATCTTGGAGACGGCGTAATAAGGCAGAATGATTTTCTGGGCAAATTCTTTTTGCAGGTGATTCACTTCCATCTTCCAAAAGAATTCCTCTCTTTTTAGTTGGCGTTTCTCCTGTGCGTATCATACTATTAATTTCTCTCAGTCTCTATGGTGGAAAAAGATACAAAATTTTAAAATGCAAATGTACACAGCTCAGTATTAAGTCAAAGACTTTCAAATGAGTTAAATAGTTTACCTGGAAGAGTTTGAACACATCTACACACAAAAGAAACACACCATTTATAAGTGAGAACAGGTATTTGACTTAAAGAAAAGATTTTTTAAAAATAAAGAGAAAAGAAACACTTAAGTTACATAACCAGCTCACTTTTCAGCTGGCCAAGGCTGATGGCTATCTGAGAAGGAGCTGAATAGTTCTATTTTTAACAAGCTCCTCCACAGATGCTTTTGACCTATACATTTCTATCATTTGTGAGTTCACAAATTTTTTTTTTTACAATAATTATGTAGCATTACATTGCTATGTGATAGTCACTTAAACACATAACTTTTTTTAAAAAAAAGTACAATTTTATACCGTATTCTCTTTTTTCAGTCTAATGTTACTCATTTTTTAGCAGCCATCCTCAACTGGGATTTCACTAGAAAAGTAGACCTTAATTCCCTAAGGTATCCATTGTAGGTAATAAATTAGTAAAATCTAGAATGGTACTAGTTAGCTATATATCATCTTTGGGAGATCTGAGGAAAGTTACTCAAATTATTTTCTGGGCAGTGGCTCAGATGAGGACCTGCAATTGAGAGACACTGCCAGGGTGCCAGAAAGACTGGCTGTCTGTACAGTGCCATTAGTATTCAGTTCCTTCAAAGCCCCGAAAAATCTTTCTGGTAGTCACATTATTTTCCGGTAGTCTGTTGGTTAAAATTCTTTTTCATGTGCTGCTTCATCCATGTTTCCTTACCGAAAGCATACTAAGCAAATTCAGACATTTGTTATAGGAAATTGCAAACATAAAAAAGTAGAGAGGAAAGCATAATGCATCCTCACATGCCTATTCCTCTATTTCACATGTTTCGCCAGCCTTACTTGATTTATACTCATTCACTTTCATCCCCCAGACTATTTTAAAGCAAATCCCAGACATATTTTATTCATGACACTTGTTATTTTTATTATTTACTTTAAAGTAGTAAACATTTTGGAGGTTTTAAAGAAAATCAGTGTTCTTTATTATCAACAGATGTACCTTCACAAGTGTTTCATTAAAAAAAAAAAATTAGTAATAGAAATGGGGTTGCACTATGTTGCCCAAGCTGGTCTTGAACTCTTGGGTTCAAGCAATCCTGCTTTAGCCTCCCAATGTTCTGGGGTAACAGGCATGAGCCACTGCACTTCGCCACAAAATCTTAAGCTTTCCTTCAACTCTTTCTCTTCTAGCTCCCTTTCTGCCTTCCTAGGAGTCTGGTCTGCATTTGCTGTCTCTACAGTGTCCCATTTGCTTGAATATTTCTTACACTGTTTACTGTATACATTGTTAATTGTGTATAATCTATACACTGTATTACAATGTATAATTGTATACCATAATGTAGCACAATATGCATCGGTAATTCTATTATGTATATAAAATTTATGTATACATGATGTTTTATATATCATAATATATATATAATAGTTTAAACATGAATAAATTCTTATTCCAAATTTCAAATATAATATACCTAGACTCCTTATCTTCACCCAGTTCCCAGAGACACAGCTACTATTACTATTAATCCACTGAACAAACCAGTCTGGTATGTATCCTTCTTTCTAGGAATGTAGTCATTAGAAATGTAATACAGTGTATTATGTGGGGTTTTTTTTTTTTTTGGTAAATAACGGTATACTTTGTGTACCATTTGGAATATTTTTTCAGTCAACATTGTCTTTTACCTTCCTCTGTCAGTATGTATGGATCTGTAACATCTCTTCAACTTCTGTACATTCTTCTCTTGTATGTGTGTATTATAGGCTAATCCCCTACTATTACTATAAGCAATGCTACCATAATTTATTTTTCAACAAGTTGCACCAATACACTGACGTTGCCCTGTCAAGTATCACTAAGGATCAGTCTTCATCTTAACCCATCTTGCACGGTATTTGATGATTCTTTTCTCAGAGTAGTATAAATGTTAGTAGAGATAAGCTACTTCTTGCTTTGTAATATTCTCCCCCGAGGTCTCAACTCTCACCTATTGAGATGACAAATCTTTCTCCAACCAACAGTCTAATAATTGCTACCATTTTACTGGACAGACTCCCAATTCCGTGCTAGAAATACCTGCAGTCATATAAAACAGTTCCTTTCCTCTGAAAAATTCCCTCATATTCCCTTGTAGTCAGCCTACCCCAAACCACCACTAATGTTCCTGTCCATATAGTTTTGCCTTTTCCAGAATGTCACAGAAATGGAATCCTATAGTAAGTAGCCTACTAAATCCAGTGTCTTTCACTTTGCGTTCATGTATTTGAGACTTATCTACATTGAACGTATCAGTTCATTTTTATTGCAAAGTAACAATCCATTGTCTGCATGCACCGCAGGCTTATTTATCCAGTCACCAGCCAAAGGACGTCTGGGCTATTTCCCACTTTTTGGCAATTAGGAAGAAAGTCATTATAAACAGTCATGTACATGGTTTTGTCTAAAGAGCTTCCATTTCATTTGGGTAAATACCTCAGAATGAGATTGCTGGTTGTATGCTAATGGAATGCTTAAGAAACTGACAGCTTTCCACAGTGGTGATGCCATTTTGCATTCACACCAGCAATATGTAAAATTGCTCCACAATGTTGCCAGAACTTTTGTCAGTTTAGATTTTAGCCATTCTAAACTAACAAGCATGTAATAGGTGAAGTGTGTTCAAATCTTTTGCCCACTTTTACATGTGGTGGTTTTCCCACTGAATTTTGAGAATTCTTTAGATACAATAGATATACAAATGCTTCATCAGATATGGAACTTGTATAGATTTTCTCATAGATTATGGATGGTATTTTTATTCTCTTAACTGTCTCAAAGAGCAGAAATTGTTAGTTTTAATAAAATCTAACAGTACTTCATGGATTGTGCTTTTGATGTTGTAAATAAAGTTTTCCCATAAAACATGTTCACCAAGGTTTTCTATGTTGTCTTCTAGAAGTTTTGTAGTTCGAGATTTTACATTTATGTCTGTGGTTTTTAGTTTTTGTATATGGTGCTAGGTATGGGTACAAATTTACTATTATTTTGATATATGCATATCCAGTCGTTCCAGCACCATCTGTTGAAAAGGCTATCCTTTACCAAATTGCCTTTACCCCTTTGTTGAAAATCAGTTTACCGTATACATGTGGTCTATTTCTGGACTCTGTTCTGTTCTATTGATCTCTGTGTCTATACTTTCACCAACATTACTGTTGATACTGTGGTGGTATAATACAGATATTTTGTTTAGCTTTGTAATTAGTGTGAATCCTTCAACTTTGACTTATTTTAGCTATTTGAGTTCCTTTGCCTTGTAAATTATAAATTTTAGAATCAGTTTTTTATATAAATGAATTTTGACTGAAGTTGGATTGAAATTATAGATTAGGAAAACTGCTGAATTGGAAAATAAGATACCATTTTTATTCAATATCATGAACATGTTTCTCTATTTTCTCAGGCTGTAATTTCTCTCACCGTAGTTTTCAGGATAGATTTCTTTTATACATAGCTTTTATCATACTTAACCCTAAGTAATTTTTAAGTGTTATTTATGGTTTTCAATTTTTTATTTTACTTCTGATTGTTCACTACTAGTATACAGAAACACATTTGATTTTTTTTTTTTTTTTTTTTTTTTTTTTGAGATGGAGTTTCGCTCTTGTTACTCAGGCTGGAGGGCAATGGCGCAATTTCTGCTCACCGCAACCTCCGCCTCCTGGGTTCAGGCAATTCTCCTGCCTCAGCCTCCTGAGTAGCTGGGTTTACAGGCACACGCCACCATGCCCAGCTAATTTTATTTTTGTATTTTTAGTAGAAACGGGGTTTCACCATGTTGACCAGGATGGTCTCGATCTCTTGACCTCGTGATCCACCTGCCTCCGCCTCCCAAAGTGCTGGGATTACAGGCGTGAGCCACCGTGCCCGGCACATTTGATTTTTTGTATATTAATCATGTAACCTCCTTTACTAGTTCTAGTAACTTTCTGTGGATTCTTCGTGATTTTTCTGTGTTGACAATCCAGGCTGTATGGCTTCTTTTTCTTGTCTTATTTTACATGCTGGGCTCTCCAGTTACATGGTGAGTAAGGGTAGTGAGAACAGACATCGTTGCTTTGTTACTGATCAGAGGGGCAAGGCATTCAGTCTTTCACCATTAAGTATGATATCTGTAGGTGCTTTTGGTAAATGTTTACCAAGTTGAAGAAGTTCCTTGAGAGTTTTTATATTAATGAATGTTGGGTTTTGTCAGATGCTTTCCTTCAAATACTAAGATGATTTATCACCTTCTCTTTCTGGAAGAGTTTCTATAGAATTGGCATTATTTCTTCCTCAAATGTTTGGTAGCATTTACCAGTGAAGCCATCTGGGCCTACAGTTTTCTCTGACAGGAGGTTTTTTTAACCACAAATTAATTTCTTTAATAGATATGGGGCTATTGAGACTACTACTGCTTCAGTTTTATTAGTTTATGTCTTTGAAGAATTTGTCCATTTCATGCTCATCATCACATATATTGGCATTAAGTTGTTCTTTAACATCTTTTTTGAAACAGGGTCTCAGTCTGTTACCCAGGCTGGAGTGCAGGGGTGCCATCACAGCTCACTGCGGCCTCTCTGCCCAGGCTCTAGTGACCCTCCCATTGCAGCCTTCCAAGTAGCTAGGACTACAGCACACCCCACCCCACCCCACCAATCCCACCACACCTGGCTTTTTTTTTTTTTTGGCAGCGACATGGTCTTGCTATGTTGCCCAGGCTAGTCTTGAACTCCTGGGCTCAAGGATCCTCCTGCCTTGGTCTCCCAAAGTGCTGGGATTACAGGCATAAGCCACCACACCTGGCTGGGATTAAGTTATTCTTTTTCTTTCATTATACTTTTAATGTATATTGGTAATTTCATTTTCCTGGTTAGTCTGTACACAGAAGTAACAATTTTTAAAATCTCCAAGAAACCTAGTTGTGTTTTTGCTGTTGTTTTGAAATGGTCTCATTCTGTCACTCAGGCTGGAGTTCATCAGTGATGTGAGCATGGTTCATGGTAGCCTCAACCACCTGGGCTCAAGCCACCCTTCCACTTCATCCTCCGGATTAGCTTGGCCCACAGGTGTGCAGCACTATGCCTTTTTTTTTTTTTTTTTTTTTTTTTTTTTTTTAAGTAGAGACAAGGTCTTGCCATGTTACCCAGGCTGGTCTTGAACTCCTGTGCTCAGGCAATCCACCCCACTCAGCCTCCCAAAGTGCTGAGACTACAGGCATGAGCCACAGCACCCAGCCCCCGAAAACCTAGCTTTTGTTTGCCTTGGTTTTTCCCTACTTTTCAGTTTTCCATTTCAGTGAGTCCTACACTCTTTCTACTGTAAGTTGAAACTTTAGGTCACTAATTTGAGACCTTTTTTCTTTTCTAACATAGGTGTTTAGTGCTGTGTATTTCTCTCTTAGCAGTGTTTTAGCTACATCCCACAAATTTTAATATTTTGGATTTTCATTTAGTTCAAAATAATTTCTCTTGTGCTTTCTTTGACCAAAAGAAATAATATATAGTTTCCAAAAATTGGTGGACTTTCCAGGTATCTTTCATTGATTTCTGATTTAATGCCACTGTGATCAGTGAAAATACATTATTTCAACCCTTTAACGTGTATTGACACTTGTTTTATGGTCCATAATGTAGTCTATCTTGGTAAGTGTTCTCTCTGCACTCGATTTGTTAGAGGGTGTTCTATAAATGTCAGTCAGTTGGTCGATAATGTCTGCATCTTCTGTATACTTACTGATTTTTCTCTGTTTTACCAATTAAGTTGAAATCTCTTGACTATCTTTTTTATTTATATGTCAATAGGAAACACCTGTCTTTGTCACTGATATTTTTTGCTCTGAAATCTACTTTCTCTGATACTAATAGAGCCACTGCAACTGTCTTTGATGAGTGGTAGCATGGAATAACCTTTTCCACCCTTCCAGCTTTATTGAGATACAATTCTTATACTGTATTATTCACCCATTTGAAGTGTACTAGGACTTTTAGTATGTTCCCAGAGTTGTGCAGCCATCACCACATTCTATTTTTGAATTCTTTTATTACCTCAGAAAGAAACTTGTCCATTAGCAGAAACTATTCCCCACAACCCTTGGCAACCAGTCATCTTTCTGCTTCTATATATTTGCCCATTCTGGACAACTCATAAAAATGGAATAAAAAAATATGTAGTCTTTTGTGACTGGCTTCTTTCACTTATCAATGTTTTCAATATCCATTCATACTGTAATCCATTCAGTACTTCATTCCTTTTTATTGCCAAGTAACATTCCACTTGTGGGATATACATTTTTACATTTAAAAAGTGCATAACTTAAAACAGATAGTTTGGTTTTGCTTTTTTGTTCAATCGGACAATTTCTAACTTTTAATTGGTACATTTACAACATTTAAATTTAAATGCTATTTCCTTTCCTGTATGTCCCTTTTTCCCCCTTTTTAAGACTTCTTATAAGTATTTTGATTCCAATTCATCTGCTTTGTCTATTATGTTAATCTGTTTATTCTTTTTTTTCCATTTAACTGTAATCCATTTAGAATTCATAGGTTATAGGATGAGAGTCTAACTTTAGCCATCAGAATCATTTCCTCCAACTCCAGTTGCTTTTTGGGGCTATTACTGCCAATTTATGTTTCCAGGTTTCTTAACTAGTCCTACTAGGACTATCACTAGAATTAGAGTAAGCTTATGTAACAGAGAAAGTATATCTTTTAAATATTAGGTCTTCCCATGCAGAAAGACTGGTTTATCTTCACTTATTCCAGTTTTCAAACTTATTCCAAACCATGTGACACCTTTAGACCTTTTTTTTTTTTTAAAAATATGATAGGAAAAGTTTCTCCATTATTACATTTTCTTTTTTTGAGACAGAGTCTCGCTCTTGTTCTCCAGGCTGGAGTGCACTGGCGTGATCTCGGCTCACTGCGCAGCCTCTGCCTCCCGGATTCAAGCGATTTTTCTCACCTCATACCCCAGAGTGGCTGGGATTACAGGCGCCTGCCACCATGCCCAGCTACTTTTTGTGCTTTTAGTAGAGATGGGGTTTCACAATTTTGGCCAGGTTGAGGTGATCCACCTGCCTCGGCCTCCCAAAGTGCTAGGATTACAGGCGTAAACCACCATGCCCAGCCCATTATTGCATTTTCTAACATATTTTTTTGTTGTTATTTGTTTTCCTCAACTGGTTTTTTTAAAGAGACAGCGTTTCTCACTTTGTTGCCCAGGCTGGAGTGTGGTGGCATGACCATGGCTCACTACAGCCTTGAACTCTTGGGCTCTAGTGTGAGTAGCCTGCCTCAGCCTCCTGAGTAGCTAGGACTACAGGTGCATGGCACCATGCTCAGCTAATTTTTATTCGTTGTAGGAATGAGGTCTTGCTATGTTGCAGAGCTGGTCTCAAACTCCTGGCCTCAAGCAGTCCTCCCACCCCAGCCTGCCGAAGTGTTGAGATTACAGGTATGAGCCACTGTACCCAGATTGTTTTTTTCAAGCCTACGAAGAGTTGAAAAAATAATACATTGAGCACCCACTTATCAACCATTAATGTCTGAGAGTTGCTCTCACTCTCCTCCTACCTAGATATATTGCAACTGACCTGTTTTTGAACGAAAGCTGCAGACACAGACACTTTACCTCTCAATACTTTCAGCACAGTCTCCTACATAATCTGCTAGGCATCATCAACACCAAAGAAAAATTAAAAAAAAAAAAAATACACTGAAGGCCACATTCAAATTTTCCTCAGAATGTCCTTTATAGCAGTGTTTTTCTATGCAGGATCAAAAATCATGCATTGCATTTGGGTGTCATGTCTCCTTAGTCTCCTTTATGGTACCTTCCCCATCCTCTACCTTTTTTTCATGATACTGACCTTTTTTGTGAAGAGTCCAGGCCATATATATGTGTGTTTGTTTCTAAGATATGAGTTTTGCTCTTGCCACTCAGGCTGGAGTGCAATGGTGCATTCTCAGCTCACTGCAACCTCTACCTCCCAGGTTCAAGTAGTTCTCCTGCCTCAGCCTCCCGGGCAGCTGGGATAACAGGTGCCCACCACAAAGCCCGGCTAATTTTTGTAGTTTTAGTAGAGATGGGGTTTCACCATGTTGGCCACGCTGGTCTTGAACTCCTGACCTCAGGTGATCCACCCACCTTGGCCTCCCAAAGTGCTGAGATTACAGGTGTGAGCCACCACGCCCCACCTCTAAGCAGTCTTTATCAGTACACATATCATTATATAAGGACCTTCACAATCCAGTTCCACTCACTAACATCAGCTTTGGATCACTGTGTCTGCCTCAAGGACACTGTTTTCTTCCCCTTACCTGCTTCCATACCTCAGCAACTCCCTGACTTTTCAACATTAAGGCCTGACTCAAGCTTCCTTCCCCTTCGAATGAGGCAGCTGTTGCCACATACATCTGTGCTGATATGACTATTGCATTGCAGTGTCTAAAAGGTCAACTTCTCCAGAGGACACTGCCTGTCCCAGAAACAGGCCTTCGGTAAGGGATCCAAAATTTCTTTCCCCAACAAATGTAGAAAATTGTTACAAATGGGATAAAAAAAAAAAAACCACCAACTTCCAAGTTTATAGCAGAATGTTCAAAATGTACAAATAGGAGAGGGAATAAAAAAATTCAAATCCCCATTTCCAATCTTAAAATTCCACTCCCTTCCCCTCAAAAAAAGCAAAACACCAAAATAAACCCTAGGTTTCGCTGCAAGGATTCTGACTGATCACTGTTCCCTGGCAGCTCTCATAATGAGTGCCTAGGCTTAGCACAAACCCTGTTTCTAGCATCTGACGCATTTTGGGATTAGTAAAGGCCAAGATTGATGCTAGGCTCACCTTTGAAGGACTGTTGCTGAAGTAATAGAAAATCTTTTCTCGAGGAGAAAGCATTGCTTCGTTTTTATGTGGGGAAATGTAGACGGGATGATTCTGAGACAACTGTACTCGGCGAGGGGAACCTGTTCTTATAAATGGATAGGGAGAGAGTGGAGGAACATCCATCTGTTAAAAAAAAAAAATCAGTAATTCTAAGAAAAAAAATTATAATTTTTCAGGTATTTTTATTGACAGTGATTAAAGAAGTGTGTGAAACCAGTAGTCTTATGATAGTGATGTATTAGCAATAATTAAACCTAAAGAAAAACATTCTAATAGCAAACCTTAAGTGCTTAGTTTGTGCCAATTATTTTAAGCAATTTTTATACATTATATCATTTCATCCTTACAACAACTCTATATGCTAGGAACTAGTAATACTCCCATTTTATATATGAGTAAACAGAGGTATGGAGAAATTTTAATGAATTGCAAGGTTACCACTACTAAATACTCGACAGTTTGAACCCATGTAGCCTGTCTTTTATACTACTATACTTTATAGGGACTCCAAATACAACCTTATTCTAGTTTAATGCTTAACAACAGTGAAACATATGTTGGTCAGGTAAATTATAGACCTCTTCAATTTTACTTAACAGTATTATTTGTAAAACTATGAGACAGAGTCTCATTCTGTCGCCCAGACTGGAGTGTAGTGGTGCAACCTCCATCTCCTGTGTTCAAATGATTCTCCTGCCTCAGCCTTCAGAGTAGGGATTACAGGTATGTGCCACCACACCCAGCTCATTTTTGAATTTTTAGTAGAGACCAGGTTTTACCATGTTGGCCAGGCTGGTCTCAAACTCCTGACCTCAAGTGATCTGCCTGCCCTGGCCTCCCAAAGTGCTGGGATTACAGCCATGAGCCGCTATACGGACCAGGTGAAGTATAAATGATTCTTCAACATTCATGAGTAAAAACAGTATGAAATAATCCCTGTCATACTTACTACGTTTGCCTGTGAGTACTTCATGGCAAATGTTTTAATTTGTTTGATGTAGATGTTGTTGTAGAACTGAATGAGGTCTCCCCTCTCCTCTTCTTCCATGTCACTGTTGGCACCTGTGAGGCGAGTAGGTGTGGGAGGAGCACTGCTGGGCTGTGGAACTGGCAAGGTGCTGCTTGACCTCATGACTGGACTTGAGTCTCTACTGGCTGCAGCCAGGAAAACAAAGGGTGTTAATACAAAGGCTGCTAGTATAGATTGTTTTAATTAAAAAAAATAAGTAGGAAAACAGTGAACAGCTACCTGCACTACTTGCTAATGACAGTGAATAGGCACTCTATTCTTCACACTCAGAGGCGAATATCAGCTAGGATATTAATAACTTTAACCCCATGCCATAACCATAGCAAGGGCTTTCTGTGCAGTGTCCCTCAATAAGTTACACCAAGTTTTCTAGGACCTACACCCTGTACTAAGTGGTACAAACCAACAATTAGTGATAGTATATCCATAGCATAGCTCCAGTTGACATGTCAGACCTTTCTGGAACTCAGGCAAGTCGATTCCCCCCTGAAAGCTCTAATTCTCCTGGAGAAAAAAATGTTACACAATATGTGCCCCAAAGCTATGGAATGGACAGTTTTTCCACCTAGAGTTTGGTTTACTGCTCCATTAAACCCTTTGCCAATAAAACACTTAGTTTCTACAGTTATTTCATTTGGTAATGCTTAGTTACTTCTTCAAGCCCTAAAAAGTAAAAACTCCTAATTCTGTCTTGTAGTTCACGAAGATCCCACTTACTTCTATCTTTGTTTAGTTCTGTTGGAGAATTCTGATGGCTTCTGCTATCACTGCTACCGGAATTTCTTCTTTTTCTTTTCCCTTTTATCAAAACACTCCTATATACCTTAAGAGAGACAATGAGAAGGGAACAGAAACTAGTATTTGTTGAGCATGCCCTCGGTGATAGGATCTTGACATATGTTACTAGATTCTCACAATAACCTGTGTAGCAATAGTCCTCAGCAGAGGCTGAGAAACATAACTGTTAAATAGATCCAGGATTCAATCAGCCTGTCTAGCTTCACATGCCAAGTACTGCCTGCACTACCACACTGCAGTAACAGCACCTGACCATAAAATCAAGTCATTCTAAGTCAGATACACAGATCTGGCCGATTTGTGCCTCAGAGATGAATGGTATTAAAGGTAAAGTGGGTTTTAAATTTCCACGTGACATTCTCTTGGTTTAACCTACAGTATGTTTACTAAACCAGAATGAAAGGTAAAGTGGAAACCAAATAACTTCTTAATTCCTATCTATCTTGTGATTTTCTGAATTAAGAAGGCAGTCGAATTAACATTGTTGCCTTTTGAGGAACAAGAACTTAATCAACATGTGACATCGACAATAAAGAAGATTGTGGAAACTTCCCTTAAGTAGAGTCCCAGTGTTTATCTTGGAAAAAAGGCCACAGAATCAACTATGGTTAATTTTTTGTTTTCATCACAGACTTTTAAGCTTTATTTTCAGTCCTTAGAAAAAATGTAGTTACCTGGCTCCGGGCCTGTGGCTGAGTCCTATAACAACGCATAATGTTCTGGAAGGACTTATCTTCTTTCGTGACCTGGCAAAGAATAAGAATGCTCTGAGAGAGAGAGCAACTTCCACGGTAACAGTGTGAGGAGCTCCGTGAACCTGCTGCCCAGTGAAAGTGGTGAAACTTATATAAAAGCCATTTAAAGTCTCTGGAAATGGTCTTAAAGGCATATAGCAAATAAAGAGACATTGATTCAAGAAAATCTATTAAAATTCAATAAGAACATTGGGAATCTATAGTATGTGAATCAAGACTTGGAGTAGAGGCCAGGTATGGTTGCTCACACCTGAAATCCCAGCAACTTTGGGAGGCTGAGACTGGTGAATCAGTTGAGATCAGGAGTTCAAGACCAACCTGGCCATCATGGTGAAAGCCAGTCTCTACTAAAAATACAAAATTAGCTGGGCATGGTGGCATGTGCCTGTAATCACAGCTACTCAGGAGGCTGAGGCAGGAGAATCACTTGAACCTGGGAGATGGAGGTTACAGTGAGCCGAGATCAAGCCACTGCACTCCAACCTGGACAACAGAGCAAGACTCTTGTCTCAAAAAAAAAAAAAGTAGAAAAGTATAGTAACTGAAATGAAAAATTCACTAGAAGCTAGGGAAAACAGTAGATTTGAACTAGCAAAAAAAAAAAAAATGAAGAAAGAAATTGCGTGATCTGAGGAACACAGAGAAAGAATGAAGAAAAATAAACAGCCTCAGAGAAACGTGGCACACCAGTAAGGAAATCAACATATGTTAATGGGAGAACCAGAAGAGAAGAGAAGCAGAAAAAAAATGTTCAAAGAAATACTGAAAACTTCCCAAATTTGTTTTTAAAAAATTATATATCCAGGACATTCAATGACTTCCAAGTCAGATAAACTCATCCATACCTAGATATATCATAGTAAAAATGCTCAAAGCCAAAGAAAGATAAAATGTTGAAAGCATACAGAGAAAAACAACTTTTCATTTACAGAGCAACCCTAATAAAATAAAATGTAACTTCTAATCAGAAACTATAGAGGTCAAGAAGCAATGGGATTAGTGATACACTGCTATCAAAAAAAAAAAAAAAGGCAGTGGGATAACATTCTAAGTGATGAAAGAAAAAATTAAGACTCCAGTATTAAAAAGTTACTCAGGATTTTTATCTGTGAAGTATCAATATTCAAAACTTTACAAGTTATCTTTCAGAAATGAAGGTGAAATAAATATACTCTCAGATAAACAAAAACAGAATTTGGTGCTAGCAAACCCTTTACAAGAAATACTACACAAAATTCTTCAAAAGCAAATGCCCCTGGACAGTAACATACATGAAGAAGGCCAGGAGCACTGGTAAAGATAATTATGTAATCGTAAATACAGTATAAATGCATATTTCTTCTCCTTTAACTGATTAATAAAACAATTGTGTAAAATTATATGTAATGTATTATACCTATAACATAGAAATATGTAATATATTTGCCAAAAACAGTACAAAGGAGGTAGGCAGAAGCAAAGCTGTATTGGGCAAAGGAAATTCCTCCAAAAGGCAACTCACATACACAGGAATGAATAAGAGAAATAGAAACAGGCTGGGTGTGGTGGTTTATGCCTATAATCCCAACATTTTGGGAGGCCGAGGCAAGTGAACTCCTTGAGGCCAGGAGTTCAAGACCAGCCTGGGCAACATGGTGAAACCCCATCTCTACCAAAAATACAAAAATTAGCCAGGCATGGTGTGCGTGCCTGTAATCCCAGCTACTCAGGAGGCTGAGACAGGAGAATTGCTTGAACCCAGGAGGCAGAGGTTGCAGTGAGCTGAGATGCACCACTGCACTCTAGTCTGGCTGACAAGAGTGAAATGCTGTCTCAAAAAAAAAAAGTTAATTTTATATTGGGTGAATTTTACCTCAATAAGTTATTTAAGCAAAGTAAGATAATAAGTGTTAATGAAAAAGTGAAGAAACTAAAATATTTATTATACTGCTTGTGTAAAATGGTACAGTACTTTGGAAAACAGTCAGTTCCCTAAATGGTTAAAACACAGCGTATGACCCAGCAATCCATTTCTAGATAGGAATGAAATGAAAATGAAAACACATGTCTACACAAAAACCCAAACACAAAGGCTAATAGCAGTATTATGCATATAGTCAAAAGTAGAAACAACTAAAACATACATTAGCTAATAAATGGATAAAAATACTTTCATGTAACTATACAATAGAATATTATGTTCTAAAATTGTGAGTATTGCACATGTCTGTGAATATACTAAGACCCATTTCACTGCATTTTAAATAGATGAATTATATAGCATATAAACTGTATCTCAATAAAGTGATTAAAAAATGTTCTCGGTAATGAACTGCCTTTGCAGTTCCAAATGGCAAACTCACTTTTGCCATCACATAAATGGCACACATTAATAACTGGTCCAGATGTCGGTCCATCATAAGTTCAGGACACTGAATTATGGAGAATTCAAAGCAGGTCCAGATTTTTTTCCTCAGTTCATCTGAAATATCTAGTTTGGCACAGAGATCCCGAAGGCGTACACCTGCTAAATGGTATACCTAGGAGAGAAACAAAAACATTTCAAACTTTAACACTTATATTTCCCAAGCTCATGCTTCTGGTAAGGTTACGTGAAAAATTACCTTTCTAAAGAAAAGCGATAATGAGCTGGTTTTCCTGGGTCTATTACTGCTGCTGCTTACGGACTGGCCTTGCTTCTGCTGTTGGCCACCTGGGGAAATCTGTTGAATGGCCACTTGACCAGGGACTTGTAAAGTTGTTCCTGTCACTTGTTGAGAGCTCAGACTTCCAGCCAGGGCCTGAGCACTGAGGGGCTGGATGGAGCCTGTCACAGCTTGTGCCTGCCCCCCAACATTGACTTGGACTGGGTAGAATGTTATCCCTCCATTTTCATTGGCAATACCTAGTTTGTGACAGAAAAAAAGCTTGAAGAAAATGTTAATAAGGGGTTCTCCAGGCAAAGGTTTACAATTTCCCCTCTCTTAACCCCGCCCCCCATCACTCCTCTGTCCCCTGCGTCACTCTAGCCAAACCTTGGGTAACTTTTCAATACATGCCACAGAGAAGGAACTCAATATCCAGCTCTGCCTTCCTTACCTTGCACAGGAATGGTTACTGTTTGCCCATTGTTGGCAGTGACAGTGGCAGTCGCCATGGTGACCAAAGTTTGTCCAGGAACTGGTGTGACAGAAACAGGCTCCCCAGATACATTCTGCACAGGGACAGCATTGACTATTGGCTGTTGGGGCATGCGCCCAGGTGTCCCTCCATCAGAAGGGCTATCATTCTCAACAAATAGCCGCCTTCTGGTAGTGCTGGCTGGTGGTGAGCTGTACCTATCATATAATGTGGTTGGAGATGTTACACCTAGGGTCAAAACAAATCAAAGTATTTAACTCAAGGAGACTCAGATCTGACTTCCATCCAAGTTGTCAGGTTCAAAAATTACTACAGTGTTTGAAATTATGTTTTCATAAATCAAAAAGCAAACAAGAATTACAGAAGTCATATCTTACCTCCATTCCACTAATGAAAATTAGTGAATTTTCAAGAGCAAAATTTTAAAATGGAATTTTTTGTCTTGTAGTGTTCCTTTCTCCAATCCCCCTTTCCCTAATCAGACTCGACTCTGTCTTCCACTACTACAGAACCTTCATGATTTAGGGGCAATTTAAGGCATTCATTACCCTATTTCTCTGTATGACATTTTTCTGTAATAGATATGACTTTACTACAGAGCCACTACTTGACACGATTGGTAGTATGTCATCTAGGAGCATTCCCCCACCAGTTTTACCAATTTTTATCTTTGTCTTTTTCCACATATAAAATATTATTAAAACTCAATATACTTAAGGTGGACATGCATGACTTATGACTTGGATTCAATTAGGCATAGTTTATTTTTTAATCAGTTTTTTATAAACAAGGTGGACGTGCATGATTTGGATTCAATTAAGCATAGTTTATTTTTTTAAACAGTTTATATATCATAAATTTTATCCACTTAAATTGTACAATTCAATGGTTTGAGGTAAATCATTTTTATTTTTATTTTTTGAGACATAGAGTCTTACTCTGTCGCCCAGGCTAGAGTGTAGTGGTATGACCTCGGCTCACTACAACCTCTGCCTCCTGGGTTCAAGTGATTCATGTGCCTCGGCCTCCTGAATGACTGAGATTACAGGTGTATGCCACCATGCATGGCTAACTTTTTTTTGAGACAGAGTTTCGCTCTTGTTACCCAGGCTGGAGTGCAATGGCGCGATCTTGGCTCACCGTAACCTCCGCCTCCTGGGTTCAGGTAATTCTCCTGCCTCAGCCTCCTGGAGAGTAGCTGGGATTACAGGCACGAGCCACTATGCCCAGCTAATTTTTTGTATTTTTAGTAGAGACGGGGTTTCACCACGTTGACCAGGATGGTCTCAATCTCTTGAACTCGTGATCCACCCGCCTCGGCCTCCCAAAGTGCTGGGATTACAGGCTTGAGCCACCGCGCCCGGCCTAACTTTTGTATTTTTAGTAGAGATGGGGTTTCACCATGTTGGCCAGGCTGGTCTCAAACTCCTGACCTCAGGTGATCTGCCCACCTTGGCCTCCCAAAGTGCTGGTATTACAGGCTAGTTTTTTAACACTGTGGTAAAATATATATATATAATTTACCATTTTAACCAATTTTTATGTGTACGATTCAGTGGTATCAATCACATTTACAATATGGCAGAACAGTCACCACTATTTGTAAAACTTCATTACCTGAACAGCCCATTATGGCTTAGTCTGTTTTTAAGTATTCACACCAATGTCTGAATTTTTGAGAAGCATTCCTTCCTTCTTCTGTGTCCACCTCTAAAAGCTGTGTATCAGTTGTTTTTAAATTTTAAAATATATGTAGGAAGTTCGTAAGAGGTATTGATAGGAGTAAATCCTAATAAACTGCAGCTTAACATTTCTATTTCCAGATGACACAAAAGTAAGTCAAGTTACTAGATTTGTATTTGGTACAAAGCTGCAGAATCAGAAAGAATACATTATCATTTTTGTATAAAATATCAAGAGATCTCAGGAAAACTGAGAAGTGATAAGTGCAAAGAAAATGAAGTTTAAAGTTAAGTCCTCTTAATCTGTAAATAAGGGAAGGGAAAATTCTACAAAAATAGACTGAGAAAGACCAGCTGTCAGATCTTTCAAAAATGAGGACTTTTCATATGGATCATCCATGTGTATTAAGTATACACTGACTTAGAGTGATTTTTTTTTGTACAGATAGCATCTTGATATGTTGCCCAGAATGGTCTTGAACTCGTGGGTTCAAGCGATCCTCCCTACTAGGTCTCCCACAGTGCTCGGGTTACAGGCATGAGCTACCATGCCCATCCTAGAGTGATTCCTGACTTTATTTATTTAGAGACAGAGTCTCACTCTGTCGCCCAGGCTCAAGCGCAGTGGCCTGATTCAAGCTCACCACAACCTCCACCTCCGAGGTTCAAGCTATTCTCCTGCCTCAGCCTCCCAAGTAGCTGGGATTACACATGCCCGCCACCATGCCTGGCTAATTTTTTTTTTTATTTTTAGTAGAGACGAGGTTTCACCTTGTCGGCCAAGCTGGTCTCAAACTCCTGACTTCAGGTGATCCACCTGCCTTGGCCTCTCAAAGTGCTGGGATTACAGGCATAAGCCACGGCACCTGGCCGATTCCTGACATTAAAACTGGTATTTCTTCTACAGCCAGCTCTTATCAATTACATTATAAAACTGATCTAGAAATAAGAATATTCTTTTAATTGCATCCAAGGATTTAGAACTCTCTGGATTTACTGAATTGCTCTTTAAAAGGTAGTTCTATTTAAACTTCAACCTTTCATATTGCAGATCTTCCAAGCAGCTGCCTAAAAAGTATAAACCAGATGCACAGCAAAACTGCCCTTTTCTGTATTTCTTGGACCAGCACTAGTGTCACATTAACTAGGGTAGCACATCTCAACAGACCAAGTGGAACATACTCAGTAGTCTTAACTCACGGGTTTGTCTGTACCTAACTGGATCATGTAGCTCTGTCTTTAAGAAGGCATTTCTATTTCTCCTGTAATATGTATTTGCCGTAAAAATTTTACAGAATCACCAGGAATTCTATCAACCAACAATAATCTTAACAGTTTGGTTTTTCCATTTCCACCATTTTGTATGCTCATCGATAAACATACGCTTTAAAAAATACATACACAGCAGTCGGCTGGCTATGGTGACTCCTAGCACTTTGGGAGGCCAAGGCAGGCAGATCACCTGAGGTGAGGAGGTTGAGGCCAGTCTGGCCAACACGGCAAAACCCCTTCTCTACTAAATATATAAAAATTAGCCAGGCGTGCTGGCATGTGCCTGTAGTCCCAGCTACTTGGGAGGCTGAGGCACGAGAATCACTTGAACCCGGCAGGTGGAGGTTGCAGTGAGTGAGACTGCGCTACTACACTCCAGCCTGGGCCACAGAGTGAGACCCTGCTTGAAAAAATTTTAAAAATTAAAATTAAATAAATAAATAAATATAGCAGTCTATCCTTTTTAAAAGATGCCTGTTAAGATTCATTTTCCTGTATTTTTTTTTTTTTTTCATTTTCATTTTCCTGTATTCTTAATCTTTAAAGGCACTTCTTTTTTTTTTCTTTTGAGATGGAGTTTCGCTCTTGTTACCCAGGATGGAGTGCAATGGCGCGATCTCGGCTCACTGCAACCTCTGCCTCCTGGGATCAGGCAATTCTCCTGAGAGGCACTTCTTTTAAGTGATCCATGTGGCACAAAAATACATGGAATATTTTCTTCTATATATTGCCTACTAACTTCACTTCTAGGATTAGATGAAATTTAAATTTCCAGATAGTAGGCCCCAAAATATTCCCCTAGTATTTTAAACTTACTCCTTCCAAGTCCTCCAGTATCAGCACGAACTTCAGTCACCCTTCTGGGAGTCAAAGGGGAGCCAGCAATACAAATTTCATCTGCTCTTTCCAGGTTCTGAGGTGGCATGACCTATGAAGAATTGGTTACACAGAATGCCAATATCCAAAAAAAGCACTTTTATTAGAAATACAGTAGTAATCTAAGGCAAAAAAAGTATCTTAACAATTATTCCATCTAAAGAAAATCAGCTGTCTTTCCCATTTTAACAATAAAGTTAAAAAAAAACTTTAGGCAGTCAAATTTTGAAAGCTGTAATTGGATACTAAATATGAGTCAACTTTCATTACTGATTTGGAGAGTATGAATATCAATCACTCTAAAGCAGGGTCCTCAACCCTGGGCCATGGACCCTGTTAGGAACCTGGCCACATAGCAGGAGGGGAGTGGGAGGTGAGCGGCATGCAAGTAAGCAAACAGCCACTCCCCATCGCTCACACTGCTGCCTGGGCTGGCCTACTGTCAGATTACTGGTGGCATTAGATTCTTACAGGAGTGTGAACCCTATTGTGAACTGCACATTTAAGTTATGTGTATGATCTAGGTTGCATGCTCCTTATGAGAATCTAATGCCTGATGATCAGTCACTGTCTCCCACCACCCCAAGATGGGACCATCTAGTTGAAGGAAAACAAGCTCAGGGCTCCCACTGACTCTACGTTATGGTGAGTTGCATATAATTTTATCATATATTACCATGTAAAATAAAGTGTGCAATAAATGTAATGCACTTGAATCATCCCAAAATCTCCCCCACCTCCAACCCTGTCCATGGAAAAATCGTCTTCCATGAAACTAGTCCCAGGTGCCAAAAAGGTTGCAGACTGCTGCTCTAAGGGAGAGAAACCTGATAAGGAAATCAAGAAAGAACACTGAATTTTTACTCTGTCACCAAAATCTTAGGACAACCACAAATTATCTGACTCATTTCTTCTTTGACATGGGGTGAAGTGTGACAGGTCACCTACTTTACTTAAGGGTGTATGTCTGCTGCCTAAACCCCTGAAGTTGGGCAGTGAGCCAAGGCCATGGTGGCCAGCCAAGGAGCAGGAGTCCCTGACAACCCGAACATCTCAGAGAGGATCTCAGAAACTACCAAGGAAAACAGTCCCATCGTGCACACACATAGTAGGCAAAGAGTCGGATAATTAGCTTAAAAGCAGCTTAGTGATGAGAGGTGGTGCAGATCTCTAGAGCTGTCTTGCTGCTACCTAAGGGTACCCTGTACCTAAGTCATTTTTTTCCCCACCACCTCCGCCTCCTCTGTATGTAAGTCATAATAAACATATCTACTTGCCAAGCTGGACTTGTTTGGGTCATTCTTTGGCCTCTTGGTACCTTCTGAATTTGGGAGTAAAGACGGGTGTTACAGTACCAAGTTTTTCTCATAACAAGGTGTAACTGTAACATATTAAACCCAATTGCCACCCTCCTATCCTCAAAAGGATTATTAATAGATTAGATATTGATGTATTTTTCTCATAAAAAGATGTTATTTTCACAAACCTCTTCACATGTAGGAACTCTGTTTTCATTGTCTCTAATTTTCTCCCAGAGTGGAGACTCTGGTTTCCATGCCAAATGATCTAAGATTTGTTCTTCAATCTGATTAAGGTGTTTTACCACCTCTCTACAAAGGCCATCTTCTGCTCTAATGAATACTTCTATTACCTGAAATAAAAAGTGTTCTGGTTCATTGAATAATTATTAAATATTTTTAAATATTTAGACAAGAAATTAGTCAAAAATTCTAAGTTGAAAGATTATTTTGAAACAGCTGATCTTCCTTTACTGTCTTTGTAAATAATTATAGTTCAAACCATATGAATTATATAAAATTGTTTACATTGTGATGTATTTCAAAATTTGCTAATGAAAATACACATCTTGTATATTGAGGCTGAAAAACTTACTCCTAAAATTTCATATCAAAATCTCAGCATTTAATCTATGCCACTATAAAAATTAGTTTTGACTATCTTATGAGTTATGATAAACTCATATGCTAAGTCAGTATCAAGAAACACCTGCCAGCCGGGCGGGGTGGCTCAAGCCTGTAATCCCAGCACTTTGGGAGGCCAAGGCAGGTGGATCACGAGGTCAAGGGATCAAGACCATCCTGGTCAACATGGTGAAACCCCCGTCTCTACTAAAAGTACAAAAAATTAGCTGGGCATGGTGGCGCATGCCTGTAATCCCAGCTACTCAGGAGGCTGAGAGAGGAGAATTGCCTGAACCCAGGAGGCAGAGGTTGTGGTGAGCCGAGATCGCGCCATTGCACTCTTGCCTGGGTAACAAGAGCGAAACTCCGTCTCAAAAAAAAAAAAAAAAAGAAACAGCTACCAAATCAGTGCTTTAATTCTATGCCTCTGTAACACATGAAAGAGAACTTTTATTTTTTTCTGAAAGATATTTTCAATGGTATTTAATTTTCATAAAATGAAAAAGGCTGCTATACAAGATTAGCTAGTGACGTGTGCTGCTTTTTTAAGCCTTCTCAGCTCATAAAAATCATAGTATTCTAAAAACTTTTATCAGATAAAGAGAGGAATCAAATAAAGCTTTTACCCAAAATAGATCTTTTATACAATATTAAAAGAATTTATATAGGTCTTAAGATTGTTTCTTTTCTGCTCCACAAACAGAGATTAACTATGTAATTAAAAACACAATAAATGTACTTAGATGTTAACTTGAACTAAATGACTAACAACAGGAAGTTGGTCTCATCTACAATATCCACTTTAGTGTCATATTTTTTAAAATACCTTATAAAAATGATAAAGAGGCACATCAAATATTTCAGTAATAAATGGAAAATTCCCAGGAGGCTTATAAGAAAAAGTGACGACCTCAAGGCAACAGGCCAAGAGAGATCTGTGGAATGCATCTTGTTCCAGAATACCCTATAAAATAAAGTTATTAGCATTTAGAAACATTAGCCTAGTCTAAAAAGACATTTTATACCCAGTGAACTTAAGTGAAAATACCAAAAAAAGTCTCATTTTCTGAATGAGTAAAAAGTATGTGCTTATTTTCTTACAAAGCCTTTCTTAACTATATAAATAAAGCCCATTTTTAGTAGAGAAAATATATTAAAGGACTGTATTAAGACTTTTTAAAACCTTACCTATATTATAAAATATATCTTAAAAGAGATTACATCTCTAACCAAAATACATACACCCTGATGCTTAGAAAAACAATGATAGGAAAAATGTTTCAAAACAGTATTTATAGTAAGTGCTGTAAAAAACAGAAAGCAGGGCTGGGCATGGTGGTTCACACCTGTAATCCTAGCACTCTGGGAGGCCGAGGCGGGAAGATAGGAGGCCGAGACCAGCCTGACCAAGGTGAAACCCCATCTCTACTAAAAATACAAAATTAGCTAGGTACGGTGGTGCACACCTGTGGTCCCAGCTACTTGGAGGCTGAGGCAGGAGAATTACTTGAACCCAGGAGGCAGAGGTTGTGCCACTGCACTCCAGCCTGGGCAACAAGAGCTAAACTCCATTTTGAAACAAAAGAAAAAGAAAAAAAGAAGAAAAAAAAAACTGAAAGGGGCCAGGTGGGTTGATCATGCCTTTAATCCCAGCACTTTGGGAGGCTGAGGTGGGCAGATCACTTGAGGGAAGAGCTTGAGACCAGCCTGGCCAACACTGTCCAAGAATCGCTTGAACCCAGGAGGCAGAGGTTGCAGTGAGCCGAGAGCTCGCCACTGCACCGTAGCCTGGGCAACAGAACAAGACTCCACCTCAAATAATAAATAAATAAAACGAAAGCACAGACAATTAGTAGAAAAACTTGGATTTCATCAAAATTAAAAACTTTTGTGCATGAAAGGAGACTATAAATAAAGTTAAAAAACAACTCTCGAATGGGGCAGGAAGGAAATTACGTTTTATTGTGCTGATCAATACACTGGTTATTCTACTCACAGATAAATCCATGTCTCCCAGTCTTTTTTGTTCCTGCTCAATAACAGATTCTAATACTTTATAATAAAGCATCTCTGCAAAACGAAAATGTTTGCTGGCAATTTCTGTAGAAATAAAAAACCATAAAAATGGCACACACAGAAAATAAACACCCATTCCTCCTTCTTTATTCACAAAATAAAATTTAGAACCAACCCAATAATTCAGATACACACACTTCTTATGACTGGTGTTTTAATTATTCCTAAGATACCTTAATTTTCTTCATGGTAATAGTCACATTTTTCTAAAATTATGAAATGAAATTTGCACATAAAGAACTGTAATATAATTTTGGATTTACACCATTTTTTCCCTCTATGTTTTAACAAAACAGATCTACGCTTAGAGGTATGTAATTGGCTTACTATTCCACACCTACTTAGTTCCAATTCCTGACAACCAACAACTCTAGGCCAGGTTTGGGCCTGTAACAGTGATATCTTCTGTCCTTATTCTCAGTATGTAGAAGAATCACTACACTTCTATTTAATTTCCAGTTTACAAATAAAATCGAAAGATTCGCAGACAAAAAGGCATCAGAAGTCCAATATAATAAAGATACCACTCTAAAATTTCTATCTTACTGAGAAGGGCTCCAAAATCACTTGGTTGACCAGGAAAACTAGACAGCCATATCCAGTCTAAAGTCATAAATCTTTCCTCATCTTTCTGACTTAGTTAATAAGAAATGACTCCATTTAGTTAAATTCAAACATAAGAGCAGAATAACAATATTACACCTTACCTTTAGCACAATTACTGAAATCTTCATCTGGCTGAAAATGCTGAGAATATATTTCAAACATTTCTTTCAGTCTGTTAGCAATAGCCTGGCTTGGATCTCTGGAACATGTCCTAAAAAGAAATAATCTAATTTAAAGGTCCTGCCAAGTCACAAAGAGATAAAATGTTTCTGTAATTTCACTAACACGTAAATATAAAACACTCTGAACAGAAACTATATATTTCCCAAATTTATCCAAGAGATCCCATACTTCCTTCTCAAGGTATTACCAGTTTGAGTGAAAAAAACTTTTCTTATGTGGGCTACAACTTTTATTTTTATTTTTTTGTGGCGGGGTCGGGGGGAACAGAGTCTTGCTCAGTCACCCAGGCTGGAGTGCAGTGGTACAATCTTGGCTCACTGCAACCTCCACCTCCCTCCTGCCTCAGCCACCAAGTAGCTAGGTCTACAAGCACCCACCACCACGCTCAGCTAATTTTTGTATTTTTGGTAAAGATGAGTTTCACCACGTTGGCCAGGCTGGTCCTGGCCTCAAGTGGTCTACCCACCTCAGCCTCTCAAAGTGTTGGGATTACAGGAATGAGCTACCACACCGGGCCAGGGCTACACCTTTCAGTGCAGAAAGTTCAGCAACCTTGGCCTGGGCCCATTTGATGTCTTTGACTGTCTCCTAACTGTCCTATACAACCCCAGTCACTGATGATCCCAAACTTGCCCTTAGCTGTTTCCTTAGAGGGCAGTACAACTCCCATTAAGAACACCTGGAAGAAAATAGAATGAAGGTGTATAAAACCTATACTACAGGCCGGGCGCGGTGGCTCACGCCTATAATCCCAGCACTTTGGGAGGTTGAGGCGGGTGGATCACAAGGTCAGGAGATTGAGACCATCCTGGTCAACAAGGTGAAACCCCATCTCTACTAAAAATAGAAAAATTAGTTGGGCATGGTGTTGCACGCCTGTAGTCCCAGCTACTTGGGAGGCTGAGGCAGGAGAATTGCTTGAACCCAGAAGGTGGAGGTTGTGGTGAGCCGAGATCACGCCATTGCACTCCAGTCTGGGTAACAACAGTGAAACTCTGTCTCAAAAAAACAAACAAAGAAACAAAAAAACCCATACTACAGACTCACATAAACTGTTCCTGGCATTCTACATTTTTTTCCGCAAATGAGGTTTATTTCAGTCTTTTTATTATTATAAAGCAATATATGTTCAATGCAAAAGCATTATACAAATTATCACCATGTAAGCTTTTTTTAACAACTGTTTTTATCTTGATCACAAATATATATATATATGATTATATATACATTATTTGTGAAAATGAAGCAAGTTAAAAAATTATAAAGAGAATAAAAATTCAATTATAGTCCTGCTATAGATAACTACTGAATACATATACAAGCAGAATTTTAGCTACAAACACACACACACCTTTCTACAAAAACAGGACCCTTTGGTGTTTACCTAGTATTTACTGGTAGTATTTAACCCCACTAATGGTAGCTAAGATTTAAAATGCTGTTATGCCTGGTTAGAAACTGTAAAGAGATACAGAAGATACAGGGATTAAGACAGCCTTCTGAAATCTATTTACAAAATGCTTATAAATTCAAGGCAAACAAGGTCCATCTGAAAAACATGACTCAGGAAGAGGCTACAAAGATATAACTTGATGAGTAAAAATCACAAATTTATGAATAAAGTAGACTTCATGAAAATATAAAGGAAAAGTAGTTGGCATTAATAAGCCTAGCTATGAGTGGGAAATTACTTACGTGTACATTTAGGGTCTTCTTGATATATACCACTAGAAATAAAATGGGGTCCTATTGAGTCTATGTCATCAAATCATAAAGTTTTAGGACTTAGAGAGACCTTGGATGTAACTTTTCAAATCAACTTGCCAAAGATTATGCACAAGATGATGAGACTCAGCCTACTGGGCTTTTAACTAAAACTCAGCAATATTCCTACCAGTCTCAGGCAAATCAAAGGAACTAAACGCAGTGAACTTCCTTTCCAGGATAAGGATGTTTTATAGAGCTTACAAAAGTTACAGTGGTTTTTGCCCTGCTCTATGAATGTACAGAATTCCATTTATCTTTTCAAATCTGAGTCACCCTTCAGAGCTTTCCTCAGGTTCAACCCTCTTCCTGAAGTCCTTTGATAATTCCCACCTTGACTGAGCTTCCCTCCCCTACCCCACCACTCCCTGAAATCTTGATAGAACAGTTGGCAATAAGATAGTTTGGTGCTTTATTCTACATTGTCTGGTGTTATTAGTTACTATGTCTTGTATTATATTAAAGAATCTGAGGAAAGATCTTCCACTTATACATCTTATTGCTAGGTTCTCTATAGACTCACAACAGGACTGAGTATACAATTGATATAAAATTATTCATGGGTGAATCAAGGCATTAATGAAAAAAACAGCAAGTTGGAAAATGGTCAATAACCAAAAATAGAAAGCAGACAGGGCTCAAACTAACCTGAGAATCTGTTCCAGTTTCTCACTTGGTGCATTCCTGAGGCCTGTCAGCATGGTGTGAAGACGACTCAAGCTATGCGTAGCTGTAGAAACTGGGGTCACACAAGGGCTGTTCTCCTTAACGTACCTAACACCAGTTAGTGGCGTGGAAATTCTAAGTGCTTTGGACTAAAGAAAAAAAAATTGCATAGATTAAATAAAAATTTTTAAAAGAACATTATTTTAGGCCAGAAAGACTTTAAATCACTTCACAAATGGGACTTCAAGCCAGTAAGACTATTTCTATAATATCAATAAATTTTAGTGACTCAAATGTCACCATTCTTGGAGTTTAAACATAACAGCATTAAGAGCCACCACTATCCATGTGAAGATGAAGGTGTGAAAGAATAATCTGTATTTCAGCTAAGTTTGTCTCTTAAAAGCTAAACCTCTAAAATAAGGTATAGCTCCCTATAATCCTTCCTGTAAAACTTATGCTCAGAGGCAAAGATAAGCATTCTACTCACTTGAAAAAGTTAAGAATATTATTCTCAGCTCTGAGAAACAGAATTTCACAGTTCTCATCTACTGCTATTTTTGCAGACACTTAAAGATAAAAGAAAACTGTGAATTAAATTTGGTTCAAAAAAGAAAATCCGTAATTTAACAGACACCCACTGATATGGTTTGGCTGTGTTTGCATCGAAATCTCAACTTGAATTGTATCTCCCAGAATTCCCATGTGTTGTGGGAGGCAACCAAGCAGGGGGTAATTAAATCACGGGGGCCAATCTTTCCCGTGCTATTGTTGTGATAGTGAATACATCTCATGAAATCTGATGGGTTTATCAGGGGTTTCCGCTTTTGCTTCTTCCTCATTTTTCTCTTGTCACCGCCATGTAAAAAGTGCCTTTTGACTCCTGCCATGATTTTGAGGCCTCCACAGCCACGTGGAACTGTAAGTCCAACTACATCTCTTTTTCTTCCCAGTCTTGGGTATGTCTTTATTAGCAGCATGAAAACTAACTAATACACCCACCATCCAGATATTCAAAATTGCTTCAGAGAGAGATAATAAAATAAACATTCCCTAAAAAGGCAACTTGATGCAGAACAGCCTTCATTGGTCTTTCTGCCCCTTCTATACCTTTGGTTACCAGAATCCATCACAGTTTTTCCCCCTGAAATAAACAAGTCTTCAGTGAGATAAGTTAAAGTCGACATTCTTGACAATAAATATGGAGAAAATGTGACTTGGTATCAAAGGAGCTAGTAAAATATCTTTCTAATTTTTTAAATAAACTCTGAAAGGTTAAGACAGCTTAATAGTGTCTTTTAATATTCAAGATAAACCAAATTTCCCTGTGTATTAAATGTACTTATTCTAATTTTTTTTAAAAAACCTATCAAAATTTTCACCTGGCAACAGAATGGACTATTTAAATTTCCTAAGATACAGAAAAGGAGAGAAATTTACTATATACAGCAATAAACCTACATGTTTTCTCTATGTCTTACAATACATAAACAATACAGTTAAGACTTTCATATTGTTTCAAAGAAATTCATTCTAAAATTAAATCAATACAATGATTTGAGTAGATTAACTGCATTCCAAAGGTTGCTCCCTGCCTTACAAGGTTTCTTGCAGCCAGCTACCTCACTGTGCATGAACCAATGCCTACAATGGGAGGCGTTGGGAGGAAAAAACACCTTGTACACAAACAGAAGAATCAATAGTAGCCAGCAGCATATAACCAAATCACCTAGGGTAGCAGTGGTTTCACAGAGGAAACTAGGTGTGACAACCACAAACAGCTTCCTGCCCAGAGTCCTCAAGGTCAACATGGTGCTTCTTGGTAGCACTATTGAAGTCCTTAACTTAAAGCTTCCTGTTCATTCTGATTAAGAGGAATCTTTCTTTAACTTGGGTGCAAATAAAGTCAGTATCTTAAACAGATGTTCCTTCCCCAAATGAAGACACAAAATTTGGAGTGATTCTTGAGCTTTGTCCTTAGTCCTCTTTTATTCTCTCTCAATTCATACCTCTAAGTAATCTCTCCTCATTTCATGGCTTTAAAAGCCATCTGTATCCTAATGACCCCAGGACATAAATACACAACCCTAACCTCTACTGTTAACTCGTGAATGCCAGTCTTGAATACCTCAACTGTCTATTCAACTTCTCTACTAGGATGCTTAAAAGCCACCTCAAATTTAACATGCTAATAACCTTAACTTGATTCCCCCTCTCCGAGACTTGCTCTTCCCTCTTAATAAACTTCAGTAGTAAATGTTCACGGAATGTCTACAATGTGCCAAGCACTGCATACAACCCTGGGCACAGCCTTCATGAAGCTTATATTCTAATGCAAGGAGACAGGTAATAAATGATTCTTTCTACCTACCTCTGTACTTACTGTCAGACAGTGATAAATACTAAGAGAAACACTAGCAAGCAGAGTCAGGGGAAAGGAAGTCCTGAGGGTTGGGGAGGACATTGTGATTACTATTGACACAGTAGTTGGGTTATCAGAGACCAGAATGAAGTGAGAAAGATAAAGCAGTATGTTTTAGGCAGGATATTGTAAAGGCAAAGGCTTTGCATTGCAGGCATGCTTGGCTTATCTGAAGAACAAAAAAGGAGGTTAATGTGGCATAAGTGGATAAGGATGGAGGAAAGTGGTAGATCAATTGAGAGAGAGCCAGGGCCAGATCGATTATGACCCTACAGGTACTTGTCAGGATTTTAGCTTTTATACCATTCACCCAACTGGAGGCATCACTATTCTCTTTCTCTCAAACCCTAGATCCAATAAATCCTGTGGGTGCCATCTGTAAAATACTGGCCAGATACAAACTGTTCTCTGAAGCAAGCCACCATAAACTATTGCCAGAATCATTCCAATAGCTTAACGCCCTACTTCAACCCTTAACTCTCATCCCACTTTCCCACAACACCTTGAAAAATGTAAATGAGACACTCTTCTTAATAACACCCTCTTCATGGCTTTCATCTCAATCAGAACAAAAGCGAAAGTCCTTACAATGGCTTCCAAAGCCTACAGGATCTGTCTGGCTCTCTTGTTCCCTCCTTCCTTTCTTTTTCTTCTCATTTTTTTTTAAAGACAGAGTCTTGCTCTGTCACCCAGGCTGGAGTGCAGAGGCATGATCACAGCTTACTGCAGCCTGGAACTCCTGGGCTCAAGGGATCCTTCTGACAGCCTCGTAAATGGGTGGGACCACAGGTACATACAACCATGGCCAGCTAATTTTTTGTATTAATATTTATGTAGAGATGTGGTCTCGCTTTGTTGCCCAGACTAGTCTTGAACTCCTGGGCTCAAGCAATTCTCCACCTCAGTCTCTCGATGTGCTAGGATTTCAGGCATGAGCCACCACACCTGATCTCCCCTCACTTCTTACCACTTTTTCCCTAATTGTATTTGTACCACACTAGCATTCTCACTGTTTCTCCAAAAAGTTAATCCTGTTCCAACCTCATAGCTCTGCACTTGTTATGCTCTCAGCTTCAAATACATTTCTGAAGCTATACATACGGCTTGCTTCCTCACTTCTGGTGTGTGGCACCTTTCCCAACCACCTTACCTACCATAGCCCACCCATCCCATTCTCCCCTCCCCTCAATATTTTGTATTACTACTCTATTATCTATCATCGCCCAACATACTATATATTTACTTCTTTGTTTATCTCCTGTCCATCTCCCCACACTGGAATATAAGCTTCTTTAGAACAGGGTTCTTGTGGCTATTTTGTTCACTGCTATATACCCAGTGTCCAGGACACAATCTGGCATATAAAATGCTTTAGGAATATTTGTTGAATGAATAAGCAGACCAGTCTCAAGTCTGAAGCAGCTCACTTCCAGGTAAATTGGCCTTGAATTACCCAGTGTCTCTGAGAACACCTGCCAGGAGTTTAGTGTTTTCTGGTACCACCACAGAGCAGAAGGTAAACTCTCAGCCTGCATTATCCTAAGTATGCTTGAAATAATACCTCATGATCCTGAAACTCAGTTTAAAACAGTGTTCTAAAACACTCTAGGTCCTCAGTTTTCCAGGCCCCAGTGGGCCTGAACTGGGGCCCTGAATGAAGGCCCCAGTTCAGGTCAATTATCACTTCTAAATGCCTACAGTGTTCACTACATATTTCTCCACATCCTCTCCAGCATCTGTTGTCTCCAGTCCAGATTTTTTTTTTCTTCAGTCCAGATTTTGTAATGATCACCATTCTATTATACACAGAAGACTATATATTACTGGCCCATCTTTTTAAACCCAACAATTATCAGCATGACACATTTGTTTAAATTTTATTAATTTCTTTTTCCCAGACTTAACTAAAATGAATGAAAGCTGATATTAACAAAAAGTAAATCAAATATCATAGAGATACTTTTTTGAATTAAGTATGATGAGAATTTTCTCTTTCATACTGGAGGCAAGTAAAACACAAACATGAAATTGCCAAAATAAAAAAGAACCCCCAGCTTATCTGCTCCTGTGTTTCTACTCTTCTGGCATGGCTAAACTTACCTTGTCAAAATGTTGCTGTAAGATGTTTTTCATCTGCACTCTTTCAGCAGTCTCTGTTCCTGAACCAGTGTTCAGACACCTTGAGAGAGTCCCAATTTCCTCCTCAGCATCCTCTCCAAGAAATATCCGCTCATCTAAATTCCCAACAGATAAAACATACTCCTCATAGGCCTTATTGATGGCTTTACTATAGGGGAAAAAATACAGACAAAATGTACTAATACTCTCACCAAACTACCATTTCAATTAAATATTTCATTTTATTTACTAAAAGTTCTAATAATTTTTTGAAAGTTAAACTTTGGTAGGATCACTGGTAGTTATAAAAACTGGATAGTATCACCAGGTGCAGTAGCTCATTCCTGTAATCCCAGCACTTTGGGGAGTCCAAGGCAGGCAGATCACAAGGTCAGGAGTTCAAGACCATCCTGGCCAAAATGGTGAAACCCTGTCTCTACTAAAAGCACAAAAATTAGCCAGGTGTGGTGGCATGTGCCTGTAGTCTTAGCTACTAGGAAGGCTGAGGCAGAAGAATTGCTTGAACTCGGAAGGCAGAGGTTGCAGTGAGCTGAGATCACGCCACCGCACTCTAGCCTGGGCGACAGAGCGAGACTCCGTCTCAAAAAACAAAAAAACAACAACAAAAAACTGGATAGTATCACACATAATCTTGCTCTCCTATGTTCATCCATCAAACGATACATCTATTTTGCTGACAAGTGTTTCAGCTGCTGGTAGGTGCAGCATCTGGTGAGAAGCTTAACCATCTGCCTAGCGGCTCTAGGCACCCCTAAAGACTTGCACACTGAGACATCATCAATTTTCACCCACAGAGTTCCAGAAGAATTTATTTCAAAATGTATAATCCGGAAGCATAACGAAACTTCAAAGAAGAGCCATACAATTTTGAATACATTTAAAAACGGGTGCTTATATTAAGTGACAATTTTTGCTTCCCTGTATTCTCTCATAAAACACATTCTAAGTTTCCAGAGCACAAACAATAAAAACACTAACCTCCAAAGTTTCCTAAGTATACAATTTAAAATATTAAAACATTTTATAACAGAAGTACTCACAAACTCTCTCCAAAGTTCCCAGGTTCTAGAAACCCAGTAAGATTTTCTTCTTTTCCCTTAAGGAGCTATGATGAAAGAAGAGATCCTTAAGTCATCACGTTAAATCAAGTTTTTTCTCCAGAAAACACTTTGACATTATTTCTTTGCTACTTACAAACCTTTTTTTCATAAAGTTTCCTAATATAGGGTTTCCAGAAATGTTCCTTTATCCCCTTTGCTTCCAAAACTAGGCCATCATGTAAGGAACACAGTTTCTCAATGATACAAGGGGGGTCAGAGGAAGGTTTAGAATCCTTAGCATGAAAATCTTCAGATAGGCCTATGGTGTATAGAATCACAAAACAGATATATCAGTTACACACAATAAGCCAATTTGTAATAAACTGAAATGTAAAACAGAGAGTCTAATCAGTTTACCAGTTAGCACATGAATGTATAAGAAACAGTATATATTGGCCTATTTTGACTCTATTTGCAGGGACATGGATGAATCTGGAAACCATTATTCTCAGCAAACTGACACAAGAACGGAAAACCAAACACCGAATGTTCTCACTCACAGGTGGGTGTTGAACAATGAGAACACATGGACACAAGGAGGGGAACATCACACACTGGGGTCTGTTGGGGGGGTGGGGGTCTAGGGGAGGGATAGCCAGGGGTGAGGAGGTTGGGAAAGGATAACCTTGGGAGAAATACCTAATGTAGGTGACAGGGGGAAGGAGGCAGCAAACCACCATGGCATGTGTATACCTATGTAACAGTCCTGCAAGATCTGCACATGTATCCCAGAACTTAAATTAAAAAAAAAAAAAAATGGCAAATAGAAGTAAAGTGTATCACTACTCAAAAGATTTCAGTTATTCAATTATCTATATAGAGATGGTTAAGGGGGAAACCGGGTGGATCACTAGGTCAAGAGATCAAGACCATCCTGGTAAACATGGTGAAACCCCGTCTCCACTAAAAATACAAAAAATCAGCTGGGCATGGTGGCGCCTGCCTGTAATCCCAGCTACTCAGGAGGCTGAGGCAGGAGAATTGCCTGAACCCAGGAGGTGGAGGTTGCAGTGAGCCGAGATCGCGCCATTGCACTCCAGCCTGGGTAACAAGAGCGAAACTCCGTCTCAGAAAAAAAAAAAAAATTAAATTTTAGGATATTAAATTATAGTATACTAAGATCTAAAAACCACAAAAATAAAACATAACTGCAAGTAAATTTTACATTCAAACAAAAAAACACCACTTTAAAAAAATTACTATTCAGAGACTATATACTTTGAGTGTATTAGATCTATTTCATACTAAGTTGCAATTTATTCTTCCCCTAGACTCAGCACAAAAGAAAAAAATCAAATAAAAAATAAAGAGGTAAAGGTTGGACGTGGTGGCTTCATGCCTGTAATCCTAGCACTTTGGGAGGCCAAGGTGGGTGCATCGTTGAGTCCAGGAGTTTGAGACCGGCCCAGGAAACAGGGCCAAACCCCATCTCTATTAAAAAATACAAAAAATTAGCTTGGTGTGGTGGTGTGCATCTGTAGTCTCAGCTACCTGGGAGGCTGAGATGGGAGGATCATCTGAGCCTGGGAGATTGAGGCTGCAGTGAATCGTGATTGCACCACTGCACCCCAGCCTGGGTGACAGAGTGAAACCCTGTCCCAAAAAAAAAAAAAAACAAAAAAAACTTTTTAATTTTTTTTAAAAAAATGGTAAAAGTAAAAGGAAGCAGCTTTTTTGGAAATATAAAAGGGAGTTAGGACAGAAATGAGAAAAAGAACAGAAAAGAATATGAGGAACATTAAATTTACCATACTAGGAGCAACTGAAGTAAAACTCCACTAATTTTACAAACCTACCTTGATAGACAAGCTGAAATTTTAACTGGAATCACCTCAAAACTGAGAGTCACCCAGAATCCTATTACAATATTACTCAAATAGCAGCAGCAATATTTATTTTAGCTCCATACATACTTTTAAATATTTGCTTTGTAAATCATAATTTGGGCTCATAACTGTTTATCATTCATAGAAATTATATACCTAAGTTCTATTAAATGCAATGCCAAAATCATCTTTTCCATATATCTGTAGTTTAGAAGGTGAAAGTTCATTTTACTTATTTTAGAACCATAACTGTTCTTCTGTACCAAAATTTGAAATGAGATTCTTTCAGCAAACTCTTTTAGATATCCTACAATGTGTCAAGCGCAGTTGCCAATGTAGAAAAACACTATCAGCTTTAATATTATCTTTGCAACTCTGAGTTTCTAAATGCCTTCCACTTGTTGAGTACATATTTCAGAAACTTCTAAAGTTGACAGTTAAGACTTCAAACTTTGTGGTATCTGCAATTGTTTTTCCAAAAATATTTTTACAGGAAGCTTGACTCTTAGTTATAAGTACCCTGGATAACTGTAATGATGGGAGCTTTTCAAAATACTGATGCTAGGAAACCTGCACAACTCCAAAGGGTAAATACAGAAATGAAGACTGCCCAAAAATCTTTGATTTACAAACCTACCTTTAAAATTAGGGTTCACAAGTTCTTTACGATTAGAACACTGAAGGGCATTTCCGTAAACTAAGTCCAGCGCACACAGCAGCAGGTGGTAAGAATTGACCAAATCATCGCTAATCATGGGGAAATTACCTGCAGGATTATAAGCAGTTACAGAGTTAAATTAGCTTCAACTTTATAACATTTTAAAAATAATTTCATCCTTTAATTATATAACATTATACAACACTGTACAAAGTTGACTATTACAATAAGTGTTTTGGCAAACTTACATTTTGAGATATTACTCTTATATCTTAATAAATTTCTTTCTTTCTTTTTTTTTTTTAAAAGAGACCGAGTCTTGGTGGGTCACCCAGGCTGCAGTGCAGTGGTGTGATCATGGCTCACTGCAGCCTCAACCTCTTGTGCTCAAGGATCTTCCTGTCTCAGCATCCTGGGCAGCTGAAATTACAGACTCATGCCACCACATATGGCTAATTAAAAAAAATTTTTTTTAGAGATGAAGTCTTGTTAACTAGGCTGGTCTTGAACTTCTGGACTCAAGTGATTCTCCTGCCTTGGCCTCCCAAAGTTCTAGGATTGTAGGCATAAACTGCAGCCCAGCCTTTAATAAATTTCTAAGAGCTTAGTAAAAACTGTAACTTTACTAAAAATGCTATTCATTCATTCATTGTTTATTAAATATCTAGTAGCTGATTAAAACTTTATCAACGGTCTTTTCTTTAAAAATCCTGAACACAAAAAAACTTTGTAAATTATCTCAAACTGTAAGAAATTGTTTTGCATGAAAACATTTTTGTCATGAAAATTATCAGAAATACTTAGGAGACAGCTGAAAAATTCATTATTCATATATACATATTTTTTAAAGACAAGAACTTTTGATCAGACTCCAACAGTAACATTTTTAATACTTTTCTACATTATAAGCTCATACAAATTAATGCAACAGGAATATCATTAAATATCTTTCAATTCTAGAGCTACTAATCCCAAGAATAATTGCTGATGCTTGGTAACAAAGTAATAAGAAATCAAAACCAGCCAGGCGCAGTGGCTCACGCCTGTAATCCTAGCACTTTGGGAGGCTGAGGTGGGTGGATCACCTGAGGTCAGGAGTTCCAGACTAGCCTGGCCATCATGTTGAAACCCCATCTTTAAAAAAAAAAAAAAGAGAGAGAAATCAAAACCTAAACTAACAGAAACATGTCATTTCCTTAGTGCTGGCTGAACTCTAATGCTGAACACATTTTTACATGCAGTTAAACCATTTTATTATTATCTTAATTTCCTAGAAATTAAGAATTATTTCTAGTTATTTCATAACTTCAAGCCTATCCCTTTTTTGGTTAAACACTGCACATGTTTGTTTTATGGTGATTTTACATTCTTGTCTCATGGGATTAATTCAATTTAAATAGCTAACATATATCTGAAGAATTATTTCCAAACCTTAGCATTTTCATATTTAATGCCTACCCAAGTGTGTGTGTACGTACACATACACACACACACACACATGCAGCTTTGTTTCAGGTTTCCCTTTCTCTCTATTCTGCCAAAGAAAGTTACCACTTACCTCAGCAATATACAAAGTAATTCTTTTTTTGTACAGATGGAAACATTCAACAAATCAACTTAAAGAAAAAAACATTCTTCTGTTGCCAAAAAGGCAAATGATAATCAATACATTAAACTGTGGATTGATATAGCCAAACAACTTGCTTGGTTCTACTATAAAGAGGTTTAATTTTAAAATATACTTGGTTCCTCATTGTAAAACAGGAAGTAAGCAGCACCTACTGGTTTCAAGCTAAAAAGCCCATCACACTGACAAGCCTAAACTTGTTACTGCTGTGTACTTGCCATGGAAAGCAAAAAAACCCCAGCAGCACTGTAACATCTAACAAAAAGCTGAAATGCCCCCTAAGGATCAGAATCTAATTTAAATTAAATTCTAGGACTCTCTCAACATGACATACTTTCTATTTCAAATTGTGACCTTATAAATAAATCTGAGTTTGTGAGATATTTTATCTGTTAATCAACAAAGATAACAAGTAAATAGAAATGTTTTATCAGGAATGAGAAAGTTTGGGACTTCATCTAAAACAGCAAATGGCATCTATCAGTCTTCTGGCCACAAAGCACTTCATGTGACAAGCCCGAACTTGTCACTGGTATGTACCTGCCATGAAAAGTCAACAAAAATAGCAGTCAACAGTTGACCTGTTTATCAAGAATGAGACAATGTGAGATGTCTATATGCTTCAGAGAATGTTATTAGAAAGCTAGTTATAAAAGAACACACCTTTCCCCAAAATAAGAGCTGAATTAAAGCAATTAAATGACTATCAGAAAAGATAATGGTTCAGTATAAAAGATCATGGTGGTGGACTGTGAGAAGACAAAGGTTCTTTTTTTGGGGGGCGGGGGGGAACAGGGTCTTGCTCTGTAGCCCAGACTTGAGGCACAATCTCAGCTCACTGCAGCCTCTGCCTCACAGGTTCAAGCAATTCTCCCACCTCTGCCTCCCAAATAGCTGGGATTGCAGGCGTCCACCACCAACACGCACAACCCACAAAGGTTCTTAAGATGGAATTATTATACACTGAATTAATGAGATAAACTTCAAACACTGAGTTAATTACGGAAAAAAGAAATAAGCCACCCCAACCAGTCCAATGAGAACAAAGGACACTAAAATTTACTTACTGTATTGTACATATTGTATCTAGTACCAAATATATTTACTTTTAAGTCTATATATGCCATAAGAGACAAACAAAACTGATAAAAATCCTAGAAGTCAGACATACTTGCTCAATACAATCATAAGAAAAGATTACTATCATTCATAATAGCAGTCACACATTTTAAAATTTGTAGCCACTGTAGAAATGGTTTACATACTCCAAAGACTTTATTTCATGCCACTGATCATGTCACCTTATCATCACTAAAGAAACATGCCAGTGTCATATATGACAGAAGAAAGATTTTTCTCTTGAATCGAACATGCAGCTTAGGGAAGGATGGTGGCTCTCTCCCTAACTAGCTAGAGAGCTGTAATTAGACAAATCAAACCTGGAGACCAATGATATCACACATTCTTCTCAGAGGCCTTCACATCCAGCATGAAACTAAGAACCAGGAACCAGATCTGAGTTCAAATCCTAGCTCTGTTCCTAGCAGCTAGTTTCTGGGCTCAGCTGCATAATCTTTACAGTTGACCTTAGCCAAAAGGCGGGGAAGCAATTCAGCTGCTTAATCTTTAAAGTGAGTAAGTTGGCTGGGCATGGTGGCTCACATCTGTAATTCTAACACTTTGGGAGGCTGAGGTGGCGGATCACTTACGGTCAGGAGTTCAAGACCAGCCTGGCCAACATGGTAAAACCCCATCTCTACTAAAAGCACAAAAATTAGCCAGGTATGGTGGCAGGCACCTGCAATCCCAGCTACATGGGAGGCTGAGGCACAAGAACTGCTTGAACCTAAGAGGTTCAGATATTATGCCACTGCACTCCAGCCTGGGCAACAGCCTGCCTCAAAAATAAAAATAAAAAATAAAGTGAATAAGCTAGTTAATCTAATAATGAGAATCTCTCCTATGTTTATGAAACTCCTTCCAGCTCTATGATTCTTTGTTTCTAACTTTGCATTTTATTGAGCTATCTTAGTGGCAAAGGCATTACACATAGCATACAGAGGAAAGCTATGTAATAATACAACTGTACGTTTCTATCTACTTTAGATTACTAAGGATTATTTCTACATAGAAATACAAAAAGGAGCTGGGTGCAGTGGCTCACACCTATAATCCCAGCATTTTGAGAGGCCAAGGTGGGCAGATCACCTAAAGTCAGGAGTCTGAGACCAGCCTGGCCAACATGGTGAAACCCCATCTCTACTGAAAACACAAAAATTAGCTGAACGTGGTGGCGGGCGCTTGGAATCACAGCTACTCAGGAGGCTGAGGCAGGAGAACTACTTGAACCTGGGAGGTGGAGGCTGCAGTGTACCACTGCATTCCACCATGGGAGACAGAGTGAGACTCCGTCTCAAAAAAAATAAAAAGAAATACAAAAAAGTAAGAGTCATGTATTTCACTGAATGCAGACCTTGGGTAGGTTAAAGGAGATGAGAAAAAAGGGAACGAAAATAAGTACTAAATAAAGGTATTTGACTAATTATATTTATCTGAATAAGATGCAAAAAGAAATTTGAACTGTTCCGAGGTTGATCAGTAGTTGCACTCAACTAAGTAAGATACGTCTCATGAAAAATAGAGCTCACAATACAAGCATATACAGAATAATATGTTTCAGCTCATTTGGGTAGAAAAGATGCTGTATACAACAAAATTAAAGGACTTTCCATTTAATAAGAGAAGAGTTGGATATTGTAAAGAAATCCAATAGACCCTTTGATGAAAAAGCAATACTTATGAATCTAGTATTAAAACCCTTGAGAAAAGTTTCAGTGAAAATTTTTTCCTGATACATATTACAAGTTGACAAAATTAATACCTAAGAATGTAAATAAATGTATTATTATCTAAATAATATTACTATTTTCTTACCTTTTGCATATATAAAAAGCACCCAACAAAAATGGAAAATTTCAGATACAGTACAGGGCTGTCGCCTTTGAGGGAAGAAAAAAAAAAGTCATGAGACAACAGAAGAATCAGAAAAAAGACATCCCAAATGACCATAAATTAGGTGTGAAATAAAACCCACAGTTAAAGGGAGAGGTACCAGATCCAGGTTTACCTGGAAAACGTGGACGTTCTGCCTCAACAAAATATTGGCAGGAAATAGCTGGGATCCAGGGAAAGAGCCCATCTCAAAGAAAAGAAAATCCTTAAAGAATTTTTTAAAGTTTTTTGAGGGCAAGATAGGTAAGGTGGAAAATAACAGGAATAAAAACAGTTCTTTTGATGACACAGCAATGCTATGCTGCTTTAAGATCACTATATACAGTCAGATATGTCATTTTTTTTCTCCTTTATCATAGCTAATGACCTGTATCCCTCTCTCCCCGCTAAAGATATTCCAGACTCTATCAAATCACAAATGGCCTTTTTAATGTAAATTATAAGCTTCCTATAATTCCTTATACTTCTATCCATTAAGAGTTCCTGTTGTATATTGCCAATTGTTAAAGGGAGTTTCAGACCTGCTTTAAGCTTGGCTTTTCTACCAAAACCTCCGACAACGTTTAGACAAGAAATGTGTGGTCTCCACATCTCAACAGCCTTATTCTAACAAGGGGTGGAGAAGAACAAAATTCCGTGGCGATGAGATCAGACTTAGTTCCAGCACTACCATTAGCCAGGGTACACTTGCTCACCTGGACCTTAGTCATTTCACCCATCAAAAGATTATTCTACTGGGTACAATACTGTACTTAATTCACCAGTCCACGGCATAAATGTAGTGTTTTGCTTTTAAAAGTAGTCCCTCTACCATAGGCACATGATAAACTATTTCTAATTCTGGTTGCCTACCAAAATAAAATTCAATTTTTTTAGCTTAACACTTAAGTTACTCTTAATTCTGGCTTTACAACTTGAGAATTCTATTTAAAAAATGTGGCTAACCTCCCACATTTCCTCTTGCTTTACTGCTTTTGTGTCTTTTCTTGCTGTTTCCTCTGCACAGAAGGTGCTAGCTGTATCTTCAAATTCACCTATCAAAATCCTACCCATCTTTCTACTTATTCCCTTTCTACCCATTTCTACTTATTCCATGTAAACTTACCTGACTGGCTTATTCAGAGTGATTTCTTTTCCTCCTAAGTTTTACATCTCTATTCCCTGTTGTAGTCATGGGACTTTCATAGCACACTGCATTGCATGCACTGGAATCTTCATACCTGCCTCATCTCGCTGACTGTATTGTAAGCTCTCAAGAGACAGAGACTATGGATGGGCTTTGGTGTTTTAAAAAATGCCTGTGTCCTACGTAATAACCTAACAGTATTTCCTGTAGATAAGTGCTAAACAAATAGGGACAAATTTTCAAATAGAGGTGCAGCATACAGTCACAGTAAAGCACATGGGTTCTGTAGTCAGTTTCCCTACGAGCTCCACATCTATCAGTTGTATGACCCTGGCCAAATTTTTTAACCTCTCAGCGGCTTATTTTCTCTATCTGTAAAAACAGTATGAGCATCACAGGTTGTCAGAAGTATTAACTGAAGTAATACCTAGTTAAGTCTTAAAAGAGTCCCTGCCCCATAATAAATGCTCAGTAAGTGCTATACACTATGACTACAGTTAGCAGAAAGAGCTAATAGAAAGTATACAAAGTGGACTGCGTGCAGTGTCTCCTGCCTGTAATCGTAGCACTTTGGGAGGCCGAGGTGGGTGGATCACCTGAGGTCAGGCGTTCAAGACCAGCTTGGCCATCATGGTGAAACCCCATCTTAAAAAAATAAAAAAAGAAAAAGTATACAAAGTGATAAAAATGTAAAATCTCTAATAAAGTGATATATATATTTTTTTTCTGAGACAAGGTCCTGCTCTGTCATCCAAACTGGAATGCAATGGTATGACTGCAGCTCACTGTAGCCTCAACCTCCCAAGTTCAAGTGATCCTCCCACCTCATCCTCCCCAGTAGCTGGGACCACAGGTGTGTGCCACCATTCCAAGCTAACTTTTGTATTTTTTGTGGAGATGAAGTTTTGCCATGTTGCCCAGGCTGGTCTCAAACTCCTTGACTCAAGTGATCGGCCCACTTCAGCCTCCCAAAGTGCTGGGATCAGATGTTAGGCACTGCTCATGGCCTTCTACAATTCTCTTAATTAGAATCAGGTAGTATATACATCCTAAGAAATATCAAAACAAGTACAATCTGAAATTATTTTCCAGATACTCCAAAGAAAGAAGCTATCTTTCTATAAATGATCACATTGGCCTCACTCACACTCAACACAAAGCTTCTATACAAACTTTAGAACACACTGCATTGCATGCACTGGAATCTTCATACCTACCTTATCTCACTGACTATACTGCAAGCTCTCAACAAACAGACTGTGGGCTTTGGTGTTTTAAAAAATGTCTGTGTCCTACAAAATACCTAACAGTATTTCCTGTGAATTAGTACCAAACAAATAGTGACAAATTTTCAAAATAGTGTGTCCAAGATGCTGTATACAGTCATAGTAAAGCATATTTTATTTATTTATTTTGAGATGGAGTCTCACTCTGTCACCTAGACTGCAGTGCAGTGGGGGGATCGCAGCTCACTGCAACCTCCGCCTCCCGGGTTGAAGCAATTCACCTGTCTCAACCTCTCAAGTAACTGGGACTACAGGCACACGCCACCACAACCAACTAATTTTTGCATTTTTAATAGAGGTTTTTGCTATGTAGGCCAGGCTGGTCTTGAACTCCTGATCTCAAGTGATCCACCTGCCTTGGCCTCCCAAAGTGCTAGAAGAATATGTCATTTTATTTATTTATTTATTTATTTATTTATTTATTTATTTATTTATTTTTAAAACGGATTCTTGCTCTATTGCCCAGGCTGGAGTGCAGTGGCAAGATCTTGGCTCACTGCAACCTCCACCTCCTAGGTTCAAGCAATTCTTCCACCTCACACTTCCAAGTAGCTGAGATTACAGGTATCCGCCACTACATCCCACTAATTTTTGTATTTTTAGTAGAGATGGGGTTTCACCACATTGGCCAGGCTGGTCTTAAACTCCTGACCTCAAGTGATCCACCCACCTCGGCCTCTGTGCTGGGATTACAGGTGTGAGCCACCAAACCCAACCAAAATACTTCCTTTTATTTATTTATGAGATGAAGTTTCATTCTTGTCAACCAAGCTGGAGTGCAATGGCATGATCTTGGCTCACTGCAACCTCTGCCTCCCAATTCAAGGGATTCTCCTGCCTCAGCCTCCCAAGTAGCTGGATTACAGGTGTGCACCACTGCACCCGGCTAATTTTTGTATTTTTAGTAAAGACGGGGTTTTGCCATGTTGTCCAGACTGGTCTCAAACTCCTGGCCTCAGGTGAGTTGCCCACCTCAGCCTCTCAAAGTGCTGGGATTACAGGTGTGAGCCACCATGCTTGGCTCAGAATACTTCATTTTAAATAGGCAATTCCCCAAAATTGTTAGTGAACTAGAACAGATGCTTCTGTATCAGTGGTGCCAACTATATTAAAATGTAAATAGTTTCAGCTTTTTTTTTTTTTTTTTTTACGTTTTTCCACCTGCTTTGGCATTCCCCCATTTTATTTTTAAAAGGTTACATTTATTGTAAACATCCTTCACAGTCTGGGAAAACTTTTATATTTAAAGAGCGGCAAACATTATTTATTCTAGCCAAATAATTTTAACTCCTTTCCCCTTGCTTTTCTTGTCAACACTTTTCTAGTTGTTAGAATTTTCATTTCTAATAAGTTTATGAAAAAACTTTCATTTCTGACTTTATGAAAAAACTTCCAATGATAAAGAAGGAAAATATAACTGCCTTTATCCATCAGTAACAGTAGTAAACACTGAGCCAGAGTTTGCTTATAGACTTTGCAGAACTGAGTCTTTCTGAAGCACACCTTCATAATAGTTTCAGTTCTCCTGTCTTTTCCCAATCCAGTCTCTCTATTCTTGATTCACTATAAACATCAAAATACAGAAGTTATTTCAAGGGGATTATTTATTACTCACTTTGACATAAAAGTAAAATAGTCTATATAGTCACTAGTAGAAAATATAGTGGTTGGCTGCGTGCAGTGGCTCACGCCTGTAATTCCAGCACTTTAGGAGGCCGAGACGAGTGCATCACAAGGTAAGGAGTTCAAGACCAGCCTGGCCAAGACGGTGAAACCCTGTCTCTACTAAAAATACAAAAATTAACCAGGCATGGTGTGTGCACCTGTAATCTCAGCTACTCAGGAGGCTGAGGCAGGGAATTGCTTGAACCTGGGAGACAGAGATTGCAGTTAGCCGAGATTGTGCCCCTTCACTCCAGCCTGGGCAACAGAGCAAGACTCTGTTTCAAAAAAAAAAAAAAAGAAAAGAAAATATAGTGGTCAACACAGCGATCTATATCTAGGGCTGACATTTTGTCAGCACATGTACTAAAATTAGAATGATACAGAGATTCCCATGGCCCCTGTACAATAAATAAAATATATATCTAGATACAGATATAGATATATCTCCAGGGCAGCTAAAGGGTGAAAATCCCTGACATCTGACTTGCGCAGTCTGCATTTTTTGTTGTTTAAATGAAAAAGGAAGGTTTCAGAACACGGATCACAAGGATCACTGAGGAAAAAATAATTATAAAATAAAATAAGAAAAAGGAAAATTTATAATAACAAAGACACCTATACTTTTAGCAATATGAAAAAAGCCAAACTCGTAATGGCTAACCCACAATGAAAAGCAAAAAAGTATTATTAAAAGAAAACTATTGGAAAAAAGATCATTTAAATAGTATTTTTTTAAACTAGCAAACAAATTAGCAAAATATCAAAACTGCAGCAGTGATGAATGTGTACTCCCGACGAACAAACATGAAAACCTACCGCTGCTTCCTTCCTCGCTGCTGACGAGGTTGCTCCTCTTGAGGGTATTTAAAAATGTCCTGAAAAATGGGTTCATATTTCTTAAAAATTACAGCAGAAACCGTGAAGTTTCTTTCTAATCTCTCAGTACGTTCTCTGAAATGTGGGGGTAGATTTGCCATGTCTTCCCATTTCTTCATTTTATTAAAAAATTCGATTAAGCTGGTATTAAAGATAAAAAATAAGACATTTCATAATTACATAAAGGTAAAGTATATAAAAGCAAGTTTTCAAAAGTAAATCAATATTATTTCATTAAAGCATATTACTTTTAGACAGTGAAATAAAATCACAACTCATGTCTCTGACTAGCTTCATTTCTTACAGATTGGTATATTCCTCTGATCCTCCCAATCATTTTTTTAGGTTACCTAAAGTATTTGTTAATTATGAATTTGAAAATACAAACCAAAATTAACAAGAGTATCATAACCAACATTCACATTGGTTCACTGCCAGATGTTTTAAATGTTAACATGGTAAATAAATTTTGTCATTTTTGCTTCAGTTTTTTTGTAAGAGATAGGGTTTTACTCTGTCACCCATGTTGGAGTTCAGTGGCAAGATCACAGCTGACTGCAGACACCTGGGCTTGTGTGATCCTCCTACCCTGAATTCCCAGAACACTGTGATTACAGGTGTGAGCCACCTCCCCTGGCCACTTCAGATTTTTTCTGAAAACCAGAAACACTATAGAACAGCCAAGGCCAGGCATGGTGGCTCACACCTGTAATACCAACACTTTGGGAGGCCGAGGCGGGGGAATCATAAGGTCAGGAATTCGAGACCAGCCTGGCCAACATGGTGAAACCTTGTCTCTACTGAAAATACAAAAAATTAGCTGAGCGTGGTGGCAGGCACCTGTAATCCCAACTACTTGGGAGTCTGAGGCAGGACAATTGCTTGAACCTGGGAGGCAGAGGTTGCAGTGAGCCAAGATCTCGCCACTGCACTCCAGCCCGGGTGACAGTGCAAGACTCCCTCTCAAAAAAAGAAAAGGAAAAAAAAGCCTAAATTCCCATTTTATACTCCTCCCCAATCCCACCCCCACCTTTCTTTCCCAAAGATAAACACCATTCCAAAATTGGTCTTAATCCTTCCCAGGTTTTCATACTTACTACACATATACATGTACGCATAAACAATAAGCAACATCTTATTACTTATTACACATTTTTACATTTTATATAAATGGTATACTTCAGTGGTATTCTGAATCTTGCTTTTTCACACTTAGTTTCTGATATTAATGTTGATACATAAGATATATTCCCTTTAATTGCTAAAAACATTATTTCATATGAACACACAATGACTTTTTGCATTCACTCCCCAATCATGGAAATTTAGGTTGTTTCTAATTTTCCGTGATAACAAAAAAACTATTGTAATGAAATCATCCTTATACATGTGTGCAGGAGTTCCTTTAGAAGTTACTCCAAGAAGAGGAGTCAGAGAATGTGTACCTTCAATGATACTAGATACCACCAAATTTCCTAATTAAGTAGTTAAGCCAATTTTTATTCTCACCAATGTACACTAGCAATATAAAGTTCCTGGCTAAGCATGGTGGCTCATGCCTGTAATCCCAGAACTTTGGGAGGCTGAGGCAGGCGGATCAATTGAGGTCAAGAGTTCAAGACCAGCCTGGCTAACATGGTGAAACCCAGTCTCTACAAAAAATACAAAAATTAGCCAGGTGTAGTGGTGTGCACCCATAGTCCTAGCTACCCTGTGAGGCTGAGGCATGAGAATCACTTGCACCGAGGAAGCAGAAGTTGCAGTGAGTAGAGATCGAGCCACCGTACTCCAGTCTCGGCAGCAAAGTGAGACTCCATCTCAAAAAAAAAAAAAAAATGAACTGAAAAATAAAAAAAATAGAGTTCCTATTTCCCTGCACAGTGACCAAGCTTGGTATTACCAGATTTCAAATTTTCCCAATGATAAGAATGAAATGTTGGCCAGGCACGGTGGCTCACACTTCTATTCCCAGCACTTTGGGAGGTCAATGGGGGTGAACCATCTGAGCTCAGGAATTTGAGACCAACCCGGCCAACATGGTAAAACCCTGTTCTCTACTAAAAATACAAAAAAATTGGGGAGTGGGCCCCGCTGCTCAGGCTGGGTCCTCACCCTCCTTAAAAAAAAAAAAAAAAAAATTAGCCGAGTGTGGTGGTTTGTGCCTATAATCCCAGCTACGTGGGAGGCCAAGGTGGGAGAATCACTTGAACTCAGGAGATGGAGGTTGCAATGAGCCAAGATCACACCCCTGTGCTCTAGCCTGGGCAAAAGAGCAAGACTCCATCTCAAAATAAATAAATAAATAAATAGAATAAAATGTTATCCTTTTACTTTGAAAATCTTTCTTAGTGAGATTATCTTTTCCTGTATCTATTAGCTATGTGAGTTATAACCTTTGTGAAGTCATATTCTTTATTCATTTTATTAACCCTGTTAGTAGTTCTTAATATAATTCTGCATACTGATTGTCTGGTCAATGTAACTCAGGATGGAGCTAACGGTTAAAAAAAAATTACAGCTAGAGCATGACACTGTAAATTATTTCATTTGAGATGGAGTCTCGCTCTTCTCACCCAGGCTGGAGTGCAATGGCATAATCTCGGCTCACTGCAATCTCCAATCTCCGCTTCCGGGGCTCAAGTGATCTTCTTGCCTCAGGCTCCCGAGTAGCTGGGATTACAGGCACACGCCACCATACCCAGCTAATTTTTGTATTTTTAGTTGAGATGGGTTTTTGCCATATTGGCCAGGCTGGTCTCGAACTTCTGACCTCAAGTGATCCACCAGTCTTGACCTCCCGAAGTGCTGAGATTACGGGTGTGTGTCACCACACCTGGCCTGTTAATTACTTTAATAGTAAGCTTTTTTTTTTTTTTGGCAGGGGGTAGGGGACAAGGTCTTGCTTCAACATTCTGGGCTCAAGTGATCCTCCCATCTCAGCCTCCCAAGTAGCTTGTCCTGCAGGTATGCACAAACACACCTGGTCAATTTTTTTATTTAGTCATGATTTTTTTAACTATTAGATCCATAAATTTTGACAGTGATAATTTCCCCCCAAATATTAGACATCATTTTTCCACTTATCTTTAATAAGCTATATAAGACAATTCACCTAAAAGGCACAAAAAAAAGAATGTAATCAATTTAATTATACAACAGATAAAGCAATTTCTGCCTCTTCTTTTAAACATATTTGACTCTTTCTAAAATGGATTATAATCATGTCATTTTTCTTCCAAACAGGAAACCGAGAAATACTTACACGTTCCATTTATATTAAGACCACAAGTCCTGTACACATATTTCTAAGTACAATACCAAATAATTAATATTTTATTTACCTTTTCAACTTATAGTATCTCCTACAGTTTCTCAATATCCTTCATTTCTCTCAATATTACACAATGTTATAACCTTTAAAAATAAACTCTTCCAATGCCGGGCACAGTGGCTCACACCTGTAATCCCTGCACTTTAGGAGGCAGGAGTGGGCAGATCACAAGGTCAAGAGTTCAAGACCAGCCTGGTCAACATGGCAAAAACCCCGTTTCTACAAAAAAATACAAAAATTAGCCGGGCATGGTGGCACATGCCTGTAATCCCAGTTACTCAGGAGGCTAAGGCAGGAGAATCACCTGAACCCAGAAGGCAGAGGCCACAGTGAACCAAGATCACGCCATTGCACTCCAGCCTGGGTTACAGAGCAAGACCCCATCTCAAAAAAATAAATAAATAAAAATAAAATAATAAACTCTTCAATACAAGTGTCTAATACATTAAAATTTAAATATTTTCACCAAAGAAATAAAATATAATGGATACCAACTTTGATACAAATAAAGGAAAATCATTGGATGCTAATTTTAGCATCTAATTTCACCCGTCCACAGGTACAAATGCTCAGAAAATGATAAACAGAATTGTTACTATCACTAAGATTTATAAGCTCATATAAGCCATACTCTACTTCTCAAACTCTAACATAGTTACCTCTGCTCTGAACATTTCAGGATTCTAGTTAAAGATACATAGTTTCCTTCCACTGTCCCTTTGCTCACAGTTGGAACAGATTTTCTGCAAGCCACATATAAGGCACATGCTAACCAATGAAGATCATTTCCCTGTAAAAGAAAAGAAAATCCATTTTTAATTAATAAGCTATATATCTATTTCAATATTTTTTTAAAGTATGTTTAAATGTTTATATGGTGGTGCAGGGTGAAAAAATAAAAGAAAGTGTTTATATTTTTGTGGGAAATTTATTTTCAATAAGAACCCTATCTCATACGCTCTTCTTTTTTTTTTTTGAGATGGAGTCTCGCTCTGTCACCCAGGCTGGAGCACAGTGGTGTGATCTTGGCTCACTGCAACCTCCCCCTCCCAGGTTCAAGTGATTCTCCTGCCTCAGCCTCCAAGGTAGCTGGGACTATGTGCCACCAGGCCCAGCTAATTTTTGTAGAAACGGAGTTTCACCATGTTTGCTAGGCTGGTCTTAAACTCCTGGCCTCAAGTGATCCATCCACCTCGGCCTCCCAAAGTGCTGGGATTACAGACATGAGCCACTGTGCCTGGCCCCACATGTTCTTCTTATAATGTGACATTGACATTATTTTACTGAGAGGCAGGGAAGGTTCCCTCACCATGGAGGTGGGCAGGGGTCTGCACACTGATTAACTGTCTCTATCAACAGCAGAGGTAGAAGTGATACTATGTAATTCTAAAGATTATACAAGGCAATATAGATTCCACTTGGTTCTTTCTCTTAGGACATATGCCTTGGGAGTCCTAAAAAAACATCCAAGAATTCAGTTACCCGGTATCACCATGCTGGAGAGACCACCATGGAACAGACATACAGAGATGCCCAATGAGCTCCAGCTGTGCCAGTTCCTAGTTGCTCAAGTCTTCCAGGTGAGGTACCAGTCATTTTGATGCAGAAACCTGATATCAATATTGTCCCTGGCCTGAATTTCTGACTCACAGAACCTGTGAGCAAAACAAATTGTTTTCTGCTCCTAAGTTTTAAGGTAATTTGTTATATAGCCATCGGAATGGACATAATATTGTTGTTTGTATTTTTAATCTTGCTCAAAATCTAGAAAATTATAGAAATACAAAATTAAGCTTGAATGGACATTCAGCCACTAATTTTATACCTAATCAAAATACATACATGAATGCATGAAATTTATTCTTATAACCAAATGAAACTATTGTAGATTACTAACATATTATCATTAAACAATAATAATTTTTAAGGCATTGCTTCTAAAAGATCATCCTCACAATTCTTTTTTATTCAAGAAGTGATACAACTTTACTACTCCTATAAAAGAGAGCAAGGATGGAAGATGTCCTTTAGTTTCACTGTATCCATTACTGGTCTAAAGGAAAATAAGAAAAACTGGAAGTTCTTCATTTTTCACATTTATACATAGACTATCTTAAAAATCCATTTATATGTACTAATAGCACAGATGTATTGTCAAAAAAAACCAGCCAACGTTTGTGTATTACACTTATCTCTGGGAGATGGTTTCACAATATTCGTTATTTATAATGTAAAAGCAAATTTAGATTTATAACTACTGCATTTCTCTACTATATCAAATCTCTTAGAAAGTATAAAGTCAGTCACAACATTATCCTGTGCTTTAATAAAGGGTTTAAAAGATAATCTATAATGGTCCATTTTGGTTCTAGAGAATTCACAACTACTTGGAAGGTGGAGGGAGAACAAAAAAAAAGAAAGAAAGAAAGGTCACAACTATAACATTCCTGAAAAGAAGAAAAGAATTAGTCTTGCCAGGTGCTGTGGGTCACGCCTGTAATCCCAGCACTTTGGGAGGCCGAGGCAGGTTGATCACGAGGTCAAGAGATCAGGACCATCCTTGGTCAACATGGTGAAACCTCGTCTCCACTAAAAATACAAAAAATTAGCTGGGCGTGGTGGCGTGTGCCTGTAATCCCAGCTACTCAGGAGGCTGAGGCAGGGAGAGTTGCCTGAACCCAGGAGGCAGAGGTTGCGGTGAGCCGAGATCGTGCCATTGCACTCCAGCCTGGGTGACAAGAGCGAAACTCCGTCTCAAAAAAAAAAAAAAAGAATTAGTCTTGTGAGAATTTTACAGCGCTTAGATGGCAAAATGGAGCAGTAAGCTCTTTTAAATAATCTATGCAAAGAGCAGACTCTATGCCTAGTTTATCTTGGGTCCTAAAAAATATTTGTTGAAAAATTGCATATTACTAAAAAATAGTTATCCTCAAAATTAACAAATCATGGCCATATCTTACAGGGTCAAATAAATCTGGTTTCAGATTCTGGCTCTGACACACTGTAGCTCTAACACAGTGGGGAAATTACTTAACAGTCTCAGAGGCTGCATTTTCTTGGCTGAGGGCTGTCAGAATGAGTTACAAATTAAAAATGCACAGGAAATACAAGAAATCGAGTTAAAATTCCATAGCCCATAATCTGTATTAAATTTCCTATGAGCTTTATTTTCCCTTCCACTGCCGTGAGAATGACATCCCACATTATCTCACAGCATACCTGACTATAAGCCTCACAAGAGCAGGTATTTTTAGGCTTTGTTTACTGCTCTGTTTCCAGCACCTAGAACAGTGTGTAGCAAGTAATATTTGTGTTCAAGAAATATCTGATGAATTAATATTCATTCAATTACTGAGTAAACTAGGCTAAGAAGCTGAACCTAAAGTCTCAGTAATCAAAATATCTGAGTAATCAAACATGTGTTTTCAAAAATAATTTACTAACCACCTATTATGGGACACTTGCGATATACCACTAGAGTTCATACACATTAACCGCTATGAGTTGAAATAACTAAATGGTGGTAATGCTTGTTCTATCTAATTTACAGGATTATCCTGAGGGTAAAATTAAGAACTTGTTTAGAAGTCCTTAAAATGCCCTTCAAAAAAAAAAAAAAGCCAACCAGTCCTTCTCTTTGCCAGACTACAGAAAGTCACCGAGAGATGAGCTTGCTCAGCCAAATCATGTAAATATACAAAGAGTTTAGTAAACTTGAAAGCACAGTCCATATGGGTGCTTTATGCGCCAGAAAATACATTATTACCTTATTTAACCTTTAACAGCTCTGTGAGGTTAACACAAATATCTCCAGTTCAGAGATCACAAAACTAAACTTTCTGGTGGCTAAGTAAATTGTTCAAAGTCACCTAGGTCTGTCAGGTTCTAAAGGCACCATACACTATCTTTCTTCTGCAGATATAACAATTCAAAGAGGGAACTAGTAATTGAATTAAAATGCTATTAATGCAAATACAAATTTTAAAATAACCACTCCGGACACATAGGCAAAAACATACTATAAATAATACGTCGATTACGCCTTTGCATCCGGGCCTATTTGTCCCACTTTTTCTACAAAGTATATATAAAACTACTTAAGAAATCAAATGGCCTCAGGTTTAAATGCCACATACACACAGGCAAACAGCTGATAAACAATCCGGACTTCCGTGTCACTTCCCATTGGCGCATGAAGGGGAGGTGCCTACAGAGCTGACAGTCACTGGCTAGAATGGCCATTTTTCTCATCTGCAAGCCCTGTCCGAAGGCTGCGACCTAACGCGCCCGGATCGCGATAACAACAGGAGTCCGGTGCAATACCCAGGGTGACCAAAAGGCCCTCGAGGTAGCCACAGTCCTGATCCTAGTGACAAATGGGGGCATGTATCTGTATCCGGGTCGGCGGAGGGCTCATTTCATCTAGGCTGGGAGGAAATGGGTCTTAATTTGTTTACACAGACATAAACATAGCCCAACACCCATCAGCGCGTAGACTCAAACGCCTCCAACGCCTGGGCAAAGGCGATTTGGTTAACAGCGGGAAGCGAACAGACGGAGAAGCCTGGAGACCCAGGCGCCACAACCCGATTAATCGCGGCGCAAATAAGGAAAGGCCCCTCCCCTCCTCCGTGCGGTCTTGACAGCGACACCGGTTCATTCTACTAACAAGGCGGGTGGGGGGGGGGGGTGTCAGATGGGCCACACACACCCATGTTCCTCATCGGGACCCCAGCGCTATCTCAGCCTCGCTGTGCTACTTTAGGGCAAGGGGCGTTCCCCACTCGGAAGCCGCAGGGAAGCGCGGAGAGACCCCGTTCGCCCAAGGAGCGGCTAAGAGGCTCGGAATAGCACTGAGGGGCCCCACCCCTGTCCGGGCTGGGACCCTGCAGCCCACCCGAGGGTCCCTCGGGGCGCGCGACGCGGCTCGGAAGGCACCGGGCTCACGCCGACTAGGCCGGAAGCGCCCCTCCAGCCGCGAGCGCACCTCCAGCGTGTAGCTCTCGCTCATGCTGCGGTAGCTGTCCCAGGCCTCGGCCCGCGCCGCCTCGTCCATGTTGAGGCGGCTGCACAGCTCGTCGAACCGCTGCTGGATCTGAGGGGTGGGCGACTCGGCAGGCGGCGCGGCGTCCTCCGCTTCGCCGTCGTCGTCCTCCTCCTCATCCGAGGCTGCCGCTGCCGCAGGAGGAGGAGGCGGGGGCGGCGGCGACTGGTCACCTCCCGACGGCATAGCGCACCCCTAGGCAGCCGGTCCTCAAGTGAGGTGAGGGCCCGGGCCCTCAGCCATTCAAACCGCGAAGCTACCGCCCGGCGTCGTCCGCACCGCGCCTGTGCCGCTGCCAACGTCGCTGACCTCCCGCAGGCACCCGTAGTCTTTGAGCACGGCCTGCTGGGAAATGTAGTCCAGGCCGGCAGTTCACGGGGGCCAAAAATCGTGTTTAAAAAAAATTAGTTCGCCCAGTTTCACTAGGGGTGAAATAAAAGCACCTTCCCCGCATTTTAAGCACATACCTCCCCATCGTGAGAACATTCAACAAGGCTGTACAGACGAGAAAATGTCCAAGAGACACTGACGTGTAAAGGTTTCGTATCCAGGCTGTTCTCAGAAGTAAAACTTCCTCATCACCTGGATATCCTTATCTAAAAAATAACTATAATAGCAAGGGCTTGTCTGTATTAGTTCACGAAACCGACTTTGCAAAATATCCTAACAGTGAGAAAGTTAGGACAGTGAAAGGGATCTGACCTAAATGACTCCATGTTTCTCACCTCCCAGCTACCCTTGTTCATTTCCGGGCGCAGACCAAACTAACTAAAAGAGAAATTTAATTTGTAGTTCCAATTTGAAGCAAAGATGTTAACAGCCCTTTCCCAATACAAACCCTCTTCTTGCCTGGGGATCAGTCTGCCTGTATAAAACTAACAAATTAGCCACCAGATTAGAAATTATGATTTAGGAATTGCAGCCAGAGGCTACAAGATTCCTAACCTCCCCAATTGCTCTTAGGGATAACATCACTATGTAAAACCTAAGATTGGTGCTGGAGATATTTTTCAGACCCCGCATTCTGATGCACGAGCTGGGGCCGCTCAGACCTCAATTTGGCGCAACGAGTTCTGCTATCCCACCCAGGAACAGAATACAGCAAGATCCACTTCAACCCCCTATGATTTCATCTCCCACCTGACAAATAAGCATTCCCCACTCCCTGGTCCCCTACCCACCAGTTTATTATTTTTAAAAACCCAGTCTCCGAATTTTCTGGTAAGCTGATTAGAATAACCAAACTCCTCTCTGCGGTTCAGCTGGCTGTGCGTGAACTAAACATTTTCTTTATTGCAATTCCCCTGTCTTGATAAATCGACTCTGGGCAGTGAGCAAGTAGAATCCGTTGGGCGGTTACATTCAAATCCAAGCACTTTGGAGGCCAAGGCTGGCGGATCACCTGTGGTCGGGAGTTCAAGACCAGCCTGACCAACATGGTGAAACCCCGTCTTAAAAAAAAAAAAAAAAAGAAAGAATTCAAGGCGTGTCCACAGGGCAAAGCAAAAACAACTTTATTAAGAAAGTAATGTGATGAAAGAACAGTTACTCCATAGAGAGTAGGACATTCCCGAAAGTAAGAGGAAGAATGAACCACCCTAGGTACAATACTTGTTTATACATAAGATTAAAAAAGATTCATGGTGAGATGTGCTCTGCTACAAGCATTTGTGATAAAGAATTAATCTTCTTAATTACTATATTTTGCAAGAATCAATATTATTATCTTTAAAGCAAAATTAGGAATGCTTCTGTTCCCAAGATACCAGATATCAGGACGCTCCCGAGTCTGGGTCTGTTTCGTAAACATTATTAATCTGTTCCCTTAACTGTAAACATCTAGAGGCTAGGAGTACCTAACTTTCTGGGAGTGCAGCCTAGCAAGCCCCAGCCCCATTTTTCCTATCCTTCACTCAAAATGGAGTCACCCTGGTTTGAACGCTTCTGATATGGGGAAGTTAAATTTTCTTGAGGTTGTTATTCGATTTATGAAGCTTAGTCATAAAACGCAAGAGGTCTTTCACCTGACTGGCACATGTGCTATCTCTGTCTCTCATTCTCTCAATCTTTCCTCATTCACTCTTTGAACCCAGCCAACATACTGTGTGGGAAAGACCAGGTCACTGTCTGTCAAAGATAAACAAGCCAAACGTTATTTAAAGTGTGAAAAACAGATTTTACCCAGTAACTACCAATAGACAGCAGGGGAAAGAGCTGAGCTTCATTCCAACTTGTATAAATGTGACTGGGCCTTTTAAAGAAAGAGTAAAAGAGGAGAGGAAGGAGAGAGCAGAGCTTGAGTAAAAAATTACAAAGGGGGCCAGGCACGGTGGCTCACACCTGTAATCCTAGCACTTTGGAAGGCTGAGGTAGGTGGATCACTTGAGGTCAGGAGTTCAAGACCAGCCTGGCCATCATGGTGAAACCTCATCTTATTAAAAAAAAAAAATTACAAAGGGCGGGTCAATGTTAATGTCCTTAGGCTAGTTGTGTCTCCTAGCCAGCAACTATGAAAATCAGGCTTCTGTCCCCACATAGACTAGAAGATGGAGGCCTTAGTCTTCCTGATGATTTCAATGGGACAGTGGGGGCAGAGGGCCTGGGATCATTTCAGAGACTTGACACTGATCTCCCAGAAGCAACACAAAAATTTGATCCTCACTGTCTCCTACCTCCCTCTCTCTTTCTTCCTTTTCTTTTGCTCTTGAGAGATGATCATCTCTTAAGTGCAAAGGTTTGGAAGGAGCCTCTATGTGCCAAGAATTCTGCAGTTATCACCACATGGTGACCCAAGGCCCCTGACCCTCGGCTGGGTTGAATGAGCCAGTTTAGAAGCAGAAGCAGATCCTTCAGCCTTCAGTCAGGCTGTTCCAGCTGATGTTGTATATAACAGGGATGAATCTTCTCACTGAGCTTTGCCCAGTTGAAATCTGTAGGACAAAAAAATTATCTTTGACATTAACATTCCTTCAAAGAAGGAGATTTTAAGTCACAGCCATTTTTGATCATGGAGGTTTAACTGATTGAGTCTTAGTTGTTGAGCAAGATGCTTGGAGTTGAAATTGCAACTGCCCAGTGAGTTCTTCTGGCCTGCTGCCCAGGTAGAGCCAATTTATCAAGACAAGGGAATTGCAGTAGAGAAAGAGTTTAATATATGCACAGCCAGATAATGGGAGACCAGAGTTGTATGATTCAAATCAGTCTCCTTGAAAATTTGGAGACTAGAATTTTTTTAGGATAATTTGCTGGGCAGGGGTCTAGGGAGGGGAGAACGCCGATTGGTGGAATTGGGCATGAAATCACAGGGAGTCTAAGCAGGTTCTTCCTGGTGTCTTCTGTTCCTTGGTGGGATTGCAGAACTGGTTGAGCCGGATAATCTGGGTGGTGACAGCTGCTCCATCAGAATGCAGGGTCTAAAAATATCTCGAACACCAATCTTAGGTTTTGCAATAGTGATATCCCTTGGAGCAACTGGGGAGGTTAGGAATCTTGTTGCCTCTGGCTGCAAGGCCCCTAAATCAAAATTTCCTAATCATGTTGCTAATTTGTTAGTTCTACAAAGGCAGTCTGGTTTCCAGGCAAGGGAGGAGTTTGTTTCAGGAAAGCACTATTATTATTTTTGTTTCAAAATTAAACTATAAACTAAATTCCTCCTATAGTTAGTTCAGCCTGTGCCCGGGAAGGTACAAGGACAGTTTGGAGGTTAAAGACAAGATGACATGGTTTAGTCAGATCTCTTTCACCATCATTTTCTATCATACTTTTTGCAAGATAGTTTCAAAATGAGAGTTCTAGAATACACTTACCCAACACTTCTTTTCCTTATCTTACCTCCTTGTCCTCCCAGAAGCAGGAATGGCTATCTTGATACACAAATCTGATTGCCATATTTTTTAAGATGATATATATATAGTCAGCCCTCCATATCTGTGGGTTCAATATCTTTGGAAAAAAATTATAAAATTTTTTTATATTTTTAGCACAGACAAGGTTTCACCATGTTGGCCAGGCTGGTCTCACTCCTGATCTCAAGTGACCCACCCACCTCAGCCTCCCAAAGTACTAGGATTACAGGTGTGAGCCACCACACCTGGCCAAGTTTCTTTCAATTTAGCATAATACCTTTGAGAGTCATCCAAGTTATTTTATGTCTCAGTGGGTCTGTTCCTTTTTATTGATAATTAGTACTTCATCGCATGAATGCACATCATTTATTTATGCATTCAGCTCTTGAAGACATCTTGGTTGTTTCCAGTTGTGGATAATTATGAGAAAAGCTGCTATCACATTACATATATATTTCTCAATACTCTTGGGTAAATAGCTAGGAGTGTGCCATGGACTGAATGTGTCTTTCCAAAATTTATATGTTGAAGGCCTAATCCCTAAATACAGTATGATTGTATTTTGAGATAGAACTGTCTGGAGGTAATTAAGGTTGAATGAGATCATAAGGGTGTGGTCCTAATCCAGTATGATTGGTGGCTTTTTAAGAAGAAGAGGTTGGGCGCTGTGACTCATTCCAATAATCCCAGCACCTTGGGAGGCCAAGGCGGGTGGATCACGAGGTAAAGAGATCGAGATCATCCTGGTCAACATGGTGAAGCCCCATCTCTACTAAAAATACAAAAATTAGCTGGGCATGGTGGCGTGTGCCTGTAATCCCAGCTACTCAGGAGGCTGAGGCAGGAGAATTGCTTGAATCCAGGAGGCAGAGGTTGCGGTGAGCCGAGATCGCGCCATTGCACTCCAGCCTGGGTAACAAGAGCGAAACTCCGTCTCAAAAAAAAAAAAAAAAAAGAAGAACAGAAGGATAGCTTGCTTTCTCTCCACACATGTACAGAGGAAGGGCCGTGTGAGGACACAGCAAGAAGGCAAGAAGAGAGGCCTCCCCAGAAACCAAACCAGGCTGGCACCTTCATCTTGGATTTTCCAGCCTCCAGATCTGTGAAAAAATAATTTCTTTTTGTGGGAGGGAGAGAGGGAGGAAGGTGAATTTAAAAAAAAAGAAAATAATAATAATTTCTTTTTTTTAAGCCAGCCAGTCTATGATATTTTGTTGTGGCATGACAAGAAGGCTAAAACAGAGTGGTATTGCCATGTTGTATGGTAAGTGTGTGTCAAACATTTTTTAAAAACTGCCACACTTTTTTTTTGAGACAGAGTCTCATTCTGTCACTCAGAGTGCAGTGGCACAATCTCAGCTCATTGCAACCTCTGCCTTCCAGGTTCAAGTGACTCTCATGCCTCAGCCTCCCATGTAGCTGGGATTACAAGTGTGTGCCACCACACTTGGCTAATTTTTTGTATTTTTAGTAGAGATGGGGTTTCACCATGTTGACCAGGCTGGTCTTAAACTCCTGACCTCAAGTGATCGGCTCACCTCAGCCTCCCAAAGTGCTGGGATTACAGGTGTGAGCCACCAAATCTGGCCCCAAACTTTCTTTCTAAAGTGGCTCTACTATTTGGCATTCCCACTCAACATGGAATTTAAATTCATTTCCTGTGACCATGAAACCATGTTACTCTCTTCATATTAAGTTACCCGATGGCTATTAAAAGTATGTCTTCACTGTGTTTGCAATTTTTTTTATGTGTCTCCCAGAGATACATTTTTTAAAAGATGGATTGCTACCAGCATAAACTGTAGTTTGTTTTGTTAAAGCGAACTAAATATGGCCTGAGAAGGACTCCGTACTTCTCTATTTGAGTCCTTGTGGACAAACTGCAACCTAAATTAATAGGTAGACAAGATTGAAAACCTGTAACAACAGCCGAGTCTTGGCCAATCCCAGCAGATGTACTTCAACCATTCATACACTGAGTGTTCAAACAGTGTTTGAATAAGGCAAACACCAAGCTGTAACCAATCTGCCTGTTCTGTACCTCACTTCACATTTCTGTGCATCATTTTCCTTTTTTTAACCTATATATCGTCTTCTACCACATGGCTTTGCTAGAGTCTCTGAATCTGCTGGGATTCTTGGTGCAGCCTGATTCATGAATCATTCATTACTAAATTAAACTCCTTTAAATTTAATTTGGCAGAAGTTTTTTTTTTTTTTTTCTTTTTTGTAGAGACAGGGTTTCTCCATGTTGGACAGGCTGGTCTTGAACTCCTGACCTCAGGTGATACGCTCACCTCGGGCTCCCAAAGTGCTGGGATTATAGACATGAGCCACCGCACCAGGCCCGGAAGTTTTTCTTTCATCAGATGGTGTCAGCAGTGGGATTTGAAGTAGAGCTTCTAGGGATCCCCAGGAGCGTGAACAGCATGGTGCCTCCAGGACCCGCTTGTGTCCATTGATCTCTCAGAATGGCTGGGAATCGTGGTATATTCTCTCTCTCAGATGTTGGAGCTCCATGGATTTGTGTTTTGAGCTCTCCTAGTTTCTTTGAGCAAATTTCTAATCCAAACTGGGTTTGGAAGTCACAGCAGAAACTGGGTAGGGTCCAGAAACAGATTTGATCCTGGAATTAACTAGCTTGAATCCAATTAAAGGCCTCTTAGGTCTGACTGGGCCAGAAAGGAACTGGTAGTAAGGGGTAATATTGCAGGGGCTACAAAATTTGGCTTTTAAAAATTCATTGGGATTTTTGTGTTCCACCCCTTTGTTTTATTTTTCTTGTGTGCTTAAGTAGGAAAAAGTCATTGGCTGAGTTAATCAAGAGAACCTGAGAGTAAAGCCGGTATTTTAGGTAAAAATGGGATCCTTAATTTCTGGAAAACTGAGTTCTTTTTGGCAAGGGTAACGAAGTCTTAGGGCTGGGCGCGGTGGCTCACGCCTGTAATCCCAGCACTTTGGGAGGCTGAGACGAGTGGATCACGAGGTCAACAGATCGAGACCATCCTGGTCAACATGGTGAAACTCCATCTCTACTAAAAATACAAAAAATTAGCTGGGCATGGTGGGGCGTGCCTGTAATCCCAGCTACTCAGGAGGCTGAGGCAGGAGAATTGCCTGAACCCAGGAGGCAGAGGTTGTGGTGAGCCGAGATCGTGCCATTGCACTCCAGCCTGGGTAACAAGAGCGAAACTCCATCTCAAAAAAAAAAAAAAAAAGGTCTTACAGAAATGGCAAAATCTTACTAAAGATAACTTACAGGAGAACATTTTGGATGAACACCACCATACTGAAGTATATTTAAAAATGAAGGCTGCTCTCAGTAAAGTCTCTTTTGGCTAAGAACAGGATTGGCACTATGGGATTTTTTTTTTTTTTTTTTTTTTTTTTTTGAGACGGAGTTTCGCTCTTGTTACCCAGGCTGGAGTGTAATGGTGCGATCTCGGCTCACCGCAGCCTCCGCCTCCTGGGTTCAGGTGATTCTCCTGCCTCAGCCTCCTGAGTAGCTTTTCTTATCTTTTCTATTACTTAGGTCTCTATTGCCCCGAGACCACGTGTTGAAACTCCTAGTCAGAGTTTGGACTAAAGACAACAGGGCTCATCTAAGGGCAAATTTAAGGCTTTCCAGTTTTATGTTGGGTGCTAAGCAGAGTGGCTAATGTCTATGTTTTACCACATGTATTTTGCTCTGGCCAGAGCAACAACAAAAAAATTTTCCTTCATGATGTGGCTCGGCCCCCAGCACAATGATGTGGTAAATTTGGTCACTAGGGCCACACTCAGGGGCAAAAATCCCAGAAGACTGGCATGCTGGCAAAAGGGTAAGAATTTCTTACCAGTCACATGTCTGGCTTTTCTTCCTCTTTTTCTGTGTGCAAACTGGTTAAATGAATGGTAAAAAAAAGCACTGCTTATCTCCTTTGAATTTTTTTTTAAACATGAACCAAAGGGTTTAACAACTTAGCGAGGAATGTGTGAAATCCTACCAACTTAATAGAGTTCTGCAAATTAGTAACAAGTGTAAAATGAAAGGAAGGGTCCCTTGGAGATTTGAAATTCTTCTGTTGAGAATCCTGTCTTCTTTATTCAAGACATTTGTAGCCATTTTTAGAATTCACTCAAGAACAAACTTCTTAATATAGGTATCACCAAATGAGTCATGGCAAAAAATACACGAAGGGAAATACCACCGCGTCGAAAAGGATGAAGAGCCAGAGGTCTAACCAGTAGGAGTGTTTAGGTAGCCCGTTTGCCCTGGACTGAGGCCGCACATCGAGGTTCTGCCTCCCTGCCTCGCTCTGGCCTTGCCGCTCCCGGGGACCATCTTGACCATCACCACCTGGTGCGTCCACCTCCATCTCGCTCCTGCAGCTTCGTAACAACCCTAGAACCTGAAAATCTGAATTTTTTTTTTTTTTTTAAACACGGGGTTTCACCATGTTGACCAGGATGGTCTTGAACTTCTGGCCTCATGATCCACCCACCTCGGCCATCCAAAGTTCTGGGATTACAGGAATGAGCCACTGTACCCAGTGAAGAGTTTTATTTAATACAAAAAAAGAATTCTGAGGATGGTCTTAAGCTGTAGTGAATCTAGTATGATTTGTGTCTTTTCTGTATTATTCTGTCATAAAAGAGGGGTATCTTAGAATAGAATATGGGCCTAGGACTCCCGTAAGCCAACTGTTCAAGGTGCCCCAGCAAATTGGATAAGGTTTTTCTTCTTGTCTTGTATGTCCTTGGGAACTGGACTTTGTAACCATGTGGCTGTGCTTTCTCTTTTCACACTGGTAGCCTGGTTCAATCCCTAGCTTAGGGGATGAGTCTTTCTGATTTATATTTGGGTGACCTTCGCCATTTTTAAATTATCTTCCCCTCCATGAACTGTCTTTAATTTTCCTTTCTCAGGGGCCAGGCATGGTGGGCCAGCACTTTGGGAATCTGAGGTGGGTGGATCACCTAAGGTCAGGAGTTCAAGACCAGTCTGGTCAACATGGTGAAACCCTGTCTCTACTAAATATACAAAAAAAAATTAGCCAGGCGTGGTGGCAGGTGCCTGTAATCTCAGCTACTTGGGAGCCTAAGGCAGGAGAATTGCTTGAACCCAGGAGGGGGAGGTTGCAGTGAGCCAAGATTGAGCCATTGTACTCCAGCCTGGGCAACAGAGAGAAACTCTGTCTCCAAAAAAAAAAAAAAAATTTCCTTTCTCAGAGCACCTATGAGGTTACTTTTGGTAAAGTTTAAAAGCCAGAAATATTGGCCATTTTGCCTGTCTAAAGTCGGTAATAAGAAATTTTGAAATGATTTTATTAAATAGTGCTGTGGTTAAAAGTCAGCTCAATTAAAAGTGGATATTCAAGATATAACAGCGTGGGACTCCTTGGGAAAAACAGAAGTCACCATAGATCCTTTCTGTGCTCTGTTCTTCCAAAGGCTCCACCCATTCCACCCTAAAGCCAATAACCAATTAAGAAACTGAAAAACTGGCAGATGAAAAATCTTACAACTACTGTAGTAATCTTCTTCTGTCTGTCTGTGTAGTTATATATGTATTGTGTGTGTGTGTGTGTGTGTGTGTGTGTGTGTGTGTAATGTTTATATAAAATAGTTCTAATTAATTGGCTTAAGGAAAAATAAGCACTTAAATAAAATGTTTTAAAAGAAAAATAAAAACCTTAATGCCTTTTAGTTCAGTAACCTTAGTAATCTTTAGGAAATAAAAATAGCTTTAAAGATTATTAACAAAATAAGGACATTAGCCTAAATTATACAGGTCAGATATTAGGTTTCCTAAATGCTTTAAGGTCATAAAATGCTGTAACTTTTAAAAATCATTCCATTTGTTTTGGAGACATTAAATTCTAAATAAAGCCTGGGGATATATGGAATTAGTCATGCCCCTAGCTATGCAAAGAAGGTTGTAAAGAAAATAAATCTTGTACAAGAAAACATCTGATATGATAAATTCTTGTCACAGTAAAATGACTGGTTGTTTAAAAAGAGGAATGTTTAGGACAAGTCAGAAAGTCCAACCATGTCATAGATGGTCTAAGTTGTGAAAAGCTTCATAAAAAGAAAATTTGTATACCAAAAGTGAACATTGCTAACAATTACCATTATAACATGTAATTAAGACTACTAAAATTATAGGTTGGCCTGGTGCGGTGGCTCACCCCTGTAATCCCAGCACTTTGGGAGGCTGAGGTGGGAGGATCACTTGACATCAGGAGTTCAAGACCAGCCTGACCAACATGGTGAAACCCCGTCTCTACTAAAAATACAAAAATTAGCCAGGTGTGGTGGTGGACACCTGTAATCCCAGCTACTCAGGAGGCTGAGGCAGGAGAATCACTTCAACCCAGGAGGCAGAGGTTGCAGTGAGCTGAGATCATAGCAGTCTGTTCTACCCTGGGTGACAAAAGTGAAACTGTCTCAAAAAATAAAAAATAAAAGAATAAAAAAAATTATGCATTAAAATATTGACTACATTTAAAGAGGTATTATTCGATTTTTCCCTAAATTCAACATTGAAATAAAAGCACAACAGCGTTTTCTTAAAGCACTAATCTGCTCTTTAACAAAAATTTGCAAAGGGTTATAAAAGGCTTATTAAAATCTTGCCTTATGGTCAAACTGATTAAGATTGGATAGATATGTCTACGCGATTTTACTAAAAATTGGGGTTGGCATTAACAGTCCACTAATGCAAAGGTGAAATTTGTCTTTCTATCTTCAACAAGATTTTCATGTAATATTAAAAGATAATTACATTTTTTGTAGGCCTTTTAAATACACTACCAAAAAAAGAAGGAAAAGACAAATGACAGATTGTTTGGAAAGCTAAGCCTTCCCTTTATTAATGAGTAAAGGTTTTTGCCTTTAAAATTTTTTTGAGTCATTAGTTAGGCTAAATGAATGATTTATGGTGACCTGAAATTCTTGTTCATGATATCAAGTGTTTTAAACCTTTTTTACTTTTTTTTTTTTACATAATTTTTCTCTTTTTTTTTTTTTAAAGAGACGGGGTCTCGCTATGTTGCCCAGGCTGGAGTGCAGTGGCTATTCACAGGCACGATCCCACTACTGATCAGCATGGGAGTTTTGACCTGCTCCATTTCCAACCTGGACCGCTTCACCCCTCCTTAGGCAACCTGGTGGTCCTCTGCTCCTGGGAGGTCACCATAGTGATGCTGAACTTCGTGTGGACACCCGATCAGCATAGCGCACTACAGCCCAGAACTCCTGGGCCCAAGTGATTCTCCCACCTCAGCCTCCCGAGTAGCTGAGACTACAGCCACGTGCCACCATGCCTGGCATGTTTTATTTTTATTTTTTTTGCACATGTTCTCAGGTAAGTAATGTTATCTATTTCATGCTTGTAGAATTTTGGGACCAACATTTTCTTATCATCTCATTATTTCTCTGTCTCTTTCTATCTCAGCTGGTAGAGTTTCTTGAGGGAATCTGTGGGGATCGCTCCGTGTGAGGCCCCTGGGAAATGGGCCTCGCCATACGGTGAGCTTGAGCCCAGACACAGATCCCTGGTTGGAGGAGTCGAGCTGAGGGAAAGCAGGAACCGAGAGAGGGACTACGTTATTCTAAATAATTAACAGACATTACTTTATGGATATGAGGACTTGGGAGGCAATGTGTCCACTTTCGGCTTCTTATGGTTTATTGCTTGATTGTGTTCATTTTGGACCCTTGTTACCTTCATTGTAAAATATTAACTTAAGTATTTACACTTGGTAACTTACTTACCGTAACTTACTGGGTGTAACTGTAACTTACTTACCATAGCTTACAGGGCGTAACTGTAACTTACCATAGCTTACAGGGCGTGACTGTAACTTACTTACCTTGACCTATTGGGGGTAACCTACTTACTGGAAGTAACCTACTTACTGGGGGTAACCTACTTACTGGACTTAACTTACTTACTGGGCGTAACTTAGTGGGCGTAACTTGCTTACTGTAACTTAAATACGTTGATCTGGTGTAAACAACTTTGACTTCGGAAAAGTATATAATGAAACGTATTGCAAAAATAAAAATGGCTGCTTGGACATAGCCTAAGCCAGCCCTCCAGACTCCACTTTCCTTTATTCTTTCACTTCCGCGCACTCTTTCCCTCAGGTTGAACGAGACATCTACGTTGGCGGTCTCAGGGACTCCTGCAGGTCGGTAGTCCCCCGGCAGATGTGCCAGACCCCAACAGTTTCTGCTGGTAAATTTTATTTTTTATTTTTGGAGAGAAGGAAAGAAAAAAAAGGAGTAAAGAAGAGGAAGAAAGAGGAAGAAAAAAAGGGAGAGAGAACAGAAATGTTGCTTTATTCTAAAAAATGGGTATTAATAATTTCCAATCAATATTTTATTTAAACCTATGAGTAGGTGTGATGTGGTATTGACAAGAATGTATATTTTGTGTATTTAAAGTGGAGAGCTCTATAAATATTTGTTAAGTTTACTTGTTCTGGATGTGAGTTCGAGTTCTTGATATCCTTATTAATTTTCTGTATCACTGAGTCTAAGTCTCTATGTATCTGGGTGTTAGGATCATTAGCTCTTATTGTTGCGTTGATCCTTTTGCCACTATATCTTTGTTGCTTTAAAATCTATTTTATCAGATGTGAGAATTGCAACTCCTGCTTTTTATTTATTTATTTTCACTCTCCATTTGGTTGGTAAATCTTTTTCCATTCGTTTGTTTTGAGTCTTTGTGTATCTTTGCATGTGAAATGGGTCTGGATGTAGCATACCGTTGGGTTTTGGCTGTATCTTTTGATTGAGGGATTTAGTCGATTTAAATTTAGGGTTATTGCCATTTGATGTTGACTGGCTGTTTTATCCATTCGTTGATGTAAATTCTTCTTTATGTTGATACTCTTTACTTTTTGGTATATTTTCTTTCTATGTGTAATGCTTCTTTCAGAAGCTCTTGTAAAGCAGGCCTGATGGTAACAAAATCTCTGAGTACTTGCTTGTTCATCAAAGATTTTATTTTTCCTTCAGTTGTGAAGCTTAGTTTGGCTGGACATGAAATTCTGGGCTGAAAGTTCTGTTCTTTAAGGATGTTGAATATTGGCCCCCACTCTCTTCTGGCTTGTAGGGTTTCTGCTGAGAGATCTGCTGTAAGTCTGATAGGCTTCCCTTTGTGGATAACCTGACCTTTCTCTCTGGCTGCTCTTAGTATTCTCTCCTTCGTTTCAACCCTGGTGAATCTAACGATTATGTGCCTTGGGGTTGCTCTTCTTGAGGAATATCTTTGTGGTGTTCTCTGTATTACCTGGGGTTGAATATTGTCCTGCTTTGCTAGGTTGGGAAAATTTTCCTGAATAATATCCTGAAGAATATTTTCCAGCTTGGATTCATTCTCTCCGTTGCATTCAGGTACACCTATCAAACGTGAATTAGGTCTTTTCACATAGTCCCATATTTCTTAGAGACTGCTCATTCCTTTTTATCCTTTTTTCTCTATTTTTGTCTTCTTGTTTTATTTCATTAAGTTGGTCTTCGACCTCTGATATCCTTTCTTCTGCTTGATCAATTCGAGTGTTTAAACCTGTGCATACTTCTAGCAGTTCCCATATTGTATTCTTCAGTTCCATTAATTCACTTATATTCCTCTTTAAATTGTCTATTCTCATTAGGATTTCATCAAACCTTTTTTCAAAGTTCTTAGTTTCTTTACATTGGGCTACAACATGTTTTTTTAACTCACAGAAGTTTCTTATTATCCATCTTCTGAAGCCTGATTCTGTTAATGGGATGCACTCTTTCTCCATCAAGCCTTGTTCCCTTGTTGATGAGGAACTGTGATCCTCTTTAGAGGGAGAGGCATTCTGATTTTGAGTATTCTCAGCCTTTTTATGCTGGTTTCTTCCCATCATTGTAAATTTATCCACCTGTCATCTTTGTAATGATCAACTTTCAAATTAGGTCTCTGAGTGGACGTCCAAGTTGTTATTTCCCAGGGCCGAAATATGAGCAACCCAGTGCACCAGCCAAAACAGCGGCGTTAAGACTGATGGTGCTTTTCTGCCCAGGAATCTCCAGTCTGGCTTCCTTCTTGAGTCCGTAATAGGCGACTCTGCCTTCCCGGAGCTCCAAACGTCGGTCAGAAGGGGAACCGGTCCTGTTTACTCTGCACCAAGAGCTGCCGCGCCAAAGTGCTGGCAAAACTGCTGCGCTGGCCACAAGAGTCGCGCTGGCGACCCATGGGGCTCCTCCACTGGGAATCTTCTGCTCTGTGAGCAACAAAAATTAGTCTGAAAGTGTGGCGTCCTCTCGTTCTCTGTGCTTTCACTGGGAGCTGCAATCCCGAGATGTTAGTGATCAGCCATCTTGGATTGTTCTCACGTGGCATATTTTAAACCTTAATCATATTTAATAGGCTTTCCAAAATCAAGTTTCAGCTTCAAAATGGTCTTTTCTAACCTTTAGCTTTGGAATGCTACAGAGGACCCCTGAAGCATCCAAAAGAGAGGTAAACAGAATTATTTAACATGTTAAGTTACATGGAAAGCATTGTCAAAATAAAAACAATGTTTAATTTTCAGGTTATATTTTAGTAAATGATATTAATATATGTTCCAAAATTGTATGAAAATTTCTAAAATTCTAATATGTCTAAATATATGCTATCAATCATATTGATGATTATTATGTAAAGTTATTGTATGCAACAGAAATAACCAAATCTCCTTGTATAAAACTGCTAACCCAAACAGAACAAAAAAATTAATTAAATACCAAGAAAATACTTAGCCAGATTTTCATGATAAACCAGCCGATAGTGAAATTGTTTAGATGCATCCTCTGAACCCACATCATGGGTTAAAGAGAACTTTGCCAGCAGGCCTTCACTCTTCTAGAAGGACATCCTTTCTTAGGTCCTTTTTTCACGGTTTAGAATAAAAGAGGAAGTAATTAAAAATGTATCCCTCGGGCCGGGCGTGGTGGCTCAAGCCTGTAATCCAAGCACTTTGGAGGCAGGGGCAGGTGGATCACCTCAGGTCGGGAGTTCAAGACCAGCCTGACCAACATGGTGAAACCCCGTCTTTAAAAAATAAAAATAAAAAGAGAGAGAAAAATGTATCCCTCGTGATACAATTTAAACTTCATAGTCTAAGTCAAATTACCTAAAATAACCCATTAGTTATCAGTGCTATGCACCTAATTTGGAGAAACAACTGATATCCAACAGGACAGAAGTTGAATGTTAAGCATGGACTCTTGGAGAACCAGGATGGCTGCCTTGTCCTTCCTGAGTCCTTAAAGCTTCTGTTACTAAGGGTTCTGCGACTCATCATGGAAAAAAATCAAATAATCCAAATTAAATATATTAATGTGGTGACTTATAAATTGCAAAAACAGTTTTAAAACAATTTTTGGTTCCATATTCTTGGGAAGACAATCAAACCTTCAGGTACATTTGGCTACCTGATGGGTCACTTAAACATTTATAAAGGAATTTCCTTCAATTGTCATTTTTTTTTTAAGATCAGGTTTCACCATGTTGGTCAGGCTGGTCTTGAACTCCCAACCTCAGGTGATCTGCCCGCCTTGGCCTCCAAAGTGCTTGGTTTACAGGCATGAGCCACCATGCCCGGCCTCAATTGTCATTTTTAATGTGTGTTTTATAACAATTATTATGCACAGTTTATTTTTATCAGGTAAAGAATGCTTTTTATGGTTCACTGAGGACAGTCAATCCCTACACAATCTAGAACATGAAGATTGGATCTTCTGAGAACATTAGAGAAAGGCTGTCCTTGCCATCCACACTGCAACAGAACTTTGACATCTCGAGCCTTGGGTTCATCATCTCACAACTGAGAAGGATCCCTCTGCACTCTTGGAAGTGTACACCCATTGGAACCCTTAAGGTGAAACTAACCAGGAAAGTTTCTCCCCAAAGGAAGATGGCATCCTTGATGTGAAGAGCTCTCCCCAAGATCACCGTCAAGACTTCTACTATCATAAAATGCTTATCTTTGAATGTTTTTCCCTGTTTATGCCTCTATGAAAAATAAAAATGAAAAGGGGGTCTATGGCTGGGCCTGGCGGCTCACGCCTGTAATCCAAGCACTTTGGAGGCCAAGGCGGGCAGATCACCTGAGGGCAGGAGTTCAAGACCTACCTGACCAATATGGTGAAACCTCATCTTTAAAAAAAAAGAAAGAAAGAAAAGGGGGTCTATCATGTACACTTATAGGGTATAATATTATTTGTGAAGGATTTTGCAGCCAGCCTTATACATGAATAACCTTATACTTTGTTAGATAAAAGATAAAAACCCAATGCAGGTAATAAACTTTAATGGTACATACAATGCCTCATTTTCAGTCGAAAGTCCTCTTAACCCACCTCATTTTAAAGAGAACTTTGCCAGGAGGACTTCACTTTTCTAGAAGGACCTCATTTCTTAGGTCCTTTTTCCATGACTTAGAATAAAAGAGTCAGTAATTAAAAATGTATCCCTTATAATAGGCTCTATAGCAATTTCTACTGTAAAGCCTTTGGTTCCAAAACAAACTTTAAATTCTCTTGTGAAATTTTAAATTCTATTATTTAGCATGACTTGTGAAAGTCATGCTAAATAATAGAATTAGCTAAAGAGAAAGGTACCTGTACAGCTGCTAACACTTGTAGTTTCTGGAGAAATACAAATGTAGATTATAAAAATTCAGTTGCAAGAGTTAACGAAAAAAAATCATTGAATCAAGTGAATAGACTCTTCATCTAGCTTTTTTAATGTATTTAATTTTATGTGGCTAGGTTTATGGGGACCCTGGGTAATGAGCATACCCTTGGTATTATCCTCTGGATAGTCATAATAATGGTCTCCCTGGTGTGCTGTATTCTCTCGAGGTTTTAAATGCTTGAACACAGCCATCTCTAGAATGTCAAATGGTCTCTTTTCAATTGCAATAACAAGGACTGAAAAATATGTGTGACCATGAGGATGCCATAACCTATGAATGACATGCTGAGACTGGAAACTGAAAATCATGGTAACAGAGAGTGGTGCTAAGGCCCTATGTTTTGGTCACACTCTCACCTAAGTGAGAACCTGACCCAAAAGGGGGGCCTTTTTAAAAGAAAACTGTGGGAGGCCATTGTTTTGGACTAAGCTCATGCACCAGACCCCAACAGGCCAAACCAAACTAAAATGGAGTTGCTCATGCTAAATGTGACATCATCAGACTGAGACTTTGAGGCAACACATAGATCCTAGAACAGACCAGGTTTTGTTTTCCTTCTGTAAACAGGACGTTCCAGCATAAAGGGGTTTCCTCTGCTCAGTCCTTTCCTACCTTTGCAAAACTCACTCTTCTACTGCTTCCCAGTGGGTTTCAAGACCAAAGAAATACATTTACGATGGTGATAGTAACATCAATAACTCAAGTTTTGGTCAGTCTTTCAAAATTAAGAAAATGACCAAAAGGGGGTAATTGTTAAAGCGAACTATGCCTGAGAAGGACTCCGCACTTCCACATTTGAGTCCTTGTGGACAAACTGCAACCTAGGTGAATAGGTAGAGAAGATTGAAAGCCTAACTTAGAAGTATGTACCTGTTACAATAGCTGAGTCTTGGCCAATCCCAGTGGCTATGCTTCAACCATTCATACACTGCTGAGTGTTCAAACCGTGTTTAAATATGGCAAACGTGAAGTTGTAACCAACTGGCTGTTCTGTACCTCACTTCCAATTTCAGTGCATTTCCCTTTTTTGCCTATAAATCTTCTTCCAACAGGTGCTGTGCTGGAGGCTCTGAATCTGCTGTGATTCTGGGGGCTGCCTGATTTGCAAATCGTTTATTGCTCAATTAAACTCCTTTAAATTTAATTCAGCTGAAGGTTTTCTTTGATCAGTTTCAAATGTTCACTTGCAGATGCTATCTACTCAAGCAAGGCTGAGGCAAATTTACATTTTCCCTGATATATGAGGAGTCTCTGGTGGAGATCTGAGTTAACCAGAACCCTTTTTTCTGATAAATTTCACTCAGGTATTTGTGGTCCTTATGGACTAATACTCTGAGCCCAGCAGGTCTACCCCTCAAACAAACTCTTCTTATTGTGAACGAGAAACTGCTAAAAATTCAATCCACAGTATAAATTACAAGCAAGTAGCTAATTTCACACACAGGGAAGCCCAAGGAATAAACACTGCCCTTTTAGCCCTCTGTGTCATTATAAACAATTATTGTGGCTGGGTGTGGTGGCACATACCTGTAATCCGTGCTACTCTGGAGACTGAGAAAGGAGACTCCCTTGAACCCTGGAGGCAGAGGTTGCAGTGAGCCGAGATCCTGCCACTGCACTCCAGTCTGGGAGACAGAGCGAGACTCCATCTCATAAAAACCCAAAACACAGCCGGGCGCAGTGGCTCACGCCTGTAATCCCAGCACTTTGGGAGGCCGAGGCGGGTGGATCACCAGGTCAAGAGATCAAGACCATCCTGGTCAACATGGTGAAACCCTGTCTCAACTAAAAATACAAAAAATTAGCTGGGCGTGGTGGCGTGTGCCTGTAATCCCAGCTACTCAGGAGGCTGAGGCAGGAGAATTGCCTGAACCCAGGAGGCAGAGCTTGCGGTGAGCCGAGATTGTGCCATTGCACTCCAGCCTGGGTAACAAGAGTGAAACTCCGTCTCAACAAAAAAAAAAAGAAAGTAAAGGAATAGGCCGGGCACGCCTGTAATCCAAGCACTTTGGGAGGCTGAGTGGGCAGATCACCTGAGGTCAGGAATTTGAGACCAGCCTGGACAACATGGTGAAACCCCACCTCTACTAAAAATACAAAAATCAGCTAGTTGTGGTGGTGTGGTGGTGTGTACCTGTAGTCCCAGCTGCTCGGGAGGCTGAGGCAGGAGAATTGCTTGAACCTAGGTGGCAGAGGTTACAGTGAGCTGAGATCTGGGATTCTGTCTCAAAAAAAAAAAAAGAAAGTAAAGAAATAAAAGAAAAGAATGGCTACTCCACAGGCAGAGCAGGAGTGTGGACCACTCACATATTGTTACTTCTAGATTATATGCTAAACAAGGGGTGGATTATTCATGAGTTTTCTAAGAAAGGGGGTGGACAATTCCTGGAACTGAGGGTTCCTCCCCTTTTTAGACCACATAGGGTAACTTCCTGTTGTTGCTGTGGCATTTGTAAACTGTCATGGCATTGGTGGAAGTGTCTTTAGCATGCTAATACATTGTAATTAGCATATAATGAGCCGTGAGGATGACCAAAGGTTACTTTCATAGCCATTTTGGTTTTGTTGGGTTTTGGCTGCCTTCTCTGAGGCAACGTGTTTTATCAGCAAGGTCTTTGTGACCTGTATCTTGTGCTGACCAATCTCATCCTGTGACTTAGAATGCTTCACCTCCTGGGAATGCAGCCCAGTAGGTCTCAGCCTCATTTTACCCAGACCCTATTAAAGATGGAATTCTCTGGTTGTAACACCTCTGGCACTTGTACAGCCTGTAAAACTGTGAGCCTATTAAACCTTGCCTCTTTTTTTTTTTTTGAGATGGAGTTTTGCACTGTCACCCAGGCTGGAGTGCAATGGCACAATCTGGGCTCACTGCAACCTCTTCCTCCGGGGTTCAAGTGATCAATTCTCCTGCCTTCCTCCTGAGTAGCTGAGATTACAGGCACCTGCCACCATGCTTGGCTAAATTTTTCTTAAATTATTTTTAGTGGGGACAGGGTTTCACCATGTTGGTCAGGCTGGTCTCGAACTTATGAACTCAGGTGATCCACCAGCCTTGGCCTCCCAAAGTGCTGGGATTATAGGCATGAACCACTGTGCCTGGCCTCAGGTGTTTTTTCTTTTTTTAAATTTATAGCAACACAAGAACAGCCTAATATAGACACTTTTCCCTATTTTTGTCTTCCTTCTTGCATTCAGGCCATAAGATGTTTCTTTTCACTGGGCTCGCCATATGATCTCTTGGTAACCCTTTTTCTTCTTTCTTTTAATGGGGGGAGGGCTACTTGCAAACTAAGTAAGTAAAGTGTCTGTGAATATGTATCAAGTTAAAGATTAATAGGCCATGGCCAGTACAGAGGCTCATGCCTATAATTCCAACACTTTGGGAGGCTGAGGTGGGAGGATAGCCTGAGTCCAGGAGTTTGAGACCTGCCTGGGCAACATCACAAGACCCTGTCTCTACAATAATTTAAAAAATTTGCCAAGCATTCTGGTGTGTGCTTGTGGTCCCAGGTACTTGGAAGGCTGAGGCAAGAGGATTGCTTGAGCCCAGGGGTTCAAGTCTGCAGTGAGCTGTGATTACACTACTGCATCTCTGCCTGAGCAATAGAGTGAGACCCTGTCTTTAAAATAAAAACAAAAGGAAAGAAAAAGGCCACAAGTGAAGGCACTGCCTTGAGTAAAGGGCATGAACATTAATGATTGAGTTTAAGAGATTTGGTCCTTGGAGCCTGATTAGTCATTTATTCATTCATTTAGCCAGAGAGCCTACCATCCATCCATTAAAACATTCAACAAATGTTTAGTAAATGCCTACTGTATGTCAAGTACTTTGCCAGACACAGGATATAGTAGTAAATGAGATGAGCATGGTCTGCCCTTATCCAGCTGTGATCTCATGGGGAAAACAGACCTAGAACAAGAATTAGCAAATGTGAATACAACGTATCATAAAAGTAAAATTCAGGGACCTATAGGAATGCATCACGGAAGACCTTAACCACATATATGCGTTTGAGAGTCAGAAAGAGGGAGAGAGAGAGAAGGGTTGGGATAGGGGTGATTGGGTAGGTAGGAGTGGACATAGGTTTTTCTTTCTTGCCTTTTATTTCCCTGGGGAGGAATCTGAAAGTCTTAGCTAAAGGAAGGGAAGGAGTATTTGTTTCCAAGGAACAAGCTTATTAAGGCAAAGATATAAGCTTTATAAGCTTATATCTTATAAAGAGGGAAAAGCATGGGTCGTTCAGGGAGTTAAAGGAACGTGAATGTGGTTTAAGTGTAAAAAGTGAAAGGAAAAAGCACAAGATGTGGGTACAGATAAAGTCAAAGCCCTGGGGAAAATACTGGCCTTGATTCTGAAGGTGATTAGAAGCCACTTAGGGATTTAGGCTAAGGAGGGCAGTAACATTCCTCTCTCCCAAGAACTGAGAGTAGAATGTTTAGCACTAAATAGGTGCTCAGCAGATGTGAGCTACACATCTGGCTTGACTGACTTCCAGGTCACAGCTGAATTCTGTGCTCCTGAGATTAAATCTACCATGCTGGTAGGACGGACTCCTCAGTCATCATTCAAAATGTGAACTCTTCCACCTGAGCCAGGATGAAATCTTTCTCTCCTTGTTGTCAGCCTTCCTTTTGCCCCCTGGGAGGCACTCCCAGCTAATTTCCTTTTTTTCTTTCTTTCTTTCTTTTTTTTTTTAAGATGGAATCTGGCTCTGTCGCCCAGGCTGGGGTGCAGTGAGCCACTCCAGCCTGGGCAAAAGAGTGAGACTGTGTCTCAAAAAACAAAACACAGGCCAGGCACCATGCCTCACGCCTGTAATCCCTGCACTTTGGGAGGCCAAGACGGGTGGATCACCTGAGGTCAGGAGTTCAAGACCAACCTACCCAACATGGTGAAACCCCCTTCTCTACTAAAAATACAAAAATTAGCTAGGCGTGGTGATGAGTGTCTGCAATCCCAGCTACTCAGGAGGCTGAGGCAGGAGAATTGCTTGAATCTGGAAGGCGGTGAACTGAGATCGTGCCAGTACACTCCAGCCTAGGCAACAGAGTGAGACTCCGTCTTAAAAAAAAATCAGGTCTCTTGGGAACTAAGGGAAAGAACACACTCATTATTGGGCACCAGGCCATTCATGAGGGATCCACCTCTGTGACCAAAACACCTCCCATTAGGCCCCACCTCTAACACTGGGGAGCAAATTTCAACCTGAGGGCCAAATAGCCAAACCATAGCAAGCATATTTGGTGTTGAGAGAAATGACTCAAACCCTTCCTGGTGCTGGTCCTGGTCCTGGTTGCTTCCTGTCCTCTTTGAGTAGAGGAAGTGACTTTTCTCTTCTGGATCCTTTCCTCTCCTGCCCTCTGAGGAATCTTCTGCAGTTTATGATCCTTGTGCAATGCAAGGTGTTGAGCAGCACCGCTGGTATTGTAACTGCCCAATCGGTTCACCTCACCCGCTGCTTAGAGCCGATTGATCAAGACAGGGAGCTTGCAATGGAGAAAGAGTAATTCACACAGAGCCAGCTGTGTGGGAGACTGGAGTTTTATTACTACTCAAATCTGTCTCCCCAAGCATTTGGGGATCAGAATTCTTTTTTTTTTTTTTTTTTTTTTTTGAAACGGAGTTTCTCTCTTGATACCCAGGCTGGAGTGCAATGGCACGATCTTGGCTCACTGCAACCTCCGCCTCCTGGGTTCAAGCAATTCTCCTGCCTCAGCCTCCCGAGTAGCTGGGATTACAGGCATGTGCCACCATGCCCAGCTAATTTTTGTATTTTTAGTAGAGACGGGGTTTCACCATGTTGGCCAGGATGGTCTCGATCTCTTGACCTAGTGATCCACCCGCCTCAGCCTCCCAAAGTGCTGGGATTACAGGCATGAGCCACTGTGCCCGGCCCAGAATTCTTAAAGATAATTTGGCAGGTAGGGGCTTGGGAAGTGGGGAGTGCTGACTGGTCAGGTTGGAGATGGAATCACAGGGGGTCGAAGTGAGGTTTTCTTGCTGTTTCTGTTCCTGGGTGGGATGGCAGAACTGGTTGAGCCAGATTACGGGTCTGGGTGGTGTCAACTGATCCATTGAGTGCAGAGTCTGCAAAATATCTCAAGCACTGATCTTAGGTTTTACGTTAGTGATGTTACCCCAGGAGCAATTTAGAGACGTTCAGACTCTTGGCATCAGAGGCTGCATGACCCCTAAACTATAATTTCTAATCTTTTAGCGAATTTGTTAGTCCTACAAAGGCAGACTGGACCCCAGTCAAGAAGGGGATCTTTTCAGGAAAGGTCTGTTTTCAATTTTGTTTCAGAGTCAAACCATGAACTGAATTCCCTCCCATAGTTAGTTCAGCCTACATCCAGGAATGAACAAGGACAGCTTAAGGGTTAGAAGCAAGATAGAGTTGGTTAGGTCTGATTGCTTTCACTGGTATGATTTCCTCAGTTATAATTTTGCAAAGGCAGTTTTAGTACCTACCCTGTAGCTGCCAGTGGAAACCACCTCAATCATGCACAAGTTGTAACATGAAAAATGTCTGCAGACATCACCAGATGTCTCCTGGGCAGGAAGATTGTCCCCCATTAAGAACCACTGACCACTGTCATAAGGTAATCAGAATGATGGGCATTTCTCTCTCTCTCTCTCTCTCTCTCTCTCTCTCTCTCTCTCTCTCTCTCTCTCTCTCTCTATCTCTCTCCTCTCTGTCTCTCTGAGACAGTGTCTCACAGTATCACCCAGGTTAAAGAGCAGTAGCTCAATCTCAGCTCACTGCAACCTCCACTTCCCAGGTTCAAGTGATTCTTCTGCCTCAGCCTCCCAAGTAGCTGGGATAGCAGGCATCTGCCACCACACCCAGCTAATTGTTGCATTTTTAGTAAGAGATGGGTTTTTGCCATGTTGCCCATGCTGGTCTAGAACTCCTGACCTCAAGTGATCCACCACCTCTGCCTCCCAAAGTGCTGGGATTACAGGCATGAGCCACTGCCCCTGGTCTAGCATCTCTTTTAAAGTATTTTCTCAGGAGAAAATTAATCAGATTTCCCCTGCTGGAAAACAGGTGTCTTGATGCCAGAATGCTGGGATCCAAGTCAAGAAAAATATTACAATATCAGATATCTGCATTAAGCTTTTAGTATCAGTCCCTTACTCCTTCTGTTTTTACCCACCTCCTTGCCTGTGCCAGGAGTCCTTCAGGCCAGAAACACCTTTCCAAGTAATAAACCTCTAGAGTCTAGACCACTGCCAATTTGAAGGAGGAACACAGTGGAATGAGTGGGTTCTGAAGCTTTAACTTTCTCTCTTAAAAACCACTGTCTTATCCTTAGTGGTAGATGAATTCTGTGCTGTCAGTTCCTAGACCTTTTCAGTATACTGCAAGGACAGTTTGGGACTTAATTTTCTTTCTGTCTCTTTTCTTTTTTCAAACAGTGTCTCACTCTGTCACCCAGGCAGTGGCAGGATCTCAGGATCTCAGCTCACAGCAAACTCTGCCTCCCCGACTCAAGTGAAACTTCCAGCTCAGCCTCCCAAGTAGCTACGACTGCATGTGTGAGCTATCACGCTTTGCTAATTCTTAAAAATATTTTGTTGTAGAGATGAGGTCTCACTGTATTGCCCAGTCTGGTCTTGAATTCCTGGGTTCAAGAGATCCTCCCACCTCAGTCTCCCAAAGTGCTCAGATTACAAGCATGAGCTGGGACTTAACTTTTCTGAAGTCTTTCGTCAGTTATCTCTGGTCTATTTTCTGTTCAGTTTCTGACACACTTTTTCTTTTTTTGAGAGACATGGTCTCACTCTGTTGCCCAGGCTGAAGTGTGCAGTGTGGCATGATCATGGCTCACTGTAGCCTCCACCTCCCAAGGCTCAGGTGATCCTCCTGCCTCAGCCCTCCAAGTAGCTTGGGACAACAGGTGTGCGCCACCATGCCCAGCCAATTTTTGTAATTTTTGTAGAGACAGGGTTTCACCATGTTGCCCAGGCTGGTCTGGAATTCCTGGGCTCAAGTGATCCACCCACCTTGGCCTCCCAAAGTGCTGGGATTATAGGCGTGTGCCACTGTGCCTGACCTCGGTTTCTGACATGCTGCCATTTTCTTTCTCTTGTTCTCCCTGTACATATGGTTTGTCTTACAGCAACTTAGTGAGATTTGTGAGGATGCAAAATTATATGGATATGTTCAACGCACCACCTTAATCCAGAAAATAGAAACACAGAAGTAGCAGGACTTACTAATGGCTTGATATGGAGGAGTGAGAGAGAGGCCCAAGGGTGATAAGGATGTTAGTTCTGAGCAACTGAAATATGGAGGGCAGTAATCAAGAGGCTAGTTCTGAACATGTGAAATTTGAGATCTCTTTTGGACATCTTAATGGAGATGTCAGGTAATAAATTAAATATACTGGTCTGGAGTTGAAATGGTGGTCCGGGATGAGACATACATTTTGGAGTGTCCTTGTATAGATGGATTTAATAAAAAGACTGGATGAGATTGCTGGGTCTGTCCCACAGACCCTGGCCAACTGATGGATGAAATCAGTACTCAGACACAGGCATGCAGTGTAAGAGCAGCTAGGGACTGCCTGGCTCTACTGGCCAAAGTGCAGCACTGAGAAGCTGGAGCTGCTTGCTTTTATTCAATGTGGCTACAGCCACAGCCACCATGCTGAAAGCCTGGAGCAAACATAGTCTTTGGGTAACTAACATTTATTGTTCGCCTTTGAGGGAACTCAGAGGTGGATGTTCAAAGGTCAGTTCCCGGACAACTTCAAACAAACAAGCCTGATTAAGATAACTTCCCCTTCACTCCCTTGCACAGACTCCTTGCCCTCTGACTCAGGGTTAGAGACCAACTACCTTCAGCTATTCTCCCCTAGACTATGCAGAGCCTTTCAGAAGGCCTGCTCCTTTCCCTATAGATTCTCCCACCACCCTGACCAGTCTCCTGCAACTCCCCCTTTTCTGTTTTTTTGCATCAGGTTTTGTTGATTGAAGAGTACAGATGTACGCAGTGACAGGATTCACAGACACGGTGGTTACAGCTTGTTTTGGCTTTTCGTCCTAGAACCAGTAGATGACATAAGACAGACATGAGTATAATCAGTAAAATTCTTTTCCCATCAAAGAGTGACCTCCAGGAGTGAGGGTCTATCCAGGAGAGGTGTCTTTGTACATTGTTCTTTAGGGGTGTTACTGAGGAACCCCACCAGGGGTATATTAATCCCTCCTAGCCAAGCAGTTACATTGTTAGACACTCTCTGAGAAGGGGGCTGTCAGCCCAAGTAACAGGGCGGAAGAAAGGTGGATCTAGGAGATGGACCTAATAGACTGTAGCAGGTATGGGTTGCAGGCAGAGTGAGAGAATAAGAAAAACCAATACCCTATGAGAGTTGCAATATACAACGGAGAGCACAGCAAGTAACAGATTATCTGGAGTGAATGGTGTTTGTATCCAGAGCGGGATTTTCTCAGTCTCCTGAGTGGTCTTCAGCATAATGTCCGGGGCCTGTGTCATCTGAGGAAGCCATATCATCCGGGACTGCGGGTTCTACAGGGTCATTTCCTTTATTTTTGGTACTGGGTTGGGTCCCAGCCATTCCATGGTTGGTTTGATGCATCGGGCTGGAATCCAAAGAGGACCTGAGGGGATGTGGTCAAAGTAACACCACCATGTTTTCTAAAAGACCTAGAGAACATATTTTGGGTGCCTCTCCTCTTTCCCTTTGTGTTAGTTAATTACTGGAAGATGGTGGTTCCAGTAGAAAGGAAGTCAATTTTTTTTTTAAATTGTCTTGTCTGTTCTGGGTCCCTTGTATTTCTATATGAATTTTAGGATAATATGGCCAATTTCTGCAAAGAAGCCAGCTGGGAATACAATGGACTTTTGTATATTTTGCAACCTTGCTAAGCTGATTTGTTCTCTAATGTTTTCTGTTATTTTAGTACATTCCTTAAGATTTTCTACATACAAGATCATATCATCTGAAACAGAGATATTTTTACTTCATTTTTCCATCTGCATATCTTTTTTCTTTTTCTTGCCTTATTGCCCTGGGAAAAACTTCCAAAATAATGTTGAATAAAGGTAGCAGGAGTGAATATCTTTGTCTTGTTCTTGACTTAGGAGAAAATATTTAGTCTTTCACCAGTAAGTATGGTATTAGTTGTGGGTTTTACACAGATGCCCTTTATCAGGTTGAGGAAATTCTCTTTTATCCCTAGTTGTTGAATTTTTTTTTCTATTTTTTAATCATGAAAGGGCACTGGATTCTGTGAAATTATTTTTCTGCATCTGTTGAAATAATCATGCATGTTTTAAAAATTCTATTAATGTCATATTGATTATTTCTCATACATCAATCAACCTTGCATTTCTGGAATAAATCCAGGTTGTTTGTTACGTATAGTCCTTTTCATATGCTGCTGGATTCTGTTTGCTGGCATTTTGTTTGAGCGTATACTCAAGGGATATTGGAGAGCAGTTTTCTTGCAATTTCTGCTATCAGGGTAATATTGACTTCATGAAACAAGTTGGGGAGCACTTCCTGTTTCTTCTTTTGGATGAATTTGTCAATAGGTGTTAACTTTTTCCCCAGTGAAGCTGCCTGGTTCACAGATTTTCTTTATGAGAGGGTTTTTTTTTCCATGTCAGATGGGCAATGTGCCCATGCGGTAACAAGGTTCAAGGGTGTCACATCTCACACGTGTGTGAACACCCAATCATCATGCTCATGAACTACAAAAGGATCAAGGCAAACTTCTTTTTAATTAGCAATTAAATCTCTTTACTTACTGTAATTCTATTCAGATTTTGTATTTCTTTTTGACTTAGTTTCAGTAGCATCTTTCTAGGAATTTGTTGATTTAATCTTGGTTATCTAATCTGTTGGCATTCACTTGTTCATAATATTCCCTTATGATCCTTTGTGTGCCTGTAAGTTCAGTAGGAATGTCCCTTCTTTCATTTTTGATTCAAGTAATTTCAGTATTCTCTTTTTGTTAATCAGTCTAGATAAAGTTTTGTCAATTTGTTGATTACCTTAGTCCATTTTCTGTTACTACACAAAATTCCACGAAATGGGTAATTTATAAAAAAATAAATTTATGTCTTACAGGTGTGGAGGCTGGGAAGTTTAAGAGCATCACACTGTCATCTGATGAGGGTCTTCTTGTTGCATCCTAACACAGCAAGAGGGCAAGAGCATGGCAGCTTAGGTCTCTTAGGTCTCTCTTATAAAGCCATCAGTCCCATCATGGGGGCCCATCCTGATGACCTTATCTAATCCTAATTACTTTCCAAAGGCCTCATCTCCAATAGACATATGAATTTGAAGAACACAGTCAAACCATAGCATTGATTTCTTTTAGAAGGATCAACTTTTGGCTCTATTTTCTCTATTGTTTTTCTATTATTTAATTACTGTTCAAATCTTCATTGTTTCCTTACTTTGGCTTGCTTTGTGTTTAGACGGATCTTCTTTTTCTAGTTTCTTAAGGTGGAAAGTCAGGTTGATTTGAGATTTTTTTCTTAAAATAGATTTCCCACTATGCACTGCTTTGGCTGCATCTCACGTTTTGTAGTGTTGTTTTAGTACTTCTCAAGATATTTTCTAATTTCTATTGTGATTTCTTCTTTGCCCCATTTGTTATTCAAGAGCATATTGTTTAATTTCCACATAATTGTGCATTTCTGAGCTTTGTTACTGGTTTCTTATTCTACAGTGCTTGGAAGACATACTTTGTATGATTCAACCTTTTAAATTTCAGACTTGTTTTACGGTCTTTCATATGATCTATCCTAAAAAATATTCCATGTATGCTTTAGAAAAATGTCTATTCCTTTATTGCTAAGTGGAATGCTTAATAGATGTCTTTTTGGTTTAGATGGTTTATAGTGTTGTTCAAGCCTTCTGTTTTGTTGCCTCTTTTCTTAGTTGCTCTATCCATTATTGAACGTTATGTTATCCATTATATAAAGGAGATATTGAAGTCTCAAACTATTCTTAATTTCATGTTTCTTCTTTCAACTGTGTTAGTTTTTGCTTCATGAATTGTGCAGCTTTGTTGTTAGGTGCATATATGTTTATAATTTTGATATTTTCCTGGTAGATTGGCCTTTTTATCATTATAAAATATTTATTTCTATTAATTTTCTTTTGTTTTAAAGTCTGTTTATCTGGTTTTAGTAAAGTTACTCCAGTTTTCTTATGTCTACTATTTGCATAATATGCAAAACAAGAAAAACCGCCTGTGATATATCATGCATATGTATGATATATATGAGCTGAATAATTCATGATGTATATTTAAATTATTTAGATGATAAATACAAGCATCCTGCATATCCTGTTCACTTTGATGTTGGGAATAAAATAAAACAATCTTCCTGGTTCTAAGATTCAAATACAACTATTTCATGCCTAAATATTTATTTTAATGAAAGAATCATAAATATATGCAATGATTCAACTACAAACACCTTATTGTTTAATAGCCCCAAACTGAAATATTATATATCTAAATGTTCAGTAATTGGGTATTAAGTAAATTATAATACATCTATATATTGGAATATTAGAAAGCCTTTAATAATGTTGTAGAAGATTCTGACATAGAAAGATAATTATAATATAGTTAATGAAAAAAGTAGGTCACAAATGGTATGTACAGTATAACTCCACTGTTATTAAAATATATATAATGTATATGCAAAGAAAAATTACCCAAAGGTTAATGATTATCTCTGAATTTCAGCGTTATGGGGGTTTTGTTTACTTTGTGCTTCCCCGTCCCCTTGGATTTTCTATAAAATACATGTCTTTTTGTTACTAAGGAAAAAGAACAATAAGTTAATTTTAAAGACGGTCAAAATATAATTTATTATGCCTGTTAATTTGGCAAAGATTATTTAAAAAGACAATACTCAGCATTGGTAAGGATTTGGGAATAAATGGGCATGCACAAAATGTATGCTGCTAATGTTAGTATAAATAGCTGCTAAAAGCTTTATTAGAAACGTGGCAACATAAACTGAAATCCTGAAAAACAGAGGAAGTATTTTCAGTTCTAGGTATTAAACAAATTATTTAGGGATGATTGCAAAAATGTCCATATAAACCCAAATGTCCATTTTAAAGTAATGATTAAATAAATTACATCTGTATGAATCAACACTATGTATTAAAAATCACATTGCAGGATTTATTTGACATAGGTCAGTATATTAAGGGCAATGCACTAAGTTTTTTTTCTACTTTTTCAAAGTCTGCAGCAGGTAGAAACTATGTACCATAATAACATTGAGTCAATATGAAAAGCTATGCTTCCTAGGGCTGCTATGACAAATTACCACAAACTAGGTGACTTAAAACAATGGAAATTTATTCTCTTACACTTCAGGTCAGAAACCCCAAATCAAGGTGTTGGCAGGGTTGGCTCTTTCTGGAAGCTATGAAGGAGAATGCTTCTTACCTCTCTCCTAGCTTTTGGTGGTTGCTGGCAATCCTTGCTGTACCTTAGTTGTAGGAACGTATCTCCAATCTCCTTTGTCACAAAGCCTTCTTCCCAGTGTTTCTGTGTACCTTCTGCTCTTCTTCTAAGAACACAGGTCATTAGATTTAGAGCCCACCCTAATCCAGCATGACTATAACTAATTACATCTGCCAAGACCCGATTTCCAAAATAAGGTCACATTCTGAAGTTCTAGGTTGACATGAGTTTCTGAATGACACTACTTAACCCCACTACGTATAAATAACAGATAGATATACAAAAGATGAATTTAATACTGCTTATCTCTGGGTAGGTTTAGTGTATGGATGATTTAAATATTTATGTGCTTTTCTGAATTTTAAAATAAATAGCTTAAATAGAGATTAAGTTCTAAGTTTATTGTATAAAGTGAATATTATGTGTAGCCAAAAATCATTCCTGGTCAGGTGTGGTGGCTCACACCTGTAATCCCAGTACTTTGGGAGGCCGAGATGGGTAGATTACTTGAGTCCAGGAGTTTTGAGATCAGCCTGGGCAACACAGCAAAACCCCAGCTCCACAAAAAATAGAAAAATTAGCTGGCTGTAGTGACGCATGCTGTAGTCCCAGCCACTCAGGAGGCTGAGGTGGGAGGATTGCATGAGCCCAACAGGCCAAGAACTGCAGTGGGCCATGATCGCACCACTGCACTCCAGTCTAGGTGAGATGGAGGAAGATACTCTCTTAATTAAAAAAAGAAAAAAGATTCACTCTTTTATCCCATATAGCTCACAAAATACAGAATACATCATTTTATACATTGTTATCTCTTCTCAAAAATGTCCAACATAGGCAACTCCTCTTCCAACACTGAACAGATAACTGTTCCTCTGGATGAGTACTAGATGAAGCAGTTGGTTTGTGTTTTTCTGTTATGTCGTACAAAAAAGAAAAAAGTTTTTTAAACATGAAAGTGTAGTTGAATGTGTTCAAGATAAGTGACTATGAGACTAGTATGTTTTAGTTTTGTAATTAGAGGAAAAACGATTTTCTTTAATGTTTACAAAGAACACTACCAACAATGGCAATGAGTTAGGAAACACTCTTAAGACCGAGGGGAAAAAATAATTACTGATTTCCAAATGTACTTCTTCAAGAGGTGAGGTATATCTTTGAGTATTTCTGAAGTTTTCAAAAGTCCAAAAACATAAGAAAATAATACTTAATGTTCACTATGAAGTTGATATTGGGCTGCAAAATTGGGGTTTAATCATTTGAATGCCAAAGAAGTGATATTTTTCTTTTTTTTGCAACCATCAATATCAGCAATGAACAATATTAACAATAAAATTAAATCAAAATGAAAAATGGACAGCATTTAAGATGATACTGTGGATAAAATTATAGCCAATTTTTGTTTTTAAGGTATATTTTCCTTTTAAAGATTTACAAATATGGTGTCTTTCATAACTGGAATAAGATAAATTCTATATAAAATTCAATTTTAAAAAGTATTCTCATGTACAGAGGCTGACATCATGGGTAGTCAAAGAATATGTTTAATAAAAAATAATTAAACTTCCATTTGCTCTATAGAACATCATAGAAAGTAATTTAATAAATTACAAATGACTTTTTAAGACGTTTGCTCAACTACAGAAAGCAAATTCAGACTACACAAAACACAACTGGTAAATATTGCAAATGTCCAAAAGAAAGATTGGACTAAGACTTGAATCATGAAACCTGAAACAAGGGCTATAAATACAAGGCAATAACAGCTATTTCTTTTAGTAACTACCAACACATAACTTGAATATCCTTTCAACTGCAACTTTAGTATTATGTAATTCTACTGATTTTTTTTTTTTCCTTATAACCCTTAGCTTTACATAACCTTATTTGCATGTGTTTTTTTAGCTGATAGCTGGACAACTTTTCCCCAGTCAATATTAAATAGAAGTATCTTGAAACCTAAGAGAATGTTTAAAGTTATGTTAGACTTAATGCTTTGAAAACTGTAATTGCCTTATTACATAGAAAGAGAATTACTAGGATGTTAACCAAATTTATTTGACCATAATTAGGAAAATACTTTCTCTCATAAATTTGATATAAATTAGATTTTAGTGACAAGATCTAGAGTTTTTTTTTTTTTTTTTTTTTTTTAGTTGGGGAAAGAAAGGAATAAAGATCATGTGGGTAGAACTAGAGGGAGGAAGGGAAATGTGGATGGTGTTGAAATACTCCACCGGCAAACTAAGTTAACTGTGTTTGAAAAACTTTGGCTATCTCATAGGTGTATTCTAATTAAACAAAAGTGCAATACTGCAAAGGGAAGATACTAAATATGTAATATATAATTTTCATGATGAAGAATTACTACCCACTTCTCCTGGATGGGCATTATAGAGACTATTGCTAAGACATTGCATAAAGGACTATCAATTCAAAGTACTATTTTGGGAAAATACAAAATCAATACAATCCCAATGGAACTTATATAATTTTGTAAATACATATAACACTGTCTCTCTAATAAGGGGTTAGTTATTTTACATACAGAAACATAATTTACTGGTAAAGGTCTTGGACAACCTAATACAATTGCTTACTCATGACAAAGCAACAGTTCTATCAAAACATACTGAAAGTTATTTTTTCTGTAGGAGAGAACTGGAATACTTTTTCCCTCTAAATTTATCCCCTTGCAGACATTACCGCTAACTTATTTGAGTACCAGAAAAATGCTAACATGTATCTCTCCTTAAAATGTCAGTATTTTAAAGTCCAATTCAATACTAATTGTTTTAAATATATATGAAGGTGAACCTGGACCTCTACCTTGTCAGAATAATAGCAGCTTTAGCAGCAGAAATTGTATCACAAATCAAATATCAGAGAAATTTTACATGGTAAAGGATTCTATGAAATTGAACAGAAGCCTTGGGCTTCACTTTTGTGGTTTACAGGTATAACTTGTACATCTTTTGGAGATTATTCAAAGTGCATTTTTAAAACGGGCAACTCAGTATATTTAATATAAACTGATAACCCAACACTGATTCTGGGCAACATTTAGTCTGCTTACACCTAGATATGCAAAATGAATTTAGGCTATCTGCGTATTTACCACTATTATCTGTTAATTCTGGAATATTTCCATGACATAAAACACAAGTAGAAATTTACGCAAAGAAAGCAAACAAACAATTTCTTTTACATGAAGTATGCTGTGTTGAAAGTTTCTTTTAGTGGCATTTCATGAGTTTGCCTTTTCTGAACCCTGGAAACAGACATTACTCATCTGAGACATAATTATTTCTCATAGGAGGCCAAACTTTGAAGAGTAAAAACTACGTATAGGGTGCCAAAATCACATGACACATGATTATTTTATGATTTTACTGATATCTGAGTTAAGCTCAGCAAAAAGCAAGTCATATTTCTTGCCAGATTAACATGATATATAGGATGTGTTTAAAAAACCCCTGAAAACAAGTATAGAATTAGAAACGAATGTAAACTTCCTAAACTAACTCAGCTGAGGTAACAGGTAGCCAGTTAAGTTGGCTGATTGGGAAACTTATTTCTTCTTTAAAACATACTTGTACCTGAATTGGAAACATCAGCAGTGCATCACAACACTAGAGCATTTTCATGTAATTAAAGCAATGGATGGTGATGTAGATTCTACAGCTTTCATGACATTCATTAGCTGCCCAAATTATTGCTGAGTTTTGATCTGTAAATTATAGGTGTCAAGGAGGCTGTAAAACTATATTCAAATTAAATCAGTAATATGCATAAAGTATTCTGTGTTCACTGCAAATATATTAAATATACAACTCTTATTGAGCATAATTTTCATAAAATTAACCCCCAACAAAATTATAATGCCTTTTGTTGTAATTTTACACCTTTATGTATCTGATAGTACATACGAGTTCAGAAACTTATGAATCTTAAGAAATATTACATGCAAAACGTCTCTGAAAGCAGTTTGCACTTCTAAACAAATAACTGAAATGTTCGGTCAGTAAGTTATTGATGCACTCAACACTGGGGTATTTACAATTAATTAAAATTAAAGAAAAAATCCAAAATCAGTTCATATTTTAAGTGCAGAGTCTGGGAATCAGTCTTCATTACTAGAATCTGAATCCTCAGATGACGATGATGTACTATCAGATCCAGATGAAGCATCAGCTTTCTCTGAACCCTCATCTGTGCTGTTTTCATTGAGAGGACTTGGTTCAGTTCCCCCTTTGTCTTCCTGATCTTTAATTCTGGAATCTTCTTCCTTAACTTCTACAGACTTAGATGAGCCTAAGTCACTGTTTTTGTTTTGTACATCAAAAGTATTGGACTGGGACAAAGTTGGAATATGAAGATTAAGGCCTGGAGTGAGAAGCATCCCTGGATAAAGTATATTAGATAGTAATAGTGGGTTAAGAGCTAATGGGTTGGCAGCTGCAGCTGTATTTAATGCAGCAGTAGAGGACGTGGACGGAGAACTTGACACAGAGTTTTCTCCACCATTCTCTGAACTTTGGCTCTCTGTCCTTTCTTTTTTTCCTTCTGGCTCCTTGGAGTCACTTCCCTTTTTGTCTTCTGTCCCAGATTCCGTAGGCTTTGTCAGGAGTCCTCCCATGCCCAACAGATTTGGTAATCCAGCCATTCCTGACAGCAGCATGGGGAACATAGCAGCCATGTTTTTAGCTTCTCCTCCAGAAGAAAGGCCAGTAGGCATTCCCATCAACCCTGCAGTTACTTGCAGTGACTGCAAGTTTTGTAGGTTTTGTTGTAAGGCCTGAAGAGTTGTGAGATCCACACCTGGAAGTAATCCATTGGCTAACAAAGGATTGCCTGAAACACTGGTGGCAGATGCAGCTGCTGCTGCTGCTGTGGCCTTTGCAATTCCACTTTTAGGCCGTCTCCCCCGCCTGCTTACTTCCTCTCTCACTACGGGACCAGTGAGAATACGTTCATACATGCTTTCTGGAAGAAATCCCTGGAAGAAATATATATTCATTAGTAATCCCTACATGAAAATAGCTATTAGCTTATACAAATAACCTATGAAAAATAGATAATTATTTGTAAATTTATTCTGTATTGATATTAAATAATCAATTAAAACAGAGATAACCTAATTTTATTTTAAGTGGTAGCTTCAAACAGCTCTTCCACTTTTCATTTTATCACAGAGTAAGTGACTGAAGAGGCCTTTAGCCTTCTTTCATACTGTAAAACATAATATTGTAGTATAATTCTAGAAAACATAAGGTCCAGATAAATTTTTTCTTTTTTCTTTCTTTCTTTTTTTTTTTTAAGAGATGGGGTTTTACCATGTTGGTCAGGCTGGTCTTGAACTCCTGACCTCAGGTGATCCGCCCGCCTTGGCCTCCAAAGTGCTTGGATTACAGGCGTGAGCCACCACGCCTGGCCTAGAAATTTTTTCATGAGTACTTCCATAACCCTTACATGTTTCACAGAATCACTTGTTCTAGAAGACCAAAGAAGTGGGACCCTTCTTTTTTTTTTTTTGAGACAAAGTCGTGCTCGGTCACCAGGCTGGAGTGCAGTGGCACAATCTCAGCTCAATGCAACCTCCACCTCCCCCGGTTCAAGTGATTCTCCTGCCTCAGCCTCCCAAGGAGCTGGGACTACAGGCACACACCAGCATGCCCAGCTAATTTTTGTATTTTTAGCAGACACTGGGGGTTTCACCATGTTGGCCAGGATAGTCTTGATCTCTTGACCTCATTATCTGCCGGCCTCGGCCTCCCAAAGTGCTGGGATTACAGGCGTGAGCCACCACACCTGGCCCATGGCTCCCTTCTAATTGGGAAGAACAATAAAGAAAGAATAGACGAAGTGAAAGGTTAAGGTTAAAATGAGATGCTTCATATAAATAATTTTACTGTCACTTTGGGAATGAAGGAGATAGAGCTATGCTCAAAAAAGATACTCAAAGTGGCAAAGTGGGGTAAGATCACCTGCAGTAGCACTTGCAGATTGGGAACCATAAAGCCCAGGACAAAAGAGAACAATCTGTGCTACTTTCACATGATTCTCCCATGATTTTCTGGGTCCCAGAACTCTTAGAAGTTTTAGGAGTTTAGAATCCCTGGACCAGTACTGTCTAATAGAAATATAATGTAAGCCACATATATCATTTAAAATTTTATTAGCAGCAACATTTAAAATAGGTAAAATAGAAATAGGTAACATTAATTTTAGTAGTATAGTCTATTTAATAGAACATAATCAAAATATTGTCACTTCAATACGTAATCTATAAAAATTGAGATATTTTACATTCCTTTTTTCCAACAAAGTCTTCAAAATCCAAAACCACTGTGTATTTTACACTTAATAGCACATTAATTCAGACTAGCCACAGTTCTAGTGCTCAACAGCCACATGTGCTTATTTGTGGCCACTGAGGGGCTACTTTTTGTGACAGTGCAGTTCTAGATAGTGGTTTAACACAAGACTCATTTGACTACTGTTTAATTTTGTTTTGAATTGAATCAACTTATTTTTTTTTTCTCTTTAATAAAGGCATCAGCGTTCATTGTAGAAAACACATCAAAACAAAACAAAACAAAACAAAACAAAATCATCCTTCATCTCATGATTCAGATAACCATTGCTAACATTTCAGTATGTGTTCTATTTTTTTCCTTGTGCAATTGTACACATTCTACAATTCCCCCCACCTCCCTTTCTGAAATAAACAAACAAACAAAAAAATAGAATCACACCAAACTTAGTTGTGTGTTTTTTTTTTTTGAGATGGAGTCCGGCTCTGTTGCCAGGCTGGAGTGCAGTGGCATGATCTTGGCTCACTGCAACTTTCACCTCCTGGTTTTAAGTGATTCTCCAGTCTCAGCCTCCCGGGTAGCTGGGACTACAGTGGTGCACCACCACACCCAGCTAATTTTTGTATTTTTAGTAAAGATGGGGTTTCACCATGTTGGCCAGGATGGTCTCGATCTCTTGACATTGTGATCTTCCCACCTCGACCTCCCAAAGTGCTGGGATTACAGGTGAGAGCCACTGTGCCTGGCCCACAAGAACTTAGTATTATAGCCTGCCCTTTCCATTTGGACACTTGTAAGAATAATATCTATTAATTATTCACCATTACCACATAAGTAGGCTTTACTATACCAAGAGCTTAAATACGACTGCTTTTAATATACTGCACTTTTTCTCCCTTTAGATGTTCTTCTAAGAGAGATATCTCTCTCATATATATATCTTAGAAGAATAAAAATAATAACGTATACATTATTATGATTTTTTGAGATGGAGTCTTGCTCTGTTCCCTAGGGTAGAATGCAGTGGTGAGATCTTGGCTCACTGCAACCTTTGCCTCCTGGGTCCAAGTGATTCTCCTGCCTCAGCCTCCTGAATAGCTGGGACTACTAATGCATACCACAATGCCTGGCTAATTTTTATATTTTTAGTACAGATGGGGTTTCTCTGTGTTGGCCAGCTGGTCTCGAACTCCTGCCCTCAGGTGACCCACTTGCCTCGGCCTCCCAAAGTGCTGGGATTTCAGGTGTGAGCTGCTGTGCTCGGCCTAAGATATAATTTTTAAAATAGTTGCATAGGCTGGGAGTGGTGGCTCAGGCCTGTAATCCTAGCACTTTGAAAGGCTGAGGCAGATCACTTGAGGCAGATCAAGTGAGGTGGACAGATCACTTGAGGCCAGGAGTTCAAGACCAGCCTGGTCAACATGGCGAAATACCATCTCTACTAAAAATCCAAAAATTAGCTGGTGTGTTGGTAGCGCCTCTTGTCCCAGTTACTAGGGAGGCTGAGGCATGAGAATCACTTGAACCCAGGAGGTGAAGGTTGTAGTGAGCCAAGGTTGCACCATTGCATTCTAGCCTGGGCAACAGAGAGAGAGAGACCCTGTCTCAAAAAAAAAAAAAAAAAAAGCGCATAGTTTTCCAATATCTTAATAAACTAATAGCCTCTCATTTTTTTTTACTAGTATACCATGATGAATATCCTTACGTATTTACGTATTTGCTCATATATTTGATTTTTCTTTGTGACATCATTCAAATGGTATCTTAGAGGTTAAAAACAAATCAGTATTTACTGATTCTCCCTTATAACCTGAGAAGCATCTGAGAAATTTACAACACGTACTGGAAAATAAAAATTGTGAACTAAAAAATGCTGTCACAAATTCATGGACTATTTTATTAATTATAATTAATCTAGGATATAATTGAATGGTATCCAATTTGAAAACAGTGTATGAGTTAGTATTTGTAAAATACTTACAGATTGCTTAACAACATCTCCCCATTCAGGAGCTACTCCATATTCTGAATTTTCTTTTAGGAACCTACATAAATCTTTTAAAGGGGGAGCGAATGCACCTCCAACCTGTAAATGAGAAACAGATTGTTAAATGCTAAACCATTATTACATAGAAAACTCTTGTTTGCTTTTATTTTGTGTTCTACATAGTTTATTTCCTTAAAATACATATTTTTTGAACCACCTTAGCTAATGTTTATGATTATATTAAAAAGGACCAAGGTCACCCATATGGACTATATTGATGTAACATACAAAATGTGATAATGTAAATTTTAAATGTTTTAAGTAGAATAACTAGAATAGTCAAATGAGTTACTACCATTTACTGTGCACTTACTATGCTGGACAGGCAGTATAACCTAGTTTAAAGTACATCCTCTGGAGTCAGACTTACCAGCTATGTGCTCGAGCAAATCAGTAAATCTCTTTCAGCCTCAATTTTCTGATCTGTAAAATGCGGATAACAATAATACTTCCCTCATAGGGTTTTATAAAGATAAAATGAGACAATTCAAGTGCCTTAGCATAATGCCTATCACATAATAAATATAAGTTATTATATGCTAAGTATTGTGCTAAGGATTTTAAATGTATAATTTATTTTAGTTCTCACTACATCCTTTTGAGATAGTATTATTTCTGTTTTTCAAATGAAGGAACTGAGCCTCAGAGAATTTATATAATTTGCCTAAAGTTAGCTAGTACATGTTATAGTCAGGATACAAACCTAGGTGTCAAAAACCAATACTGTTATCTATTATGTATATTGACACCCTAAAAGTATAAGATTATACATATCTTTCATATGTGAAGTGTGATATAATTAACCAATCATAAGTAAATAATTTGGAAAAAATGTAATATGACATTGAGACAAGATAACATTTTGAAATTTAAATTAAAAATATTACACTTGGACAAATTATTTATACCTACCAGTTTAATGTCCCTTTGGAGACTAAAGATATTTCTTGGGTAATTTCTTCTTATATACCTCATTAAATGATTAAATACTATATCCTGATAGGATACAGACAGGGTTCAATATGATCAGTTATATTACCTGTAAGTATTCTTTTTTTTTTTTTGAGACAGAGTGTCACTCTGTCACCCAGGCTGGAGTACAGTGGTATGATCTCAGCTCATTGCAATCTCCACCTCCCAAGTTCAAGTGATTTTCTTGAGTAGCTGGGTTTATAGGTGCCCACCACCATGCCTGGCTAATTTTTGTATTTTTAGTAGAGATAGGGTTTCAGGATGTTGGACCAGGCTGGTCTTGAACTGCTGACCTCAGGTGATCTGCCCACCTTGGCCTCCTAAAGTGCTGGAATTACAGGCCTGAGCCACTGTGCCCAGCATAAGTATTCTTATATGGTATTTCTTGAATTTTTTTTTTTTAAGAGATTCACTCACTCACTCACTCACTTTTTTTAATGGTCTCACTCTGTCGCCCAGGCTAGAATGCAGTGCTGTGATCATAGTTGACTGCAGCCTTGAACTCCTGGGCTCAAGCAATCATCCCTCCTGAGCTTCCTGAGTAGTTGGGATTACAGGCGTGCACCACCACATCCCCAGCTCCTTATATTTATTTAGATAATATATTTAAAGAAGTATATTTAAATAAATATATTTAAGGAAATAAGTATATTTACTTAGTCTCTGTAATTCTGTTGTCTTCTCTTTTTATTTCCTTCATTAAGCTTCTATTGAAAATGGAGGCCCTCTTGGGGGTTTATGGGGATTTAGCAGGTAGATTCTTTTCCTTAATAACTCATCAATCCTTAAGCCTGTACCCAAGAGACTCAAGACAATTAGGAATTCTACAAATTAAAGAACATGAACAAACCTCTCATGAAGTTACAACAATTAAAAATGAAATTTAGAATGTTTAATATCAAACCTAACAAATTGTTTCATTTCCTTAAAATTGACTAAGACAAATTCATTCATAATTTTAGTAATGTGTATTTCTGGTATAAGATGAAGTAGAAGGATTTGTAACAAAATCGACACAAGCACAAAATTAAGTAAAATGCTACTGAAATGTCACATTGTTCTTTCCTTAAGACATCTATGCTATCACTTTAAATTACTAACAAAAGCTGAATGAGCTATCTGTACAAAATTGTGGGAAAAACTAACATTAAAGAGTTGGTGTACCCAACAATATTAAAACAACTGTTATTTTAAAATAGTTTTCTTTCTTCCAATTCCAATATTTTTTATGAGAAATTCAAGTGCTTTTAGGTATTTTTATACTAGCAGTGAGTGCATTTAACAGAGAGCAAATCAGAACCAGACCTATGTAAGATAATTTAGTGTGGGAGAAAAATAATGCAATGAGAAATGTGATGTTCTTACCCATCACATTTTTTCTTTCCTATTTAGTTTGTGGGCTTGTTCATCAGAATAAAAAACAGTGTGTCAAAGCTACACATATACAAAACAGTGTCACAAGTTTCTATTGTTTGTTCTGTGAGGTAAATGAGAAACATAAAAGAAGAAATCTATGTAAGTCTATTTCTGAAAAACCTCCACTCTATCATTCATCATTCAGTAAAAGACAAGCCACAAAGGTGGCATTAGTGTACAAGGTACCTTTGTTTAAGACATTCTATTGTCATCAATCGGAAATTATGTACATGCTGATTTTAATAGAAAAAGATACTTTAAGGTCATCTGACAGAAAACTGCAGTGATAAATACATGAATTTTTGATGGCTATAATGTGAAACTCCGTAGATCAGAGTTTCTCAGCCTTTGCGGTGTAGACACTGTGACTTGATATTGTAGAGATTGTCCTATGTTCCATAGGAGGTTTAGCAGCATCTCTGGCCTCTACCTACTAGATGCCAGTAGTTTCTTCTTCCTGTGGCTACCGATGAAGTTTTCCAGACACTGCCAAATATTTCTTGAGAGGTGAAATTACCCCTGATGAGAATGACTGTCTTTGATGCATTGCCCTTGTATAAGTGTACAATCATATGCAATGGCGCTGCTTAGGCAGAGATGTGTTAAATGACTTGTTTATTTCATGTAACAGCTTAGCTTATGAAGTGAGATTTGAAATTAGACTGCATAAAATTAGACTCCATGATTTCCCCCAGAAATCTGATAAATTCAACTCATTTCCAGGTCTGTTAGAAAATACTACTGCATCATGAAATAGTGTTCTGGAGACCTCTAAAATATTGAATAAAAGATTAAGAAATAAATATTAAAATACCTTTCTAGCATTTCTTCTGTTAATCAGTTGAACACGTTCTTCTCCGGTGAGACTATTCACATCTAGTTTATTGGGGTTTCTGCAACGATGTCTTTTTTGTTTGGGCCTTCCCTCATGAAGCTGCATTCTCTAAAAGATATGGACATATCTTTAAAATCTTTGTGCAAAACAATTCAAGATATTAAAATGAGCTGATCCATGCAATTTAACAACCTTTATCTTTTGGTTGGTTATTTACATTTTTAAAATATCTAACTTTAATTTTACTTTATTTTTTTTGAAACAGGGTCTTGCTCTGGTTGCTCAGGTTAGAGAATAGTGGTGTGATCACAGCTCACTGCAGCTTTGACATCTCAGGCTCAAGTGATCCTCCACCTCAGCCTCTTGAGTAGCTGGGACCACCATGCCTGGCTAATCTTTTTTGTAGAGATGAAGGTTTTGTAGAGATGAAAGTTTTGCCACATTACTTAGGCTGATCTTGAACTCCTGGGCTCAAGCTATCCTCCCTCCTTGTCCTCCCAAATGCTGGGATTACAGATGTAAGACACCGTGCCTGGCCAAACTTTTAAGTATTTTAATAAGAAGTATCACATCAATCTTTTCATCAAATTATACATTAAAAAAGTAAAGCCTAGGCAACATGGTGAGACCCTATCTCTACAAAAAATTAAGAAATTAGCTGGCCATGATGGTATATACCTGTAGTCCCAGGTATTTGTGGGGGCTGAGGTAGGAAGACTGCTAGGGACTGGGAGGTAGAGGCTGCAGTGAGCCATGATCATGCCACTGCACTCCAGCCTGCACAACAAAGTGAGGCCCTGTCTCAAAACAAACAAACAAACACCCAACTCTCATCTAGCAATAAAAATAAAAACTCATCCCATCAAATCATGCTACTTCTTTATGCAACTATTAACAAAACAGGTCTTAATGTCTGCAGGTATTTCCAGCCAATTAAAAATATTTTCAGGAAACCAACACTCAAACTCTTCAGCTTAGCATACCAGTCCCATCAAGGCCTGAACCTATTAAATTCAACTCTTCTGTTTATTGTTTACTTACTATTACCCCATTCACTCCTCCACATACTCTGGAATATTAGACTAGCCACTGTTTTATTAATATGCCTTACAGTCATATCTTCTTTTCTTTTTTTTTTTTGAGACAGAGTCTTGCTCTGTCATCTAGTCTGGAAGGCAGTGGTGAGATCTTGGCTCATGGCACTTTGCCTCCTGGGTTCAAGCAATTCTCCTGCCTCAGCTTTCTGAGTAGCTGGGACTACAAGCACCCAACACCACACCCAGCTAATTTTGTATTTTTAGGTTTCACCATGTTGGCCAAGTTGGTCTCGAACTCCTGACTTCAAGTGTCTGCCTGCCTCAGCCTCCCAAAATGCTAGGATTACAAGCGTGAGCCACTGCACCTGGCCATTTTCTTTCTTCCTTCCTTCCTTCTTTCTTTCTTTCCTTCCTTCCTTCTTTCTTTTTTTTCTTTTCTTCTTTCTTTCTCTCTCTTTCTTTTTTTTTTTTTTGAGACAAAGTTTCGCTGTTGTTACCCAGACTGGAGTACAATGGCACGATCTCGGCTCACTGCAACCTCCACCTTCTGGGTTCAAGCAATTCTCCTGCCTCAGCCTCCTGAGTAGCTGGGACTACAGGTGTGCACCACCATGCCCAGCTAATTTTTGTATTTTTAGTAGAGACAGGGTTTCACCTTGTTGACCAGGATGGTCTTGATCTCTTGACCTCGTGATCCACCTGCCTTGGCCTCCCAAAGTGCTGGGATTATAGGCATGAGCCACTGCGCCCGGCCTACCTGGCCATTTTCTTAATGGCTCTATGTTGCCTAGGATATCCTCTTCTTTTGTTAACTAGGTCAACGCCAACTTACTCTTTTTTTAATCCCTCAGATGAATGTCAGCTCTATCTTCTTTATCTTCTTGAGAAACTTTAAACTGCCTAGGCAGAGTTAACTTTTTCAATTTTTGTTTTGTAAAAATAAAAATTATTTTTAATTTTAAAGTTATTCTCAGTTAATTTTTCTTACATTGTTTCCACAAGACTTTATACATACCTTTATTACAGTATACTCTCCACCATGTTACAATTATTTAGCTATAGAAATACTACAACAGAGTGTGAGATCCAAGAAGTCATTAATGGAAAATGATTTTTACATAGGAAAATGCTTTTCCGGGCCAGACGCGTTGGCTCACACCTGTAATCCCAGCACTTTGGGAGGCCGAGGCGGGTGGATCACAAGGCCAAGAGATGGAGACCATCCTGGTCAACCTGGTGAAATCCCATCTCTACTAAAAATACAAAAATTAGCTGGGCATGGTGGTGCATGTCTGTAGTCCCAGCTACTCGGGAGGCTAAGGCAGGAGAATTGCTTGAACCCAGGAGGCGGAGGTTGTGGTGAGCCGAGACTGTGCCATTGCACTCCAGCCTGGGTAACAAGAGCGAAACTCTGTCTCAAAAAAAGAAAGAAAATGCTTTTCCTTGGGAAAGCAGACAAATTACATCTTATATTCTTTAGAGAAACAAATGCTGCCCTTAAACTTTAAAATAAAGTAATATAAAACATTATGATAAAATATTTATTTGCAGGTAAACTAATGAATGGATATACAAATTTAAGAAGTTAACATAGACTCTTTTGCAGTAATAAGAGAAAGGTATGAGAATCCTTCAGAGTCTAGATTAAAGGTATGAGGGTAAAAACTTTATATTGTTTACTGTTGTATCCTCAATCTCTTAAAATAGTAAGTAGTATATAGTAATCACTCAGTAAAAATTTGTTAACTGAATAAACGAATGTTATCTTCAACATGTTAAGAAGTTATAGTGTTTAGACTCAGGATTCTCATTATTTTTAGAATTGGAATATTCAGCCAGGTGTGGCAGCTCACACCTGTAATCTCAACACTTTTGGAGGCCAAGGCAAGAGGATTGCTTGAGCCAGGAGTTTGAGACCTGTCTGAGCAATACAGTGAGACTCTGTGTCTTTAAAATAAAAATTGAAAAAATTAGCTGGATGTGGTGGCCTGGGGCCACCTGAACTTGAACTCCTGAACCCAAATGATCTGCCCACTTTGGCCTCCCAAAGTGCTGGGATTATGGGCATGAGCCACTGTGCCCAGCCTCATCTTTGATTAACATAAACTCACTGTTCATCTGGAGAGACATATACTCATAGTTTGAAGAAGAGCTTAAGAGGAGTAATTTGGACTCTGGATTTAAGAGTTTATTTGCTATGTGGTCTTGGACTATTTACTTAAATGAAATTAGTGTTTTAATTTCATTTATAAAGCAATTATAGGCCAGGTGTGGTGGCTCATGCCTGTAATCCTAGCACTTTGCAGGCAGATTTCTTGAGGCCAGGAGTTCAAGACCAGCCTGGCCAACATGGTGAAACCCTGTCTCTACTAAAAATACAAAAATTAGCTAGGCGTGGTGGTGTGCACATGTAGTCCCAGCTACTTAGGAGACTGAGGTGGGAGAATCGCTTGAACCCGGGAGGCAGAGGTTGAAGTGAGCCGAGACTGTGTCACTGCACTGCAGTGGGTGACAAAGTGAAACTTTGTCTCAAAAAAACAAAAAACAATTGTAACAATGCGTCCTAATAAAGGTATTGTATTAAATGAAGTAAGGCATGTTGGGTATATAAGTATGTCAGCATAACTGCAGGCACCTATTTAAGTTTCAATACATGTTTATTATAATCATTATTATTTTAAAATAAACTGCTTGGCTGAGTGCGGTGGCTCATGCCTGTAATCCTAACACTTTGGGAGCCCGAGGTGGGCGGATGACAAGGTCAAGAGATCGAGACTATCTTAGACAACATGGTGAAACCCTGTCTCTACTAAAAATACAAAATTAGCCAGGCATGGTGGTGTCTGCCTGTAGTCCCAGCTACTGGGGAGGCTGAGGCAGGAGAATCGCTTGAAACCCGGAGGCAGAGGTTGCACTGAGCCAAGATTGCGCCACTATACTCCAGCCTGGCAAAAGAGCGAGACTCTGTCTCAAAAAACAAAAAAACATTAAAAAAAAAATTGTGTAAGAAGTGATTGGAAGTTTTTTTTTTTTTTTTGTAAAATAAAGAGGAGGTTTCACCATATTGGCCAGGCTGGTCTTGAACTCCTGACCTTGGGAGATCCTCCTGCCTTGGCCTCCCAGAGTGCTGGGATTACCGGCGTGAGTCACCGCGCCCGGCCGTGATTGGAAGTTTTATACCTTAGCAACCTTCACTGGGTGTAACATAGCACTCTGTATTTTTATTATGAAATACTTGTTGAACACAGAATGGAAAAATGGAAAATAACATTGTATTGTATCATGGAAAGATGGTAATTATTTTCTCCTGCTAATTTTCCTTGATCTTAGGTAGAGCACATATTTGGCATAAATGGATGAGAATTTATGCTTCATTATGATAGGTCTGATAATTCATAGAAATAAAATATAACAAGATTTTTAAGGTATCACCTACAGGAATAAAAGCTCCCAAATCTTCCACATAACCTGGGTGCTCCTTAAGCCATTTTTCCAAATCCTTTCTCTTCGGTGCATCATCTCCTGCAAGTCGTGTTCCATCTTTAAGATTAATAACTGGAACTGGACTTTCTTTATCAGGAATTCCTTGAGGCTGAGTATAGGACAGTGCTGGATTTATCCCTCTGGAAATCTGTGAGGAGGTTAAGCCTAAAGTAACCTGTAAAAGAACACCAAGTGGAAACTTTATTTCCATGCTTCATCATTCTAATATTGGTTCAACAAAGCAATTCTTTTTGAAGAGAAAAAAAATAAGTTGTTCCTAAAACTGCTACTAAATCTTTTAAACTTAAAATTTCTATCACTCTTGGACAGTGCTAAGTTTCTACTAAGATGTAAAACTGTATGGCATACTTTTAATTTCTGTATTAATAGTCTATAAAACTTTCACAAAACAATATGTATATTTACTAGGATTGAATTTTGGACTCAAGGATCAGTAGTTTTTTAAGTACTGCTTTACTTACATGATTAGGTAGTTTATTTCTGTTAAAGAAGAGGATGTCAACACCTTCTACATTCTTCCTCCTTCCTCGCCTTTTTTTGACTATAGGCTGGTTGTCTAATATCACACCATTGGCACCAAGAGTTGGTTGAATGGAAGTACCTAATTGAATTAAAAATGCAAAATGGTGATACAAATTTAGTTCTTAAACAAATTGAAAGTAATCCCCTTCCTAAATATATGGAAGTGTTAGTTCTTATTTTATACATCTTTAATGCAGAAATTTTTGGCCAAACATATCATCCCCACCTCTCATTTAAAAACCTGAATTACGGGGGAGGACTCAAGATGGCGCTGTGAGAACAACCTAGGATTGAAGCTCGCGGAGAGGGTGAGTCAGAGCCACATTTCCAGATGGATCTTTGTTGCCCACAGAACGGGGAAATTCCCAGGTATAAAAGAGATGCGGGACGTCAGGCAGAGGTTTTGGCTGGTGTAGCCGGCAGCCGGTGTGGCGGCGGCCCGCACTGTAGCACAGCGGCGCTCCACAGCGCTCTGCACAAAGTGCACTGGTCCGGGTGCCCTGTTGAACTGGCAACCTGAGACTTGAGAGGGCTGAACTTGAGACTGAATGGGACTTGGACAGTGAGACAGCCCAGGAGATTCCAGGGACACAGCGTTTGGGGTAGCGTAGTGCGACAAACAAAATGGCGATTCCAAACGCTCCTGGTGGTGAGGTTCCCTGTAAGCGCAGCTCCGTGGGGGAAGGGGCGTCTGCCATTATCGAGGCAATCAGCCCCTACTGAGGTACACGCCCATTGCTGACGCAGCCTGCTGTTGCCGAGGCAACCCGTTACAACAGAGAGACTCCGCCGCAGGGTGTAGCCCGTGGCAGCAGGGCAGAGACCACAGCAGAAGGGCAGAGCCTGCAGCAACAGGGCGAACGTCAAACCAGCAGGGTGGAGCCTCGGCAGGCAAATAGTGACTAGACTGCCTCCTAGCTGGGCAAGACAGCACAATGGACACTCCAAAATAAAGCCCCAACCCCCCCAGACAGAGCATCTGAGAAAAAAAGGGTTTTTTTATGAGTTCTGTTGCAGCAGAATTAAACATAGCAGCCTAACAGCCCTGAATGAACATCAGAGCGCACAGCTCAGCACTTGAGCTCCTATAAAGTACAGACTATCTCCTCAAGCAGCTCCCTGGCCCCTCTATATCCAAAAGACTGACATCTGGCAGGCATCATTCTGGGACAAAGATAGGAAAAAAAGAAACTGGTAGCATCCCTCACTGTTCCACAGCTGCTATAGGTGCACCCCAGACAAGCAGGGCCTGGAGTGGACCTCAGCAGTCGTACAGCGAAGGGGCTAGTCTGGTAGAAGGAAAAGCAAGTAACAGAAATACTTCATCATCAACAATCTGGGTGTCTATTCAGAGACCCAATTGAAAAGTAAGCAACTACACAGACAACAGGTGGATAAATCCACAAAGATGGGAAGAAACCAGCGCAAAAAGGAGGAAAACACCCGAAACCAGAACACCTCGCCTCCTAGACAGAACCAAAACTCCTCACCAGCAAGGGAACAAAGCTGGACAAAGAATGACTGTGACGAAATGACGGAATTAGACTTCAGAAGGTGGATAATGAGAAACTTTTGTGAGCTAAAAGAACATGTTTTAAATCAATGCAAAGAAACTAAGAACCTTGAAAAAAGATATGAAAAAAGATTCGAGGAAATGATAACAAGAATGGATAACTTAGAGAGGAATATGAATGAATTAAAGGAGCTGAAAAACACAATACGAGAACTTTGCGAAGCATGCACAAGTTTCAATAGCCGAATTGACCAAGCAGAAGAAAGAATATCAGAAGTCGAAGATCAACCCAATGAAATAAAACGAGAAACCAAGATCAGAGAAAAAAGCGCAAAAAGGAATGAACAAAGTCTCCAAGAAATGTGGGACTATGTGAAGAGACCTAACCTACGTTTGATAGGTGTACCAGAAGGGGACGAAGAGAATGAATCCAAGCTGGAAAATATTCTTCAGGACATTATCCAGGAAAATTTCCCCCACCTAGCAAGACAGGCCAACACTCAAATGCAGGAAATACAGAGAACACCACAAAGATATTCCGCAAGAAGAGCAACCCCAAGGCAAATAATCATCAGATTCAACAAGGTTGAAATAAAGGAGAAAATACTAAGGGCAGCCAGAGAGAAAGGTCGGGTCACCCACAAAGGGAAGCCTATCAGACTCACAGCAGATCTCTTGGCAGAAACACTACAAGCCAGAATAGAGTGCGGGCCAATATTCAACATCCTTAAAGAAAAGAACTTTCAACCCAGAATTTCATATCCAGCCAAACTGAGCTTCAGAAGTGAAGGAAAAATAAAATCCTTTGCAAACAAGCAAGTACTCAGAGATTTTGTCACCACCAGGCCTGCTTTACAAGAGCTCCTGAAAGAGGCAGTACACATAGAAAGGAACAACCAGTACCAGCCATTCCAAAATCACACTAAATGCTAAAGAGCATCAACATAATGAAGAATCTACAACAACTAATGGGCAAAACAGCCAGCTAGCATCAAAATGGCAGTATCAAAGTCACACGTAACAATATTAACCCTAAATGTAAATGGACTAAATGCACCAATCAAAAGACACAGACTGGCAAATTGGATAAAAATCCAAAACCCATCAGTGTGCTGTATCCAGGAAACCCATCTCACATGCAAGGATACACAAAGGCTCAAAATAAAGGGATGGAGGAAGATTTACCAAGCAAACAAATGAAGAGCAAAAAAAAGCAGGAGTTGAAATTCTCATCTCTGATATAACAGACTTTAAACCAACAAAGATCAAAAGAGACAAAGAAGGCCATTACATAATGGTAAAAGGATCGATACAACAAGAAGAGCTAACGATCCTAAACATATATGGACCCAATACAGGAGCACCCAGATACATAAGGCAAGTTCTCAATGACCTACAAAGAGACTTAGACTCCCACACAATAATAGTGGGAGACTTGAACACCCCACTGTCAATATTAGACAGATCAACCAGACAGAAAATCAACAAGGATATCCAGGGCTTGAACTCAGACCTGGAGCAAGCAAACCTGATAGACATTTACAGAACTCTCCACCCCAAATCCACAGAATATACATTCTTCTCAGCACCACATCACACCTACTCTAAAATTGACCATATAATTGGAAGTAAAGCACTCCTCAGCAAATGCAAAACAACTGAAATAATAACAAACAGTTTCTCAGACCACAGTGCAATCAAGTTAGAACTCAGAATTCAGAAACCAACCCAGAACCGCACAGCTTCATGGAAACTGAACAACTGGCTCTTGAATGTTGACTGGATAAACAATGAAATGAAGGCAGAAATAAAGAAGTTCTTTGAAACCAATGAGAACGAAGACACAACATGCCAGAATCTCTGGGACACATTTAAAGCAGTCTCTAGAGGAAAGTATATAGCAATAAGTGCCCATATGAGGAGAATGGAGAGATCCAAAATTGACACCCTATCATCAAAATTGAAAGAGCTAGAGGAGCAAGATCAAAAAAGCTCAAAACCCAGCAGAAGACAAGAAATAACTAAGATCAGAGCTGAACTGATGGAGATTGAGACACGAAAAACCCTTCAAAAAATCAATAAATCCAAGAGCTGGTTTTTTGAAAAGATCAACAAAATAGACAGACCACTAGCCAGATTGATTAAAAAGAAAAGAGAGAACAACCAAATAGATGCAATAAAAAATGATAAAGGGGAAATCACCACAGATTCCACAGAAATTCAAACCATCATCCGAGAATATTACAAACAACTCTATGCACATAAACTAGTAAACCTGGAAGAAATGGATAAATTCCTGGACTCCTGTGTCCTGCCCCAAGCCTAAACCAGGAGGAAGCTGAAACTATGAATAGACCAATAACAAGGGCAGAAGTCGAGGCAGCAATTAAGAGCCTACCACACACAAAAAGCCCAGGTCCAGACAGGTTCAGAGCCGAATTCTACCAGACACACAAAGAGGAGCTGGTACCATTGCTTCTGAAACTATTCCAAATAATCCAAAAAGAGGGAATCCTTCCCAAATCATTTTATGAGACCAATATCATACTGATACCAAAACCCGGCAGAGACCCAACAAGAAAAGAAAACTTCAGGCCAATATCCATGATGAACATAGATGCAAAAATCTTCAATAAAATATTGGCAAGCCGATTGCAACAGCAAACCAAAAAACTTTTTCATCATGATCAAGTAGGATTCATCCTGGGGATGCAAGGCTGGTTCAACATACGCAAGTCTATAAACATAATTCACCACATAAACAGAACCAAAAACAAAAACCACATGATTATCTCAATTGACGCAGAGAAGGCATTTGACAAAATTCAACAGCCCTTTATGCTAAAAACCCTCAACAAACTCGGTATCGATGGAACATATTTCAAAGTAATAAAAGCTATTTATGACAAACCAACAGCCAATATCATACAGAATGGGCAAAAACTGAAAGCATTCCCTTTGAAATCCGGCACTAGACAAGGATGCCCTCTTTCACCACTCCTATTCAATATAGTACTGGAAGTTCTAGCCACAGCAATCAGGCAAGAAAAAGAAATAAAGGGCATTCAAATAGGAAAGGTGGAAGCCAAATTGTCTCTATTTGCAGACGACATGATAGTATACCTAGAAGACCCCATTGCCTCAGCCCAAAAACTCCTGAAACTGATAAGCAACTTCAGCAAAGTCTCAGGATATAAAATCAATGTGCAAAAATCACAAGCTTTCCTCTACACCAATAACAGACTTAAAGAAAGCCAAATCAAGAACAAACTGCCATTCACAATTGCTACAAAAAGAATAAAATACCTCGGAATACAACTCACAAGGAATGTAAGGGACCTTTTCAAGGAAAACTACAAACCACTGCTCAATGAAATCAGAGAGGACACAAACAGATGGAGAAACATTCCATGTTCATGGTTAGGAAGAATTAATATCGTGAAAATGGCTATACTGCCCAAAGTAATTTACAGAATCAACGCTATCCCCATCAAGCTACCATTGACTTTCTTCACAGAACTGGAAAAAACCACCATGAACTTCATATGGAACCAAAAGAGAGCCCGCATAGCCAAGTCAATTCTAAGCAAAACGAACACAGCGGGGGGCATCACACTACCGGATTTCAAACTATACTACAAGGCTACAGTAATCAAAACAGCATGGTACTGGTACCAAAACAGAGATATAGACCAATGGAACAAAACAGAGGCATCGGAGGCAACACAACATATCTAAACCATACAATCTTTGATAAACCTGACAAAAACAAGCAATGGGGAAAGGATTCCCTGTTTAATAAATGGTGTTGGGAAAACTGGTTAGCCATGTGCAGAAAACAGAAACTGGACCCCTTCCTGACACCTTACACTAAAATTAACTCCAGATGGATTAAAGACTTAAACATAAAACCTGGCACCATAAAAACCCTAGAAGGAAATCTAGGCAAAACCATCCAGGACATAGGAGTAGGCAAGGACTTCATGAACAAAACACCAAAAGCATTGGCAACAAAAGCCAAAATAGACAAATGGGACCTAATGAAATTCCACAGCTTCTGCAAAGCAAAAGAAACAGTCACTAGAGTGAATCGGCAACCAACAGAATGGGAAAAAAATTTTGCAGTTTACCCATCTGACAAAGGGCTGATATCCAGAATTTACAAAGAATTCAAACAGATTTACAGGAAAAAAACAAACAAGCCCATTCAAAAGTGGGCAAAGGATATGAACAGACACTTTACGAAAGAAGACATATATGAAGCCAACAATCATATGAAAAAATGCTCATCGTCACTGGTCATCAGAGAGATGCAAATCAAAACTACATTGAGATACCATCTCACGCCAGTTAGAATGGCGATCATTAAAAAATCTGGAGACAACAGATGCTGGAGAGGATGTGGAGAAAAAGGAACACTTTTACACTGCTGGTGGGAGTGTAAATTAGTTCAACCATTGTGGAAGACAGTGTGGTGATTCTTCAAGGCCTTAGAAATAGAAATTCCATTTGACCCAGCAATCCCATTACTGGGTATATATCCAAAGGAGTATAAATCGTTCTACTATAAGGAGACATGCACCCAAATGTTCATTGCAGCACTGCTTACAATAGCAAAGACCTGGAATCAACCCAAATGCCCAATGATGATAGACTGGATTGGGAAAATGTGGCACATATACACCATGGAATATTATGCAGCAATCAGAAATGATGAGTTTGTGTTGTTTGTAGGGACATGGATGAATCTGGAGAACATCATTCTCAGCAAACTGACACAAGAACAGAAAATGAAACACCGCATATTCTCACTCATAGGCGGGTGATGAAAAATGAGAACACATGGACACAGAGAGGGGAGTACTAAACACTGGGATCTATTGGGGGGAAAAGGGGAGGGCCAGTGGGAGGGGGAGGTGGGGAGGGATAGCCTGGGGAGAAATGCCAAATGTGGGTGAAGGGGAGAAAGGAAGCAAAACACACTGCCATGTGTGTACCTATGCAACTGTCTTGCATGTTCTGCACATGTACCCCAAAACCTAAAATGCAATTAAAAAAAAAAAAACCTGAATTACAACCTAGGCCTCTTTCCATTTTTGTCCTGTCTTCTATATTTTCCCCCCAATTATTCACACATCTTCTCTTCCTTCCTTAGAGAAAGAAGCATGACTTTTTACTAAGATACACCTTTCCCCTTTCTTTGAAACCATTGTTCCTATACTTTCAAAGAGCTTTTTTTTTAAAAAAAAAATATATCATTTATCTCTGCTTTTTTTGTGCCAAATATCTTTTTCTATATTAGATTTTTCTAAACTTAAAAATACGGCCTAACTCAAACACACAACTGTTAATCTTTTGGCTGGGCACTATGGCTCACGCCTGTAATCCCAGCACTTTGGAAGGCCGAGGTGGACGGATTACCTGAGGTCAAGAGTTTGAGAACAGCCTGGCCAACATGGCAAAACCCCGTCTCTACTAAAAATACAAAAATTAGCTGGGGCGTGGTGGTGGGTGCCTGTAATACCCACACCCAGCTAATTTCTAAAGTTTTTTTACTTGGGAGGTTTAGGCACAAGAATTGCTTGAACCCTGGAGACAGAGGTTGTTTTAAGTCGAGATCACGCCTCTGCACTTCAGTCTGGGCGACAGAATGAGACTCCATCTCATATCAAAAAACAAAACTAACCACTTTTGTCCTTTTTTATAACTTCAAAACTTTTATCACTGATCTCTCTTGTGCTTTTCATGAGTAACTAGTTCCTCAATTTCCCATAGTCCATTCCTGCTCCAACCTACTTAAGATTTTTTTTTTTTTTTTGAGATGGAGTTTCACTCTTGTTACCCAGGCTGGGGCGCGATCTCAGCTCACTGCAACCTCTGCCTCCTTGGTTCGGGCAATTCTCCTGCCTCAGCCTCCTGAGTAGCTGGGATTACAGGCACGGGCTACCATGCCCAGCTAATTTTTTGTATTTTGAGTAGAGACGGGGTTTCACCATGTTGACCAGGATGGTCTTGATCTCTTGACCTTGTGATCCATGCGCTTCGGCCTCCCAAAGTGCTGGGATTACAGGCTCGAGCCACCGTGCCCGGCCAAGATATTTTCTTTAAGATACCAGCAACTTTAGTCACCAAATTAAACTGACCTCTCTCATTTCAGTAGGCACTCAATAAAAATGTTTGTAAGGGGTATGAATAAAACAATTCTGTGCATTCATAATTTTTTCTAATAGATATTTTATTAATTAGCTATGTACTAGGCAATATGATGGTTCAAAGATGAATATAACACTTTTCCTTAAAGAGTACATAATCTTGAATTGAATTGAATCCTCTTACTAAAAGGACATATTATTAAAGGTGAGATGCTTATTTAAAAAAGTTTACATGTTTATAATGAAAAATGCATTTTCAGTAATTCAAGGATAATTTATTGAGCAAGCCCTGTGTATTCCTGAATAAGGTGTTGCCCTCTGGAGAGCTGTGTAACCTCGACCTCGCAGAAGTTACAACCTTCCTCCCATCTCAGTTTCAACAAGGTACTTACTTCATATGATAAGTATCATTCTGTTTCAAAAGATCTTCTCATGGCTTCCTATTCTAATATAAATGAACTGCCTTGTTAAATTTTGAACTAACATGATGGTTGGTTCAATCATCTTTGAACCAACATGATTCTCAAGCTCTGATCCCTGCCCAAGGTCTGTTTTTGATGCTTTCTATAACTTAGATTCACCTTTCCTAAGCAAGATTTGATCTACACATCTGTCCCAGTAACAATTTACACACTAGCAAGGTCAGTCTTATCACAAAATCATAGCATTTTCCTGAATCTAGCGTCTGTTTCATGCTATCCCCTGCCCTTCTTCCAGCTGTTCTATGAACCCTATTTTCTAGAAGACAATTACTTAGTTGTCCTCTCTTATCAAATCCTATTGAATCCCATGTCTTCCACAGGACTCTGGCTAAGTTTCCAGACAGCAATGACTTTCCTCTTTTCCAACATTTATTAACTATAATGTTCTGTGTAGCAAAATATTGAATGTATTATCTAATATTTTAATGTGCAGGTCTGTCTACCAAGCAACTAAAAGGAAGAGATAGTGTCCTACATTTCTTTTACTTTACCTTTAGTGCTACCCTTGTGCTATATATAAAAAAAGATGTAATTACTGTAAGTAACTATGAAATAACATCTGGTTTCGACCAAAGTGTACATTTACAAACATATTTTATTTGACTAACTCTTCATTTTAATTATATATTACCCTGACTTATTTCTGAGGCTGATTTTAATAAACAATAGCAATTCATTTATGCTAGAATCCAAATGTAAGTTTTAACTTTGAGGTCAGGAGTTTAGGACCAGCCTAGGCAACATAGTAAGACCCTGTCTCTGTGCTGTCTTTATTTTAGATATAATCAACAATATTTTAAAAATAGCTTCTTTGCATTGAATGCCTACTAAGTGCCAAATACTGGAATAAACTTTACAAATGCTACCTCAAATCATCAAAAACAAAACAGAAACATAGAGGCATTATTAAGCTCATTTTATAAATGAGATGGAAAAATTAAGCCACTTGCTCAATGTCACAATAGCCAGTAAATGACAGAATTCAACCTCAGGTTGCTTGGCTCTGCCATCCTCTATTCACTATTCCAGGTAGTTTCTGAAATGAACTCCTCAGTTTTGTTCTTTTTTTATAATCTATGCTATTTGCTCTCCTTCATTAATGAAATTACATTACATCTGGTATCTTTACTTAAAGCTTTCTAGGGGGTAATTACACAAGAATACAAAAGGCATGGCCTTTGGAAAATGAAGAATTTGTAATAATAGCATCTGTTAAACATCTAATTCTAAAATCTATGAGTACCTAATTTTAACATCTGTTTGGCAGCCCATTGTGTGCCAAGCTCTTTATTGGCCACTTTATATACACTTTTATTTAATCCATCTAACAATGTCACCTCTGGCATCCCCATACCCTTCATTTCACAAACAAGAAAAGTAAGGCTCAAAAATGTTAACAGATTTCCCAAAATCACGTAGGAAGAAAGATCCAGATTTCATATTTGCAATTATTAAGATGGATAAGATAAAATGCTTAGATAATAACTCTAGTGTGAATACTTGAGATTTTAAATATTTTGTATAGCTGCAAAAGTTGTGTTACAATTATTTTTGTTTTTTTTTTTCTTATTGAGACAGGGTCTTGCTCTGTCACCTAGGAGGACAGTGGCACAACCATGGCTTAAGTAATCTTCCTGGGATCAAGCGATCCTTTCACTGTAGCTTCCCAAGTTGCTGGGACTTTACAGGTGCACACCATCATACCCAGCAAATTTCTAAAAAAATTTTTTTAAGAGATGGGTCTTGCTATGATCCCAGGATTGGTCTTGAACTTCTGGACTCAAGCAATCCTCCTGCCTCAGCCTCCTCAAGTGCTGGGATTACAGGTGTGAGCCACCATGATTGGCACAATTACTATTGATATTATTATTATTATTATTTGAGACAGAGTTTTGCTCTTGTTGCCCAGGCTGGAGTGCAATGGCCCGATCTTGGCTCACTGCAACCTCAGCCTCCTAGATTCAAGTAATTCTCCTCCCTCAGTTTCCTGAGTAGCTGAGATTACAGCTATGTACCACCATGCTTGGCTAATTTTTTTTTTAATTAGTAGAGATGATGGGGTTTCACCATGTTAGTCAGGCTGGTCTTGAACTCCTGACCTCAAGGTCATCTACCCACCTTGGCCACCCAAAATGCTGGGTTTACAGGTGTGTGCCTATAAATAACAGTGTATTAAAAACTGTATTATTTACCAAAGAATTATTTATAGGCGGAGGCTGTACAGTCTTTAGCTGTAATAGCAATAAAATGTTCAGATAGCAGAAATATCAATCTGACTTTATAGAGGAGTTTTAAATAGTAAGAGTAGTGGTATTATTAAGCTCCACTTAAGTTGGGCAAAAGAACCCACAGTTTATCTTTCCCATTTGTTTCTATTTTCTGGTGATAAAAAAGGGCTTCTTACTAACAAAATTGTTAATGGTAAGGCATAATTTGGGCAACTGTAATTGTAAAGCATAATTTGGGGGATTTATTCTTCAGTAATGGAAACATGGCTAATTCCTACTTGAACTGCAATTCATACATGTCTAAAGGTCTAGTAATTGGAAACTTACATTGAATGGTTAATGAATCCACAAGAGACCAAACTGATGCTGATGAAGCTAAATTAACCAATAATTTAAGAAGTGGTAATAATAGCATTTAGAAACAGTGATCAATTCAAGAAAACACTTATAATACAGTGTTATTTCTTCAAATTGTAGTAATTCCACACTGTGCAAATGCATAGGAGTTTTCAAAAGTTTTCAGGTATTGCTTGGCAACTAGACTTAGTAAAATACTGAAGTACAGTCTTTAGCTTTATGCACAAGGAAGGTATAAAGGAAATTCAGACTCATCTGCTTGAATTGACAACTAACACTTTAGGTATGTTGTGGCCTACACATTAAGACTCAGATGATCTTGAGTATCAGTCTCCATTTTCTTTTTAAATTTTCATTCTAAATTCTTGACATCATATTTTTTGAGGAACGTAGATAAATTAAAGTACCAAGATAAAACAAAAACAGACTGGGCATGGTGGCTCATGCCTGTAATCTCAGAGCTCTGGGAGGCCAAGGTGGGAGGATCGTTTGAGGTCAGGAGTTTAGGATCAGCCTAGGCAACATAATGAGACCCTGTCTCTACAGAAACAAAATAAAACAAAAACAAAAACCAATGTCTAATGTATTTTTCTATGCTTACAGAGTACACAGCACATGGCACCAATTAGGTATTTAATAAATATCTGTTGATTCATATTGCCAAAAGATTAGAAGAAATATAGATAGTTTGAAGGGGAGATCTCATAATAGCTTTCAAAATGCTAAGATTTACCATGTAGACACAGGATTAAGTTAATCACGCATTGCCTTTTAGACAGAACTTCGATAATGGAGGAGATCCTATAGCAGGCAAATTTACTTCCAAATAGAAGAATTTTCTGACAATTTGAGCTGCCCAATAACAAAAAGTGCTATTTAAGGGACCTTGTTTCTATAAGTATTCCATGAGGATGCATGATTATCTTTTAGGGATTAGTCATAAATGACTCCTTGTATCCTACAGATGCCTGGACTGTACAATCTCTAAAGTCTTTTTAAAACTTCTCTTTTTAACTTTTTCTACCAATCACCAATAATTTGTGATACTGAAATGCAGTTTGAACTTTTACCTGTATGAAGCAACTTGACAAAATGATGTTTCCACCCAACTACTCAAGGCCCCAAAATGAAAACTGCCCTTTATGCTTCAAAATGTCATGTTAAAAGTTCCAAAAACTATTTACTAAAATTTAAAATTATATCGATTACTTTACAGGCTTAAGAGGTTCCAACAAAGGAAAAATAAATTTTTATTTCACATATCTATAAAAGAAGATTTGAAAATTAAAGAAAATATTCATAATAAGACAATTATTACTTGCATATTCACCTGATACTGGTATGGATTTTGGGAAATTGACAAGGCTGGTCTCTGATGCACTTTGAAGCTCTCGAAGCCGAGTGAGGTATTGCTGTTGCCCCAGAGCACCATCTTCACCATCAAATGATCTCTTCTGAGCAAGCCCTTGCTTCTGAAATGTCAACTTCAGACCACCTTCCTGTTAAATAAATACCATTATTAAGACAGAAACTATTAAAAAAAATCTTATTGCAGGATATTAAGAGAAACTTTTTACTGAGAAAAAAATGAAGTAAAAATCCTGAAACATCAAAGAAGTCAATTTCTCATTCATACATCAATCAAATAAAAGCATTTTAAATCAATTTCTATAATACCATCACATTTTCTATCTTGAATGAAAAAAATACAAGTACTCTACACATTTTTCTGAGTAAAACAAGGTTTTATATGTGACTAGTACATTGTAACATTTTCAACTTTAGACATACATCTCTATGCACATTATTCATACAACATTTTGGAGGACATTACTTATGTTTTAGATACTAAGTAATCAATTGAGCTTCAAAAATCATTAAAAAATGAAACATTACTGATAACAGGGCATGCTAAATGTTTAAGACAGAAAGTGCACTGACATACCATTCAAATATTATATAAAAGAATCAAAACAGAAATTGTCACACTGTTTAAGAAAGCATCTTGATTAGAACTATTTTCAGAAGCATAAGGAGAGAAACATATTTAATGATGATCGCTCTAGTAGAATATTCAAACTTAATAACCTGGATATCAGAAAGAAAACAATCCAAATACCAAGAAACAGGTATGTGAAGGAAGGAAGAGTAAGAGCAGGCAGCCATTTGCAGGAAAAGCATGCTGCACACCGCAATCGCAACCAGGCCCTAGGGCAATAAAAATACACATACGTCTTTGATTTTCACTGTAAACTCCTTTTCTCGTACATGCTTCTTCACCTTTGACATCTGTGTTGACTGATCATGTTCTTCTTTAACACCGACACCCGGGGGAGTGGGTACACTTGGCTCGCTGTAGTCTGTAGCTGCTCCAGGGCTGTCCAGCAGTTTTGTTGTATAGAAAGAAGCCACTGTATTAGCATCATAACTTCTTCTAGCTGAAGGCCACTTTCCTTTCAGAACTGTTTGACAAATACTGTCCAACCGATTGATCATCACACGATCCTAGAAAAGCATGCAATGTCAAAGTATAATTTCAATAATTAGTTCAGACCTTCGGAGATCAAATAGCTAAATCGTCTTTATGGATTTAACCATGGTTCAACATATGTGTATGTGCTATGCATACATATTCTCACATATATTACAATTCTGTAACAAGTTATCTGAGTACAAATTCCCTTTGGTGAAGTTCAAAAATATTATATCATAAGCAGGTGTGGTGGTTCACACCTATAATCCCAGCACTTTGGGAGGCCAAGGTGGGAGGACTGCTTGAAGCCAGGAGTTTGAGACCAGCCTGGGCAATATAGCAAAACCCTGTCTCTGCAAAAAATTAAAAAATTAGCTGGTCATAGTGGTGCATGCCATGCCTGTAAGTCCCACCTATTCAGCTGACTGAGGTGGGAGGATGGCTTGAACCTAGGAGGTTGAGGCTGCAGTGAGCTATAATTGTGCCACTGTATTCTAGCCTGGGTAGTAAGACCATGTCTCAAAAACAGACAAAAAACTGTACCGTAAAGATAGTTTTATATTCTTTTGTTTTTATAATTAAAGAGTAATACAGATTCCTAATAAAAAGTTCAAACAACTTAGGTGTTTTAGAAGATAAGAAAACCCTCCATTCTTCCACTTCCCAACCTTATTCTCAAAGGTAAGTATTGCTGCACTAGTCTAGTCACATAATAGAAGAAAAACTGGTCGGGTGAGGTGGCTTACACCCGTAATCCCAGCAGTTTGGGAGGCCGGGGCGGGTGGATCACTTGAGGTCAGGAGTTCCAGACCAGCCTGGCTGACATGGTGAAACCCTATCTCTGCTAAAAATACAAAAATTAGCTGGGCATGGTGGTGGGTGCCTGTAATCCCAGTTACTTGAGAGGCTGAGGCAAGAGTCGTGCATGAACCTGGGAGGTAGAGGCTGCAGTGAGCCAAGATTGTGATACTGTACTCTAGCTTGGGGGACAGAGCAAGACTAAAAAAAAAATTAAAAAAAAGGGAGAAAAATTGTAATAATCTAATCTTCTACTTATATTCTTCCTCCACTGAATGGACATGTATCTAAATAAACTTTTCTTTCTAGGTCACAACTGGCTACAGTAAATTTCTTCAAGGAGATTTAATCAAAAGCACCTATGTCATAAAGATGTACTTTAAGGTTAACTTGAAAGTAAGGATTCATTATCTTTTGCTCTAAACATTCTAAAGTTATGTTGAGAAGCATACACATTAAAGCATAAATATTTGCCTGATAGTAGTAATTTATACTTTTGAAACTAACACCAAAATGTCATCCTACATTTTATGCTGACCTATTTTCCTCATAGTAAGATTATCTATCATTGAAACAATATAGGAAAATACTAAAACATGACCTATCCCAATAAAAAATTATGTCTTTACCTTTGGCCAATAGGAGGCCGCCAGCATATATCCACCTTGTAAGACATAAGCAGACTCTGGTGTCCCATTGTTCATCTGAAAACTATCCTGAGTCTCATCCTGGGTAGTGCTCAATGATGCGACGCTTTCTTCATCATAGGCTTTCATGTGAGTGGTACTCTCTGCTAAGAACAATCATAATCATTTTTTAAAAAGACTGCATAAAATAGTTTTATATATAAAAATCTTACATAATTATTCAGAAACATCTGAGAAAGAAAATGTTAGAAGTAAAAACAAATGATAAAAAAGGGAAAAAATCACCTAGAATATAACAAAGTACCTAACATTATTATCAAGAGACAGGGGCTTGCTGTGTTGCACAGCCTTGACAGAACTCCTGGGCTCAAGCAGTACTTCTGCCTTAGCCTGGCAAGTAGCTGGGATTACAGGTATGCACCATGCCTCACTTCATTACCCATTATTTAAAAAATGAATACTGATTGGTAGACTTAATCTGGACTGGCAGAACTAGAAATACCTGATGAGGGTACCTCTTGTAACTCTTAGAACTGAGCATGTTCCTCGTGGCAATTCTGAAAGTTAACCCTGTGGAGTTGTTAAAAGAGATCCTAGCAGGCCGGGCGCGGTGGCTCAAGCCTGTAATCCCAGCACTTTGGGAGGCAGAGGCGGGTGGATCACGAGGTCAAGAGATCGAGACCATCCTGATCAACATGGTGAAACCCCGTCTCTACTCAAAATACAAAAAATTAGCTGGGCATGGTGGCATGTGCCTGTAATCCCAGCTATGCGGGAGGCTGAGGCAGGAGAATTGCCTGAACCCAGGAGGCGGAGGTTGCGGTGAGCCGAGATCGCGCCATTGCACTCCAGCCTGGGTAACAAGAGCGAAACTCCATCTCAAAAAAAAAAAAAAGAGATCCTAGCTCCTGCTCATGTTAACTGGATTCATTTTCTTGCACCTCAACTGTTGAACTGCTGCAAGGGCTTCTGCAGAAGGGAATCACCGAACATTGTTGTACTGATAAGCATTTGTCATGGCTGACAAATGACCTATGATACTCTTATTGGTCTGTTTAAGACTCCTGGTGACTGCTATATAATATTATCTTTTATTTGTTCACTAATCAACTTGTTCCTGGGAAAAAATATAATACTCAATTTAAGACAATCACAATGAAATAAAACTATTGTATAAAATTTCCAATTCAACTGCCTGATTAATTTGTAATGCCTTGAATACAGAATAGGGGATTTGTTATCAGTAACTCTAGTTTTGTAATGCCTTGAATACAGAATAGGGGATTTGTATCAGCTAACTCTAGTTTTCTTTTCAACAGTGCTCTCCTAAGAAAATCTGTATATATAAAACTTATGTAAACAGGCTGAGCATGGTGGCTCACACCTGTAATCCCAGCACTTGGGGAGGCCAAGGCGGGCAGATCACCTGAGGTAAGGAGTTCAAGACCAGCCTGGCCAACCTGGTGAAATCGCATCTCTACAAAAATACAAAAATTAGCTGGGCCTGGTGGTGGGTGCCTATAATCCCAGCTACTCGGGAGGCTGAGGCAGTAGAATTGCTTGAACCCAGGAGGCGGAGGTTGCAGTGAGCTGATATCACGCCACTGTCTTCCAGCCTGGGTGACAGAGTGAGACCCCACTCAAAAAAAAAAAAAAAAAAAAAAACAACCTTAAGCAAACAATTTTAAACATTCTTAAATTACCTGAATCAAGTTATTTTCATTTTCACTTGAAAAGTTATCTTAAAAATGTAAAATTATTTTATGCATAATACCTCTTTTTTGGGTTTCCTCTTCATCACTGTCGCTTTCTTCTGATGAAGATGAAGAGGAAGAGGATGAGGAAGAGGAGGAGGATGAAGAAGATGCTGAAGAACAAGATGAAGAAGAAGAAGAACTAGAGCCTGATCTAGAGTGGGAACAAGAGGAGGAGGATGACGAGGAAGAAGATGATCTGGAAGAACAGGATGATCTCTCAGAATCTGAGTCAGAATCAGAACTAGATTCTGATCCTCTTTTGTGGCCTCTCTGTTTCTTAGAAGCTGGGTTTGGAGTTAGGGGTTCCGTTCTGGCTGCAACCATGCGTCTGTCTGTTTCACTTTTTCCACCAGATTTCTGGTCTCCAGTAGCCTGTGGTAAAACACCATTCTTTGGACTTACAGGCTCAGATTTTATTAGTGTCCTAGTTTCCACAGAAGACATAGATTCTTCTTCAGAAGACTGAGGCTCCTCTTTAAGATTTTCACTTTTAACTTTCATCTCCTCTAGAATAATACCTTTAGCATCTAGGAGCCTAGGTAGAGAGGTAAGAGGAGAAGCAGAAAGTGCTACTTGATATTGCTGTAAAAGTGGGGTGGAAGTCTTTGAATGAGCCATCTTATTTTGACTGTAGTTCCTCTGAGCTGCCATAAATGAGAGTTCAGGATCACGAAGAATGTGATAGTCTGTTCGGCTCACCCCGTGTTTGGCAGCACCAATAAGCAAATCCCTGTCATGAGGGCCACATTCCCACCAGACTGGTAAGTCTGGATTTGGATGGCAAAGCTTCAAGCGTTCAAACAACTGTGGATGTCGAAGGGCCTGTTCCCGTACTTTCCTTAGAAGTTCAATGCGATACAAAGTCCTAGAAGCACGTTCTTCTGTGATGGGCTGGATAAAAATATTTGGATCCACCAATTCTACAGATTGAAACAAGGACAAGAATATTAATCTCAAAAATCCTTTATAAATAAATGATTATAAATAAATTTTTATATACTTATAACAATACTATTTCTAAAATGTGCCTCCATGCAATATCACTGTATAGTTTCCAGAATTTCTTTTCAGTGAGGAGAAATTAAGTTTTATAAATAAGTACTAAAAGTTATGTAACATTAAACACTGGATGTTAATGTAAAACATAAGATGATTTTGGAAGTATATTATTATAACTGGGAATTTTAAGAAATTCCCCATGAGCTATGCATTTAATACCATTTGTCTTAAAGACACAAACAAACGCTCAAACTCACTTATAAATTAGAACCGTTCAGGGTTCTTTTGGCTTCCCTGGGCTGCAATGTAAGAATAATTGTACTAGGCCACACACAAAATACACTAACACTAACAATAGCTGATGAGCTTAAAAAAAAATTGGAAAAAACACTCATATTTTTAAGAAAGTTTACAAATTTGTGTTGGGCTGCATTAACAGCCATCCTGGGCCGCAGGTTGGACAAGCTTGTGTTGAGTGATACTCCACAAACAAACGTAAGCTGGCACATCTCAAACTGCAAAAGGTAATAGGACATTGCAGTCAACTCGCAAAGGTAACAAGGGCTTTCTCAAGTTTCTAGGGAAACACAGGCACATCTTTCAAACTACACAAATTACTAGCTTGAGATAGGTCAGTTTCAACATAAGCTCATGCTACATCCCCTTTGATAAGGTTATGCCTTTGCAAAAGTGGGTTACTGACACTTGGGAAGTGCTCAACAATTATGGGCTTGCTGAAATAATGCAGGGACCAACATAAGCAGCTCCTTATGCCAAATATGGAATAATCTGAACAACAAATAAAGACAATACTGGATTATAACCTATGGAATAAGTATCCATGAATCCATACTGATATGAATAAATAACTGATTAAACAGACGAGAGAGAGGATAATCTTCTTCTCTCTCGTGTGCAGAATTCACAGAAAAAACTGCTGGAGACAAGAATTAGTATTGGCAGATACTAAAAATCAATGGGTGAAAGTCTGAGAAGAAACAAGATTTGTGAAGCTTAAGATATTTGTTAATTATAGTTAATTTCACACTGGCCAAATGTAGCATAAACTACCTTAACCACTCAATTAAAGTCAACATCATCAGTAATAAGACATACTGCCATCACCAATCCCTTGATATTACATCCTGAGAACACATCATTTCTGTGGCACTCTTGCCAAAAATTCATGACCTCAATCTAGTCATGTAAAAACATAAGACAAGCTCAAACTGAAGAATATATGGCTATATAACTGATCAACAGGTTTCAAAGTCATTAAAGGTAAGGAGAACCTGCTGCAAATTGCAGAAAGCTAAGGAGAAGGAAAAACCAAATACATTGTAGGATCTTAGAACAAAAAAGGACATTAGTTAAAAAACTGGTAAAACAAAAATAGGTTATTTAGTTAGTAGTATTATAATAATGTTAATTTATTGTTTTGATAATTATAATTACTCTGGTAAAATGTTAACATTAAGAGAGGAAGAGTGAGAAGATAGATGGAAACTCCTTGCACATTTTTTGCAATCTTCTGTAATTTTAAAAGTAGTTCAAAATAAAAAAGTTGAAATAAAATCAAGGACCATGGAAAAATCAATATGGAGCAGGAAACAAGGTGGGAAGTATAAAGTCTACTTCTAAGATTTGAAAAGTTGTACAGTGCCCAACCAGTGCACACATCTGATTAGTAACTGTGGCTACTTAAGAAAGAAATAGAAATATTTTCTTTCAGTATGTTACTATGTTTTTAAACAACTACTAGATTGTGAGGCCATAAATACTTACTGAGTTGTTAGTCCTAATTATTCATTAGACAGAATGGTTAGGTAATTCTTTTGGCCTTGAGTGTTGTGAAAAAAATTATTGAGACATTAATGGCACTGTAACTGAGGAAATTTGGGAAACAGTCTGAGTTACGGAGAACCTCAACCTCACTCACATTTTTTGAAACGAAGTACTAATATACAATTTATTTTATACTTGATCTTAGCTAAAAAACTAAGAGAATTGAAATTTATTTTAACATGACATAAAAGCAAAACCTAATATTCTTTAAAATACACCAATTATTGACCCATTTATTTTACATTTTATTAATGTGAATCATTATTTGAGATGTGAGTCATGTTTTGATTCTTTTCCTTTTTTTGAGATGGAGTCTTGCTCTGTGTCCATGTTGGGAGCGCAACGGCAGTGATCTCGGCTCACTGCAACCTTCGCCTCCTGGGCTTGAGTGATTCTTGGGCCTCAGCCTCTCAAGCAGCTGGGATTATAGGTGCCTGCCACCATGCCTGGCTAATTTTTGCATTTTTTGTATAGACAGGGTTTCACCACGTTGCCCCACCCGCCTCGGCCTCCCAAAATGTTGGGATTATAGGCGTGAGCCACTGTGCCTGGCCTGAGATGTGAATAATGTTATTGAACAAACAAAAAAATGGGAAGAAATATCCAAGCAATGCATGTGTGCTGCACTGGTTTATGAAGGATATCCAGCATATATCTTTTGAACATGGGTCTGTAGTCTTCCTACAAATGGGACTATGTTTGATTATTATGAAAGAACACTTACCTAGAATTTTCTCTCGATTTCTATTAACATAGAAATAGGTTTTTCTTATCCATTAAAAAGTCTCTAAACAATTTTTGCATTAAACAAGCTGACACCATAAAGCTATTGCCACTTTCTAGCTATAGTGATATGCACATTTTTGAATGCTATGATTACATGCTTATTTAGTGGGATACAGTTCTGCTTCTATAATACCTATGTTAATCTTCCTTTTTTTAAAAACACCAAACTTGTGTAGCATTTTGTGTCCATCAGTTGGAAGTAGGATGTAAATAAACATGATTAGACAATTCTTAACAAAGACACCAACAATATGAATTATCTTTTAAAAACAGTGAAAATGACAAGCTATTTGTCTTCTAAAATGCATTTTAAACTAATGTAAATATAATACTTGTAACAAAGGTTGGTGTTGTAGCTTTCTGGCTTGTAGACAGATCTAAGCAAATTTTTATAGAGGGAATTTCCAGAGTGGGAGGTGTTGTGAGGCAAAGTGATGTTACTTACTAGTTGTGTGCTCTCCACTAGAAAGCTACGGAATGTGAGGCCCAGGATCAAATGTAAGCTGAAAGCTTCTTTCTCTCTTCAAACTGCTTGTCCACAGCCAGAGAGAAGGCCTCGTGTAGCCCGGATGTACAGAGTATGAGGCCAGAAAAAGGAGTTTTCTCAGGAACTGGCCATGGAGGCCCTCAATCTTCTTTGAAATGTCACTCAAAAGGAAGCTCAATTTTGACACATTGTTTTCAATGAAGCCAATCATCTCCAGCTTTTGAAGGGTTAATAGCTGCTGAGGAGGGTATGACTTGGCGCTTGACCAGTTCTTCCAAAGAAAGGTAAATTTTGAAGATGGCTGCTGCAGAGGGCAGACCGATATATTGCTTGATATCAGACCTGTCCATAAAGGCCATGTCAATCTTTGCAATGATGTTGCAAGCAGTCAGAATCACTACATTAAAAATGCCTTTTAATCTGATTAATTTGGGTCAAGACAGCATTGACCATGCCAATGGCACCTGATGGCTTTCATTATGGGTGGCTGTGGGACTTTCCATCTCATCAATCAGTAAAAATGCCAAAGCATCTTTATAATCAATCAAATCTTGAATCTTCTGGAATGTCTTAGTTACCAGCTTTTCACTTTCAGAAAACCACTTAGAAAAGAGCCTGTGGCTATTTATTGCAATTAATTGGCCATACCAACACCTGCTTGAAAGTTTAATTGTCAATTTCTGGGCTAATGCTTTACATAGGAATGTTTTTCCAGTTCTTGGAGGACCAGGTAGCAGCAGCACCACCTGGTTCCAGGTGCTGAGGCTACTGTTGACATTGTTGTCTGAAAATGGTAAGGTTGTAATCACATAATCAAGGTGTGATTTGACTTCCACATCAGACACTAAGCTGTTCCAAAGCCCATGGAATTTGGCTGCAGGCAGAACCCAATGATTTGCCACAATTTTATCTTCTGTCTCTTCCTCCAACTTTTCACTGCTTGCGCCATCTTCACTCTGCTGGAAGATGTGAAGTGCAATAGTGCATGCACTCAAATCAATGAGCTATGAGTCTTTAACCCTTAATTCTGTGTCAACAATAGAGACCAGCATATTCCTGGTCAGAAAAGGTTCCTCAAACTCAATCCATGTATAATCACCAAACACAGTATTACGTTTGGTGAGTAGTTTTCTGTTTATTTATTTTAAGGACAGGGTCTTGCTCTGTTGCTCAATATGAAGTACAGTGGCATGATCATGGGTCACTGCAGCCTCAACTTCCTGGGCCCAAGTGATCCTCTTGCCTCACCCTCTCAAATAGCTGGGACCACAGCCATGCACCACCACACGCAACTATTTTTTTTTTTAAGAGATGGGATCTCCCTATGTTGCCCAGGCTAGTCTTAACTCCTGGGTTCAAGTGATCCTCCTACCTTGGCCTCCCAAAGTGCTGGGATTACAGGCATGAGCTATTGTGCCCAGCATGGTGAGTATCTTTCTAAAACTCAGCTTTAAATCTTTTTTTTTTGTAGTGTTGCCTCTGTGCTGAGGCACTCCATGTGGACTGTCCATGACTTGGTCATACAGGGCAGTGCTTGCTTTGAGTTTCCCATGGCCTTCCCCATGGTTCCACTGGAAGCAGTGGGGTCCTGGCGTGAACCTGGCCACCACCACCTCATGCCCCTGCCTCAACTATTCTTACTCACATTTCTGAGGAAGCCCCACATTTTAAATGATTATTTAGTAATTAGTCTTTTCTCTTTGAAAACTAGAATCAAAAGTGATGAATATATTCATATCACTGTATTATTGATGGGAATGAAGAAAATTTAAAAAATGAGGGCCTCTTGGCAACTATAAATGACACAATATTTTGCTTTATCTGTCATTTTGGATTCATTTATGGTTTTCCAGTAGATCTGAAAACAGATGGAAACCTACTCTGAATTACCTGGTAATCAAGTGATTGGCTACTCTATTTACAGTGAACTAACAAAAAAATCTGTTAGGAAATAAAATTAAAACAAGTAAGGAAATCTTTTTACTATAAAACAAGAATAGCAGGCCATTGGGTTTAGCAGTCAGAAATCATATACAACGAAGTATGGAGACAACTGCTCATGACACAGCATTACTGAGAGGAACTGCTGATAGGATGAGGTATTTCTCTGGGCTTTGAAGACAATGAAATGCATCCCAGAACAATGCCTTAGTTAAGTTGCATCAACACCTGTGTTGGGTTGTCTTTTGTGAAGATGGCCCTGGGAGATCTTTTCTAGAAAATTTTTCAAAATGTCTTATGAGTTGGGGCTTCATTCCTTGCAAAATTATTCAGGTAAATAATCCCTTTAGCACAATTCCTACAAGGTAGACTGAAAATATAGGTTAGTTCTGTTTAACAAAAGCAATCCTTTATCTTCCACCACCTCCTACTCATACATCTATCACTAAACTCTAGTTATTTTCTTAAAACTCAGTGTAAATCTTTATTCTCTTTAGATCTCATTTTAATAGAAGGATTAAAGAACAGAGGATTTTAAGCATAGTTTATTTACAATTCTAAAAAATTACTGACAAGTTGAATTAGATAGTATTAACATTTCACACGAAAGAGACAAAACTAGAAATTTCTGAGTTTCAGTGATTTTTGCTTCTTTGACCAAAACAAGGAAAAACAGAAATTTTATACATACCTTCTTTGGAAGGAAGACGACAAACCCTCCGACACATGGACATGAATGCGTACAAATATTTCTCCAAACTATCATCAGTTTTCTTATGTAGTCTAGCCATAGCTCTAAATTTTGTCCAATCAAATTGGCCTCTGTCAGGGTCAAAAACGACTCCAAATGTAGATACAACCCTATAAAAGTCAGCTTCTTCTCTTCTTGTCCATCTATTTTGAGTCAGATTAAAGAAAAAACCATACTGTCACTAAAATTAATATTACTAAATATAATGACTATAATACAAACTTAAAACATTTCAAGTACCCAACATTATAGAATTAAATACAAGTTTGCTGCCTTAGAAAACATTTTTAAATGCTAGTTAACTCATCTATCCAACCATACTTTTTTAAAAAAATTTACTTTTAATAGTTAACGGACATGTGCCTGTGACACAGCTTCAAGAGGTTCTGATATGTGTCCCCAAACATACTTTTTAAAATATACACTATTCCTTCAGACAGTAATGGTGTTTTGTACTTTTACTATGTAAGAAAATAAGCACAGGATACAAAATCATGTAAGATGATCCTGCTCTTCAGGAAAAAGATAAAATATTTTCAAACACATTTATAGTATCAGGTAATATCATATATTTGTGTGAGTTAAATAAACCAAAAGTTTTAGGAGAGCACAGAAGACAGAAGTTCAGACTTGACAATCAAGAAATGTATCACAGAGTAAGCAGCATTTCAGATTGGACAAAGCTAAGATTAGGGAAAGCAAGGAAGAAAGCACAGAGTAAGCAAAAAGGAAGTGCTCCATATTGTAGGGGAAGGATGAGGATTCCAGATTAACAAGGATATGGTTTATATTGGGGACAAAGCCAGATAGGGTTTGGGTCAGATTATGAAATGCTCTAAATGCCTGGGTAAAAGTAAACTCTTTCAGTTGAAAGCTCCTGATACTTTGAGATTGTAATACTACCATAATGCACCATAGATTTGCAAACCTCAGTGCATGTGTAGAACCTTTTCTTTGCTTAACTCACAGGATTGTTGTGTAAATTAGGAACCAGTCAAGTCATTAAATCTGGGTGATAAACATACAAATGGGAAAAATGATTAATTGAAAGACTACTCAGGACACAAAAAATATGACAGAGTGCCCACCCTCAAAGAACATACAATTTAGAAAGACATAGAAAGGAAAAGATGAATGTCATTACAATATCTTATTGTGACAAATGAGTAGTTTACTTAGATAAGTTGCTACATGAGTACAGATAATAGAGAGAATACTGTGAGCTAGACTGGTTAAAAAAATTAATAGAAGAGGCCAGGTGCAGTGGCTCATGCCTGTAATCCCAGCACTTTGGAAGGCTAAGGCAGACAGACCACTTGATATCAGAAGTTCAAGACAAGCCTGGCCAACATGGTGAAACCCTGTCTCTATTAAATATACAAAAATTAGCGAGGCATGGTAAATGCACACCTGTAGTCCCAGCCACTGAGGAGGCTGAGACAGGAGAATTGCTTGAACCCTGGAGTTAGAGGTTGCAGTAAGCCAAGCTAGCACCACTGCACTCCAGCCTGGGTGTTAGAGGAATACTCCATCTCAAGAAAAAAAAAAAAATTAATAGAGGAAATGGGCCATATGCTGAGCTCTCAAGGATGGGCTATGTGTGAAATAAAAAGGTAGCAAGGGTGTTCCAGGTGATAAAGAGACAATATATGCTAGGGTACGAAGTCAAGAATAAGGGCACTCTGGCTGAGGGAAAAGAAGAGGATAAAATTAGAAATGCATGCTAAAATCTAAAATGAAGAGACCTTTAAACTTAGGCTTAAGAACCTAAAACTTTTTATCTATACTAAATAAGGAGCCCTTGAATGTCATGATAAAAGTAATGTTTTAGGAAGATTAATCCAGAATCAACAGACGGAGGGAAAAAGACGGTTACAAATGCTTTGTCACTCTTCCCATGAAGTGGTATTTCCCTTTCCCCTAAATCTCGACAGGCCCTGTGGCTTTTTCTGACCAACAGAGGGTGGCAAAAGTGACATTTTGTTACTACTGAGACTGGGTCATAGGAAATCTGCAGCTTCTTCTGCCTTTCTACTTGGAATGATCCTTCCTGGGATCTGAGCTCCCAGCTGGCAGCTAGCACCAACTGTCAGCCATATAAGTGAGGCTACTGTGGCTCTTCTAGGTATCTCAGAAACATAGCCAATAGCATACAAAGCATAAGAAGCACCTGGGTCAACTCACAGAATCGGGAGAAATAAAAAATTAATGCTGTTTTAAAGCATTGTGTTTTGGGGTAGTTTGTTTTGCAACAATGAATAACAAGAACAGTGTATTTACAGAGGCAGTAGTATTTGAAAATTATGACTAAGATAGCTAAAATCTTAACTGTCAGACTAAAGTACGATCAATGTGCTGCAAATGAAACAACAGAAGAACCGTATATCTTCCAGAGAACGTCCAAGGACCCAGGTAACAAGGAGGTCAGGTTATGCCAAATATAGCTATTCTTTCCCATGTACTCTATTCCTTTTAAGAAGTTAAAGCTTGTGGAATGAGAGAAGTTTGCCTGTCTTTTTAACAAAGTTGCTTGTGATTTGTTCCCTTTCACTTCAGTAGTTCCAAGGGTTTGTCTTCTGAATAAAGGAATGTATGCTTTCCATACATTTTTTATGTTTCATAAAAGTCTGCATGTAAAATGTAAAATACAATAGAATGGAATTTAACAAACATAAACTTTTGTTCTATTAATACTTCTTTTATTTCTTTTTTTTTTTTTTTTTGAGACGGTCTCACTGTCACTCAGGCTGGAGTTCAGTGGTACGGTATCGGCTCACTGCAAACTCTGGGTTCAAGCGATTCTCATGCTTCAACCTCCCAAGTAGCTGGGATTAAAGGTGTATACCACTACACTGACTAAATTTTATATTTTTTGTAGAGACGGGTTTTGCCATGTTAGCCAGGCTGCTCTTGATCTCCTGGCCTCAAGTAATTCACCCGCTTCGGCCTCTCAAAGTGCTGGGATTCCAGGTGTGAGCCATGGTGCCCGGCCAAGGATTCCATTCATGAGTTTGCTCTACAACTTCGCTTTTGTGTTTCTGTTTTTTGAGACAGTCTTGCTCTGTCACTTAGGCTGCAATGCAGTGGCACAATCACGTTTCACTGCAGCACACACCTTCTGGGCTCAAAAGATGCTCCCACTTTAGTCTTTTAAGTGGCTAGGACCACAGGCATACACCATCACATCTGGCTAACTTTTGCATTTTTTGTAGAGATGGGAGTCTCGCTTTGTTGCCGGGGCTGGTCTTGAACTCCTGAGCTCAAGTAATCTTCCCACCTTGGCCTCCCAAAGTGCTGGGATTATAGGCATTAGCCACTGTGCCCAGTTATTATTATTATTTTTTAAATACCTCAGTATTCCTAAACATGACAAAAAATAATTAAAGTATGGTTAGTGACTATAAGACACAATAACTTTTATAAGTTTTACCATACTTACACATATATAAATGTGTGAGTATATGTGTGTAGGTGCACAAAGTGGTTTGCTTTAACATTCTATGTGTGTTTTCCACAAAGCGTGATAATCGTGTGCAAGGCAGACAGGCTTTAGAATGAACAGCTATATTCAGATATAACATATTAAAAATTTAGTGTTATTGTCTTACCTTTGCTGTCTTTCTATTTTGGCTGCCATTTTAGGATTAAGAGTGGCTTCCTCATAAATAGGCTGCATTACACTGGTAGGCACCAAGAAAGTTGGTTGTATCTGTTGAATTTGTCTGTTTTTATTAGTACGCTGGTATGCAGTGATGAGACGCCTCAAACGTGTGGTTAAAGCTGATTGAGTAGGCCAATATACTTTATCACCCTCCATCAGTTGACCATCTATAGTTAAATAAAAATGTCAATAGTAATAATAACTAAACAAATACTGTATGAAGCTCACAAAAGTAGCAACTTTACTTTAAAATTTTTTAATTCAATATGATTATATGGGGAAAAAAGCAACCAAATTTCTCATCATAAAAGCTTTCTTTTAACAATAGCTATAGAAAACATTACAACACACTTTAAGAGCAGTTCAAAGTAGGTAGAATACAGTAGAATAAAGACTTGCACAGCAAATACAACTCTTGCCAGTCTGGGTATGTCATACTGGCTGGCAAATACTTAAGGCTTTAACTTAAATAAATTAAAAGCCAAACTGAATCCATGAGATGTTGAATATTGGAACCTCTTCCAATTGAAGCCTCCTGTAGTAAGTTTATCTCAGTTTAATTAGAATTAAAATATTTTAAAAGTCATTGGGAAAAAACACTTTTAAAATTTAAGATGACGATATGACTTTTAAGTTTTATACATCTACTAAGTGTAGTATATAATGCTCTATTTCCAAGGTGTAATACTATAATTATTTATACCATAATCAATCTGTAATCATTCATACTAAGCAAAAACTACTTTTCATTCCTAGTTGAACTATGGCAGGGTGAGGCATTGTTCCTCTGGGATGCCGGTGGGAATGAGTGTACCCCTGTGACAGTGTCTTTCTACCTTGATATTAGAAGGAAGTAGAAGCAAGACCTGGCACAGAAGAGCTTTGTAGAAACTAGGTGATAAAGAATGGCTCCTAATGTACACAAAGAATGACAAAGAAGTTGAATATATTATTAGATCAACACTTTAATGATGGTATCTCACAAGTTTAATAATCAGGACATAACATCATCAAAACATATATTCTATAAAAGCTCAGTGAGTCACTGCCTAAAGATTTATAACAACTAAAAGTACTGTTAAATTTCCAGTCAACTAGTATGTCCTATAATGATTACAACTGTAGCTAATTTTTATATATTTGAAACATTATAAAAGTATAATCCTTTATTGATCTCATAATAGGATTTGCATGTGAATTTATAATACTACTAAGTAGAGAAGTAAGTGCAATTTACCTCCATCTGCTATAACAAGATCTCCTGGTGAGGAAACATCATCCTTTTAAAAGAAAATAGAAACTTGTCACAGGGTAATTGGGTCAAGAGATATATAAAAAAGGAAAAGAGAATCAAACTTCTTTATAACAGAGAGCTTTTCTTCCAATGAAATTTTAAATAATTAATTTAGCAAGAATAAAACTTTTAACTGTTTATTCTCAATTCTCATCCTTTCACACTTCTCTACTGCTTTTGATAATTAGACCAGTCATTATTTACTACAAGTATTTTCTTTTTTATGATTACTGTTAAGCTAGTTTCTTTTCCTCCAACCTTCCTCTAACTATGAGTATGCCCTAGGTTTTATTGCTATACCAACTGTGTTCTTTCCCCTTTCTTATACCAACTCTTAGATAACTTATTCATTTTCATATCTGGTTATGAGGTAACCTACAAATCTTTTCCTTTTCAGCCTGAAGCAGTTTGCTTATGCTGTAGATCCAGTTTTGGTCAACAGAACATCTTTAATTAGGTATTCCAATACCTTATATTCATAACTTTAGCAATTTTACACCAAGAACTTCTAGTTTCAATTGTTGTTTTAGAAAAGCCTGAGGTTAGAATCATAATTCCTTTGTAGGTAACTCTTTTCCTCTGGTTGCTTCTAATATCTTCTTTGTTTGGTGTATTGTTTATTTCACCATGATGTTTCTTGGAGTTGACTTGGTTTTATTTATCCTGCTAAGATTTATTTTATTTCTTGAAACAGGATTCATGTATTCATAATATCTGAAAAATTATCAGCTACTGTCTCTTCATAGTGCTTCTTTCTTATTCTCTCGAATCTCTCCTTCTGGAATGTCTATTGGATACATGCTAGATGTTATCAGGCTATCCTCCTGGTTTCTAAATTTTTAAAATACATATTCTACTGTGTTGATTATTGATTTCAGTCTCTTTGCTCCAAATTTATTGCCTTTCATATTTTTCTTTTCCTTTTTTTTTTAAATTTGAGACAGGGTCCCACTCTGTTGTCCAGGTGGGAGTGCAGTGGTGTGAACACAGCTCACTGCAGCCTCAAACTTTTGGGCTCAAGTGATCTTCCTGCCTCAGCCTCCTGAGTAGCTGGGACTACAGGCGCATGTCATCAGGCTAACTTTTAAAAAATTTTTTTGTAGAGATGTAGTCTCACTATGTTGCCCAGGCTGGCCTTGAACTCTTGGGCTCAAGCAGTCTTTGTTACTTGGCCTCCCAAAGTGCTAGATTACAGGTGTGAGCCACTGCATCCAGCTCCTCTCATACTTTTTGCCTGCTCTAAAAAAATAGTTAAATAGCTCTTTAAATAGCTTTTCCTGTCAGTCAGCATGATATAAAGCTTTGTTAGTACAGCAAACTGGAGAGACATTGTAGGAGGAAAAGGATTTTATTTCTTAGTTCTGGTAAGCACCTCCATTGCTTAGTTCCCAGAGCAAGGCCATTTCCCTAGTGCTCAGCTCCCACAGTTTAAGCAGTTTCTATTTTCTTTGAGATGGGTCTCCCTCTGTTGCTCAGGAATGCAGTGGGGCAATTTCAGCTCACTGCAATCTCTGCCTCTTGGGTTCAAGTGATTCTCCTGCCTCAGCCTCCCGAGTAGCTAGGATTACTGGTGCCCGCTACCACACCTGGCTAATTTTTGTATTTTTAGTAGAGACAGCGTTTCACCATGTTGGCCAGGCTGGTCTCAAACTCCTGACCTCAAATGATCCACCCACCTTGGCTTCCCAAAGTGCTGGGATTATAGGAGTGAGCCACCGCACCCAGTCAATTTGAGCAGTTTCTTTAGCACCTTTGGTCAGCAGCTTTTCCCAGCAACCTCCCCTCTTGGGCAGTTTTATGAGTGGAGTGTTTCCTAGGATACTTTCCTAGGAAAATCTTCCTTGGCAACCTCACAGGGCAGATTTACAGCCAGTTTCAAAGGGTAGATTTTCGGCAACTTTTCTGCCATCCAGTGAGACATGGTTATATCCTCCTACCAAAGCCTGGATCTTGGCCTGGTAGGAATGGGACTTTTCCTAGGGTACTTTATCTGAGCCCTTGGAGTGGTAGATGCTGCTTTTATATGCTGTTCCTACATTCTTTAGTGTTCTCTTTACTTTTTACTAATTTATTACTATATTATAATGAATAATTCTTTACATTTACTTTCCCTGTTCAAATTACTATTTGGGTTATCTCTCCTGATTGGTCCAGACTAATCCATTATGCAATACTGAATAATTTCCTCATATCTGTTTTCCAAATCATTTCTTCCTTCATGAACTGTATCTAATCTGCTTTTCCAGGAGAAAGTTTAACCTGTTTTTTGAGTTTTACATATCAATAAATGTATTTTCCATGTTTTTCTTTCTCTCTCTTTTTTTTTTAGAGATGGGGTCTCATTATACTATTCAGGTTGATCTTGAACTCCTGGGCTCAAGCGGTCCTCCCACCTCACCCTCCCAAAGTGCTGGAATTACAGGCGTGAGCCCCACTGCACTCAGCCTTTTCCCACTTTTAAAGTTAAATATCATTTTCTTGTACATCTTTCTAGTATTTTAAAATCATATCTTGTCTTTTGTTCCTGGTTCTTTCTTTAATGTCTTTAATCATTTAAAAATTTACTTTAAAAATTTCAATAGGAATTTTTAAATTTTGATACATATATCAGAAGTTCTCAGGGGTCTAATCTTGTTCTTTATTGCATGCTAATGTTCACTCATGGTAAATGGTTTCTCATATATTTCTAAATTTTGAATTTTTACTTCATTTTATGGAGGGTTTCATCTTCAGGACTCATGCATCGTCTTGGTTGAACTGTTTCTTTCAGGTGCTTTTTGTTTTTACCAGGCACCCTAGATATATTACCAGTCAAGGACTGATCCTTTTTAATATTACACTGAGGGCTCTTGGACCACACAGATAAAGTAAAAGACAAACCATGAACTCAAGAGAAGGCGGGTCTACGGTTACAAATTCTCAAAGGAAACAATAATTTTCTTACCCAAAGCCCATGATGAGATAAATTTTCTTGTTATTTCTCTGTGCTGTTTGTCAATAAGTACTGGCCTTTAAGACTCCTGACCTTATACAGGATTTCGGTTCTCATTGCCCACACACTGGAGCAAGCCTTGTCATGCCCTTAACAAGGCATCAAGCCCCTTAAGCTACAAAGTCCACCAAATCCTGACAGTTTTAGCATCAGTTAGCCTTTACCACAGTCTCATAACTACTAGACATTCCTCGTTTCTTTAAACATCCCTTTTCACACTCTACAGATTATTTTCTGTACTTTTATCCAACTCTTCTTCCTTTTGATATTCTACAAACAGAGCACTGGGAACTATGCTTTCGCAACTTAGAATTCCTTGACGTTCTACTCTCTCTCTCAAACCTCTTCATGTAGGTATCTACTTCTTGCAGTATATCTTTAGTATCTAGTTCTCACTCTGCTTTGGGATTTTGCCCCTGGACAGTTTCTTAGCTCTAAGAAGTAGAGCAGGTGGGAAAGCCCCATTCCTTCCACATGTCCAAGTCAGTCCCCATCTTGTCTAGAAGGGGAGATCAAGTGAATTCTGAGTGATTATTTGGGATGTTTGTCGACCCAAGTTGATCACTTACTTAGCTAATTTGAGGAACAGAAGAATTATATATAATGAAAACAAAAAATGATACAAAATAAAAAAGCAAACAAAAGAAACCAATGAATACCTAAAATTGAGAATTTAAAAATATGATTCAATGCATACCTCTATATCATCTTTAAAGATGGCTGGTGCAGGTTTGTATTCTGGATCTTCCACATCCCTGTTAAAATACAAACAAATGCTATAGTTACCATAATGGATTAAGATTTCACTTGCTAGGAAAAAGTCTTGTTGGAGGGTTTTAGTTTGTTTTAAAGGTCAGACCGAAGTCTATTCTCTAGCCAGAAGAGCCCAAGACATAGCAGGAAGACTGTTATATAGCAAACAGGGAGAAAGCTAGTTCTAATGTACCCTTACTCGCAAGTTCACTTTTATTTTTTTTTTTGAGATGGAGTTTCACTCTTGTCACCCAGGCTGGAGTGCAGTGGCACAATGTCAGCTCACTGCAACCTCTGCTTCCTGGGTTCAAGTGATTCTCATGCCTGAGCCTCCCGAGTAGCTGGGACAACAGGTGTGTGCCACCATGACTGGCCAATTTTAATCTTTAGTAGAGATGGGGTTTCACCATATTGGCCAGGCTGGTCTCAAACTTCTGACCTCAAGTGATCTATGTGCCTCGGCCTCCCAAAGCACTGGGATTACAGGTGTGAGTGAGGGTGCCTGGCTGCAACGTCGCTTTTAAATGTGTTATTATTAACCTTAACATGTGTCTTACTTTTCTCTTTGGGTAAGAAAAGATAGATTATACAGATAACAGGTACAGTTGGCCTTTCATATGTGTGGGTTTCATATCTACAAATTCAACCAACTGCAGGTTGAAAATATGTGAATAAAGCTGGTCATGATGCTCACACCTATAATCTCAGCACTTTGGGAGGCCAAGGCTAAGATGGGAGATCATTTGAGCCCAGGAGTCCAAGGCCAGCCTGGGCAACATAGGGAGACCTCATCTCTACAAAAAATAAAATAGAACAAAGTTAGCTGAGCATGGAGCATGTGCCTGTGCTCCCAGATACTCAGGAGACTAAGTGAGAAGATCATTAGAGCTCAGGAGGTCAAGGCTTCAGCAGGAAGTGATTGTGCCACTGCATTCTAGCCTGGATGACAAAGAGCAAGACCCTGCCTAAAGAAAAAAAAAAAGGCATCTGCTTTGGGAGGCCATGGTGGGCGGATCACAAGATCAAGAGATCGAGACCACGGTGAAACCCCGTCTCTACTAAAAAATACAAAAATTAGCTGGGCATGGTGGCATGCACCTGTAGTCCCAGCTACTCGGGAGGCTGTGGCAGGAGAATTGCTTGAACCTGCGAGGCAGAGGTTGCAGTGAGCTGAGAACACGCCATTGTACTCCATCCTGGCACCTGGCAACACAGTGAGACTCTGTCTCAAAAAAAAAAAATATGGCATCTGTACTGAACATGCACAGACTTTGTCATTATTCCTTCAACAATGCAATATAACAACTATTTACATAGCATATAACATATGTATTGTATTAGGGATTATAAGTTATCTAAAGATAGTTTAAAGCACACAAGAGAAGGTGCATAGGTGGGCCGGGCACGGTGGCTCAAGCCTGTAATCCCAGCACTTTGGGAGGCTGAGGCAGGTGGATGACGAGGTCAAGAGATTGAGACCACCCTGGTCAACATGGTGAAATCCTGTCTCTACCAAAAATACAAAAAATCATCTGGGCATGGTGGCGCATGCCTGTAATCCCAGGTACTCAGGAGGCTGAGGCAGGAGAATTGCCTGAACCCAGGAGGCGGAGGTTGCAGTGAGCCGAGATCGCGCCATCACACTCCAGTCTGGGTAACAAGAGCAAAACTCCATCTCAAAAAAAACAAAAAAAAACAAAAAGAGAAGGTGCATAGGTTAAATGCAAATCCTAGGCAGTTTTATATACAGGACTAGAGCATCCTTGGATTTTGGTATCTGCAGGGTGTCCTGGATACCAAAATCCCCCATGGATATCGAGGAATGACTGTATAAACATCATCATGTCTCTCATCAACTATAACAGTCTTGCCTTTTTCTCCTCTCTATGCACCTAGAAGTTTACGAACTCAGTGGCCATGAGATACCTGTTAAAAATGAAAAAAAAGAAAAACCCATCAAAAGAATGGGTGTGGGGTAGGTCCAACCTCTTCCTCGATCACATTCTTTTGCCTAAGTGCTAACTTATTAGTGTATCTTTAGTTCTTTCAGATTGTAAACTCCAATTCCCTTATGCCTGCATCATTTAAAGATAAATATCACTGACATAAAATATGCTAATGTTGAAGAGAAGAGAGTGATATATAGAAAATTCATGACTGAAACACACATACCCATCCATATAATCATTTGCTCTCTGTTCGGCAGCAACTGCTTTGTCATCGGGTTTTCCCACTCTTTCCAAGAAGCATAATGCTGGGTCTGCTCGAATAGTGTTATATTTTTCATATCCTGAAAACATCACCAATTATAAAAGTAAAAAAGATAAAAAGAAGAAATGTGTATAAATATAAGCATTCCTCATATTTACAGTGGATATTTCTGGACTAAAGGAACAATATATTAAAATGATACAGGTTATATATATTTCCTAGAAATTACCACAAACATTAAATGTTCTGGTAATACATATCTACTAAATTAAAATTTCAATTACATTTATCAGTTAATATGAAAAATAGGATAAACTGATCATACACACACACAAACATATCTCACATAAGAACGCTTCCTAAGAGAGAAGTTGTCTTACATATACATCCAGGAAGGGTAAGTTAAACATGCCACCCTCCCATGAGGAAATGTGGTGACTGACAGACATAGTTTGGTAGTGTATGCTTTTAATTCTGTATATATAATATAGGTGTTACTAGACTAAAGCTTTAAGTGGAAATCAATGAACTGAGAACTGACAGAATTGTCTTATACATAGAAGGGGATCCCACCTACATTACTTCTTACTTACCGTGTTTAAAAACTCCAATAAGGAGTGACTTATCAGCATCAAAATCCCACCACTCAGCAGGAACTTCTGAGTGGTCTGGTTCTGGTACCCAAACATCAATGTCACTTTAAAAAAATCATAATATGGCATTATGAATAATTATAAATGAGTCAAAAAGGAGGCAAAAATTTACCTAGCTTTTACAGCATTGTGGCTTTCAAGAGAGAGCCTAGGACTTCATTGTATTATTTTTTTAATCCTTCATAATTGCCACCAATTAAAATTACAAAATTGTGCAATAACAACAAAGATACCATAAAATAAATGAATGTTGTTAAGCTCAAGAGAAGAAATATTTCAACAATGCTTACAATATAATTCTCTTAAAGGATCATATTCTTTCACTGATTTTTATTTAGAGACAAAGGGTTCTGCTGGAAGTAGAGACTATGTCAGCCAATGACTTGGCAATAATCATCTGGTTTAATTATTTTATTTTCCACATGAGAAAACAAAGTCCCCAAAAAGGGTAAAATGAATTGTTTTAGGCTACAGAACAAGTCATGCCTCCTCTAGACCACTACTGCTAAGAAAACCACACTGAAAATGTCCTGATACAGCAAATTTTTGATTCATAGTTTGATTGAAACACTCAAGTACAGGCCAAGCCCAGCAGCTCTTGCCTGTAATACCAACACCTTAGGAGGCAGAGGCAGGTAGATGACTTGAACTCAGGAGTTCAAGACTAGCCTGGGCAACATGGCAAAACCCCATTTCCACTAAAAATACAAAAAATTAGCTAGGCATGGTGGCTCACGCCTGTAGTTTCAGCTACTTGGGAGGCTGAGGTGGGAAAATCTCCTGAGCCTGGGAATTTGGGGCGACAGTGAACTGAGACTGTGTTGCTGCACTCCAGCCTGGGCCATGAGAATGAGACCTTGTCTCAAAAAACAAAAAACACTCAAATGCTGTTTTGCTGTTGTGAATAAATAATACAATGCCATAAAATCACAGGATAATAGACTATCAAAAAATTAGCCAGGCATGGTGGTACATGCCTGTAATTCCAGCTGCTCAGGAGGTGGAGACAGGAGAATTGCTTGTACCCAGGAGGCAGAGGTTGCAGTGAGCCAAGATCGTACCACTGCACTCCAGTCTGGGCAACAGAGCGAGACTCTGTCTCAAAAAAAAAAAAAAAAAAAAAAAAACCCATAATGATTTGGTAGATTACCTTTTTCTTTTTTTTTTTAGATGGAGTTTCACTCTGTCACCCAGACTGGAGGGCAATGGTGTGATCTCGGCTCACTGCAACCTCCCTCTCCTAGGTTCAAGCAATTCTCCTGACTCGGCCTCCCGAGTAGCTGAGATGACAGGCGCCCGCCACCATGCCTGGCTAATTTTTGTATATTTAGTAAAGACAGGGTTTCACCACATTGACCAAGCTGGTCTTGAATTCCTGACCTCGGGTGATCCACCCGCCTCGGCCTCCCACAGTGCTGGGATTACAGGTGTGAGCCACCGTGCCTGGCCAGATTGGCTGTTTTTATGAGTAACAAATAACTATAGCACTAGCAGTTTTGCAACTATAATTTTCTTATTCTTGGCTCATCACTTGAAATTATTATGTTCCCAGAAAGCTTCTGCAAGTTACATATATAACATGTCTAAAAACATGTCATGCATAGGACTGAAACGTTCACTTCTTTACCATAGTGCTTTAAGTCACTGCTTTCTTTAGCACGGAATTCAGTTAATGTCTGACAATGATTAGCAAGTATCACTAATTTAAATATACACACACACAAATATATTTATATATATATACATATACATTTTCTAATATTTGACAATGGATAGAGATTAAACAGGATAAATTACTATAAAAAGTTGAGTAGTTAAGAATGTCTCTATTTGGTATTCATAAATTATCAATTTTCAAATAACCAGATATAAAACAATATAAATTATACAAAGTAGAATTTCATCTGTCTTGGCATCATAATTTCACAAATTAGCTAACAAAGACCTATAAGAAATGAGGAATTTCCTATTGACAATTAGGTTCTATGTGAAACGATAGTTTGTAAGTTGGCTGTCTTTGGAAACTCAAAATAAATTTTCATATAAAAATAAACAAACAAATGACCAAAATGTTCCTAGACTAGGACAAGAACCCAATATGTAATCAAAATATAGGTGAGACAGAAAACACTGGCAGTGAAAAGGAAATACTTACAAATTTTATAAGTAAATAAAAAAATTAAAATGGAGTCAGTTATTTTTTATTTTTCACAAATGTTTTACTAGAATATTAAACTCAAGGAATATAAGGAAGTTGATGAAGAGAAATCTTTCTCTAGATTCTTAAAGGAATTTTGTCAGCATTCTAAATGAACACCTCATATTTAATTTTTCTTTAAAACAAAAGGGTCACAACTGACATTTTTTAGCTCAGTTCAGAAAAATAGAGAAAAAGGAAGAATGATTTTCTTGTGATATGGAAAAAGTTAAAAAAGAAACGAGAAATACAGTTAAAAGATATTTATTTTTGAGAGTTACTAAGTAGGATTAAACAAAGCATTAGCCCTGAAATATAAAGGAAAGAGGAAGAACACTGGAGATAGAATCTCAGAGGAGGAAAAAAGTGGGTCAGATAGCTCCCTTTGCCAACCACTAGGTGGCACTCTAAGCTCAAAACATTGTGATTACCATCTGAGGTGGAAGGTTTTCCTGCTTGTAAAGAGGAAAAGACAGTCAGTATATAACTCATGGTTCAAATGTAAGTGCCGCATGCACAGTAGGTGTTGTTGATTTCTGTTTTTAAAGACTAACTTGTGCAATCTCCTACATAAAGCCTTCTTTAACTTCCCCAGGGTAGATCATTCATTCAAAATATATTTAAATAGCATTCACTATATGCCAATAATGGCAATAATAAATTCAAACAGTCATGCACATGCCCTTGTAAACAGGGATATGCAATATTGTCTGATGAGTGCGTGGCAGGGTACTCTGGTTATGTGCCTAACCCAGATCTGAGCGGTCATGAAGGACTGAGTCAATGTTGGCTAAGCAGGAGGAGGGCGAGGAAAGAGAATGTTCTAACAAAATGCAGAGGCCTAGAGATAAGAGTAATTAATCATGGCACACTGGAGAAATGTGGATCTGAAGTTCAAGAGAGATGTGGGCTATAGATAGGGATTTGGAAGACATAAGCAAAGACAAAAACTGAAGCCACAAAGATGAGAACACCCAAGAGTAAGTGACAAGAGAAGGCCTATGTGAAGATTCTTTGACCTCCAAGAGACAGACAGAAAAGGAGCCTGAAAAGCAGCAAGCAGAAAAGTTAAAAGAAAAACCATACGAGGAAGGTATCACAGAAGCATTTTAAAGAGAAGAAAGTGGTCAATAAGGTAAAAAGTAAGGGAAGCACTACGGTATATCCATCAAATTTGGCAGCAAGAGTATCAGTGAACATCTGGAGTAAGGAGGCAGACGCTGCATTGTGGTAGCTTGCATAATGAGAAGGAAAAGAAGACAACAAACACAGATGCTTCTTTTTTTCCTGAGACAGTGTCTCATTCTGTCACCCAGGGTGGTGTGATCACAGCTCACTGTAGCCTTGACTTCTCTGGGCTTATGTGATCCTCCCACCTCCACCTCTGCCTCCAGAGTAGTTAGGACTACAGGCATATACCACCACACCTAGCTAATTTTTCTACTTTTTGTAGAGACAGGATTTCACCATGTTGCTGAGCCTCGTCTCAAAGTCCCGGACTCAAGTGATCCACTCGCCATGGCCTTCTTAAGTGTTGGGATTACAAGAGTGGCCACTGTGCCCGCCCTACAGATACTTCCTAAAGTAAGTTTGGCTGTGAAATCAAGGAGAGTAATAATAACGTAGTTTGAGGATATTCTGAGTCCAAAGGCATTAAGTGTTTGTGTCTGCATGAACATGTGTATGTGTATGTTATGGTGAGGGAGATGCAAACATGTTAAAATTCAAATGAGAAGGAAAACAGGGGGAAATTAATGAAAGAGGAAAAAGAAAGTACAATCCACAGAGAGCAGTCCCTGGGAAAATTACAAGTGGATCAGATCCAGTCAGGCCAAGGGAAAGGAGCCAATAAGTCAACAAATATTTACTGAGTGTTTAAGATGTCCCAGATTCCAGGAAATGGGAATATAGTGATCAGTAAGGCAGATGGCATACTTACCTTCAAGCAGTTTAAATTGTAAAAAAAAGGAAAAAGAAGACATACAAATAAAATAACATAATTTTAAAGTAGTAGTAGGCATTTTAAATGAGATAAAAGAAGGTTAAACAGTAGTGAATGACTGGTGGGCTACTTAAGCTGGCAGGGAAGGCCTATCTGAAGGAAATACTTGAGTTGAGATCCAAATAACTTGAAGGGGCAGTTCTGTGGAAGACCTGGGGAAAAAATATTTGGAACAGGAAGAACAGCATAGAATGAGCTTGACATGTTGGCAAACCACAACCACCACTGTGGCTGGAGCATGGTGGGTGAGGGACACAGTGAAGAAAGAGGGTACAGAGTTATGGAGGGCCCTGTAGGCCATATAGAATTTGAATTTTATTCTAAGAGAAATTAGAAACATTTGGAGGGTTTTAAGGAGTGCCAAGACCTGATTTTTGCTTTAGAAATACCACTCTGGCTGCTGTGTGAAGGACAGGCCTAGAGAGGCAAAAGTGGAAGCAAACAGACTCAATTACAAGGCCACTGCAAAAGTATAACTGTGAGATCATGGTGGCTTGGACTAGGTATCTGACAGAGGAGACAGAGAAATGTGCTCAGATTTGGCATGTATTTTGTCAAGCTAACAGGCAGAGGGAATCAAGAATAACAACAGAACAATGAGTTGTAAATGTACTAGCATGGAGAAGGCTTGTACATAGGAACAGAAAGGGAAAGGTCTGGAGACAATAGATTTGGAAAAGCCAGAGGAAGTAAGATGTTAATTAGTTGTTTAAATGAAAATATTAGGAGGCAGTAGACTTATGGCTTAAAACTCAAGAAAGAGGTCTGTGAGAAATATGTAAATTTCAGATTTACCTGTTTATAGATCAGATTTGGTATGATGAGGCTGCATGAGTTAACCTAAGGAAAAAGGTAAGAGAGCTGCGGACACAACTCATGGTAATCCAGTATTTGGAGATCTGTTAGAGAAATAAGAGCTAGCAAGAGGGAATGAAAAGGAAAGAGTAGTGAGAAAAAGGACAACTAGATGGGTATAGTTAGCATGGATGCCTACATAAGACAGCATTTTATGGAGAGCAAGGGAGAGTAAATTTAGAGAACTGATCACACAGTAGGTCATTAGGGGCCATGTTAAGAACAACTTCAGTGAGACAGTGAAGAAGAAAAATCCATTGGAATGGGATAAAGAAAAAATGCAAGATAAAGAAGTAGAGATAGTAAATACAGGCAACTTTTTTTTGTTTGTTTGAATCTTTGCTCTGCCATTTTTATCTGCATAACCTTAGACAAATTTCTTTTTTAATAAAAATTTTGTATTTCCATAGGGTTTTGGGGAACAGGTGGTATTTGGTTACATGAGTACATTCTTTAGTGCTCATATGTGAGATTTTGATGCACCCATCTCCCAAACAGTATACAGTGAACCCAATTTGTAGTCTTTTTATCTCCCACTCTCTACCTACCTTTTCCCGGCAAGTCCCCAAAGTGCATTTTGTTATTATGTCTTTGCATCCTCATAGCTTAGCTCTCACTTATATGTGACAACATATGATGCTTGGTTTTCCATTCCTGAGTTACTTCACTTAGAATAATAGTCTCCAATCCCATCCAGGTTGCTGCAAATGCTGTTAATCCATTCCTTTTTATGGTTAAGTAGTATTCCATCATATATACATATAGCAGTTTATCCATTTGTTGACTGATAGGCATTTGGGTTGGTTCCACATTTTTTGCAATTGCAAATTGTGATGCTATAAACATGTGTGAGCAAGTATGTTTTTCATATGACTTTTCTTTCTCTGGCTAAATACCCAGTAGTGGGATTGCTGGATCAAATGGTAGTTCTACTTTCATTTCTTTAAGGAATCTCCACAATGTTTTCCATAGTGGTTGTACTAGTTTATATTCCCATCAGCAGGGTAAAAATGTTCTCTGCTCACTACATCCACGCCAACATCTATTATTTTTTTGATTATGGCCATTCCTGCAGGAGTAAGGCAGTGTTGCATTGTGGTTTTAATTTGCATTTCCCTGATCATTAGCGATACTGAGCATTTTTTCTTATGTGTTTTTGGCCATTTGTCTATCTTACTTTGAGAATTGTCTATTCATGTCCTTAGCTCACTTTTTGATGTTTCTTTTTTTCCTGCTAATTTGTTTGAATTCATTGTAGATTCTGGATATTAGTCCTTTGTCAGCTGTATGGATTGTGAAGACTTTCTCCCACTCTGTGGGTTGTCTGTTTACTCTGCTGACTGTTCCTTTTGCCATGCAAAAGCTCTTTAGTTTAATTAAGTCTCAGCTATTTATCTTTGTTTTTATTGCAATTGCTTTTGGGTTCTTAGTCATGAAATCCTTGCCTAAACCAATATCTAGAACAATTTTTCTGATGTTATCTTCCAGAATTTTTATAGTTTCAAGTCTCAGATTTAAATCCTTTATCCATCTTGAGTTGATTTTTGTGTAAGGTGAGAGACAAGGATCCAGTTTCATTCTCTTATATGTGGCTTGTCAATTATTCCAGTACCATTTGTTGAATAGGATGTCGTTTCCCCATTTTATGTTTTTGTTTGCTTTGCCAAAGATCAGTTGGTTGTTAAGTACTGGGCTTTATTTCTTGGTTCGCTATTCTGTTCCATTGGTCTATGTGCCTATTTTTATATGACTACTATGCTGTTTTGGTGACTATGGCCTCATAGTATAGTTTGAAATCAGGTAACGTGATGCCTCCAGATTTGTTCTTTTTGCTTAGTCTTGCTTTCCATCCCATAAGAATTTTAGGACTTGTTTTAGTTCTGTGAAGAAAGACAGTGGTATTTTGAAGGGAATTGCATTGAATTTATAGATTCCTTTTGTCAGTATGACCATTTTCACAATATTGATTCTACCCATCCTTGAGCATGGAATGTGTTTCCATTTATTTGTGTCATCTATGATTTCTTTCAGCAGTATTTTGTAGTTTTCCCTGTAGAGAGCTTTCATGTCCTTGGCTAAGTATATTCCTAGGTATTTTTTTTTTTTTTTGGCAGCTATTTGTAAAAGGAGTTGAATTCTTGATTTAATTCTCAGCTTGGTTACTGTTGGTGTATCGGAGAGCTACTGATTTGCATACATTACTTTTGTATCCTGAAACTCTGCTGAATTCTTTTAACAGTTTTAGGAGCTTTTTGGAGGAGTCTTTAGGGTTTTCTAGGTACACAATCATATCATCAGCAAACAGCAACAGTCTGACTTCCTTTTTACTAACTTGGATGCTTTCTTTCTCTTGTCTGATTACTCTGGCTAGGACTTGCAGTACTAGGTTGATCAGAGGTGGTGAGAGTGGGCATGCTTGCCTAGTTCCAGTTCTCAGAGGGAATGTTTTCAACTTTTCCCTATGCTGGCTGAGTGTCTGTTATAGATTGCTTTTATTACATTGAGGTATGTGGCTTGTATTCTGATTTTGCTGAGTTTTAATCATAAAGGGATCCTGGATTTTTGTCAAATGCTTTGTGTCTACTGAAATTATCATGTGATTTTTGTTTTTCTGTTTATGTGATGTACCACATTTATTGATGCATATGTTAAACCATCCCTGGTATGTTTATCTTTTTGATCATGGTGGATTATCTTTTTGATATGTTGCTGGATTCAGTTAGTTAGTATTCTGTTAAGGATTTTTGTATCTATGTTCACCAAGGATATAGATCTGTAGTTTCCTTTTTTGGTTATGTCCTTTCCTGGTTTTGGTATTAGGGTAATACCGGCTTCATAGAATGATTTAGGGAGGATTCTTTCTTTCTCTATCTTGTGGAATAGTGTCAAAAGGATTGGTACCACTTCTTCTTTGAATGTCTGGCAGAATTCAGCTGTTAATCCATCTGGTCCTGGACTTTTTATTTTGTTGGTAATTTTTTTGTTACCATTTCAATCTCACTGCCTGTTTTTGATCTGTTCAGGGTATCTAATTCTTCCTGATTTAAACTAGGAGGGTTGTATCTTTCCAGAAATTTACCTAGCACCTCTAGGTTTTCTAGTTTATGTGTGAAAGGTTTTCATAGTAGCCATGAATGATCTTTGGTGTTTCTGTGGTGTCAGTTGTAATATCTCCTGTTTCGTTTCTAATTGAGCTGATTTGGATTATCTCTCTTCTTTTCTTGGTTAATCTTGCTAATGAATATAGGCAACTTTTTAAAGGAGTTTGTTGTAAAGAGGATCAGGGAAATAGAGACTTAGAATGTATAATGAGGGAAGTTTTATTCTTTTCTTTGTTAAGTAACTGATATTAAGGTATACATGTATTCCAGAAAAATGATGTAGTAAAGAGAGAGAAAAAAAGAACCAAGAAAGAAAGGTAAAGTCCCAGAAAGGTAAGAGTAAAGTCCTCAAAAGGTAAGAAGAGACGAGTTCCATGCTGCACAAGGTTTGCCTTAGGAGGAGGGACATTTCTACTGTATCTTGAAGGAAGGACATATTTGCACCTTTCTTAAGGTGGACACATATGCAAATAGAACTGAAGGTAGCTCTTATCTGATTGTGTCTACTTTTTCCATGAAATATGTAGCAAGGTCATCATTGGAGGGTGGTGGTTGTAGGGTGGAAAGATGGTTTGAGAAAAGAGGTACAAAATGGCCCTCTTAAAGAGTAGGAAAATGAATTGACTAGCCACAATAGTTAAACAGTAGATGTTTAATCTCTTTTGAGATCTATGCTCACAAATTTGAAGTTAGGCATTCGGCATGGCTTGCTTGATTTTCTCCACAAATATTCAGCTACTTAGGTGCAGCAAGAAGTAAATGGCTAGCTAGTTTAACCTGAGTTGAGTTTGTAACAGATATCTAGAACAGAAGGAAAGGCAAGCAAGGAGAGACAGATGAGGATTTTAGTTAGCAAGTAGAGTATTAGACTATAGAATCTATGTTGAATAATGAGGAAAGAGGGGACATGAAAGTGGTGATGGTTAGTATGTAAGAGGTAAGATGTAGGGACATCGTGATGAGATTAGAGAATTATAACGAGAAGTACCCAAGTTAAGTGAGTTAGAAGGAAGGATGTCATAGGCAAAATTCCGATTAAATAAGTGTTGTTACTGGTGATAACAGCAGTATCAAGTGTATGACTGGGTGATTATGTGGCTGTAGTGAGGAGAAAAAAAGACATAACTAGATAAAGGTCAAGGAAATGAGAGACCAGGGTGTTGAACGGATCATATGTGGATATAGAAGTCAGTCACCATAAAACTTCTTTAATTATAATAAGAGGCAATAAGAAAAGGCTGAGTACAGAAAGATTAAATCTTAGATTTGGTGGCAGGAAGCTGAGGGCATTTCTGTTTTTATGGCTTGCTTACATTTCTCTACAAAGCTGGAGGAGTATCATTTGCTAAGAATGGGGTTGAGTAGTAAGTTTATGCAGAGTAAGCCATATAAAACAGATGCTTATAGAGAATGGAGAAGAAAATTGGGAAAGGTTACTTGTAGTATTAAGAGGCAGGATGAGACAGAAAATTCTAGTGGCACCTCCTTGATATCCTATACATACACAAAAGCATTTATTATATTGTAGTATAGTTTTATCTATTTCCTCCTCACTGAAACCATAAACTCCTTAGGGATGAAGACTGTCTTTTGTCTTTGTATTCCTAGTGCTTCACAGTGCCTGCTGCTTAGTGAGTACTCAAAAAATTCTGTAGGAATGAATGAATTGGTTATTAAATCTGTGTCTGGGGCTGGGTGTGGTGGCTCACGCCTGTAATCCCAGCACTTTGGGAGGCTGAGGTGGGCATATCATCTGAGGTTTGTAGTTCAAGACCAGCTTGGCCAACAAGGTGAAACCTCATCTCTACTAAAAATACAAAAAATAGCCAGGTGTGGTGGCACACGCTTGTAATCCCAGCTACTCAGGGGCTGAGGCCTGAGAATCACTTGTGCCTGGGAGGTGGAGGTTGCAGTGAGCTGAGATCGTGCCACTGCACTCCAGACTAGTTGACAGAGCAAAACTCTGTCTAGGAAAAAAAAAAATCTGTGTCTGCTTTAATGGCATCTAGATTAAATACCATTCTTAATATTACTACTACTATTGTTATGTTGTGACATCTAGTGATAGCCAAGATGTGAGCAATAAAAGAAAGGTAACAAATTGGCAAGGGTTAATTCCCTAAGTTTGATGGATTTTTCCATTTTGTAAATTTCACAGACTACAGAACCACTTAATATACAATATTCTGGTCATATAATGTTTGCTTCATCATGTTACTGAAAGATAAAAACAAATCTGTCATTTAAGCCAGCTGTGTGGTGTGCCTATAGTGCCAGCTACTCAGGAGGCTGAGGTGGGAGGATTGCTTGAACCCAGGAGCTTGAAGCTGCCTGGGCAAGACAACAAACAAACAAAAAGATGTTTAATTTACCTCGCATCAACTCCATCAAATACTTTCTGACACTCATTTCCAATAACTTCTTGCTTTAGATAATATAGCATTCTCACACGAAGCAAAACCCTAAAAACAAGGGAAAATAAATCAAAAGGCATAAAGATATTAATTGTTTAAAATATTCAGCCATGGGGTTAAAATTAGGAAGGAATTTGTGTACAGATTTTAAAATAATGAAATAATAATTACTTCTGATTAAATGAATCTTATTACTACCATATATATAAAGAGCGTCTCCAAAATCTTCACAATCATCATTATTTCATATCCAAGTAAGATATAATGAACTCATTTGGAGGCCAATTTTATTTATCTGTTGGTGAGAACAATGACACAAGAGGTATCATGATTTGCTGAAGGATACCTTGTAAAATTAAGATCAGGATTTGCCTTAGACCATACTGTCTCTGTACTCAAAATCAGCAGGCTTAAAGTTTATTCATAAATTCAGAACAGTAAACATTTAAAGAGTTGTATTTAAAATACCCTACTACTTACTTGTTACAGTGGTGTTTTACATGTTTTTTGTAGCCTTCATCTTGAAGTAGCTGCTCGGGATTATATTTTCGAAGCCATTCTGCTTTTTGTATATCAAATGAGCTTGTTTGAGTTTTTACTTTCTTCCCTTTTCGACCCCTGGGTACAGGAGCTGATAGGCCTGTTAAAATAAGGAGGACATGTAAAATCAGGAATAATTTGTATAAAAATTTGCAATTTGAAAGACTGCTTTAATGCAAGAAATTTCTGGAGACAGAGGTCTGTTCAGAGATCTTTAAAATATTAATAATAATAATACTGACCCAATCACAAATCAAGATGATGGTTTTATACATATTAAAACATATTTCCCCGAAATAGCTAACAATTCTGTGCCTCATATTAATCATTCTGATTACCTTTTCATTCCAAAACAGATTTTTTTACAAATGTAAAAACTAAAATATCAAACCTATGCCCTCTGCTTTAATTTTGCTTTCCTAGAAAATACATATGTTTTGCCCTCTACTCTTGCTTTTCAAAATAGATTTAGATAGATTAGGTTAGCCATCCTGTTTAAGAGAGCTAAATTCATTTTAGTTCTGAGTTATTTGTTGTGAAATATTTAAAAACTAGAAAAAGTATTGCCATTCTTCATGCTCTCATAGTCCATATTTATTTATTTTATTTATTTATTTATTTATTTTTTGAGATGGAGTCTCGTTCTATTGCTCAGACTGGAGTGCAGTGATGCAATTCTTGGCTTACCACAAACTCTGCCTCCTGGGTTCAAGTGATTCTCCTGCTTCAGCCTCCTGAGTAGCTGGGATTACAGGCATGCACCACCACACCCAGCTAATGTTTTTAGTAGAGACAGGGTTTCACCATGTTGGCTAGGCTGGTCACGAATGCTTAGTATTTTTATTAAAGGAAACAATACATACATACTTGAAGTCCTTACGTAGTCTTCTCCTATCAAATCACTCATTCCTTCCTAGAGATTACTACTACCCTGAATTTGTTTTTCCATTCCATGCATGTTTTACTTATAATACGATTATTACCTATGTTGGATAAGTATTTAGTATATAAGTCTTCAGATATTTTATAAATGTAAGCCGATAATTTATTTATTACTCTGAATTTTTAAAAGATTTATCCTGGTTGACTCATGAGCCTCTATTTTGTCTATTTTAGTTTCTGTATAATAATTTATTGCAAGGTCCGGGTGCAGTGGCTCATGCCTGTAATCCCAGCACTTTGGGAGGCTGAGGCGGGTGGATCACCAGGTCAAGAGATTGAGACCATCCTGGTCAACATGGTGAAACCCCGTCTCTACTAAAAATACAAAAAATTAGCTGGGCACAGTGGCGTGTGCCTGTAATCCCAGCTACTCAGGAGGCTGAGGCAGGAGAATTGCCTGAACCCAGGAGGCGGAGTTTGCGGTGAGCTGAGATCGGGCCATTGCACTCCAGCCTGGGTAACAAGAGCAAAACTACGTCTCAAAAAAAAAAAAAATAATAATTTATTGCATGACTATACCACCTCATATTTATTAGTCTTCTATGATATTGAAGCTGTTTTGCTTATAATTTTTCACAATTATTAATAATGCAGTTTTGACTCCTCCTCTTGTACCTCATTTACCTTCTGCCATTTTATACCAGGTGGGTGCTCTACTACAATGGTACGTAGAAACACTATGTAGATTTGACAATTTTTCCTTATAATTTTGGCAGGTTTTTTTTTGCCTTTACATTTTAAGGCTATTTTATCAGATGCATATAAGCTCATTCTTGTTATAGTTTCTTTTACGGATTATTGTTTTTGATTATTAGGTAGTGTCCCTTTCTTTTTTTTAATCCCAATTGATACCTTCCATCTTAAATTCACTTTGTTCTATGTTAATGGTACTACAACATTTTGTTTGGTTTAGTATTTGTATGGTTTGGTTTTTACTAAATCCGTTTTTAAGCTCCTTGTTTGGTGTTTAATAATATCTCTTTAAAGTATAAAAATGTTTATTTTCCTCCCATCTAACAATTTTTCTCTTTTGACAGGTGAAGATATACATAGGCTGCTTACATATATTTATATATTTATTTTTACAATTTTATTGAATTTTATCATACCTTCCTTCTTTCTTTGTTTTGCTAGAATGATAAACAGTTCTGTATTCCAATCTTCTCCACCCTTGTTGGTTTGAAAACAGTACATATTTAAAAATGTACATGCTTAAATTTTCCTAATAAAATCTATAGATATTCTGTATTTCCAATTTTCTTCCGAACAAGATTTTCTCAGATTCAACATTCAATCTTCTTTTTACTTTTTCATTTCATTACATGTTGTTATAATTTATAGGTTTCTGCTTTCACTGTTTTTACAGCACCTTATTCTTTTGAAGTCATGGCATATCTGAAGTATCTTCGAAGATATTAATGATAGTTCAAAAAAAGTTGTGCTCCTTTTTGTAATCCTTGTTTCCTTCAAGTTCAATTTAATGGTTTTTTGAGACACAGTCTTGCTCTGTCACACAGGCTGGAGTGCAGTAGTGTGATCTCGGTTCACTGCAACCTCTGCCTCCTGGGTTCAAGCGATTCTCATGCCTCAGCCTCCTGAGTAGCTGGGATTACAGGCGCGTGTCACTGTGGTTGGCTAACTTTTATAGTTTTAGTAGAGAAGGGAATTCACCATGTTGGCCAGGCTGGTCTTGAGCTCCTGACCTCAAGTGATCTGCTCACCTCAGCCTCCCAAAGTGCTGGGATTACAGGGGTGAGCCACTGGGCCTGTAAGATAGAGACAGAAACCAAAAGAAATGGTTTTCTGTCTCTGTCTTTCATGTTAGAGTCTTTCCTGAGATGCCTAATAATCCTTGGCTGTGTTCACTCTTATTTAAGTGTGACAAATAAAAAAGGTGATAGGAAGACAGAAGGGATGGAGCATAGTGATTGTGGGCTTACTGAAGGAAAACTGGCTGGGTTTTTTTCCCCTGCCATTATCCTTAGGTTTGGGGCAAGCCCTTTAGTTTTCTTCCTTGAGTAATAAATCATCCAGTATGCACATAGTCATTTAAGCCCTATTTAGTAGCTCCACACCTCAACTACCAGTGCCACCCAGACTTCTATTTTACTCTCTCCAGAGAAAAACTTTGAGTCAGTTTTCATCCTGGCTACATGGAACTGGAGGGTATTTAGGGCCCTTTTTAGGCTGCTTTGAATGAAAGCCTATATCCTTTTACATCCACTTCCAGAGGTTCCCGATGTCACAAATTCTTAAGACATTTGGGAAATCTGTAAAGCAAAACAGTTTGCCTTTTCCCAGTGTTGACCTAAGATTCTGCTATCTCAGGTTGGTTAAATCAGTTACCACTAACATATTTGCTCCCAGCTTCCAAAATCTTGTTGCAGTTTCCTCTTCCATTCTCTTTCCATTTTTGAGAATGTATGCTTATTTAAAAATTATAGAACACAAGCATATACAACAGTAGACAGAATAGCATGATGAAACCCCACGTCCCATTATCCACTTTCAATAATTATCAAGTCATGGCCAATTTTGTTCACCCCCAACCTTTCATATTATTTTGAAGTAAATGTAAGAAATCAATCATTTCATTCATAAATATCAAAAGTATCTTTCAGCAATATCTAAAAGATATTCAGTGATATCTAAATCTAATTTAATAAATGTATCTATTTAGTGATAAAGCCTCCATTAAAATAACTGCAATACTATTATCAGCCCTAAGGAATGCAATGATAACTTCTTAATATTTGGTATTCAAAATTTCAATTAGTTAATAAAGATAATAAAAAATTTCCTCTGGGTTGTTTGTTTCAATCAGGATCTGAATAAAGCCCCCACAGCACTTTGGGAGGCTGAGGCAGGAGGATCACTTGAGCCCAGGAATTGGAGACAAGCCTGAGCAACAAAGTGAGACTCCATCTCTTAAAAAAAAAAAAAAAAATGCAGCCAGGTATGGTGGTATGCACCGGTACTCCTAGCTATAGGGGAGGAGGCTCGCTTGAGCCCAGCAGGTTGAGGCTGCATTGAATTGTGTTCACGCCACGACACTCCAGTTTAGACAAGAGAATTATGAGACCCTGTCACAAAACACAAAAATAAAGTCCCCAGACCCCACACTGCAATTGGTTAATAACTTTTCAATTTCTTTTAGGTTATAGCAGGTTTCAATCTTGGCACTATGGCATTTTGAGCAGGATAGTTCTTCATTGTGGACGGGCTATCTGTGAACTCCTAGCCTCTACCCACTAGATGCCAATAGCATGCTCAAGGTTGTGACTGTCTGTGATAGGGATGGAACTGAGGCAGAAAATCATCTTTGGTTGAGAACTACTGGGGTGCTGGATACCTCTCTATTCACTCCTAAGCCCATAATTTATTTGTTCTGGCATCCAGGTTATTTTATTCTACAGAGTTTATTAAGCATAGAGACTTACTTTTTTCTAGTGGAGTTTCAAGAAAGAGTGAAATTATATTTGTGTGATTCTTCCATCTACCTAGAAGTCAGGTCTCCACATTAATTAAATTCATTGTCTCCTATTAAAACAGGCCTACATTGACCACCCTATCTAAAATGGGTGCTTTCTGTTTTCCATCTCAATAGTTTATTTACTTAACAGTAATTACCACAATCTGTAACTAACATACATTTTTATGTCTGTCAACCTGGTTAGAATGCAAGGTTCATAATTAAAACAAAGCATCACGAAGGCCCGCAAAAAAAAAAAAAAAAAAAATAGAATGCAAGGTTCATGAGTCAGGGATCTTGTCTATCTTGTTTCTTCTTATCTTTTCAATACCTTGCACAAGAAACACACACCAGGCATTCAATAGATACTTTTTGATTAAATAGAATAAAATTTTAACAAATTTAAGGACATAGTAATTTTTTATTTTTACTGAAAATTCAGTTATTTTATGCTATAAAGAATATTTCATGCAGAAAAGAATGCTCTGTTAGCAAGGCTGAGGAAAAAAAAGTACCAGCATATACCTCTGATAGGACTGTAAACTGGCATAACCATTTGGACAGCAAAGTAAAGTATAATGAAAATTTAGGCCGGGCATGCTGGCTCATGTGTATAGTCCCAGCACTTTGGGTGGCTGAGGTGGAAGGATTGCTTGAGCCCAGGAGTTCAAGACCAGTCTGGGCAACATGGTAAGACCCTAACTCTACAATATAAAAAATTTTTAAAAAGCTGGTTGTGGTGCTACAGGCCTGTGGTCCCAGCTACTCAGAAGGTTGAGGCAGAAGGATGGCTTAAGCCCAGGAGGTCAAGGCTGCAGTGAGCCATGTTTGCATCACTGTACTCTAACCTGGGTGACAGAGCAAAAACTCTGTCTAAAATAAATAAAAAGTATTATGAAAATTTAAAATGCATATCAATGTTTCTCAAACTTTAATATGTTTCTCAAACTAATTCCTACGAATCTTGTTAAAATGCAGATTATGATTCAGTAAATCTGAGGCCTAAGATTCTGCATTTCTAAGAAGCTTCCAGAAGATCCTGATGCTACTGACACAGAGACCACATTTTTGGTAATAAAGATTTATATAAGCTATACCTTAATAATTCCATTTTTGGTATCTACTTTAGTGAAAGATTTATTTGCATGCACAAGGAGGAAGGTACATGGACCTTCTCTGAAACTTGTTTTTTAATTGTCTAAAATTGAAACAACCTAAATACCATCATTAAAGGAGATGCTAAACAAATTTTGGGATATCCATACTATGGAATACTAAACAGAACTTAAAAAATTAGATAGATATATATGAACATAGATGAAAAGACCTCTAAGACATACTGTTGGGTCATCAATTCCAAACAGCTACATATTTGGTAACAATATGTAAAATCCACCAAACTGATAACACTGGGATTTTCTGAAGCTGGAACTTGAATTGGGAACGAAGATTAAGTCTCCTTAATATTATTTGTAATGCTTTTATATTTTATAGGAGAATATGTTAAATATTACTTATATAACTAAAAGTAAATTTTAAAAGCAAACAAACAACGTTCTTACCTAGATGATTCTGTAGCTCTCGTGTCTGCCCATCTTCAGTCGGAGTAATAAGATCCCATATGAAACCTTTAATCTTCTCATCTCCTCGGTAGTGAATAAGGCAATATGCTAAGAGGGCTCGGCAAATTATTTCTACATCGTGTTCATTTAACTGCCTTTTAAAACGGCCATGAGATAGAATCTCTCTCCATCGGCCCCACCTGGTTAAAAAGGGTATAGTTAATTGATGTTAAGTCAAGTTCTAAAGAAAAATCTAACTCATAGATAAAAGATATAAAAAACTAAAAAAAAAAAAAATAATAAAAAGGTCATTTTTGCTAATTAAGTCTTCCGTGTCCATGTATAAAATGTAGAGCAATGGTACAGTAATTTCTAATATATTTTATTCAATAATGGATAACATCGAATTTGTATTACTGAATATGCAAATTTAAGACGCAAGAAGTTTGACTTCAGTTATACTTTTACAATTTAAATACTTAATGATAATCTCATCATTCTGCTCTTAAATATATGCTAAACATAGTGTACTTTAAAAGTAAATTTTAATAATACTAAGAAGATAAAAAATGTACTTAAAACCCAGTATATATTTTCTGTAACACTACATACCAGACTGCTTATAGCAAACATTAAAAACAATGTTTTACCCATAAACTAGCAGGTTTTTCTCAACTCTAAAGCATTCAGTTCTTCCATAGCCATTGGAACGGTCATAGGGTCTCCGGAGTTTAGGCTTTTCATCTCCTTCACTTTCAGCTTCAGATAATTCAGCCAATTCATCTTTTGTGGCACTAAAAGGTCTTGTTTGCTTCCTAATTCTTGGAGTGTCAATAACCAAGCTGTTCTGTAAAACAGAACAGCTATTATTTGAAGGATCTTTTATAATTTTGCTTTTAACAGTGTTCTACATTTTTACTTTTAAAACTGTACAGTTACAGAAAGACAAAAAGAAATTACTAACAATTTCACCAACCTATCTAGTTAACTTAGAATTTCTTATCTTCCTTTAGAATTCTTAGTATCAAACATATAAAATTGTATGACATTATAGTCACAGAATAAAAATAATCTAATATTTAATATTAATATAAAATTATAACCATAAAATATTTTAAACTGAATTTATGTCTTGTAATTTCATCTAGTTCACAATTTAGATTGTTCTTCATTTTTAAAATAAATAATACTAAAGTAAATCTTTGTGGCTTAAGTTTATTCTAAAGATACATTCAAAAGAAAGAAAGTATCCAGAAATGGAAATACTGGTCAAAGGTGATAATTTTTTTTTTTTTTTGAGACAGAGTTTCGCTCTTGTTACCCAGGCTGGAGTGCAATGGGTGCGATCTCGGGTCACCGCAACCTCCGCCTCCTGGATTCAGGCAATTCTCCTGCCTCAGCCTCCTGAGTAGCTGGGGCTACAGGCGTGCGCCACCATGCCCAGCTAATTTTTGTATTTTTAGTAGAGACAGGGTTTCACCATGTTGACCAGGATGGTCTCGATCTCTTGACCTCTTGATCCACCCGCCTTGGCCTCCCAAAGTGCTGGGATTATAGACGTGAGCCACTGTGCCAGGCCAAAGGTGATAAATATTTTACAGTGCTTTCCAAAAGACTTAAATAATATACAAAAAGCAAAGCAGTAATTGCATCAACTTCACTACGTTTAATTCTGCTTAATTTATTCAAAATAAGTTAACATACTTTTTATTTTTATTGAGAAACTTCTCTAAGCTAGGCCCTATGTAATGGACTGTGGATATAATGATGAATAAGGCAGTTTCTACTCATAAGGAATCCAAAGTTTTAGTTACAGAGACAAATGTTTAACTAAATGAATGCTATTCAGGATGAAATATTTTATGATACAAGAGGTATCATAGTCAGAGAAAATGCCACAAAGTAGTGATACTAGAAAAACTTTCTAAAGAATTAAAAGTAGTTTGCCAGGCAGTCAGGGAGGAGATAGCATCATAAATAGAGGAAAGAGCAAGGGACCTGAAATGGCATCAGATGTTCAGGAAATACTTATGTCCTAGAGCAGAAGAGGACAAACGGTAGGAGAGAAAGCAGGGACTAGACCATAAAGGTCCTGGTAGGCCATAGTATGTATGGAGTGCATTATATTTAAGGGGGCATGTGATATCCTATGACAAGTGATGTTAACTTTTTCCAAGCTTCGCCGCTGTGAAGTTACTAGTTTTCCTTTGGAATTAATAAATAATATTTTGGAAGATATACTTTGAAGACACATAAATATCTTGTGTCTCCTTAAACTTTTACCCACTAGTTTTAGAATTTACTGATGGATCTTCTATGCTACAATTATTACTATAGTTGATTCATGGTGATTTTTTATTTCCTTCATTCCTTCTATATTTATTAAATGGAATTCTTTTGTAAGAAAGAGTTGTCCCTTTTCCTCTTTTCCCCTTCCCACTTTCTTTAAGAAAAAAAAAACTAATGATTTTTTTTCTTAAGTAAATTTTCAAATGTCTTTTTCCCCAACTCTTTTGAGATTTGATAAATTTCGGATCAACTTAATTAGCTTTTATATACTAGAAACATTAACTTTCATAGACGTGTTTGCTACAAATAGTGTCACCAGTTTGACTGTGCTTTCATTTTTCCATTACATAATTCTGTCTTGTATAGTTAAATATACCAATCACTTCCTTTGTAATATCTAATTTAGAATGTTTTCCCACACAAATATTTGTGAAAAGAAATCTAATTCTATTTTTCATGTTTTAATTAAAAAACACTTAAAATTTTTTTATCACAAATTGGTTTACTTGGTATAGAGCACATGATTATAACACTCCTCCCCAATGCTAACCCAATATCCTAATCACCATTTATTAAATCATCTTTCTTTAGTACTATTTGTATATTTAATAAACTTATACTTTGATCTTTTTCTGTTTTTATCCTATTCCTTGCTTTGTATCTTTCCATCGGTACCATACTTTTTAAACTATTGTTGTTTTGTATTAATATATATATTTTTTAATTTATTTTTTCTTTTTTAGAGATAGGTTCTTGCTGTCACTCAGGCTGGAATGCAATGGCACAATCAAAGCTCACTGTAGCCTTGAACTCTTGGGCTCAAGCCATCCTCACGCCTCAGCCTCATTTGTACCTAGGATTACAATTATACACAACCATGCCTAGCTAAGCTAATTTTAATTTTTTTTTTTTTTTTTTTTTTTGGAGAGAACAGGGTCTCGCTATGTTGCCTAGGCTGGTCTTAAACTCCTAGCCTTAAGCAAGCCTCCTGCCTCAGCCTCCTGATATGCTGGGATTATACAGGAATGAGCCACTGTACCCAACTGTATTAACATATTTAGACACTTTAACATACAGTAATGTCAGCCTTTATTGTACATTTTCAGAAAAGTCTTTAATTTTTTACGAAAGTATATATTTTAAAATGTTGCTGCACTAGTATTAAATGACTATATGCGTATATAGGTTTATTTACAAAATCCTTAACTCCTTAAAATAATTTTCAAGGCCCTGCTGATTTGGCCCATGTCTTTAGTCTCTGACCTCACCTATTATCACCATGCTCACTAACTGTCCTTGCTTCTAGAATACACTAAGCTTATTTCCAACAGTGTCTCAATGCCATTCCTTCTCTCTCAAAGCTTTTCCTGACATCACAGTGTGTTGGCTCTTTCTCATCATTCAAGTCTCAGTGCAGATATCCTTTTGCAGTGACCTCCCTTGATCACTTTACCTAATTTAATTCTCCTTCTCCAGCATTCTCTACCATCTTACTGCTTTATTTTCCTCACTCCCAAATTATCTTACATATTTGTTTACTACTTTCTTACCCACCAGAATGTAATTACAAATATATAGTGTTAAAAAATCATAAATAGAGATCACATTTTAAGTATCATTTTGCATCTCTCTCTTTCTCTGTCTTGGAGATCTGTTAGCCCACAACAGATGTTACATAAGAATGTCCATAATTATTTTTTAATTATTGCATTAGACAGTATGAATGTACCATTGCTCCTGTATAGAAACTTTAGTTTCTAAATTTTTGCTGTAACAAAAAATGCTGCAATGAGTATCATTGTACTATATTATGATTGTACATGTATGCTTATTGCTGTAGGACAGATTCCTAAGAGTGCATCAAATATTCTTCCAACAAAAATTTAAAATTATTTTGTCTAGTTATAAGAAAAATTGTTTCACATTTTCATTTGTACTGCATCACATCTGTGTTAAAATTTCTATGTTTACAAACAAACTGTTAAAATGTTTAAAATATTCCCAATGGACACATCTCCCAACCAAATTTCATTTTACAGAAATCAAACACATCTTTCTTTAGGTATATTCTTAAGCGTTCCATTAACTTTTTTTTCCTACTGTGAAGTAGATATCCTATTGCATTATGTTTTCCTACTTCTGTTAGTACTGATATTTAGGAAGTCTCAATAGCATGTTTATCTTCTATCCAGTTAATTCACTAAACTCGCTTATGAATGTTTATAGCGTTTTGCAGACCCCACTACTTGTTTAGGTATATGAACATGCCATATGCCAATAATATTTTTATAATTATCTTTTCAAATTTACTTATTTGTTTCACAGAGAATTACATATATTTCCAAAATGCATTCAACAGTAATAATTATGAATAGTAGTGGTGTTACTCCTAATTGTAAAGCTTTACATTGTAAAAGCCTATCTATCAAAAGATCCAATGCATCAGTGCTTAATATAAAATTCCTTTAATCAGAAAGCTGTTATTTTGATAATTGGTAAGACTCAAAAACATTGATTCTGATATAATTATTAGACAAGTGTGTCTTCAGTAAATAAGCAGTTATGCTTTTATTATCAGTTCCATAAAGTCTATTTTAGCACTTTGGCCTTCTCTTAGCTCAAGGGAAGTCATAAGAGAAACTTAAAAATATGCCACTTTCTTGACTGCCTTTTTTCGCATTTTATTTATATTTTACTAGATCATCATTAATGGGTTCTGACACTAAGAAAACAACATTAAAAAGAAAATTAAATGTAATCCATGATTTGAAGACATTAAAAAATTTAAAAAACATATAATATTTTTAAGAATGTAAATTATATCCAAAAGTTAAATGCCGGTAGGATAACCCATCATGGGAGATATCATCCATATTACATTGAAGGAGTACCTGACCCAGCTCATTCAGCTACCCTATTTCAATTTATATATGCAGAAATTTGTTTTAGTAACTGCATAATTGAACACCTTAAAATACTGCAATACTATTGCCAAAGTATCCCCAAAGCAAGTTTATTTTAGAGGGATAAAAATACTTACTCTGCCACTGATGGCCTCTATATCTATTTCTGCCTTTTTAGCCCATTTTTGCCAGAAGTTGGGATCATCTAAAGAAATATCTGTCCGGTTTCCAGATGCCACAAAACTTGCCTGAAATACATAATGGCAGTTTTAGAGGAAAAATCTATCAAAGTACACTTAAAACATTATCTCTTCACGTTTACTATGGATAGAATTTGAATTCTGCACACACATACATCAAAGAGTGTTTCAAATTCAGTGGTCTGAAACATAGCACTGCATCTGCTTAAGAGAAAGGCTTAATGCAAATACAGGCTGAAGTTAGGAGAAGAATTAAATAAGGTATTGCTGTTGGTTAACTCATACTTTTGGTAAGCAAGGATCAAATTTTTTTGGGGTGAAGGCTACACAGAACAGAGATACGTTTTCTAAAAACACTACGAGACAGTTAAGAAATTAGGTTAGAGAACAAGAATTTCAAAAAGCTGCCTGCGCTAGAGTTCATTTTCTGGTATATTTCTATTTTATTTCCACCACATTTTCAGAAAGATATATCTCCTAAAGGAAATGTAACACAGGATATGGGAAAAAAAGAAAAATAAATCATTGTCATTTTAAAAAACTTGTATCCCAAACATGCACAAAAAAGAAAAATTCTTCATTACCACAGAAACACTGAATAACCATTGTACAAATTTTAGAAAATACTGAGGAGCAAAAGAAGAAAATATAAGTGACTTATTTTTGCAAATGCCATGGAAATTATAAAATCTTTTAGTTGGAAAAAATTTTAAAGATGACACTTCAACTCTATAACTTGTGGTCTGATAACCATTACTTACAACTTAAATCACTGTAAATAGGCCTCATCAAAAAAAGTCACAAAAATGCTTTATAAAAATTAAAGGAGCATTGAAGATACACAATGTGTTAAGAAAAGGTCCTGAAAAATGCATGTCAATTTTTATAAAAACAAATGGAAGAATATGGTCACTTAAAATGATTTTCAAAGGAAAATAGTGGTAAATGGTTTTAAGATAATGCCCAATTATCAGGGATATAATAAAAAGATAAAAATCTTAATTAAAAAAAAATCTTGATAGAATTTTTTTAAATCCAGAAAAATCCCACTTAAAAAAAATAAAACCGTTAAAAGCAAACAAGCATGTTTGACATTCAAGATAACTATCAATTTAAGCACTGGATAATTAATACCAATGAATTACATTTTATTTTATTTTTAAATGTGTATTATAGTTATGTTTAAGTCTTTATTTTTAATAATACATATGGAAACATGTAAAGGTGATGATATGATATCTGGTATTTGCTTCAAAACAATATGAAAAAGTGGGAGGTGTGATGAGACAAATTAAGTATGAGTTGTTAACTGGTGAATACTGTCTGTATCTGTAGTTTAAAACTTTATAAAACATCCAAGCTGGGCATGGTGGCTCACACCTGTAAATTCCAACACTTTGGGAGGCAAAGGCAGGAGGAGTGCTTGAGCCCACAATTCAAGACCAGCCTGGGCAACATAGTGAGACCCCATCTCTATAATAATTTTTTAAAAATTAGCCTGGTGTGATGGTACATGCCTGCAGTACCAGCTACTTGGGAGGCTGAGGTGGGTAGATCACTTAAGCCCAGGAGGTTTAGAGGTCAAGGCTGTAGTGAGCCATGAGTGCACCACTGTACTCCAGTCTGGCAAGAAAACAAGAACCTGTCTGTCTCAAATAAAAAAAAAAAGTCTGAAAAACCCAAAAATTGAAAGGCTAAATGCCTCTTGCTGAACTTCAGATTCTGTTCATGTTATTGCTTACCAAGTAATAAATGTACTCATTCATTCCATCTAGTATTCTTTTGAGGCTTTGCTTTTAAGATGCTTATATAAAATAAAGCAAATGTTAAATACTTTAAGTGTTTAAAAATGTGCATTTTGCTGGCATATTTATGAAACAGAAGTGACAGGAACAAATGTTTTCATGAAATAAATTTAAATTTCTTTTTTTTTTTTGCTTGCTCTAAATTATAGCTTTAATATTAAAAAAAACTACTGAAAAGCGAATTCTTTGAACTGATACATGTGATAAACTGAATAATGGCCACCAAAGATACCTCATTCTAATCCCTGGAACCTTGTAAGTTTTGTCTTATGTGGAAAAGGAACTTTGCAGATGTAATTAAGTTAAGGACCTTGAAATAGAGAGAGAACTTGTATTATCCAAGTGGGCCCTAAACGTAATTATAAATGTTCTTACAAGAGTGAGGCAGTGGGAGATTTGACTCTAGAAAAGAAAAAGGATATGACATGACAGAAGCAAAGATAGGAGTACTGTGGCCACAAGCCAAGGAATGCAGGCAGTCTTAGGAAGTGGAAGAGATAAGAAACAGATTCTCCCCTAAAGCTTCCAGAACGAACCGGCCCTACTGACACCTTGATTTTAGCCCTGTAAAAGACATGTTAGACTTCTGATATTGAGAACTGTTAAGAGAAAAAGTTTGTGTTGTCTTAAGCCACGAACTTTGTGATAATTTGTTATAGTGGCAACAGGAAATAGTATGAGACACTCTTAATGAGAAACCACATACTATAAAACCTCATATCCAACTTTTTTTTTCTTTTAGAAAAAAGATCTCACTCTTGCCCGTGCAGCTGTAAGATCATGGCTCATTGTAGCCTCTAGCTCTTGGGTTCAAGCAGTCCTCCTGTCACAGCATCCCAAGTAGATGAGACAACAAGCACGCACCACCTTGCCTGGCTGATTTTTAAATTTTTCATAGAGATGGAGTTTCACTTTGTTGCCTAGGCTGGTCTCCCACTTCCAGCCTTAAGTGATCTGCCTGCCTTATCCTCTTACAGGCATGTACCACCAGTCCTGACTTTCATATCCAACTTGAAAGAACAAAGACTAACTAGTTTGATAAAACAAAACAACACAGCTATCATCATCTGTATGAAATAAGTATGTCATAACAATTCATCATACTGGTATAAATGAGTATAAGAAATGGACATCTAACTACATGCAAGTAATTCATTCCTTAACTATTTCAGAATAAATTTCTCACAACTAAGGATACATGATACTTTAATATTTTCATTAATATAAACATATCAATTTTCAGGAATAGTGAAAAGTTTACTGAATGAAGTTCATAGGGTTTTATTCTGTTCTACAGTTTCATTGGTACATGACTCTTGAGATTTAACCAATCTGGTAAATGAGTATCTACTCTATATAAACTGGAGAACATTGAACATGAAAAGAAGGCTGGGCATAGTGGCTCATGCCTGTAATCCTAACATTTTGGGAGGCTAAGGTGGGAGGATTGCTTGAGTTCAGGAGTTTGAGACCAGCCTGGGCAACAAAGTAAGACCCTGTCACTATAAATAAAAAAATTAACTGTGCATGGTGGCATGTGTCTGTGGTCCCAGCAACATGGGAGGCTGAGGCAGGAAGATCACTTAAGCCCAGGAAATGTACTCCAGCTTGGGCGACAAAGTGAGATCTGTCTCAAAGGAAAAAAGAAAAGAAAACAAAACAAAACCCAACAACAACAACAACAACAAAAAAACCAAAAAATCCTGAGGTGTCATTAAATATGAAGTCATTGAAAGAAAACAGTCAGATTTTAAAGTGTGTTACTTTTTGGTTGTTTACCTAAAAAAAATTCTATGCTACAGTGTATAACAATTTTTAGTCTGCTATCATGTAACTACTGATAATTTTAAAAAATTGCCTGGAAGAAACTATATTTCAGAATTAAATAAATTTTGTTACATTCATTATAAGACAAATGATTAATTTATAAATAAAGCATTTTAAATTTCTAAATAATTCAAGAGGCTTTTGCTAATTGACATATAACCTATAATCTATTTACAAGATGACTTACATGATTCTCAAGGATTATAACAAGTGATTCTGCCTATAGAAGATGCCTGTTGTAGAAGACGTCATCAAATACAGGTATATCTTCTTCCAAATGTTAAATCCTAATATCCTAGTTCCCCCTAAACTTTTCTTCTTAAAATGCATTCCTTCCACCATTAAATCTCTATATTACTTGCAAGAGAAAACTTTTAAATGGCGAAATCCATCTTTCTATGATAGTGGTAGAAAGGCAGAAGATGCCAATTAAAGGCCCTTACAAATAAGCATTCCATCTGAAACACAATTTAGATGGTTTTCTTTCCTTTGTAAGTTAATCAATTCAAAGTATTTTATTCTCTATCAATTTTCTAAAAATCAGATTAGAAGGGCTGGGCATGGTGGCTCATGCCTATAATCTAGCACTTTGGGAGGTCGAGATGGGTGAATCACGAGGTCAGGAGTTTGAGACCAGCCTGGTCAACAGGGTGAAACTCCCTCCCTACTAATAATACAAAAAAATAGCTAGGCATGGTGGCGAGTGCCTGTAATCCCAGCTACTTGGGAATCTGAGGCAGGAGAATCACTTGAACCTGGGAGGCGGAGGCTGCAGTGAGCCGAGATCGCACCACTGCACTCCAGCCTGGGAGATAGTGCAAGACTCTGTCTCAAAAAACAAAAACAAAAACAAAAACCCAGCTATAAACGTTTACGCTTCAGTGGCTGTAATCCCAGCACTTTGGGAGGCCAAACTGAGGTCACAAGCTTGAAACCAGCCTGACCAACAAGGAGAAACCCTGTTTCTACTAAAAATACAAAATTAGCTGGGCATGGTGGCGCTTGCCTGTGATCCCAGCTACTTGGGAGGCTGAGGCAGGAGAACAGCTTGAACCTGGGAGGTGGAGGTTGTGGTGAGCAGACATTGTGCCACTGCACTCCAGCCTGGGCAACAAGAGCGAAACTCAGTTTCAAAAAAAAAAAATCTCCCAAAACAATGTTTAAGGGATATCATCACTTGAAAATTAAGTTACCAATAATGAGTTCTATTTGATGAATATGTACTAAGTCTAGATATTCTCATAAGGACCCTGCTGCATATATGTAGCTCCTTATTAAATACTATTTGATAATGCAAAGAAACACAGAATGGAATTATTTTATTTCTCCAAATCACTGAAAATAGTTGAGCAGAGCTGAAGTCTTTGGATCCCAGGAAAAAGTGTAAAATACTACTAACTTTACACCATATCCCATTTTGTCAAATGTCCAGTATCTACTAGCATTCCCATACAACTATGGGAATGAACAAATTATTTGGGAAATAAACAAATTATAAAACAACTAGAGCAAACTCTCGATTTTCCTCAGCTGTTGTGGTACCTTGTCAGCTCTCTTTTCAAATGTGACATTTACTCCCTGGTGTGAGGAATTTAAAGTAGATATTTAAATACTTAAGCATATCTCAATTCTCAGAGCATTAAGAGTATAGTTGAGTTCTCTAAGTAAAATAATAGTTACATCGCACTGTATAGTAAAGTCGGAAAGGCCAAGTATGATTATTAAGATCTCCTCTTTAAAGCAAGACTCAAAGAGGTTAATGTTAAAGGTCACTCAGCTTATGAGTTAGAATTCAAACTCCTGTTTTTCTGACTTTCCATGATCATTATTATTAATATGTTAAATGAGGAAGCCAAGAATCACATGTGCTCATTAAATGCTTTGCATATGCCTACATTAATTAAAAACAAAACAAAACAATAAAAACTTTAAGGAGAGTATCTCTATGTTTGGCCTAATCAACAAGGACAATAGTCATGACCAATACTTTTTGATATTAATTAGATTTCAATATGAGGAAAAATATATCTGTACATAGAGTACAGAACCAAGGAAACAAAACTAAATAAGATTTCCCAGGAAAAAAACTAGAGCCAGCGTACATCTACTCAATCATGACTAGTTTTGGTTCTCAACCTCGTACTTTACTTTTGCGAAGTTTATTTTGGAAACAAAAGAAATGACTTTCTACTGATTTATTCTTTACTAATTTCCAAATGTGTATCTGTGTCCCAGACAACTCTCCTAGACATCTCCATTTGGATGCCCTGTAAACGTCATAAATACAATGGCTCCAATATTTTATTTTCCCCATATGAATATCCTTCTCTATCTTAAAGACAACCGTGACCCTCCTTGATACTTAAGCAAAAAATCCTCAAGTCATTTCTGATTCTTCCTTCTAAACATTTCTAACTGGTCATCAACTCCTATTGATTCAAGTAGGTCTCCAAAACCCTGGTTCACCCATCATTATTCCCTACATAAGCCCATTAAATAATCTCCTTTCCCCTTTCCAACTTGTTCCTCCATGCTGCTGATAGAGTTAAACTTCTAAGCCAGACTGCATTATGTCCAATTTCTGCTTGAAGGACTTTAAAAGCTTAACTGCCTTAGGATCAAGTTCAAATTCCTCAAAATGGCACACAAAGCCCTTCACAATTTGGGTTCAACTTCCCTAACTCCTTCACAATTTCATCTTCATGTAATTCATCTCCTGTATCCATACATGCCTGTTATAATCCTGAAATATTCCTTGTAGTTTAGCAACATATGACTCATTTAGCTGGCTTTCTCTTTTTCTTTGTAAAACAATGAAATCTGCAATTCCCTCAAGACTCAGCTTGAATGTTATTTTCTTTGCAAAGGCTTTCTTTATTCAGAACATACAGAATTAATCATTTGCTACTTTATTTTTTTCAGCAACTATAATCCTTTCATTTTAGTATTCCTGGCATTTATCAAAATACCTGACACAAGAATTTATTAGTCTGCTAACTGAATGCAAGCGAGTTTCCATTTGAAGGTTGATATCATTACTTTTGGTACAGCACCTGTACTTCTTGCTATACCACAATGTTCCCCATAAAGATAAAGAAAGATTTCTGGATTGAAAGCAGAGAGGGGAATTGGGAAGAAGGGAAATGTAGAAAGGAGGTTCAGTGGAAAAGAGAAAACTTGTGTGTGGTTTTCTGCAATTGGTGTAGATGAGACAGAATACTGCAAAAATAAACTATTCAGATGAATGGAAGAGGTAAGTTCAGCATTTACTGGTTGGGAAAAAAAAGGAGAGAGAGAAAGAAAAAAGAAATATGGTTGGGTGCAGTGGCTGACACTAATTTCTGTATTTTTAATACAGACCGAGTTTCACCATTTTGACCTCAAACTTCTGACCTCAGATGTCATCCACCTGCCTTGGCCTCCCAAAGTGCTGGGATTACAGATATGAGCTATCCCACCCAGCCAACTCTAAGTATTTAAAATGAAATTGGAAATTCTTTCTCTCCTTTAGGTTCTTTAAATTATGAAAGTTGATGTAACATGATTTAACCTCTTACATTACTTGCATTTTGTTTTGCCTTTGGCATATACAGATGTTTAGTTTCTAAATTTCTTTGATTTCATATGTTCTACACTAACATTTCGAACTATTTCTAGTTATTATATTTATTCTATTTCACAAGGATCAGAAGAGTGCATGTGAAATTAATACTGGAAATCAGAAAAAAATGAAGGAAAATACATTATTGCTTTTCAGCTAATTCAGTATGCTTAAACATTTACTGTAAGAGACAATTAAACTTTTTCAGTAGTTAGGATATGAACATCACTGCTATGTTAAAAATACTCCTCACTGTTACCTTGGCAAATGTTGACCCACGTCCTTCTGATTCAATTGTAATGGTTTTTGTACGACGTAGTAAAATCTGATCGATATCCTCTTCACAGAATTTAGAGCCTTCATCTTCTTCCTCCATAATGGCACCATAAGCACCTCTTCGAAGAAGGTCTTCTATTTCCTTTTTGGAAAGCTGTTGAATCTATAGATAAATTAACTTCCATAAAAATAGTTTTTTTTAAAAAGTTCGTAAAATAAGAAAGTATCCCTAAAGGATGTCAAAGAACAAAAGAGGCATGCTTAAACTGCATTTGGGTTTGGGATGCACATAAGAGGGAATTCATGGAAATAATATATTGAAGTTGTTGACTCTTCTTTGCTCTCTTTGAAATAAGAATTACCCATCTGCCTAGAATGGCTTTGGTTAAAATAAGGCCTAAGGGTCAGGTAACCTTTTTCAAAGTTCTTTTTAATACTGGGATTCTTTATTAATTTATTTTTTTGAAACAGGGTCTTGCTCTGTTATCCATGCTGGAGTGCAGTGGTACAAACATAGCTCACTGCAGCCTTGACCTCCTGGGCTCAAGTGATTCTCCCACCTCAGCCTCCCAAGTAGCTTGGAGTATAGGCATGCTCCATCATGCCCAGGTAATTTTTGTTTTTTAAAGAGACAGGGTCTTGCCATGCTGCCCAGGCTTGTCTCAAACTCCTGGGCTCAAGCAGGAGGTTGATTCTCCTACCTCAGCCTCTCAAAGTGCTGAGATTATAGGTATGAGCCATGTGCCCAGCCCAGAACTAGGATCCTATTATTGATAGATATTAGGCAAGAACCTTGAGGCGGGGAAAAGAAAGCTAAAATATCATCATTTATAACAAGACAAAGCCAATGCTAGTAGTTTGACACTGAAATAAAAAATTTCAAAACTGTTTATATAAACACAAATTCTATTTTGCTATGCCAATCATACAAATGTCCTAAAAAGAGAGCAAAGAATTTTTATCTTGAAAATACATTTATAATTCATAAGCTCTGGAGCTATACAGACAGAACAGGATTCAAAAGTATTAACTAAACAGCTCCGTCCTGAAAATCCCCCCTGCATAAAACAAATGTATTTAGTGTTCTGCATGGACCAAAACTAAATGATACACTATTGGAGGTAAAATTAAATACAAAAACACACAAAAATCTCAAGTGAAAAAGAAAATATACATACACCACCAACATTACTTTCTCTTCCACTCATGCTCTGTAATACAGCCTTATCTAGGCCCAGTTTCAAACTGGCTCGGTCAAACATCTCCCTCTCATATGAGTTACGAGTCACCAGTCTGTAGACTTTAACTGCTTTGTTCTGACCAATTCTGTGGCAACGAGCTTGGGCCTATAAAAATGAAAAGTTACATATTTAATTATTTTCTCAAGAGGCACGTAATAGCAAACTATATATATGGGATATAAACATGTAAGAATTCTTAGACCATTTTTATTGAATTCAATATAACATTTTTCTAGAAATTAAGGCAGAGCTTATCACAACAAGAAATAATCCCACAATCAGGAATAAGTTAAAATTTAGGTTTATAAGCTTAAATATCAAAGAATACAAATTCACAAAGGACTTTTTTTTGAGACGGAATCTTGCTCTGTCACCCTGGCTGGAGAACAGTGGCATCATCTTGGCTCACTGCAACCTCCACCTCCTGGATTCAAGTGATTTTCCTGCCTCAGTCTCTCAAGTAGCTGGGATTACAGGTGCCCGCCACCAAGCCCAGGTAATTTTTGTATTTTTAGTACTGACAGGGTTTCACCATATTGGCCAGGCTGGTCTTGAATTCCTGAACTCAAGTGATCCACCTATCTCAGCCTCCCTAAGTGTTGGAATATAGGCGTGAGCCAACATACCTGGCCTTATTATATTTTAATGGAAGTGTAGTCAATATACTTCTAGGCAGGGACACAAAACTTTTAAACAGATTTTATAGTTCATGGTAACTCAAATTTTTTGATTGTTTGTTTGTTTTAAACATGGGGACTTGCTATGTTGCCCAATCGAACTCCTGGGCTAAAGAGATCCTATCACTTTGGCCTCTCAAAGTACTGGGATTACAGGTGTGAGCTACCACATCAAGCTGGCAACTCAAGTTTTAAAGTTTAATCTAAATTTCTAAATTTTTTTCTATTACATTATCAACAATCTTTTCAATATATTTTATTTAAGCTGGGTAATTCTTTCCCACAAGTTATTGGGGTAAGGTGGTATTTGGTTACATGAGTAAGTTCTTTAGTAGTGATTTGTGAGATTTTGTACAACCATCACCTGAGCAGTATACACTGCACTATATTTGCAGTCTTTTATCCCTCACCATGCCCACTACTCTTCTCCCGACGTCCTCAAAGTCCATCGTATCAATCTTATGCCTTTGTGTCCTCATAGCTTAGCTCCACTTATCATGAGAACATATGATGTTTGGTTTTCCATTCCTGAGTTACTTCACTTAGAACAACAGTCTCTAAGATCATCCAGGTCACTGAAAATGCTGTTAATTCATTGGTTTTTTTATGGCTGCACAGTATTCCATCATATATATATATGTGTGTATATATGCATATATATACACACCACAGTTTCTGTATCCACTTGTTGACTGATGGGCATTTGGGTTGGTTCCATGATTTTGCTATTATAAACTGTGTTGCTATCAACATGTGTGTGCAAATATCTTTTTTGAATAATGACATCTTTTTCTCTGGGTAGATACTCAGTAGTGGGATTGCTGGATCAAATGGTAGTTCTACTTTTAGTTCTTTAAGGAATCTCCACAGTGTTTTCCATAGCAGCTGTACTAGTTTACGTTCCCACCAGCAGTGTAGAAGTGTTCCCTGTTCACCGAATCTATGCCAACATCTACTGTTTTTTGATTACGGCCATTCTTTCAGGAGTAAGGTGGTACTGCATTGTGGTTTTGATTTGCATTTCCCTGATCATTAGTGATGTTGAGCATCTTTTAATATGTTTGTTGGCCATTTGTATATCTTCTTTCGAGAATTATCTATTCATGTCCTTAGCTCACTTTTTGATGGGATGGTTTTTCATTTATCCGACTTGAATTTGTTATAGATTCTGGAAATTAGTCCTTTTTCAGATGTATAAGATTGTGAAGATTTTCTCCCACTCTGTGGGTTGTCTATTTACTCTACTGACTTCCTTTTGCCAGGCAAAAGCTCTTTAGTTTAATTAAGTCTCAGCTATTGTTGAATAGGGTGTCCTTTCCCCACTTTATATTTTTGTTTGCTTTGTCAAAGATAAACTAGCTCTAAGTATTCGAGTTTATTTCTGGGTTCTCTATGCTGTTCCACTGGTCTATGTGTCTATTTTTATACCAGTACCACACTGTTTTGGTGACTATGGCCTTGTAATATAGTTTGAAATCAGATAGTATGATGCCTTGAAATTATTTCTTTTTGCTTAGTCCTGCTTTGGCAATTCGGGCTCTTTTTTGATTCCATATGAATTTCAGAACTGTTTTTTCTAATTCTGTGAAGAAGGATGGTGGTATTTTGATGTGGATTGCATTGAATTTGTAGATTGCTTTTGGCGTATGGTCATTTTCACAATATTAATTCTTCCCATACATGAGCATGGGATGTGTTTCTATTTGTTTGTGTCATCTATGATTTCTTTCTAAGCTGGGTAATTTTTGGAGGGAAAAAAACCATGCAAGGTAAATTACTATAGAGATCTAAATTTTATTTAAATGAAGGACAAACTAATTATCTAATATGTATACATGTTAGAAGTGGAGACATCAGAAATCACATAAGGGCTGCATATTTTATCATGAGTTCCTACTAAATAAACTTTGTATGATAAATCTTGACTCCAAATATTCTATAAAACCCAGTTTTTCTCCCAAATTACTAATCACCTTCCTATTATCTTCAGACAAATTAAATCATAAAATGTGGCTTTAAAATGTCTAGGGGGCGCTGATGTTATGCCCTTCATTGACATTTTTATTCTATTCACATCCAATTTGTGCCATTTGGAACCCAGGACTGTAAATAGGCAACTTTGCTCTAGGTGTAGGGTAAGTACAGTAAGCCAAAATTATCTTAGTCTGCAAAGACTGGATCTACATTAGCAGTTAAATAGAAAACCAAGTGAGAGGGAGAAGTTGGGAGATTCAGGATAGTTTCTCCACTTTCTCTTCAGGTTCTACAAAGTGACTTTATTATTTTAAATTAACTTTTAGAACATCCACTATGGGCAGTTATATGTACAAACATGCATTTCAAAGGCAAACAATTATTATTTGGGTTAAATGTAGGAATTGGGAAACTACAGCCTGTGGATCAAATCTGGTTTGCCAACACAGGCTTTTTTACCTTTCAAAGGATTGTGACAATAAGAATGTGTGATAAAAATCTTACATTGCACACAAAGTTTGAAATATTTACTAACTGAGCCTTCTTCAGAAAGAGCTGGTCTCTGGCTTATTATATTAATTTTGGATTTTTGGATATTTTAAAGTGGATTAAATATAGTTACATAAATGAGCAATTTAAAATATGTTTTAGGCTAGGTATATTCCCAATAACCATTTATTATATTTGTTTTTATACTTATTTAAAAAAATAATATGGCTGGTCTGATTCACAGAGATTGAACTCTACTTTTCCCCTTCTCATGATTACACTTGACTAGTCTTATAAAGAAAAGTACCAATATTAATTGCAATGCAATTAAGACTGAAGAATAATAAAATAATTTCTCTTATGTTTTGTTCTCCTTTCATATCCTTCTGCAAATTTAGACCCTCTTCTATCACTGTAATTAATATTCCTATATTTCTATGTAGTCCGAGTATAGTCATTACTTATATGTGTACCTTCATGTTCTGAAGTATTTTATAAAAAGTCATAATATATTATGATTACAAGATAAAATCAGAATAAGCAAGTACTTATTTTTAAGGATTAAAATTCTGAAATTTAAATTTTATTACAAATAAATTATTCTTAGAGCTGTGGGTCTCTCTCAAATTTACATAATATTCTTTAAACTATAAAAATACTGGGCCAAGCATGATGATGAATGCCTATAAACCCAGTACTTTTGGAGGCTGAGATGGGAGGAACGCTTGAGTCCTGGGGTTCAAGACCAGCCTGGGCAACATAGTGAGACCTCATATCTAAACAAACAAACAAAATTACTGTACTCGAATAAGTATAACTTTTTATAAGCTAGTAAGACATATTTTATAACTGAGTAAGACATATAAAAAAGTAAAAAATTTTTGTCATTATAGTTTTTATCATAAAAATTAAAATAATTTCAGCTATTTTATTTGGCACAGATAGTTCACAGAAAGACACGTTAGTTTGTCTAGATAAAAATAAAAGATGTGGATTACCAAAAACAGTTACACAATTTTACTTTTTAAAAAAAATGCATTTCTTCTTAGCCAAGTAAATTACTTACCTGAAGATCATTTTGAGGATTCCAATCAGAATCAAAAATTATACATGTATCAGCTGCAGTTAAGTTGATGCCCAACCCACCAGCTCGGGTACACAGGAGAAAAACAAATCTATCTGAATCAGGTTTACTAAATCTATCTATAGCAGCTTGTCGAAGATTTCCTCTGACTCTGCCATCAATTCGCTCATACAAGTATCTATGGAATGAAATGGAATAAATTTACATAAATAAATATAATAAAATTGAAGACATATTCTATCAAATATAAAGTCAGTTTTCCTACAGCATTATGTTTTCTCTAAAATTAAGAAGCCGTATCATCTCAACTTGTTTCTGTGGCTTTATACTTTTTGATGTTGGTGCTAAGGAGAAAACAAAAACTAATACAGATACAATACCTCTGAATTCCCGTATGTATAAGTAAAAGAACACTACCACAACGAATTTTATTTCAGAAGTTAGAATAAAAAGAGACAGTTTATAAAACTACTTTGCTGATCTCATCATAATAATTTTTTTTTTCAAGAAGTAAAGACTTTCACAAAACTTTATACAAGAAGGCTATAAATGTTTCTTTTGTCCTTAATCCATGTTGCTCTCGACTGACATACTTGCTTCTACATTGCAATCTATTAAGAACACACTGGAATGCTGTTGAATTCTTTATAGTCATTACTGCAAAGTAATTATCTTATTTTATCCTTCCCCATTTAACATATACAAAACTAAAAAACTGCAAGACATCAAATAAAAATAAAATACATAAAAATGTAGGTGCTAGGACTCTAAGTGGTATATATATGACATCTGCCACACTTCTACATATGATTTACTGGAGTTGTAGCAGTTGCTCCATGGTTATCTCTTGTACCTGCAAATCGGAGGTAAGACTTCTAATAATGTTTCTTATGACAAAAAAAAAACAACTCTAAATTTTCCATGAAATTACAATAGAAATTTATAAGTACAGTTTTATCTGTAAAAAGTTCTTCACATAAGGAGATCCAAAAAATATAAGAATGGCTATTTTTGAGAACACTGCAATTTAATGTTTTTATCACTTACATGACATGAAATTGAGAATAATATACATCTTAAAATGAGGCAAAAGAGTAGGACACTGACAATAACAATGAAACTAGAAATAAAAATGAAAATAAACATAAACTACATAATTTCTAATAATATAAATCAGTACAGATCTTTACTTATCTATATGGGTTAAAACTATTGAATTAAAATCTGCAAGCCACGTATGGTGGCTCATGCCTATAATCCCAGCACTTTGGGAGGCTGAGGTAGAACTGCTTTAATCCAGGAGTTTGAGACCAGCTTGGGCAACACAGTGAGACTTTCCCTCTACCAAAATCAAACAAATTAGCTGGGTGTGGTAGTGTTTGCCTGTAGTCCCAGCTTCCTGGGAGGCTGAGGTGGGAGGATTGCTTGAGCTTGGGAGTTTGAGCTGCAATGAGCTATGATCACACCACTGCACACTACTCTGGGCAATAGAGTGAGACACTGTCTCAAAAAAAAAAAATCTACAGCTGAAATAGCCTAAATACTGATTAGACAATATTTAACACTATCTCATCATTATTTACCAATAAACAAAACAAAACAAAAAACTCACACTGAAACAAATAGGAAAATATTAAAGCATGAACAAATTTTATATAGTAAATAAGAATAAAAGTACCACAACTTAAGGTTCTAATTATAACAATGAAATAGATCCAAAGGTTCTGCAATCACTTTTTTCAATTTTGAAGATGACTATTGTAAATATAAGTCTATTTAAAGTTTCATTACTACAAGGTTTATAAATCAAGTAAAATGTACATTATTAAACCCATTCCTGTCACATAGTATTATTTGCAAACTTTTCTAAATTGGACTTCTCAGGTGCATCTAATATTCCAACATTTGCAGGTTGGGAAAATATAACGCATAATCAATCCTAAACAATCTTTACTTATAAATTTGAAAGCTTTATTCTAATGTAGGTAAAGAGAAAGATATGAGTAAAGTTCATTTAGAGTACAGTGCTGCACAAATCTTAAGCATATACTTAGCATAATTCATAGTATAATTCAGTGGATTACAGTATGCTTTACCTTTTATGTATGAGATAATCCTCCAGAATGTCAAGGCAGCGAACCATCTGAGAGAAGATGAGCACTTTATGACCTCCAGCTTTCATTTTGGGAAGTAACTTATCAATAAGGACCAATTTACCAGCAGACTGGATCATTGCTTGAAGATGAAAATCAGAAGCAGCAGGATTATATGTATCTCTAAATTCTCCAAGTATTTTTTCCTCAGCACCTGTCAAAGAAATAGGAGATGATAGAAGCCATGCGATAACGCAGGAAATTCCCAACTGCTTTCTTTTTAATCAAAATTAGTGCTCCTGTGTGCTTCTGTAACAATTTTCTAATGGCATGTACACTGCTTTTATTAGAATTATTCATGCTTGTTGCTGAACCTCCACCAATACCAGACTAATTTCATTGAGGACATGGACAATGTCTTAAACATCTTTTTATCTCCTCAGATACCTGGAATAATGCCTTGTATAAATTTATGTTTGCTAAACATTTGATGAATGCTATTAGGGAAAAAATAAAACTGTTGAGTAAACACATGTATTTTAAAAACAAATCTAATATTTAAGCACCAATCATATATTTGGTGTTTAAATATTAGATGTTTAAAGCTAACTCAGTTGAGTAAACACATATATTTTTAAACAAACATCTAATATTTAAACACCAATCATAACAGTTGCCATCACTGATGGCTGATCATAATTGATTTGGATGTGTCTATGGGGATCTTTTTAGTCACCAAAACAAGGAAACAAGAAAAAATTAAGGCTAGGTACAGTGGCTCACACCTGTAATTTCAACACTCTTGGAGGCTAAGGCAGAAGGATTTACTGAGGCCAGGAGTTTGAGACCAGCCTGCGCAATATAGCAAGACCCCATCTCTACCAAAAAACAAACAAACAAAAAAAAAAAAAACAAAGAAAGAAAGAAATTAGGTGGGTATGGTGGTGCATATGTCTACTTCTAGTTACTAAGGAGGATGAGGTGGAAGGATCAGTTTCCAGCTTGAGGCTACTGTGAGCTATGAACACACTACCGAACTCCAGGCTGGATGACACAGCGACACTGTCTCAAAAAAAAAAAAAAAAAAACAAAGAAAAAAAAAGAAAGAAGAGAATAAACTAAAATGAAAGTCATGTTATAGGTCCTTGATGCATACTTCCTTTAGATAATCCATATCAGAAGTAAAGAGGCTCTCTGTATTCCTTTCCTCAACCTGTCTAGCCATAAGAGACTACTATAAAACAGCAAGAGAGACTTCAGTTGTCTTGAATAAAGTAAGTAGAGAGGTACATATTCCCAAGGCATAAGTGAAAAACCCAAACATACACTAGGAGAGAGCCTGATAAGATCTTAAAAAGTAACATTATTACAACATAAAATTCAAACACTAACTGATGTATCTAGACTGGAAGGAAGCCAGAAAAAAATTGTAAATGCAGAAGCCCCAAAAATCCGCTTTGCTGTCTTTGTCCATGATTAGGATTAAACAAGAGGAAAAATTCTAGTCCAAATTATACTTAAAAAACTCCTGCTGTTGTAACCTCCTGTGCGAACATCAGTCACTGTAACAAAGTAGTTCACATCGCCTCTGATTCTGTAACACTTGTAATTCCTCAGAATATCACCATAGAGAGTCATAACAACTACTACAGCTGTAATGTTTTCTGTTTATTAATATTTACTGTAAGAAAAAACTATTTGTTATAATCTTTTTTAGCTACCTTTGATAAGATATGGATGATTGCAGCATTTCCTGAGCTCCATCATGGTATTGACCAAGTTAGGTACATTAGTTTGTCCTGCTCCTTTGGATAAAAAAGAAAAGTTCTTTTCCAAGATAGCCCGGTAATATTTCTTTTGAATGTTAGTAAGTTCTACTTCAATAATGGTTTCTTCTTTAGGTGCCAACTTCTTTTCCACATCTTCTTTTAATCGTCTCAACATCATTGGTTTCAGGATAGCCTGAAGTTTCTGTACCTGAATTAAAAATGATAAAAAGATATATAACATAAGTGGGCATTTAATTACACATATAAAATAATTACAGTAATTAGAAATGTGATGAATATATTTACAAAGAGCAATAGGATACCTGTTCCTCTGTTTTCAGATCCCCAAATTCTTGCATAAATGTTGACTCAGAAGGAAACCTTAAAGGTTCAAGAAAGTGAAGAAGACTAAACAGTTCTTCAACTGTATTTTGGAGAGGCGTGCCAGTCAAAAGCACCTTGTGTTCCTACATAAAGTGAGAACAATTCACATCAAACATCATAGTGCTAAAATTATACGAAAGCTGACTTAGGTTATCAAATGTTCAATATGCAAATATTTTTACAACCATATATATAAATATACATAGATATATATCTATATCTCTATGTATATATAGATATATCTATATATAGAGATATATATATATGTATATTTATATATCTCTATCTATATATAAATACATGGCTATATATATATATATATATATATATATATATATATATTTAGAGACAAGGTCTCGCTGTAACACCCAGGCTGGAGTGTAATGGTGCCATCAGAGTTCAGCATTACACATACAACATAATTACAATGATTAGAATAAATGCCAGAAGTGCCACTGTAACCTCGAACTCCTGGGCCTAAGAAATCCTCCTTCCTTAGGCTCCCAAGTAGCTAGCATTGCAGGTACGCACAACACCTGGCTAATTAAAAAAATTTTTTTTGTAGAGATGAAGTCTTACTATATTACCCAGCTGGTCTTGAGCTCCAGGCCTCAAGCAATCCCAAAGTGCTGGGATTAAAGGTGTGAGCCACCATACCCAAACTCGTAATTTTCAAGAGTTAAAATACATCTCTACCCACAAATCTTCAGGAGTATACTTTCCCAATCACTTTTTTAAAACTCTGTATCATTCCTGAAATACCTCACTTTGTATGCGATTTATGCCTTTAAAAATTCTAAATAATTTTAGAAGCAAAGAAATAAACATTCTAAAAAAAAAAAGAGGGCATTTTTTTCTTTGGTACTCAACCATTCTCAGTTTGGTAATTTGTATACCAAAGAATACTTATTATTTATAATTTGGATGATCATCATTTAAATCTTCAAACATGAACAAATTATCAAATCACTGTTACAATACAAGAATGTAAAGGACTAATATGCTTTGAAACTAGAATTGCTTAAAAATTAAACATAATAGTAAAAGAAGAAAATAAACATAGAATATTTTTAATGGTAGTACAAATTATTTAAAAATTTATTTGACAAAACCTCTAAATTCCCAAATTAAATATTTGTATATGCATCTGTGAATCTGTATATTATGTATATGGTAGCAAATGGCCTGGAAAGATAAACAGAAAATCATACTGGAATAAGGTATTGAACTGGGTGTGGCATAGATGGAGAAGGAGTAAAAAGGAACACTTTAAATTTTTACAGAATGTGGTTCTTTATATTTGAACTGTTTGTTCAAGTGCTCATGTAGTAATTATGTGATCTTAATTAAAAATCAAAATGTTTAAAAAACACTTTCATTTGTAAGAAGCAAATACAATAACAAAAAGATGACTATAAGAAATCCCATTATTAATTATGACCAATATGTTAAACATGTAGAATTGTGTAGGACTTTTTATCATAAATAATCTGAATAATATAACTTTGGTAAAGGAGCTTTTTATTAAGGAATTCATGGCTGAAAATGTATGGTCTTATTTTCTTTTAAATAGTACATACTCTGTTGACGTTTCTTATTTTAAAAATTAATTACTAACACTTTTTGGAGGAAAGAGCTAAAAAATTTGAAACTGTACAATGTAGATTTTTTTTTCTTATGAATTAAAGCAAAAAAAAATCTCAATTATTCAGACGTACCGATACTCCAAAATTAAAAAACAAAATTTTTAGCATTAACTCTAAGACCTTTTACTAGACAGCTAATAAACTGAATTGTCATAATGATGATATTAAGTTACTTACCAGATTCATGAGTTTGAGGCCTTCTAAGAGTTTACAATTTTTATTTTTTAACCTATGTGCTTCATCAATAATTACACATCTCCATTCAATTGCATTAAGCTCTCCACAGCCTCCAAGAATCATTTCAAAAGTGGTGATGATGGCTTGGAATCTATAAGCTCCTCGGATGATACGCCCCTAGAAATGAGCAAATGTAATTTGCTCATTATTTTAATTGCTATTTTTTATTCCTGTCAAATGGCATCTGATAACATCTGTTATAAAACATTTCCAATGAAATTTTTACATAAGCAGACACTCCCTTACAATAAAATGTTTTAACATTAAAACTGTATTATATGTGTTCAATAATGTTAAAAATTATGCCAACATTATATTATTTATAATTGTATCCGAATAAACATTTCTTGGTAAAATGTTTTATAATAATTTTTAATAATTATAATAGTTTTGGGCAAGAAATAATCATTATAAAATCAGGCCAATGAGATTTCAGTATTAGTTCTTATTACTTACAGCACTGAGTTCACAAATGTAATAGCAAATAAATAGTGAATAATAAGCCATCCAAATAATTTATTCAGAAGATACTGAGCACTAATGTGCCAGAACCTGTTCTAGTTGCTGGAAACAAAACAGTAACAAAACAGTTTTATATATATAGCAGTAAACAAAACAGATAAAAATAATTATCCAATTGAAACTTTTAATGAATCTAATGCAGGACATAGTTATTAAGAAAATAATTTTTACAAAAGTAAATTAAAAAGAGACAAGGGTTGTGGAATAAAATAAAACAAGAATGTGGGATGATAAGTTTAAGGTTGAAGGTGAGTTGGGGAGTGATAACATGGGGAGAAATGCCAGATATAGGTGATGGGGAAGAAGGCAGCAAACCACACTGCCATGTATGCACCTATGCAACAATCTTGCATGTTCTTCACATGTACCCCAAAACATAAAATACAATAAAATAGATGTTAAAAAAAAAAAGGTTGAAGGTGAACACTGCAGGTTTATATAGAGTGGTTGGGAGACCATTAGTGTGATGTGACATTTGAAAAAAAATGTAAAGATGAGGGAGGAAGTCATGTTGATATCTACAGATCTGCAAAAGAAAGCATTCTTGGTAAAAGAAGGAGCAAGTAGGAAGGCCCTAAGGTAGAAGTGTCTTTGGCAGCATTCAGATAATAGCAAGCAAGCCAAAGTGTTTGAAACCCAGTGAGTTGTGGAGGGGATGAGGCAGACTGCAGGACAAACTGTGATACAAGCTTTGACTCTCACTAAGACACTATTGAAGGGGTTTGTAAGAAGTGTCCTGATTTGACATATATATTTTTAAAAGTCCTTTTGGCAGTTGTGGTGAAACCTGTCTGAAGAGGCCAAAGACAGGATCATGGAGACTAGTTTAAAAGCTGCCATCCAGGAGAATTGCCTAAACCCGTGAGGTGGAGGTTGCAATGAGCTGAGATTGTGCCACTGCACTCCAGCCTGGGCAATGGAGTGAGACTTCTCTAAATACATACATATACAAAAAGCTGCCATACTAATGCAAGCAAGAAATCTTCATTGGAGGTCATGAGAAGTGTGCTCAGCTCTAGATACATTTTGAAAGTAGTCAGCCAGGCGTGGTGGCTCATGCCTATAATACCACCACTTTGGGAGGCTGAGGCGAGCGGATCATGAGGTCAGGAGTTTGAGATCAGCAGGGTGAAACCCCATCTAACAAGGTCAAGAGTTCAAGACCAACATGGTGAAACCCTATTTCTACTAAAAATATAAAAATTAGCTGGGTGTGGTGGCGGGAACCTGCAATCCCAGCTACTTGGGAAGCTAAGACAGGAGAATTGCCTGAACCTGGGAGGCAGAGGTTGCAGTGAGCTGAGATCGCACCACTGCACTCCAGCCTGGGCAACAGAGCAAGACTCTATCTCAAAAAAAAAAAAAAACGAAAACAGAGCCAATAAGATTTCCCAATGGATAGCATGGAGTAAGACAGGGCAGGGCCTCAAATTTACCTTTAAAAATTTTAGCTGAAACAACTGGAAGTTCATGTTGTTATTTACTAAAAAGAAATAGTTTCGAATTTTGATTTTGTATGTTAAGTTTGAGACATCTACTAGACATAGCCACGTGGAGTTATGTAGGCATTTGGATATGACTCTGGAATTTACGGAAGAGTTTAGAGTTGGTAATACAGTTAGGAATTTCAGCAGTACAGATGGTATTGAAAGTTACGTGTATGTATAAAATCTGTGAGATAATGAGTATATTTGCAGACTAAGTCTTGAGTTATCCCAAAGTTTAGATATAGGGAAGATAAGAAGGAATCAATAAAGGGTGCTTGAGAAAGAATAAGTGGTGATGTAGGACAGGATGATGTCCTGGAATCTAAGTGAAGAGAGCGTTTAAACAGGGTTCAAAACATAAACTGTTGGGTATTAAGTGAAAAGAAGGGATAAAAACAGTTGGGTATTCTGACTTAGATTTTAATTCATTTTAACCTAATTAATTTTAGATTAGTTAATATTAATGATTAAGTTGAATAACAGCTCAAGTAGAATATTATTAAAATAGGTATAAATTATAAATCTATGGCATTTATACAGCTCTACAAACCTGGGATATAATATATTCAGTTAAACTGATATCACAGTGTTTAATAACAGGGGCTCTTGAATCTGACTGACTTGAGTTTATTAATCCTGGTTTTGCACTGTGATTTTGGGCAATTCATGCAACTTCTTTAGCCTCAGTTTTCTCATGTGTAATATGGAGACAATACTATTTTACAACGTTGATATTACAAAGATTAAGTGAAATAATACATGTAAACTGGTTAGCGTAATGCCTGGTACATGGTAAATAATAGACGTTTGTGGTTATTAGTTTATCATTTCTGTTACTTTTCCAAGGGCAATTTGGAAAAATTTTAGCATAATTTTAATAATACTGTTATTTCAAGCTATTTGATAACATTAAAAAACAGAAGTTAAATATTCACTTAATTTATAAAAAATGTATTTGAAAGAGTTAACTCTAAAAGTTATTCCTATATTTGAAGCACAGATCAATTTATCCCATTACAGGAGACATCTTTATCTTTTGAAATGTAAAACCTCTTTAGATAATGTATATCTAGAATTTGCAACATTTATCATAAAAATACAATATTTAATATATACAATTTAGTTTATCACACATCAACAATCTTCCAGGTTTTTGGTTATCACATTTATGCCAAACTCATGTGACACAAATATTAAAACTGTAACTTTGTTAAGTCTTTTTAAGTCTCAAGATACTAGTTGTGCTTTCTGTACAAAACGAGAATCTCAAATAATTTTTATGATAACATACAGTTCTAAAATTCTACAAATTATGATTAAGAATAATGAAACACTAGGTCAGGTATGGTAGCTCCTGCCTGTAAACCCGGCACTTTGGGAGGCTGAGGGGGGGATGATTACTTGAGTTCGAGACCAGCCTGGGCAACAAAGTAAGACCCCATTTTATAAAAAATAAAATAATTAGCCAGGTGTGGAGATGCACTCCTGTTTTCTCAGGTACTTGGGAGGATCACTTAAGCCCAAGAATTTGAAAATGGATAAATTAACTGATTATGTTCCTGTAACCTCATTTTACTTCCTACTTCCAATGTTGAAACAATTACATTTATATGAAATTAAGCATCTATATAATTCTTAAATTATTCTTCAGCAATTGAAAATGATCACCTTTGCACCTTTGAAACCCATGATATCTTAATTAGATAATAGTTTGATTCTTTTCTGCTGTTTTTACTATTATTATTTTTTAGGGACAGGGTCTTGCTGTCACCCAGACTTCAGTGCAGTGATGTGATTACAGCTAACTGCAGCCTCAAACTCTTGGGCTCAAACAGGTAGATAATCAGTTATCATCGGGAGGCAAAAGTAGAAGGCTATGCACATTACCTTACTTGAACCTCTATCATACCACATAACCTGGCCTTCTGTTATAATGATCCTTTTAGAACAATAGAACGAGTGAAAGAAAAACAAAATACTAAGGTGCTTTTAAGGTAGAGTGCCAGGCAATAAACCTTTTCTATCTAAAAAGCACACTTTTTTGTGAATTGTGCTTATTGATTTTATTATTTCTTAATAAAGATTTTAATGAAATAATTCATATGAACATACAAGACCATGACCTGGAATTTCATGTTTTCTTTTTTAAAAAATATTTTAATTTTTTTTTTTTGAGATGGAGTCTTGCTCTGTCACCAGGCTGGAGTGCAGTGGCATGATCTTGACTCACTGCACCCTCTGCCCTCCAGGTTCAAGCGATTCTCCTGCCTCAGCCTCCCAAGTAGCTGGAATTACAAGTGCGTGCCACCATGCTAGCTAATTTTTTTGTGTATTTTTAGTAGAGATGGGGTTTCACCATGTTGGCCAGGCTGGTCTCAAACTCCTGACCTAGTGATCCGCCCACCTCGGTCTCCCAAAGTGCTGGGATTATAGGCATGAGCCACCGCGCCCAGCCAAGAAATATTTTAATTTTTTGGTAGAGACTGGGTCTTGCTATGTTACCCAGGCTGGTCTGGAACTCCTAGCCTTAAGCAATCCTCCCATCTCGGCCTCCCAAAGTGTAAGATTACAAGTGTGAGCCACCATGCCTGGCCTGTTTCTAGTCTTAACGTTCTGCTAGAATATCCTTAAGTTGTCATCTCTTTATTTTATGATGTGTATTTATTTTTTATGATCTGTGCATTTAGGAGGGATAGGAAATCCCTTCTTAAAGAGTAAGTGGCCAAAGGAAGATAGAAAATACTCCTCTTATAAATACAGGGAGAGAAGAACATCATCAAACCACTAGAGTACTGACATAACCAATCCAAAGGAGAAAAAGATGGAGGTATAACTGTTTTAGTAAGCAAAACAAACCACATTAAAAAAATGTCTAAAATAAAGATCCACTGAACATGAAAGAGAACCTACGGTCTCACCAACAGGCATCTAAGCCTGTGGTGTTAGTGAAGATTTAAATTTTTTAAATGTTGGGAAAAAAGCTGGACAATGATCAGAGACAGTTATTACTCTAAAAAGAAATCTAATATGTATTTAAAAACAATTAGCAAAATTATTATTCTAGTTGAAAAATTAAGGATTACAATGAGACTTGTATATTGTTTAAATCTGCATATTTCATTATAGTGAACTATAGCATTAAACTGACTTTTTTCATTCTTCTCTTCAGCTACTCAAATTTATTGTAAAATAAAAATGATGAATAAGAGCTTAAACTAAGATCTAGGTAGGCAATTAAAATGTATCCTAAATTCAAACATAATTGGTATATAAGGATTATCTTGTTTAGCCCTGACCTTTCAAACAACAAACAAAATCAATAACACACCTGTGAATCCCTGAAGTACATCTCGTATTGCTGTATCATCTGTCTGCTAATCAGGCTCCCATGATAAACCACAACATTAATATCAGTCCATGTACGAAATTCTCTCTCCCAGTTTGCAATAGTAGAAAGTGGAGCAATAATCAGGAAAGGTCCTCTTATACCAGTCAGAAGGATTTCGTAGAGGAATGTAATTGACTGAATAGTTTTGCCAAGACCCATTTCATCTGCTAAAATGCAGTTTCGTCTGAAATAAACAAATATATTATCCATGCATGCATTGGATTTTTTTTCCCCTATACCACAATGTTTTTAAAGGTAAATATACAAAAATAATCAAAGACAAAATAAAATAGTTGCATTTATAAAAATGTAAAAGTTGTTGAAGTACAGAGTAGGTTTAAGATTACAATGTTATAAACCTGTAAAGGAACAACTAAAGATTTCTGTAGCTCCAAAATAAGGATACTGCCCATTAGATGTTTAATTTTTTTGAAGAGTGGAAAGGGAAGAGCAAGGCCAACTAAATACTTATTTGTTTAGGAATCACTTATTAAACACATTCTATATTTTAGGACAGTATGAGAAGATGGGATACAAAAGAAATAGAACATGTTCTCTGCCTTCCAGGGGTGTGTATCTATTACAGAAGTTGACATGCAAATAAATAAGTAAATAGTAATGCAATGTACTATCACAGAAGCACAGATAAAGCACCTTCAACTGTGGCTGTGCATCAGAAAAGCTTACAAAGCTTGAAAAAAAAAAAAAGATACTCAGGCCCCTCCCCTATACATTCTGATTCACTGTGAACGGAATAGGATAAAATCAGGTATAATTTCAAAAATAAGCCCCAGAGATGATTATATGTGGCCAGTTAAGAATCATCAGTATGGTTTATTATGGAGGCTCAAAAGAGTAAGCCTCAACTCAGAAAAGATGTGAGAAGACCTCCTTCAGATGGAGGTCAGTAATGAGTAGAATTTTGCCGGAGAGCATAGTGAATCAGCAGAAGTGTAAAGAACATGATGAACTGAGAGACCAAAAGTTGTTTACTGTGGTTTGGAGGAAAAGGTAAAATGAGGAGAGATTATTGAGGTAAGTAGGGTCATAAATAGAAGACATCTGCCATAGAAGACATGCAATGGGAATCACTGAAACTCTTCAAACAAATCCAATGAGATTAGGTTTGTATTTTAAAGTTTAACTCTGGTTCTATTGTGGATATTAGAGGTTGAGGTGACTAGAAATTGAGAGAGTAACTGGGAAAGTACCATTAAGTGCAGGGAAGAAACTGTGGGCACCTGGTCTAAGAGAGGAGAAACTGAGAGAACTTTCCAGAATGAATTATGGGTTTGAATGAACTGGACCTAGTTACCAAAGTATGGGGTATAGGGTGAAGCCAGATTTCAGTTTGGGTGACTAAATGAATTGTGCTATTATTAATCAAGATGGAAAATACAGAGGAAAAACAATTTTGAGGGGAAGAAACAGGAAATAGTAAGATTAATTTTTAAATCTGTTGTGTTTAAAGAATCATTGAGATAGACACTCAGGTAGCAAGAGGCAAGAAATATAGGCTCAGAGTTCAAGACCTTAGAGATAAAGTATGGGGCCTTTAGAATATTATTGGTACATGAAGCCTCGGGTAGTATAGAATATGCCTTAGGGAGAACAAACATGTAATATGAAAAAAGAGAAGACAGAACCCAGGGCAGGCAAACATAACATCTACAGGGCAAGCAGATGAAGAAGAACCAGGAATAGTCACAGGTACTGCAGAGCTAGGAGAGAGTCACACTGTGGAAGCTGTTGGGGTTCAGAATCAGGGGGCTATTTGAAGAAGGGAGTAGCAACTACTAACCAATGCAGCAGAGAGCAAATTGGGGCTGAAAAATATCCCATGGATTTGGAAAGTTAAAAGTTTCAGAGAATTCTGGGGAGTCAGGGTGGGAGCACTGGTGGTGAGAGGGAGGGAGGGAGGAGGGAGAGAGAGAGTTATAGAGAGAGAAAGAGAAAAGCGGAGCCAAGAGAAAGTTTATTTTAAACCCAAATCTGTTTACAGACTGAAGGGATGGCAACAGTCTTTAGGGGTGGTCTGGAGATATAAAAGAGAAGGATAAGTGACTGAAGTAAAAGTAAGGCTCTAAGGAGACTAGATGAGATGGCATGTCTGATACATGAGGACAGTGGTAAGAATAACTATGGATGAATATATTAATACATCTGTAGGCTTGGATATGAGGGCAAGGAAAAACTTGAATGAATTTACCTACCATCCCAGGTTTCACTATGAAGCAGTCATATACAGAGAGTAAAGGGGGCAGAATTGTGATAAGGGCTTCAAGAAAGTGGTGAAAGTTTAAAATAGGCAATTTAGGAGATGGGAAAGAGTATTGATGAGGGAAGACAAGTTAAAAAAATGTTTTGTTAACTTTTTCCTACATGGTTCTCTTGAAAAAAATGATGATTAATATTTAGAAAACATAAATTAGGGAAAAGAGCACTGTGGGGATAACAGGCCTCTTTCCATAGACTGAGTCCATGACTCACCAGCACTAAGCATAACAACTCAGAAGAATCATGTGAAAAGTAAAAATGATTAAAAATGATTCTGAATAAAAGCATCTTCAAATTTTGCTATTCTTACTACAGTATTGCCTTTATTCGCTCTTTTGCATATGCAACTACTATGCTTCCTCAATTGCAGCACCAGTTTTTACTTCTTTCGCAACTATCTTTTCATCTCATTAAAGAATGTAAGATGTTCTATAAGGCATTTTGAAAACCTTGGAAAGCAAGTAATTAATAAAAATGGGGTAATTAATTACCAGGTTCCCATATTTTATACTCCATTCTTTATCAATTGCTGACAACCTACTTCTTTGATGATTTACATTCAATGATAGAGCTTTAATTCCTATGAGTAAACCTTGCCTGTAACTCACTAACTCAAACTGATTGTTGGCAGACAGTAGTATGGGTTGATAAGATGAAAAGCATTATATAACACAGAAGGTGTCTTAGGACTCTTGGAAAGGTATTTCAAATTTAATTATTAGTCAACATACCAACTGTTTTCTATGATTGGTAGACATTTAAAGAAAGCAATTGTAGTTGAATCCTAAATTGTAATTAACATATTTTCCTAAGGTAACCTCACTTTAAATAATGAAGACTTCATAACAATAATAATATAGCAACATCATTATCTATTTTACTTGACACATTTTGGCACACATTAAAAAGATAGTTTTTTTTGTTATGATATACTACATACCTATTGTACCAATTGAACAAGAGCCAATTGAGTCCTTCCAGTTGATATTCCCTGAGTTGATTGCCATTTTTATAGTCCCTGGATTGATCTATTTTATTCCAAATATTAGAAGGAGGACGATCCTTTGTGGAAAAACAAAGAATGAATGGTGTTTAAATCTTCCGTATATCATATTCACGGCAAAAAGTATTGCTTTAAAAATAACCCTAAGAGGCATAACAGTATACAGTGTTATGATTAACTTCTACCTAACATTTAAAGATCAAATTAATTCTATACAACTCTTCCAGAAAATTGAAGAAGGTATATTTCCCAACTCATTCTATGAAGCCCTGATACAAAGACATTACAAGAAAACTATAGACCAATGTCCCTAATGAACAAAGATGGAAGTACTCTTTTTTTTTTTTTTTGAGATGGAGTTTCGCTGTTGTTACCCAGACTGGAGTGCAATGGCACGATCTCGGCTCACCGCAACCTCCGCCTTCTGGGTTCAAGCAATTCTCCTGCCTCAGCCTCCCGAGGAGCTGGGACTACAAGCGCGCACCACCATGACCAGCTAATTTTTGTATTTTTAGTAGAGATGGGGTTTCACCTTGTTGACCAGGATGGTCTCGATCTCTTGGAGATGTAAGTATTCTTAACAAAATTTTACCAAATGGAATTTAACAACATATAAAAAGGGCAATACATCATGATGAAGTAGGGTTTTTTTTTTTTAAACCAGGAATGGAAGGTGGGTTTGAAGTAAAACATTAATCAGTGTTGCAACAGATTAAAAAATTAAAATTGACCAGGTGTGGTGGCTCATCCCACACTTTTGGAGGCCAAGGTGGGAGGATCGCTTGAGACTAGGAGTTCAAGACCAGCCTGGGCAACACAAAGAGACACAGTCTCTATTTAAAAAACATAAAAAATTAAAACCAAAAATAATATGATAATCTCAGTAGATGCAGAAAAAGTATTTGAGAAATTCAACATCCATTCCTAATTAAAACTCATCAAATTTTGAATAGAAAGGAACTTCCTTAACCCATTATGGTACAACTTAAAAAAAGCCAAAACTAACATTACACTTAAAGGTGAAAGACTGACTGCTTTTCCCCTAAGATCAGGAATAAGGCAAGGATCTCCTCTGTGACAACTTCTATTCAACATTGTACTGCAGGCACTAACAAGTGTAATCAAACAAGAAAAGGATAAAAGTCATCGAAATTGAAAAGGAATAACAAACTGTATTTATATTATAGAAGACATGATTTGTCTATTTGAAAATCCTGTGGAATCTACCAAAAAAGTTAAACTAAGTAGCAATTTTAGCGAGGTTGCATAATACAAGATCAATGTGCAAAAGTCAATTGTATTCTACATTGTGGCAACAATCATGAATATTTTTTAAAAAACAATAACCGTTTTATAATGGCATCCAAAATAAACTTTTGGTATTCACAGTACAAAACATTTATTTCAAAAGAAATCTAGAAGCATAGAAGTGAAACATTATATGTAAAAAAATTTTATTCACTTATATATACAAATATATGACATAAATTTTCTGAAGATTCCTAAATGGGAATTCAAATAACATTATCCTGGCCTACAATTAGTCGGGTCTCAGTAGGAAAAATAAGCTTCTGAGAGACAAGCAAAAGGTTTCCTATTGTCTTTTGCTTTAAAATCATGTTACTAATCAACAAAATTACAGTTCTAAGAATTATAGATAATCAGGTGTGATACTGTGAAATACATATTTGGTCTTCATTCCCATTTCGTGGCATACAACTCCTGATATCCTTAGGTTTTCCAAAGTGCTGCTTTTTTGTGTGCCAATACTGCTGACTTATAGATTCAAGTAGACCTGGTCACCAGAAGGACAAAGGCATGATTAGAGAAGAGAATGGTAGGAAGGGGAAGGGCAGAAAGGAAGAAGGAGAGAGGGGAAGGAGAGAAGGAAGGGAGAATGGGAGGAAGGAAGGGGAGAAGGTCAAGTTGAGGGCCAATGGCCACTGGATGATTGAATCAATCATGGCTACATAATGAACCCTCCATAAAAACCCAAGAGGACAGGGTTTAGTTAACTTCCAGGAAGGTGAACAAGAACTCATCCACATGCCAGCAGAGTGCAAACCCCAACTCTACAGGGACAGAAGCTTCTGCGCTCAGACCTTGCCCTACGTCTCTCTTCCTCTTGCTGTTTGTGTGTATCCTTTAAAATATCCTTAGGAATAAACCAGTAAACACAAATGTACCCCTGAGTTCTGTGAGCTGCTCTAGCAAATTAATCAAACCCAAAGTGGTGGGTAATAGGAACCCTAAGTTGAAGCCAGTCAGTCAGAAGTTCTGTAGGCCCCTGGATTTGTGACTGGTAGGAATGAGGGGGCAGTCTTGTGTGACTGAACCCTCAAGATGTGGGATTTGATGCTATCTGGGTAGATGATGAATTAGAGCTGGGTAGAGCTGAGTTAGAGGACTGCCAGCTGGTATCCACTGCAGAAGTGACGGCATGCTGGTCAGAAGAATTCCCCACATATTTTGGGGTCACAGAAGTATTTTGTGTTGAGTGTTCTGTTATCCTGGGAGCAGAGGAAAAACACAGTTCAAGGGAGTTTTTTTTTTAACCATCAGGTAAGTGTATGGTAATTGTAAATAAAAAATAAACAGGTTATCAGTATGCTGAGAACAAGACTGGTTATTGAAGCTCTGCTGCTACTTTATACAGATAAGTGTTTGCTAAAGAAAACATTTTTTAAGCGGTAGCCAATTAACATTAAAATAATTAACATATTTTAATTGCGCCTAAAATAATTTCTGCATTAGATCATATTCTGTATAGCTTCTTTTCAGCAATCCAATCACTATTAATGTTCATTAGTTTGGGTCAGGGAAAAATTTCATTTACAGAATCTCAAAATACTTTACATGACTTATACCTATTTTACTTAACAGCAAAATACTGGTCAAAACAAACAAAAAAAACCAAAAACCACCTCCTACATTATTCGTGACAGACTAGCCTTGCTGTCATCAATTTTACATTAATTAAGGGGATTAATTCTATTGGCTGAGCCTCCTTTACCAAAGACTATACCACACACCTAAGGCACCTCTAATTTTTGAGAAGTTCCAAAAGAGATTTTATGCACCTCTGACTGAGAATCACTGATCTAAAGACATAGCTTATTCAATAAAGCTTAATGTTTTACCACTAAGGCATAGTCCCCATCCCAAAAGTAAATCTTCCTCTTTTACAACGTTCTTTGATTCACTCCTCTCTTAATTGACACTTCTGTTTCCTGGTTCAAGGAATAGCATTTACAAGCTAAAAGGAATGGGGGTAAACTGATACGCTTTTGTTAACACCCTATGGGCATTACTGGAAAATAAAGTAAGAAGACCAGAAAATAATATTAGGAAGACCAGAAAATAGTTATTATAAAACAATATCTCTTCTATGGAATATTTAATTCATTTCCTTCTCTTACTTCACATCTCCATGTTTATCAGGGCAGCCTTCCTCACTCTGGTGCTAATCAAAAAGGAATCTGCTCCTGTCTTTTCACATATAAACTCCCTCTTTAGCTTTCGCTCCCAAAACTAGACTTACATAGTAACAAGCCTGTTTGAAAGAAATGAAAGTAAAACATTACATAATTATTAGCAATATCATAACTTACATAAACAAGTGCTAAGATTTTATAAAGCTGTCTATAACAGGTTCTTACCAAACATCTTGTATCAGGCCTTGAAGCTTGCAGTTGTTCAAACTCTTCTATTTTTGCAAGATCTACATCTTCTTTTAGTTCCCAAGTACTATCTTCATATGGCAATGAGCACCATTTTACTAAGTAGTAAATAACAGGCTGTAAAAAAATTGTTTTCATTTTACTATTTTGAAAAAGAGACTAATAAGAAATAGTTTAAACAGAGAACAAAGTACTAGGTTTCAATACTTGGAAAGTTTTAGATTTTTCTTACTTAAAAAATATTTTTACCAAATATTTACCTCACCAGTATCCTTATCTTCACAAAAAGAGACTTCTAATACTCTGTCTACTTCAACGTAGTCTGGGTTAAATGGTTCTTCCTCCATCTAAAATTAAAAGGTAACTTAATTGATATCTGACAAAGAAGAGGAATGATAAAAGTAAGGACAAATTTATTAGCATTTCATTATAGGACTCGTAACTTTGATTTCAATGAAATTTCCAATAAATGGAATTCTTCCATTTTCATTTCCAAATCATATCTAGGATATCATGAATAATGTTATCAATAATAAAACCAATCAAATAGCACTAAAAAATAAGGTACTCCAGAAGATATGTGCTTTAAAAAATTCCTGAAATCAGACTCTATATAACTTTCCTTTACTTCTTTCCTCAGGCTGCAAGAGTTAAAGACCACACATCCCACTGTATGCTCACTTCTCAGTTGTCTCACACACCCTTCATCTTTACCTGATGGTTCTTGTGCTCAAGAGCCACTTATTGCGCTGACTGCAAACTCTATTGAGGTACCTTAAGCTCATTTGCATTCATTTACTCTTCAATCCATAACTTCTCCTGCATTTTCTAACTGATTAATGATAACACAGCTCCCTCTCCATAGCCCACACTCAGTGACACAAGTCAGAAATGGAGAAGTCATTTTAGATTCCTTCTTTTTCTTTACCCTCTACACCTAGTAAGTCACCAATCTGTACAGATTCTACTTTTAACTCTAACTGGTCACCAATTTGCACAGATTCTACTTTTAATTCTAACTGAGATTGGTTCCTCCTTCCTCATCCTCACTTCTTATTTAAACCTTTACAAACAATCCTAACTACTGTCTCACCCCCCTTTAATCTGTACTTCACGTTGGCCCCAGAGTAATCTTTCTCAAATATAAATCTTATATATTGCTCCCTTACTTAAAATTCTTCACTGACTCTTCCCTATTTGGGGATCACGTAGGTCCATATTAGTTTTTGTAGAACAGATGAGATCGTATCTTTTCCTCCAGTCTCATCTCCTACAACTCTAACATCTTGCCACAACTTTAACCCAGATTCCATGCTTCAAAAGTACAAAAACATGTTTTTTTCCAAACTCCATCTTCTGTCACACCTCTATGTGTTCACCCTCATTCTTCTCTCTTCTGACTTAGATTCTGCCCTTGTCTTGTCTATTGGCCAATTTCTACTACTCTCTGAAAGTCTTACTTCCAACAGCCATCTCAGCTTTCTCTGCTGCCTCTCCTCCTTTGTTTAACCTGTTAATGTTGTAGTACTCCATGGCTCTGCCTTTAGTTCTCTTTGCTATCTTAAATCTCTTCTGAGTGATATTTTCATTTCCATTATTTTTGTATAGAACATACCTAGAAACAAAGAACACTGCCCAACACCAGAATAGTGATATAGCACTTTAGGATTAAAACAAAGAAGAAGAGAAAGTGGTATCTGAGGTGACAGATATGTTCATTAGTTTGAGACGATCATTTCACAATATACATGTATATCACACCCATCAAATTGTGTTCCCTACAAATATGCAACTGTTGTCAAATATACCCCAATTATAAAGACCAGATGAATCCACCAAAATCTTCTAAGATCTTACTAAGATCTTCAAAGAACTTACTCATGTAACTAACACCTGCTCCCCAATTATCTATGGAAATAAAAAAAACTAAAAAACAAAACAAAAAGAAACTGATTTAAAACTTTTTTCATAGCTATTATTTAATGTTTTGTACCTGAATTAGGTGAGAAAAATTACTTAGTAAAATTTAATGATTATTTATTAAGTAATTCAAAAATCTTCAGCTTGTTAGGAACTTCTAGATCACAGTAAACAGATGACAGATATTAAAGGTGATGGGAGGATCTCCCAGCATTCGTAAACTGACAGGTCATTAGGATTATCCTTTTTTTTTTTTCCAAATAAAGATGGGGGTCTCACATGTTGGGAAGGCTAGTCTCAAACTCCTGGGCTCAAGTGATCCTCCCACCTGGACCTCCCAAAGTGTTGGGATTACAGGCCTTAGCCTCCATACCCAGCCCACATTTTTGAGGTAAATTTAATAATTATAATAGTAATTATGTAGTAAAGATATCTGGCAGATACCACCTTAATCTATCACCAGTACTGGGATAGATAGGTAACATGTACACCTTATGTCATTCACTAGAAGAATAAAGCATCACTTCTATGGCGTTCTTTTTAAAAATGCCTAACCTAGATCATGAGGAAACACCATACAACCCCAAATTGATGAACATTCTACAAAATTAATGAGCTGTATGCTTTAAAAATGTCCAAGAAACGAAAAACAGAGACTGACTAAAAGAGATATTACAACTAAATGTAACATATCCTGCTGGATTAGACTCTGGACCAGATAAATACACACACACACACACACACACACACACACACACACTCTCTCTCTCTCTCTCTCTCTTTTTGTTATAAAAACACTAGCGGAACAATTAGTGAAATATGTATAAGGTCTGTGGATGAGATAATAGTACTACATCAATTTTAGTTCTATTTTTATGAAGGAGAATATAGTTATTTTTAGAATATATATACTAAAGTGTTTGCAACATTAAAATGGTTTAGAAAAAGATGTATGTGTGTGTGACACGGACACAGAGAGAGAGAGAGAATGAATACAAATGATAAAAGCAAACATGGTAAAATGTTAACATTTGGAAAATCTAGTTAAAATAAATGTGGGAATTCATTGTACTATTTTTGTGACTATTTTGTTTAAAAGAAAAAGTTCAAATTAAAAACATTTAGATGAACGTAAAACTGCTCTAAAAGAAATCTCTTAGAAAAACTTGGAGCTGGAAAGAACATCAGACCATTTAGTGAGGCCTAAAGAGGTAAATAAATTTTTTTCAGTGAGGTTCTGTTTACATACATGAAGGTGGTATAGAAAATATGCAATATATTTCATGTACTGAAAAATCGTATTTTCTATTAACTTGCTAGATTATCACTTCCTCTACTTGAATATTGCTCATATATTCTTGGTAATATTACTCTAAGTATTGAAATACATGCTAGTTTAAAAATACAAGCATGATCTACCATTACCAGTGTTCCAGTCTCGGCTAGTTTCCAAGCTAATTTTGAGAAGAGAAAAATACTATATGCAGGTAGTATTTGTTTTCAAATATCAACACTGGAAGTCTAAGAATTAAAATAATGTATAATTTTTGATAAATAATACATGTGTTCAGAGACCAACACATAATAGTCTTTTTTTCTTACGTCTGCAAAAAAATGTGCTCTTTGTGCTTGTCTCAATTTGAATCGTTTGATTTTCTGCTGGATCCTTTTATCTTTCAAAAGCTGCTCTTCTGTGGCCCACTCACAGTGAAGATAGGAGCTAAAATTTTTATAAAAGCCATATATTAGAATGATACAAATAACCATTTTAAGATGTATTTTAAATCATAACATCCAATATAAAATATTATCTTCAACACTACAAATAGGTAGTTTATCATTTAATTTTAAAGAATTCATATAATTTCTAAAATAAAGTAATTGTGATCACTACATGCTAAGGAGTTCATAAAGGTATGTAATTTGCCGTATAGAAACAGAACAGTAAAATGATCAAAAATTAATAGCAATGTGTGATTTTTCTACTGTTTTTTCCCTATAACAGTTTTGTCATGATCAGAAAGCTAACTTGTTTTGAAACGAATGTGATTTAAAATGCTTTCATGGAGGTATAAAGAAAAGTTGGAAAATACACAACAATAAGAGTAAATGATTTTTCCCAAGTTAGAGACTCTGATAGGTTAACTGAACTATATCAAAAATTAAAATGAAAAACTTTAAGGTCAGATCATCACATTGTATACATCTGACATAAAAACCTAAAGATGAGAAAAAAAATTTTTTTCTTTTTTAAAGAGATGGAGTCTCACTATGTTACCCAGGCTGGCCTCAAACTCCTAGGCTCAAGAGATCCTCTTGTATCACCCTTCAGAACAGCTGAGAGTATAGGTAGATTAGAAATGTCTTTTATAAGAATAATAAAATCTGAAAAGTTCAACAAGACAATGAATGCTGTCTGTAAATTATAAAAGCATATTTTATAAAGATTCCTGCATTTTGATGTTACTAATTAACATGTTGAAAAAAATTCAATTTTAACATGAAAGGTTTTCAAATGAACCCTTTTTACTTTTTAATGATTCTTAAGTTATGCAAGTATAAATAATAAAAATTATCATTAAATATGGATAAAATGAAAATCATAATTTTACTTAAATATATTAATTTATATGTAAATAACATCTTTATTTTTCTAACTCAGATACTTACTAATTCTTGTATTTTACAAAAAATTCTTCTGTATCAATCATCACTCCAGGTGATATCTAAGAAAAGAAATCAGTAATGGTGACTCTTTTAAACAGGTCACAGAATATGAAGTGTAAAATGTAATGTACTACTACTTACTTCCTTTTTTACAATTCTAGAAGATAGAATTTTGTCTACAATTGCAGCATCTTCTTCACTCGGATTCTCCTATGGGAGGGAGGAAAGAAATAATGATGGAACATATTCTGAAAGATCTTTTAGTTGCCACTTTGTATGTTTATGAACATACTGCAATTCAACAAACATTTATATAGCATATGTGCCAGACGCCATGTTACATGTTAGAAACACAAAAATGGAAACAAAAATATCGTTATTGTCCTCGTCATCATCTGCACCATCTTTGTAGCAAACATACTGTGCTTTTTAATGTACTAGTCATTATCCTAAGCATTTTGCATATATTAATCTATTGTCTTCATTATTATCATTTCTATTTTACAGATTAGGAAATTTAGGCATAGTTAAGTAAATATTTGCCCAAGGTACTCAGCTAGTGGCTGAGTGGTTGGCTCGTAATGCAGATAAGGGGGATTTAAAATTAAAAAATTATAGAAGAGGGAAGTACATGTGGCATTCAGGCAAATGTGTTCATAAAAGAGAGGACTGAGTGCTTATGGAGAAGTAGCAGGAGATGAAGCCAGAGAATCCACCACACATTTACACACTGCTAAAAAGGCAACATCATTTTTGTAAGATTTAGGAAACTATTAGAGGAGTTTTCAGTAGAAAAATAATGTGATTAGACTTGTAATTTAGAAATATTCTGCAGAACAGATAGTTCGAAGAATTTCAAGAACATATATTTAGGAGGCAGAAAGTGTAGTGACAACCTGGATGAAGAGGCAAAGGAAAATGAGGAGAGGATAATCCCTAAGTTTCTAATCTGAGTGACTATATTAACTAATAATATAGAATCCAGAAGGATAAGTTGGAGCAATTTTTAGGAAGAAAAATAATCCAAATATTTTATAGAATTTATGTTGGTTTAAAATGTTTTGCAGTCATAATCCCAAATACGCTTACCACAAACAATTGTAAAGGCTGTTCACCAGGTAAAGGAGCTGAATTCTTTTTAATTTTCATAGAGCCTTTCACCTCCTCTTCAGATTGCTTCCCTTCTGCATCTTCTGCATATTTTTTTCTTTTAATTTGTCGATTTGATCTTCTTTTCTGTAATGAACCACAAGGATTATGTAATTTATTTTGAAGGAAAAATTTTAAAAATAATTACCCCTAGAGCTGGCAATTTTGTATATTAAATTTTCAATATGACACTCGGTGCTCATTTTTTCCTCTTTTGTTTTATTTAGAGGAAGATTATAATTTGCTGTTTGCCACAGGCTTACAACCTTCCTACAGTTTTACTTCCTACAATCTCAAACAACAAAGGTTAGTAATACTTTTATTATGTTAATTTGGAAATCTTAAAAATAAGAGATCTCTCTTTTGTAAAAATATTTCACAGGTTGGGCAAAATATATTAGTAATACCTTTATTACTGCATTACTTTTCTTTAGGAACTATTGTTAAGAATAAAAAGGTATTTGTTTTATTTAACTATGTCATAGTTTGGGCAATAAATATTTAAACTATTAATAATTTCACAGTTTTAGTCCCAAACCTAAAAAGTGTATCAAATAAATATTGGGTAAATAATTAATTGGGAGTATAAATCCAGAAGAATAAATTAAACAGTATTTGCCAAAGTGCGTGAAACTGTTTAAAGCAGAAAAAAAAAATTTAAAAAGAAATGCACAAAATAAGAAGGCATTCAATCTACCAAATAATTAAATTTGAATGAAGAAACTGTTTTACTAACTTTGGTAGCTCTCCTTAAATATAAAGAACATCACTATTATCAAACAAAATTAATCCTTTTACAAAGTATTACATGTAGTATGATAATTTTTAAATAATCGAAGTAATTTTAAATCTGGAATCAAATATACATGGTTTTACTTACCTCCCTAAATATCTAATATTTGTTTCAAAAATGTTATATTTCATGGAAAACTTGAAAAACAAAAACAAAGTTACATCTCTTTGGTGTTTCTATAGTAAAGACAAAAACTCAGGTTTGTTTGAAAATCTAAAGGGCTTAGGTATATTTTAAATTTGCCTTATAATCTCATGGGGTAGAGACATTTCATAGGGGTAGTGGCATCTCAACCAACTGTTCTATTGCTCAATATCTGGCAAATCTCTCTCTTCTTTTTTCTAGTCAAATTTCTTCTATCTATTTAGTAACTTCATGACACTTCCAAAAAATGGAACCATCAAAATAAACCACAAGTTCTTTTGGTTTCTGCCTGTCTTCTATTTGGCAGGTCTTTAATTGACCTTCACAGCCATGACAAAAATGGCCAAGTCACTGCTTCAGTTTGGTGACAAATGAAATACATGTAGTCATGCCTCTGCCTCTTTCTCTTGTGAATAGTAAAATACTTAGAGAAAGAAAGGCACTCATATGGTTGGCCAAATGTACTAGATAACACCATGCCTCATGTAGAATGGGTCAATGTCTCTTGGCCATGAAGACATTGACATTTCAAACCTCAAAGTAACACATCCTGGTGGCATATAAAAATTCTAATTAAAGGGCTACTAGAAACCCACTTTTCCTTCATCCTATTTTCAAAAGGATATTAATCACTTATTATTCCCTAGGAGGGGGGAATTCTATGGATTTCTAACACTAGGCTAAAAGAATATTTAGAATTCTGTTATGGGCACCATATAGATCTTAACGTTCAAAAATAGTTTTAATTAATAAACAACTATGACATTTATTATTTTAACAATAACACATATTATCAATGTCTCATTAGGCATGACTTTTAAATGAAATGTGAGAATAGTTCAGTACATTTAAAAAAAAATTCTGTTAGAGGTTTTCAGCATTAGTTTCCTTTGTGGTCACTTAGACATCTATTATGCTTAGAAATAACTCACTCAAAGAATCTTTTAAGCTCACAAACATGCATTCAAATAGAATGAAGGCTACTTATTGTAAACCATTCCCTCATCCTGAAAAGACTTTGTCTAACAGATTAAAAGTTTATGAATTATGAGATTATAGATTTTGCCATAAATTACATTCCACTGGAGTACAAAGTTACGCATTAGTTAGGTAAAGCCAAATAAGGTATCATCTCACCAATTATCTTTCTCTGCCATACGTCACTACTAGTTTAAAAACATAAAAAAGAGGGCCGGGCGCGGTGGCTCATGCCTGTAATCCCAGCACTTTGGGAGGCCGAGGCGGGTGGATCACAAGGTCAAGAGATCGAGACCATCCTGGTCAACATGGCGAAACCCCGTCTCTACTAAAGCTACAAAAAATTAGCAGGGCATGGTGGCGCGTGCCTGTAGTCCCAGCTACTCAGGAGGCTGAGGCAGGAGAATTGCCTGAACCCAGGAGGCAGAGGTTGTGGTGAGCCGAGATCACACCATTGCACTCCAGCCTGGGTAACAAGAGCGTCCACATTTTTGGCATGCGCATTTTTTGGCTTTCTTTCACCATGATGTTTTTTAAAGCACAACTTTAAAAATCTTGATAAATTGTCCCTTCTAATATCTCACTTTTAGTTTCTTAAGTCTTAATGGCTTCAACGGATCAGCCCGTAACACTTTACATAGGAGGTTTGAAGCATGTTTTAAATGACTAACATACTACTTCACTATTTTAACATTGAACTTGTTTCCTATAATAATCCTAGTAGTATAATCTGTTACAGGAGCATTTTTCTTTTTAATTTAGGTCTCTAAATATAGGTGAACTACTGGAATATTCTCTATCAAGATTAAAGGTAAAAAAATTAAATACCAAATCACATTTTTAGATTTCTACCTGATTCCAAACCTTAATTAGTTTCCAATGTGGTTGAAAGCTACATAGGCCTTTCCAATATTTATATAATGATAAAATCAAATATATCAATAATATAGATTTATAACTATTAGAAAATATTTTTACCTTCACCATTTTTTTGTGCGTGTTAAAGCAACACACCTGTCAAAACAACCTGACACTACAGTGAAAAACATGGAAGAAATGTTCATGTTGACCTAGCCTACCATTTCACTGTTTGGTAATTACATAATGGAAAAATGGCCAGCATTATTCCAGCAAAAAATTTAACTAAATTTAATCATATGGTATAAATTAAATGTAAGTTTGCCTAAGTTAAAGATAACATATGATGAAAAAGCCAGGCCATGTAATATTAAGGAGCTTCAGTCACTGCCCTTACCTCAACTCTTGCAGCAGCCCAGGAGCCTTGAGCCACTACTCTCCCATTGGATAAGAAGCTGCATAAGGAAGAAGAAAGGCCATTCAGGGGCTTTCTGGCCCCATAATTCACAACTGCCACCACCCCTACGGCCTACAGTCATACTTTAATTATTAGAGAGCAGAGGGTGGCCTGAATTATTATGACCTTCACTATATATAATTTTAACTTAACAGGGTTATTTTAAATATCCACCTATTCAAAAAAAAAAAAAGGCAAAATGCAACAGTATTTCTTCTGTCTATGTTAGGAAATTTTTAATATAATCAGTTATCTTTTCTTCACAGAAGCAGATCAAAGGAATTATTTCTAGGAGTGATTCAAGCTATTGCTCTTTTGTTTGTATGTGATTTAAAAAATTACTATGTCCATCAAGTTCATTCAAAAGCACTCTATAAGGACAGGATAATATTATTAAATACTCCTCTATGCTAAAAGCCATCAAGGACTTTGTATTGTTACTTAACCTATCTGGGCTTCAGTAACAATGAGGGGTTGGAGAGGATATGTTAGTTTCCTCCCACATCTAATATTCTATAGTAATACTACCAGGAGCATATTGTAATAATGCTACCTTACAATTTCTACCATACTACACAATGTATTTTTACTTCTAAACTAAAGTGTAAATATCTACAAGGCAATATTATGCTAACTAAATAATTCTAATAGTGTTTTTTTTTTTCTAGAAAAAAGTAATACTCACTTGAGAGTCTTGATCTTTTAATGTATGCTGTGGCATCTGTTCTGCATCAGATATTTCATCTGAAGACTCATTCTTTCTTTTTTGTTTCTTACCCAATGTAATAATGAGTTTGCTGTTTCAAGAGGAAAAGAATAAAAAGTAAGAATTTTTTTAATTTTCCTAAATTTAATTAAGATTGTCATGACAAACTTTCTTCCACTTTATATCACTTGCATGTCCAACCAAGGATGATAACTATCCTGAAATCCATGTTGATATTTTCAAAACATAAACTCTATTTTAATGGAACAAACACCATCCAATTCTATGTTTGGAAATACAATTAATGTACTTCTAAACACAAAAAGGCAGTCAAGTAGGGCAGATGCAGTGGCTCACACCTGTAATCCCAGCACTTTGGGAGGCCAAGGTGGGTGGATCACCTGAGGTCAGGAGTTCGAGACCAGCCTGGCCAACATGGTGAAACACTGTCTCTACTAAAAATACAAAAATTAGCCAGGCATGGTGGCAGGCATCTGTAATTCCAGCTACTTGGGAGGCTGAGGCAGGAGAATTGCTTGAACCCAGGAGGCAGAGGTTGCAGTGAGCCAAGACTGTGCCATTGCATTCTGGCCTGGGCAACAAGAGTGAAACTCCATCTCAACAAACAAATGAACAAATAAATAAATACTTTTAGTGGGTTAAAAAAAAAAGGCAGTCAAGTCTTATTGCTTGTTTTTTAGGCTCAAGATTACTTTTCATAGGAAAAATGTGAGGTGACATAATTGTATTTATTTTATCTTGAAGATTTGGAATGACAGATTTTTTCTCTTATTAAATTCAAATTCCACTTATTATCCTTGAATCCCCCTATTCGTTAAAAGCCTGTAATTCTTTCTACTCTACAGTAGAAAGACAATTACTTAAGACACTTTAAGAATTAGTTGTTCTTTAATTCTTTCATTTATGTTAAGGCTTATCTTATAGCTGTACTCTATATTCCTAAGGATAAGAACTATTATGTTTTATATTCCTATAGCATGTATGTGTCAGTATATCTTTATATATGTATGTTTATATATATTGATATTTACATACATACTCACCAGATGGAGCTATCTAAAATAGAAAGTGGTTTTTTTTTGTCTTGATCAGAGGTATAAATATATAACTCTCATGTTTCTTATCTGCTTCAACAGATGCAGGGGCATGATCTTAAACCACAGTAATTATTAATCAGCAATAGACTATTTTAAATATCTGTATTATAAAAACTGAAAATATCCCAAATACTTTCAGATACGATTTATCGAAAAGATATCAGAATTCTTTCAACAACCATTTATTAATGTAGGAGAATTTGGAGGTTAAGAGCATGTACTTTGAAATCACAGGGTCAAAGATTTAAACCCTGACTCCACCGTGTACCTATCTGTGAGACACTAGGCAAATTATTTGATGTCTTTTAGCCTTAGTTTCCTTGCCTGGAAAATAGGGATATCATCGTAACTACTGTTGCTTAGAATTAATTGAGACAATGTATGTTAGCTCCTAGCACAGTCTTAATACATAATAATTTCTAAACTAATGCTAACAACTTCTAATTATTATATGCCGAGCACTTTCCTAGGCTCTAGGACTTGAAAATATAGTGACACATTTACTAACTTTAAAGTATCATAGTTAGGCTATGATCACAGCTAAAATGCCAAAGTGGTGGTTAGCAGAGGACAAAATGTGAACACAAAGGAAGAAGTGTCCACGCTTATTAAAGAATAAAGGGGGACCGGGTGCAGTGGCTCATGCCTGTAATCCCAGCACTTTGGGAGGCCAAAGCGGGCAGATCACGAGGTCAAGAGATTGAGACCATCCTGGCCAACATGGTGAAACCCCATCTCTACAAAAAACACAAAAATTAGCTGGGTGTGGTGGCACGCACCTGTAGTCCCAGCTACTCAGGAGGCTGAGGCAGGAGAATCGCTTGAACCTGGGAGGCAGAGGCTGCAGTGAGCCGAGATCGCGCCACTGCACTCCAGCCTGGCAACAGAGCGAGACTCCATCTTAAAAAAAAAAGAGTAAAGGGGGCTTTACAGAATAGATAACATCTGATATGATGAAAGGAAGTTTAACAGGTAGTGAAAGAAGTGGTAGAGTACATTCCAGGCAGGGGGATGAATACGATAGAAGAGTAAGGAGAACATTCAGTGGTAATATGACAGGAACACAAAGAGTACCCAGAAGGAGGCAGCAGACAGTTGGGCAACCAGAAAGGGTGAAGATCACAGACACACAAATAGTTCACTTTTTTTTTTTTTTTTTGAGACGGAGTTTCGCTGTTGTTACCCAGACTGGAGTGCAGATAGTTCACATTTTAAGGCCAACTTTTAAGCTCTTAAGAGCAGAATATGAAAGGAATCTGTCTTGTTCATCACCGGCAACAAATGTTTAATGAATACGTAGTGAGTTATTTTGAATAAATGGAAAAAATAAAGCATGTGCAAGATATAAGCAATGTAAGCAAGGAGGTAATGTGATGACAAAGAAGTGAAATGCAAGGCAGGGAAACCAATGAAACGGTAAATGACAATTCAGAGCAGAGAGTGTAATCTAGAGCTGTGGGAATGTGGATGAAGAGGTAAAGAAAGATGTAACTTTTTATTGTGAAAGCAGAACCAAGAGGACTCAGTTATTGACTGGATGACTAGACTTGAGGTGAGAAAAAGTTAGAGAATGATTTTTCCCTATATTATTCTTGTATTGGTATGATTACCACATTCAACAGAATAATGGAAATTCTTACTTGGTGTCTCACCTGCACTGTTCTGAATATGTGAAGAAAGCAAATAAGAGTAAGAAATACAGCTTACGTTGGAAGCAGGAAATCAGAGGAAACACAACGATATTCCGAAGCAACATTAAGGAACCAATCATAGTTACACTGCATTCCCTCTTGCCACTTTCACTGTTTACTTCCTCTCTGTTCTAGTCCCCTTTCCTTCTCTAGCTTCTTTCCTAAAATAAAAATCTGCCTTGAGGCTATATTTACTGTTAGATACCATATGATCTTGTTCTTCCTCCTTTGTATCCACAGTTCTCAAGAGTCATTTCCATTTCATTCCTCAACCCACTAAAATCTCAACTCTTAAAAACTACTTTTAATATTTACAGCTTCCATTTATTCAGTGTTTACTATGAGTCAGCCTCTGTGCTGACTTTATATGCATTCTCTCACTTGATGTTCATACAACTTTGAAAGGCAAGTACTATTATTTTATAAGAGGAAATTGAGGGTTAGAGAAGTTAAATAACTTGTTCAAAGTCACACAGGTAGTAAGAATAGAGACAGAAACTAAATATGCTTCACCCCAAAACCTGAACTCCTCATGCCTAAGGACTCAAAAGACCTTTAAAATGGCAAATCCAACAGAACTTTAAACAGTCTTTAACAGGTAACTGTTTCCTGTGGCACCCTTCTTGGCTCCCTAACACGAGACTTCTGGTTCTCACTAAACTTGCTTTTACTAAACTTTGGCTCTTATTCCTGCATCTACTCTTTGAATGTTAGTTTTCTATAGGATTCAGTCATTGACAACTCTTCTCTGCCAGCCTCTTAAACTTTGGTTTTTCTCAAAGTTCCGTTTTCAGCCATCTTCCTTCTCTATACACTATCCCTGAGAGATTTCATTTAATCTATTCTTAACTACCACCTAGAAGTTAAAGATCCTCAAATCTCTTATCTCTAGTTCAGATCTTTCCCCTAAGCTGCACATTCAATAACTAATCACTTATTAGACATATCCATATGGGTATCTCATAGGTATCACAACCTCAAAATGCCCCCCAATCCAATCTCTCATTTTCCATAATCCTATCAGTGCAAGTCTACTAATATTAAAGTGTAATGTAAAGTCAGAAAAGTACACACATAACAGTACTGCTCAATCAATTTTTTCAAACTGAAAATACTTGTGTAGCCAGCTCCCAGATCAAGAAACAAGACTAGTTTCCCAGAAACACCCTCTCATGTCTCTCCCAGTAAGAACCTCCTTCTAACGAAATCCATTACTCTGCTTCTAAATATTTGCTACATCCTAAGGCACTGGTGCAGATGACTTAATGGCAAAGTCAGGGACAATACTAAATAAAATTGGGTAGTAAAAATACATATTTGATACTTTCTCCTACTTGCTATCAATCTCCAACCTAAATGTCTATTTTCAACTAGTTTGTAGAAGAGAACAACACACAGAGAATGTAGTTGTTTAAATAACAATCCCCTATGAAATGGAAATCATTGTCTATTAATATCCTTCATATATTGCTTAAAAAATTCTTTTCTCAATGCTCGATAAGCTAAATGAATTACGTGAATGCACATTTGGATGCAATATCTTATGCGGCTGCTTAAAGACTCAAATCACAATGAATTAAAAACTTGAATGAAATGAGAAGCAGATATTCAAATATTTTTAAAAATTTATAAATGACTATGAACTGGTTCTGCTATTCCTTTACAGTAGCATAAGGGGATTTAATGAAGATTCTCTATGGACAAAGGACTAATGTGCTTAAACATTATCTTTATAGATAAATTTTACCTAAATCTCTAGAAAATAAATACTAATAAATAAATACTAACTACCAAGTAAATCTTAAACACTTGCTCTTTGGAGCAGTAGGGATAGGTTAGATAAAAACATTTCCTGTCACACCTTAGATAAACCTTTTGTTATACTAATTATTTGAAAATTTTACTTAAAAACAAAAAAAGCAACTTTCACTTTATTTTCCACATATTCTGTATTACTCTTCTAACATTGTTCTACATGTCTGAAATGGCATCTTATTTCACAAACTCAGTCATTTTTAACAACCCATGCAAGTCTTCTTCAGATTCTAACTTTTAAGAGATATTTCAGATATATAGTTATTTTCCTACTAAACCTTCTAAGTCCAAAATGTTACACATGCCTTTTTGATATAAAAAGGGTACATTTCCATGATAGGAAAAAAGTCAATTCTGAAATCATTTTGACTGACACAATTCTTGTGGCATTTTAAAATTAGATTTTTTTAAAAACAGTTATTCTGAGGGAGGGAGGAAGGAAGGAAGGAGGGAGGGAGGGAGGGAGGGAGAAAGGGGGGAAGGAGGAAGGAAAGGAAAGAAGGAAGGAAGGAAGGAAGGAAGGAAGGAAGGAAGGAAGGAAGGAAGGAGTATAAGTCAGGCATAGTGGTGTGTACCTGCAGTACTAGCTACTTGGTAGACTGAGGTGGGAGGATGACTTGAGCCTAGGAGTTTGAGACGTGACTGGGAAATGAAGTGAAATCCTATTTCTAAAATATTATACATTTTTTAAAAATAAAATGAGGCCAGGCACCGTGGCTCATGCCTGTAATCCCAGCACTTTGGGAGGCCGGGGGATTCATGAAGTCAGGATTTCAAGACTAGCCTGACCAACATGGTGAAATCCCATCTCCACTAAAAATACAAGATTAGCTGGGCGGGGTGGAGTGCACCTGTAATCCCAGCTACTCAGGAGGCTGAGGCAAGAGAATTGCTTGAACCCGGGAGGCTGACATTGCAGTAAGCCGAGATCATGCCACTTGCACTCCAGCCTGGGCAACAGAGCAAGATGCGGTCTCAAAAAAAAAAAAAAAAATTAAATGATATATCTATTTATCCAGAGAGAAAGAGAGATATTAAAAACAGGGTTTTTCCATTGAACCTTGAAAACTGTGAATCTTATCAATTTAGTATAGGTTCTAAAATGGTATCTAGGTAATATTACAAAGAGGCACAATTAATTAGGTTGGTATTAGATCGGTAATGCCTACATGTTTAAGGAAGGCTTCATGAAAGCTATTTAAAATACAGATTCTGGCCAGGCATGGTGGCTCACACCTGTAATTCCAACATTTTAGAAGGCCGAGAAGAAAGGATCACCTGAGGTCAGGAGTTTAAGACCAGTGTAGCCAACCTGGCAAAACCCCATCTCTATTAAAAATACCAAAACTAGCCAGGCCTGGTGGCACATGCCTGTGATCCCAGCTACTTGGGAGGCTGAGGCAGAAGAATTGCTTGAACCTGGGAGGCGGAGGTTGCTGTAAACCGAGATTGTGCCACTGCACTCCAGTCTGGGTGACACAGCAAGACTCTGTCTCAAAAATAAAATAAAATAAAATACAGATTCTTTATGAAAAAACGTCAAACAAACTCAAACTGACATACATTCTACAAAATAACTGGCTAGTATGTTACAAAAATGAAAACATAAAAGAAAAAAGTCTGAGGCGTTATCCTAAACAGAAGGAGACTAAGGAGATATGATAACAAAATGAAATGTGGGATCCTGAATTGGATCCTGGACAACAAAAGGGAACTGACAAAACTTGCACAAGGTCTGCAGATAAGTTAATAGAATTATTAAAATGTTTATTTCCTGGTTTTGATAATGGTGCCATGGTTCATAAGATGTTAACATTTGAGGAAGGTGAGTGAACAGCCTAAGGGGACTCTGACCTATTTTTGTACTTCTGACATTCCTTCAAAATAAAAAGAAAAAATAACCCAACGAGATCTGTGGGTCCCAAACCCAGGAATCTGATCTAGAAACTAGGACTCCAATATGAATTTAAAAATATTCCACAAGAGTTCTCGTGCTCTACTAGGTTTGGGAACCACTGACTCAGAGAGTAAAATTAGTATAGAAAACTCCAGGAACAAATATTCAGGATAATACAACTATTTTACATTTAGAGAATACCTTTGAAAGTGTTCTATACTTTATAAAGTGTTCTATAAATTTTAAAGTGCTTTTGCCTACAATACCTCAGTTGATTCTGAGAAAAACTCTGAGATAGGCAAGGCAGGTAGGTACTGGTCTCACCACACAAACAGGCAGTGTTCAGCTCCAAAACGTCATCTCTTTATTCCTAGATTATGATTTCCATCACATCTTATTGATTTTAAAATGACACATATACTTCAACCAGTTAACAGATATTTAATATCAGTAAACATAATGACTAAAGATAAATATGAACCATATTATCTTTCAGTAAATTTTAAAGATTAAAATTTACCTGACTCTCATAAAACCAGAAATCTCTATTATCTATACAATGACAACAGATAGCCATAAATATTATCTGAAGGAAATCAGTGTTTCAGAAGTAAAAAAAAATAAAATCAGTTAAGCACTTTTTTGCTATAGAGCACTCCATTCTTCCATCACGGATTACAAAGAGTTTACTATATTATATACTAGAATACAATTTCATTATAAATATATGCTTCAAATAAACTGATAGTTTGCTATTCTAAGGAGAAATATCCCCAAAGAAAGTAACAAAGTGATACAGAATATATTAATAAAAAGCTTTATGCAAATTTTATTCATAAAAACATTAAAGGATCTGTTATCAATTTTAGCAAAATCCGGCAACAGATACTCAGGCAAGGAAAAAAACCTAAACATCAAAACATGGGTTGTTTCTGACAGCAAAGGGCAATTTCAAACTAAAGTATGAATTTGAAATGTTAATTCATTTGGTAAGTATAGGCAGTAGAAAACCACAATGTTTATACTTGATGTGTCTACATTTGATTTTCAGATATAATTTATGCACTTATTTCAATCCTGCCCACGTATTAGTACTTGTTGTGCAACAAGCTGCAGTCTACACTGCATCAATCTGTAATTGCCCCCTGTTGATTCTCATTGCAATGATTGAACAAACAATGAATCTTACCCAATTAGTCAATTTGTTGTAATTAATACACTCAATTCATCATAAGAGAAGAAAATAAGCAAAAATACAATGTCACATTATTTTTTTCTTTGCAAGTCCAGTGAAAAGTACTGAGGCTATTTTTAAGTCCTCAAATACAAACTTAAAAAACATACACACACACCTTTAACTCAGTGAAATGATGCCTATTTAAAATTCAACTCAAGATCCCAGCTTAAATTCATCTTGGAAAAACAAGCTAGTTTTAAAAAGGGAGTTAAAACTCTAATCCTTAAATATGTGAAAGTTACATTGTATTATATAAGCTTTTGGGAGCTTGGACTATTACTTCCGGTTTAAAGTTGGACATCTTTTTTTTTAAGAAAGGCTGAATTTACTGAGGTATTTCATGGAAAAAAGAACTAAGAATCCAAGTTATTAGCTAAGTATTAATCAGTCAAATACATTTATTAGTACAGTTGAATTCTTAAAAGATATGTATTTTTTTTACATATTAACATCTCTGCAACTGGGAATCATTTTAATAATCAATGACATGCCACAGTGTTAACTGGCAATATATTTTTGACTTCTACTGACACATAAAATTAATGGGATATCTGTCTTATAATCAGTGACACCTCAGACTCAATAAAATATGGTACCTCTATTTGCCAATGATAAATCTTACTAGCATGATTCATATAAAGGTACCATTCTTAAAAACAGAACTGTTAATCGCTTTTTTTTTTTTTTTTGAGACAGAGTTTCACTCCTATTGCCCAGGCTGGAGTGCAATGGCTCTATCTTGGCTCACAGCAACCTCCACCTCTCAGGTTCAAGTGATTCTCCTGCCTCAGCCTCCCCGAGTAGCTAGGATTATAGGCATGCACCACCATGCCCAGCTAATTTTGTATTTTTAGTAGAGATGGGGCTTCTCCATATTGGTCAGGCTGGTCTCGAACTCCCGACCTCTCAGGTGATCCGCCTGCCTTGGCCTCCCAAAGCGCTGGGATTACAGGCACAAGCCACTGCGCCCGGCCTAGAACTGTTAACCTTATTTGAACTTAGTTACAGTAAGTTATATACATATCAACTGTTTATGAGGATGAAGATGTTTCAGATTTTTACTACGTTTTGCAATTTACATGCAAGCAGTAAAACATTTTATCTGCTTGGCTTTAAAAAACCTAGAACTTACATGAAGACTACTGATGAATGGCATGTCTAACAATCAAAAATTCATAATAAATGTATACCATGCATTTTGACAACTGCTCTTTCATTTATCATATACCAATAAACAATCAACATATTTATATTGAATTCAAGCATATATTATTTCAAAATTCCTACTGTTTTGAAAACTTTGCAAGCAGGGCCTCTTATGTAACTTTATTAACAAGAACTATGAAGTGACAATTTCTAATGATGTATCTTATTTTTCTCTCAGATTTTGTTCATCTTATTTTTCCTTTAGATTTTATTATATAGATGAGAATGTCTCTCTAAAAACATACATGTGGACATACATGCTAGTTTTGTTAAAAATAGACACCTATACATACGGCAGGGCGCGGTGGCTCACACCTGTAATCCCAGCACTTTGGGAGGCTGAGGCAGGCGGATCACAAGGTCAGGAGATTGATACAATCCTGGCCAACATGGTGTAACCCCGACTCTACTAAAAATACAAAAGTTAGCTGGGCATGGTGGCATGCGCCTGTAATCCCAGCTACTCAGGAGGCTGAGGCAGTAGAACTGCTTGAACCTAGGAGGTGGAGGTTGCAGTGAGCCGAGATTGCACCACTGCACTCCAGTCTGGCGCCTGGTGACAGAGCGAGACTCTGTCTAAAAAAAAAAAAAGACCCCTATACATATATGTATATATATGATAGCATGTAATTAATAAATGTTATTTTCCTCCTTCCTTCTTGGAGGTTCAAGACTATGGCAAACACAGGCACAATATCATTTTGAGATCTAAATTAATGTTTTATTGTTTTTCTTCATAACATGACTTATACTTAATTTCTACTAGAGTTTGATAAACATCTCCAAATTTAGACATGTTCTGTTTTAACTAAAAGCTACTTGTAGTACCTGACAACTACTATTCCTGTAACACATACAAAGGATAATTATGGTTAATACAAAAAGGAAAAGAGTTTAATCATAAAGGATAATAACTGATTGAATTTATAGGGCTATGAGAAAATTTTTAAGTAACCATAAGCTTTCTACTTATGTCAGGCAGATAATCTATAACACAAGTAAATTCCAACTGACAACATGGAAACATAATTTAAATGTCAAAATAATAAATCATAGATTTAAAAATACTTCAAAAATACTTCATAGATTCAAAAATCTTCAAATCATGTGAAATCCCATTCCATAATCTAAAACCAAATAGGGACATAAGAAAATTCTACTGGATATCTTAACTTCTAAAATTAGTAAAATTCATCCTAACTCTCTACTATTACTAAACTATTAGTTATATCCCTGGGGTTTTATGAATGGATTAGCTTCCATTTCTGTTTTCAATTTAACAAGTTCAACCCTTTGGTATAATTTAAAATTTAACCATCCATCCATCCATCGATTCCATAAAATTCACCCCATTCCATTCATGGAGCATCTATTACGTACCTACTATTATTAAAGGAATACTATTTTGTATGTAAGGCAGCTTTTAGAACCTGACTGCCAAGATCATAAAAAATACCAAAGCAGATAAAAGTTTTCCAGGCCTATCTCACCCTTCATTTTGCACTTGCATTTCCATTTCAACTCATACCCTTCCACATAACCACAAACAACTCCCTCAAACTCCAGGCACATTTCAAATTAAATTTATCTATCCTAAATGCTACTTTGGCTAACCTGATCAACAGAACAATGGTCATGTCAAAATAACCATTAATAAGTTAATCTATTATTCCCTCTTAACAAGTAGCAACTGTTTTTTTCTGCTTAATTTTTAAGCTGATCATATTTAGGAACAGAGCCTTCAGGGAAAGAGAACTGAGGTAGCTGAATGAGTGTAGGCTTGAAGGAAAGGGTGTGGCTCCTGGCCTTGGCCTTTTCCTTAAATAGCTATGTTATGTTTTCAGAAAAGAATGACTAACATTTACTGAGCACTAAACATATTCCAGGTACTAATTTATATGTTATTACCTGATTTAGTCCTCAAAATAATACTATGAGGCGAGTACTATCCTATCCCCATTTTACAGGAGAAACCTAAAGCATGAGGCGGTTAGCTATTTGTACAGTGTTACCCAGCTTGAAAGTGATAAAACTGGGATCTGAACAAATGAAACTGGCTCCAGAGCCAAATAATTTAACCCCATTATCACACTGTATACCCAATCTAACTCACAGATTGTAAAAATTAAATGAGACTCTAAGAAAGTGCTCTGAAAAGGACGTTCTATTCTTTGCATTGGAAAAAAAAATGACAACGAAAAGGTTTCAATCACATTAGCAAACAGGGCAGTATCGCTTTTCTTCAGATTAGTTTTCCTAGATTATATCAAATCACATATATGGGTTAAATAAATGACATCAACTATAAATTACTGTTTACAAATTTAGTTACTTTTAAAATGTGTATTTTACACTGCTGTTGGTTAAGTTGTACTGTTTTCCAAACTAATTCATATCAATAATTTGATATTAGCAACAGCTTAATTTTTCTAAAATTAATAAAAAATAATTTTAAGTGAAATGTTTAATATATCATAAAATGGTGCCAGTTGAAATGATGCAACTGAACATTATTTAAATGATTCTTCATCCAAAAATTAAATCACAAAATTAAAAAATTACAAAGTATAGTGGCTTAATGGAAGGCACAGTAATGAAGTACTTCAATTGGCTAATACCGTAATTCTGGATTGTATATGAATTTCATTTATTCCAACTATGCCTTTTCCTCCAACATTATAATAATTTTTGTCTTTGACTAATATAAATAAGATACTACTGTTTTACTCCAAAAACTTAATAAAAAAGAAACTTCAGTTCTACTTATCTGCGTTCAACTTACGAATTCTATCAAAAAGGCCTATATTTTCAATTTTTCTTTTCTAGCAACTACTCAATATTTTACCATGTATTTAGCCAAAACAGAAAAAATATCATTTCTAGTACAATTCTTATTTTGTTTTCTAGAACTTGCTACCTCTAGAAAAAGTAATTGATTAATGTTGTATAATATTAAAATAATTTACTGTGAATAATTTACCTACTCTTAACAAAAATACAGATATCACAAAACAAGTCAGTACTCCACTTCAATGTTACTAATTCCCTTAACATATCAATTCACTTTTCTAAAAATCGGTGTTTCTCTCTAATTTAATTATTTATAGTTTTCTCTTATATACAATGTTTTTTATTAAACCAGATTTACTTCTGGTATCTTTTGCCTTTAGCTGTTCCCTCCCAAGTTTGAAGCAAATAGCAGTATAACTTTTGAAGTTTATCAACCAATTTAGTTTTATGCATTGTTTTTCAAAAAGTTACTCTTCCAAATAATATTCTACTCTGTCTTGATTTCTGAACAAGTTAAAACTGGAAACCTTAATTATAGTAAATTTTGGTGCAGCAAAAAACAGAATATGGGATTTCCTAAATTAAAACAGGACAGTTTTGGAAAAATAAGTTACTTTCATACCTAAAACTTCTAAAAAAATAAAGGAGTAGAAAACTTTCAAATTTCATTTTAGCCGTCTGCAAAAAAATGCAAAATCAACATTATTACTATCTATTTAACAAGAGAGCCCATATTATTTAATAGTTTGGGACTGAATGGCATCAGGCCCGAACAAAATAATCTGGTGTTTGCATTTAAAATGCTAAGAATTAATTTGATTTATACAATTGTATTAGTTCTAAATATCTGTACAACATATCAACAATTTCTGAGCAAATGAAGATTTTCATAATAAAGACATTCTTTGTTGTGGACTTGTGAAAAAGAGAAAAGTCAGATTAACCACTTTATGTAAAATTCCACATAAAGTCCTCAAAAATAACCAGTCCTGCAAAAACAATTCTAAACTATGTTGTCTTAGTTATGTTCACCCTTGCTTGCTAAGCAAAATACCTATAAAGCAAATTATAACATTTACTGTATTTTATTTTTTGAAAATGTTTTAGGTAAGTAGCAAAAAATACATAGGATTAATGTATCCTCCTAGAGCAATTCTTTGTCCTTATAATTCTCTTGGAGCATTAATCCTCACTTGGCCTCTTTATTACATAAAGTAAATCAGTAAGGGTTAGCAGCTACTTATTGTTGATTTATATGGTATTAGTTTTTTTTTTTTTTAATCATTTCCTTCAGTCCAAAGTTGTGGTTTTATAAGAAAATATTACATTTCATGTTTCCAAACTGTGAGGTGCTCAGTGAGGGACAAGCACAACCAAGAGATAAAGAATCTTCAAAAGAATTTCAATGCATGCTCTGTGAAGAAAGTGAATATGAAACTAGCACAGCAATATGGATTTCATTTTGCTTGTTTTTCTCCCTTTCTTGATTAATATACTGAAATATTTTACTACTTTAAATCCCTTTTAATAATATTAACATACAAAGAGCTGCATTCATACAACCAAAAAATTTGGGAGATCCTGGAATATTATCTAATTAATTCAATAAGGAAATAAAGCACACATGGTAGCCAGCAATTTAAAACTTAAATATGGGAGTAAATGTATTCAAATCAAAAGTAGATGGTTAGGCAGGTTGAACTTTAACAAAACATTGAAATGAATTAAATTTAATTCTTAACCAACTTACCCAATTTTTGTCTTCTCTTTTAACTTAGAACAAGTTTTTGTTTTTTTGCTGTCTTTGTCCTTTGGCTTGGATTTCATCCTTCTACCTTTCTTTTCCTCTTTTCCTTCAACTGAAGCACTAGGAAAGTTTTCAGGGCTCATTACCCGTGGGATATTGCGTTCCCCACGCTCCTTTGCTTTTGCTATGGCCTCCGATATTATACGATTAGCCTTTTCTTGCTTGCTTTCTGATTCCACCTTTTTTCTCTGCTTCTTCTCAGACATGACCCTCACCTGGGTATTCTGCAACTTAGTATATGTCCCAGAACCATCACTCTTCTTGGAAGACGGAGGCTAGAGAAATAAAAATATTTTTTATAGAATATACCAAAATACATCTGAAACAATTGTCACAAATATCTTAAAATCTTAAATTAAGCTTAGAGAGGTAAAATTACATGAGCAAATATGAGTGCTACAAACAAATTTAAATTAAAACATTTTGCTTATCTAGAAATTAGTACAGATATAACCAGCTCAATTGCTACTTTTAAAAATGAAGGTTAAAGAAGGATACTATAGATTCATTGATATTTTCATGGCATTCTTGGTTAGTCGATTCAAGTTTTGCCCTGTAAAGATAGTTGATTCAAATTTTATCCCATAAATACTCTGTGCATTTGGAATAAAAGTCTTTTCTTTCCTCTTCCCTCCCCAATTCTGAACATTATTAACACATTTTAAATAGTTTTAATTTAGAATTACTCATTACAGTTTATTATGATTTTTAGAAAAATAAAGCCTCTGCTTTAAGACTAAAACCTGAAATCATTTAATATTTAAATGCAGCAACATAGCTAGTTAGTAAACAGACATTCTCATACTTAAAATTAGAGAAAGTTTTAGTTTTCCCATGAAAGAGTTAAATGTGAATTTTTTTTTCTTTTTCTATATCATAATTATTTTGCTCAAGCAATTCGGGAAAGAAACAAGTTTTATAGTTTTACATTAAAATTATTAATATTTTAGCAGTATCACAGGAAGCAGATCAAGAGCATTTTAAAAAGAATTTCTTCTTCAAACACACATTCATCCACATATACTTAGATCACAGTTTTGTTATGTTCTTACCCGTAAACATGCCTCTGACTATAGCAAAGGAAAAAACCATCAGGAATTTCCAAACACATTTTCATGCTGATTCCAGTGTGCTTCACTGGATATTTTTTCTATACCTGCCTCATCAAAGGTTTCATAGCAGTGCTGCAGCACTGGGAAAGGAAGGAGGGTTTAGAATTGCTCACTAAAATGCCACCTTAAGGCCTACAGGCTATAACAAATAACCAAGACTCGAGAAAACAGCAACAAGCTCAAGATGGCGATGCAGTACGACTCCCGTAGCAGCAGCCAGTAATAAGGAAGGTTATTCAATCCCATTAGCCTTTTAGCCCAAAGAACCCCTCCTCCTCCCACTCATTCAGGCTTTCACTTACCCTTCCTCTTGGCCTCTTCACTGAAGACATTTTTGGCGTCAGACAAAGGCTTGCCCTCTGCTTTTTCACCACCCCAGGCAGTGCTCAAGAAAAAAGCATTGAAAGAAGATTCCTAAATGGCCTATTTAGCAAGCTGCAACCAAGAGATGCACAACCCTCCACAAATACACATTTTGATTTATCAACACATTTCTGCCTTGGCAAGTTTATATCTACTGTTCATTCTATTTAGATATGAAAAAGGCTGTAAACACTCCTAAAAAGCTGAGTTTCCTCAATAGCTGTAAGCAGATAGCCAGATTCCAACAAAGCACAGAAAGAAATGAATGCACAAAGCATCAAAATGCATCAGCATGAATATTAGAGATGTCGTTAAAAATACTGACTCCTTCTGCGGAAGTAGGCCAGCAGATGGTGCTACCAGTTATTATTCCATTAGACTCTGCAATTTAACCCCCAATGGACTGTTCTTCCCTCCATGTAACACATTAACTCTCACTCTGCCATTTCCTGCAGTAAAGTTTTTAAAAATATACATAAAAATCTCATTTAAAAAAAATCCCCTGAGAACTAAAACTGTGGTGAAATGGCATTATGTGGCTACCAATATTTAAAAAAACAAAATCCAATGCAATTTTTACTGGAGAAAAATACTTTTCTCCAAGATACTCTAAAATATTTAAAATATGAAAATAGTTGAAGATTAGCAAAGGGTTAAAGAGCAGGTCATGCAAATGAACCCATAATAAGTGACTTCTCTTTAAGATACTAGATAAGGTTTCTAATAATTTTTCTAACAAAAAGCTAACAATGTTATTTTGAAAATAGAGAAATGAATCTATTTTCATTTGAATTATAAAAAGAGGCTTAAAATTTTGAAATAAATGAGAACTACTTATGAAGAATTACTAACAATGTTAAAATTTTTTCATCATCTTAACATAGATGAATACATTTTCCTAACATAAAAAACTCAAAACCTTCCTGACCTTTTCTCCTCACCTTCTATTTTAACTGAACTGATGAATTTTTCAGGTAAAACTGTAGGTTTAGTTCCTTGCTGAAAATAAATAAGTAGCAAGTTGAATTGAATTTGAACATCAGCACAACTTTTCTTTCTATAAAAATTGATTCTATTTTAGTAAGTAATGCCCTTAAATCACTTAAACAAAATTTCACTGCTTTAAAATTCAAATTTACCTTTTATCAATACCATTTTTTCAGTTGGTCCTGGTTAGCCATTTGATAGCACTATAAGACAACACTGGGTTCCCCCCTGCCCCTTTTAGGAACCAAAGGCCTCATAACAGAGAAACAACACTATCTAAACAGGGCTCTAGAAAGACCCATCTGGACAGCATGAGAGATTAAAGGCAGAGGACAAGTAAGGACAAGGAAAGGATCTGACTGACTTGAGAGGTCATCAATGTGAAAATAATAACAATAATGAAATAACACTGACCACTTACTAAGTGCCAGGCATTATTCTAAGTATTTTACATGTAATAACTAGTTTAATCCTGATTAATAATAGGGTAATAACAGTGATAATGGAGATAAGGGACTGGCCAATGAGAGAGATACTCTGACAGTAGCATTACAAAGTGATAGAATGAAACAGAGAACAATTATAAAAATCTCTATGATAAGAAGAGCTAAAATATAGTGTTCTTATGTGCCAGGCACTATTCCTAACATTTCCTATATATTGACTCAACTAATCTTCAAAACAACCCTGTGAGATAAGTACTACTGTTATTCCCATTTTGTATATGAGGATACTGGGGCATAGAGAAGTGACTTCCCCAAGATCACATCATAATAAAACAGATGAATAGCGGAGCAGGGATTAAAAGACATGGGGTCTCTGCAGGAATTGGGTATTAAAAAAAAAAAAGACAGAGAGAGAGGAAAAAAAGACAAGGGGTCTCGTTAGGGAGACCATGCTGTAAACCACTATATTTCAATCATGTTTGGTTCAACTACCATGATTTGCAGAGATTAATTTTAGGACAAAGGAAAGTAGTAACATTCTTAAAACTTCAGAGATACCAATAATAAGCTAGGATAAATTTTTTTTTTTCCAGTAGCCTTTCAAAAGTGTAGAAACCAACTAGACACAGGTAGGGCATGGCTGAGGCTTGGAAGAGCCAGTACTTGGTTTTTCAAACAAGAAAAAGTAAAAGAAGGCTGGGTATGGTGGCTCACACCTGTAATCCCAGCACTTTGGGAGACTGAGGAGGGAGGATCACCTGAGGTCGGGAGTTCAAGACCAGCCAGACCAACAAGGAGAAACCCCATCTCTACTAAAAATACAAATTAGCTGGGCATGGTGACGCATGCCTGTAATCCCAACTACTCAGGAGGCTGAGGCAGGAAATTTCTTGAACATGGGAGGCAGAGGTTGCGGTGAGCTGAGATTGCACCATTGCACTCCAGCCTGGGTGGCAAGAGCGAAATTCCATCACAAAAAAAAAAGACAAAAAAAAAAAAAAGGTAAAAGAAATAGGAAACCTAGTGGAGAAAGAACATGTATGTGTGCGTAATAAGTTTAATTCTTTGAATACTGAGTTTGAAATGGAGAGCTCTAGCAATTGGAAATTTCGGACTGGATCCTCAGAGAGAGAAGTCAGCTGAAATGTAAGATGTGGATTCTCCTGCTGTTCTGTTACATTACCCTCAATTCACTGACACTCACTATTCACAGAACCTAGGAGGATTTCCAAAATAACTCACTTCTCTTATACAATTTTTCAATAGACTCAGAATCTCAACTGTTTACCAATAAATCTTAATAGCAGAGAGCAGAGAAGCTATGATCAAGTATTTCTTCTGCTACTAGAATACAATATTTTAAAGCCATATTCCCACAGAATATCAACTGAGGTGTTAAGAAACTGAACATTTTTAACATTGGCCATTTCCCAGTTCACACACACAAACGTACAATGTTATGATTTTTCTGCCCTTTTCCCCCCATCTAAGCAGTCATCAAATTCTGTCAAATCTACTTAATTGTATTTTGGATTTTTTTACTCTTCTCAGTTACCAGAGCTCCTGCTTTATTAATTTTCTACTTGTTATATTGTGGTTATGTAGGAAATGTTCTTATCCATAGAAAATATATGTCAAAGTCTTTGGAGATGACAGATTACTAGGTCTGCCCCCTATTCAAATGGAGCAAAATGATTTCTTTGTACTATGCTTGCAATTTTTCTGTAAGTGTGATAGTTTCAAAATACAAAGTATTTAAAAATTTAAAATAAATACACAGGCCTTGCTCCCCATGAGCTTGTATGATTAAAATAATAGGCCTGGTGTAGTGGCTCACGTCTATAATCCCAACACTTTGGGAGGCTGAGGTGGATGGATCACTTGAGGTCAGGAGTTCTAGATCAGCCTGGCCAACACGACGAAACTCTGTCTCTATTAAAAATTAAAAAATTAGCTGGGCATGGTGGCACCTGCCTGTAATCCCTGTTACTCAGGAGACGGAGGCAGGAGAACGGCTTGAACCCAAGAGGCAGAGGTTGTAGTCAGGTGAGATTGTGCCACTGTACTATAGCCTGGGCAACAGAGCAAGACTCTGTCTCAAAACAAACAAACATATCAACAAAAAATACATAAAAGGTACACATATTAATATCATATCCAAATATTCATTTAAAAAGAAAACTTGTAATAAAACAGATGATATGTGATATACTATTTTGATAGCACCTGGGAGGAATATATGGAAGACCCTAGATATGGTTTTTCAGTATTGGGGAAACTCAAAGATTTAAAGTATAGGCCGGGCATGGTGGCTCATCCCTGTAATACCAGCACTTTGGGAGGCCAAGGCGGGTAGATCACAAGGTCAAGAGATCGAGACAATCCTAGCCAACATGGTGAAAACCCGTCTCTACTAAGAAATACAAAAAAAAAAATTAGCTGGGTGTGGTGGCACACACCTGTAGTCCCAGCTACTCGGGAGGCTGAGGCAGGAGAATTGCTTGAACTCAGGAGGCGGAGACTGCAGTGAGCCAAGATTGTGCCACTGCACTCCAGCCTGGTACCTAGCGACAGAGTGAGACTCCGTCTCAAAAAAACAAAAACAAACAAACAAACAAACAAAAAGTTTATAGTATAAGTAATTATCAAAGACAGGTCATGACCTAATAGCAAGTCATGACATACATTTAAAGGGTCCAGACAAAAACAACAATACAAATAGAGTGTGTCAGTCCCCGCTACAAAAAGAGGATGGTGTTTGTCCCCACTACAACAAAACGAACAACAACAGCAACAACAACAAAAATAGAGTAGAAGAGGATAGTGTCAGTCTCTTATAGATGAACTTCATGCTGCTAATAAAATTATAAATTTTCACACTACCTGTTATTCATCTTTTCCTTCATGAGGAAAAGAAGCAAAGAGACTTGGCAAGAAATTGGAGGTTTTAAAATCTGAGTGGGGACTTAGGTCCTTTCTCCTCTGGTAAAGTAATTTCACATATACCCAACCCCCATATTGGGGAGTTCCTCCATTTCCAATATTTTAGTTGTATTAATAAAATTACTGAATCAATTTTGTATGTGGACATAAGTAGAAATTATACATTTTCAAAAAGAGAAGGGAAAAATGATCACATGGCTACTGTACATTCAGCTACAGAGAACAGGTTCCTCTACTAGCTGGCTGGGGTGCTGGAGGTTACACAAACACACACACTCACATCTAGATAAAGAAATGTTCTACTTGACATATTTTTTAAATATGGAAAAAAATAAGGTCCCAGATATAATTCCTTAGTAAAAATAAAACATAGAACAATGAATTTCAATAACAGAGATACAACCGCATTGTAGCTAAAATTCTCCCAACCTTTCTCAAGAGACAGGAAGACCTTTAGGCTTTAGGCTTGGAGGACTAGGTGGATGGAAGTTTCAAGGGAAGAGGACTTAAAACAGAAGAAAGATAGCAAGCCTTGAGCAAGAATTAGTTTATCTGCCTAGAGAGACAATGTAGAATAACAGAAGAGAACTAGTGGTGATACCCCAAAACACCAAGTTTCAAGAGCTAGCAAATGAAGAGGAGCTATTGAAGGAAACCAAGAAGAAAATGCAAGAATGGTAAGATAAGTATCAGAAGAGATACTCATGGAAGCCAAGAAAGAAAAGAATTCAAAGCTCTGCAGTCAAAAAGAGAGTAAGCATTTTAAAGTAATTTGGTATTATAAAGATAATTTAATAAGGCATTTTACTTCTCTTAAATTGTTTATCGTAAGGTGGTGTGTTGGTTTTTAGTATTCCTATTTTAAAAATAGGCATGGTGGCTCACGCCTGTAATCCTAGCACTTGGGGAGGCTGAGGAGGGTGGATCATGAGGTCAGGAGATTGAGACCATCTAACACTGTGAAACCCCATCTCTATTAAAAGTACAAAAGAACACCGGGCGCGGTGGCTCAAGCCTGTAATCCCAGCACCTTGGGAGGCCGAGGCGGGTGGATCACGAGGTCAAGAGATCGAGACCATCCTGGTCAACATGGTGAAACCCCGTCTCTACTAAAAATACAAAAAAATTAGCTGGGCATGGTGGCGCATGCCTGTAATCCCAGCTACTCAGGAGGCTGAGGCAGGAGAATTGCCTGAACCCAGGAGGCAGAGGTTGCCGTGAGCTGAGATTGCGCCATTGCACTCCAGCCTGGGTAACAAGAGCGAAACTCTGTCTCAAAAAAAAAAAAAGTACAAAAAAAAAATTAGCTGGGTGTGGTGGCACACGCCTGTAGTCCCAGCTACTTAGGAGGCTAAAGCAGGAGAATCGATTGAACCCAGGAGGTGGAGGTTGCAGAGCTGAGATTATGCCACTGCACTCCAGCCTGGGTGACAGTCTAAAAAAATAATAATAAAAGCGTAATTGTTTACTTAAATATTCATGTTAAATCAACCTAAAAACAGTAGATTTGCAGTTAATTTTAGTAATATGTGTCAAACATTAATATGGTGGCTTCTTTTGATGTTTAAGGCATACAACATTTTTCTTCGAACTATCAATAAAGACGTGTTTAAGGAGAAAAGGGAAAAAAATGATCCAAGAGCAGATTATAATGTCAGTCTTTTTCTGAAATTTACCCTTAGATTTGTTTTCAGAGCTTTTCACAGAAATGGAACAATTATTTCACTTCACTTTCTTCACATCTGTGAACTGTCATGTTCACAAATTAAAAGGTTTACTTTCATCTTGTGACTTGCAGTTGTACCCAGGTTTCCACTTTTAGATAACCGTGACTGTTTTTAAGTGTCATAATCTTAATTTGTATTGATACAGTAATACTTTTTAAGGATTAGCTTTATTTTAAGCATCCACATAAAAGTTCAGGCAAATAGCTGATGTTCATACAAGTTTTGTTTCTTTTTTAAGTACAAATGTATATCTAACTTACAAGAAGCACAGGGGAAAAAAGGAACTTGTTAAATGCAATCAACAAAATCCAGATGTAATCAGCAAAATGGGGATGTAATCACTAAAATCCAGAGTGCAGGAAACTCCATAGGACAAAGGACTCTGTTTCTTCAACAAAGAAATTGTTAAGAAACAAAACAAAAAAGGGGAAACCAAAGAGTAAAAGAGATTTAAGACTAATTGGAATGATAAAACTGGAAAAAAAGAGAGAAACACTTAAAAGACCTCAACAAAATGCAACATGTGGAGCACTGCATTTGGTTTATATGTTTTCTAAGTTTAGATATTGGCCTACACAAGTCAACTACAAAAATAAATTTACTTAACAACTAAAGAAATAGAAAATCTGACCAGATATTTGATTATGTAAGAATTATGGTTACAGCTTTTCAGAAACAAATTTAAAAAAAAAGAATTATGGTTATCTTTTTATTTGTGAAACTGGTTTTTCAGTTACGTTTTAAAGACAAAAATCTAAGGCAGGCCTGGTGGCTCATGCCTCTAATCTCAGAACTTTGGGAGACTAAGGCAGGAGGACTGCTTGAAGCCCGGAGTTCAAGGCCAGCCAAGGCAATGTAATGAGACACAATCTCTTTAAAAAAAAATTTAAACTTAGCTAAGCATGATGATGCCACATCTGTAGTCCTAGTTGCTTCAGAGGCTGAGGTGGGAGGATTACTTGAGACCAGGAGCTTGAGGCTGCAGTAAGTAAGCTATGTACTCCACGAGCCCCTGTACTCATCAGGTGACACAGTAAAACAATGTCTCAAAGAAAAAAACAAACCCCAAACCACCCTCCCCCACTGAACTTTTGCCTTTTAGATGTATAAATCTATGTATTTTTAGATGAATGATAAGACTGAGATGTACTTCAAAAACATCCATGGAGGGGACGGCCATGTTCATCAGAGGGTAATACAGATGCAACAGTGGCCATATAAATTGATGACTGCTGGCAGCTGGGAGATGGATACTTTACTTCTGTGTACACTTGAAATCTTATATAATAAAGAAATTTAGAAAGTTAATTCTGGAATAACAAGTAGTTTGGCATGACAAGAAAAGTAGATGCATGTGGGAGAATGATAACAAGGACTAAAATATTAAGACTAGATTATCAACAGTGTTATAGGTTGTGTTAAAATATCTAGACTTCATGCTGAAGGAATTAGGGAATTAATAAATGATTATATATAGAGAAAACAGGATCACACCCCAAGACACAGGGAGGCTAAACGGTTTTGATAAAAACACCAGAATAGTTGATAAAATATTATGGGTTTAGAAAAAGGTCATACATGATCTAAAAATAAGTAGTATTTAATCTCCTATTTTACGTTAGTTTGTGGTACTTTTCCAAGCAAACTTATTGCTTCCAAATGAGTCAAAAGTATATTTTTAAAACATCAAATCACAAAACCTCACCAAGTTCACTACTTGTTGACAACATTAAATATGCTGAATTTTTCAGTCCATAAATTATTCCTAACACCAAAAGCTATTCTCAGCATAACACTGTGATTAAGAGCATGGGTTTTAGAGACAGCCATGGATTCTGGTTCCAGTTCCATCATTTACCTGGGCCTCAACTTCCTCAAGTGTAAAATGTAGATAATAATAGTATTCACCTAATAAGGCTCTTGTGAGACCTAATAGATAATGCTTGTAGAGAGCTTTAGTATGGTGTCAGGCATACAAATACTGAGAGATGTTAGGTATTGTTATTGTTTTTGGTGTGATGTGATACTGTGTTCTTCTCAGTACATCATATCAGGGAGTATATGATGTCAGTGTCTGTCTGGTGATGCTGCCCTTGGTTACTTGGTTAAAGTAGTGTCTGCAATTTATTCTCCAGGTAAATGTCTTTTTCGTAATTAATACATATTTTATTATGTATTTATTTATCTTCAGGAGATATTTTGAGACTATGCAAATATCCTCTTTCCCACATACATTTGCCCAATAATTCTAGCATTCATTGATTCTTGCCCATAACAATCATTATTGTGGTATTTGCCTAATGGAAAGTTTCTATTTCCATAATTCCTTCCACATTTTCAATTGGAATTCTACTATAAACAAGAGCTGTCTCTTCTCCCTTTTTATTTAATGTATTCACTCATTTGTTCCAGTATAGACTCTCAGATCTCAGCTCCATCTCCCAGGTTCAAACAATTCTCAGCCTCCCGAGTAGCTGGGATTATAGGCACCCACCACCATGCCCAGCTAATTGTTTTTGCTGTTGTTGTTTTGAGATGGAGTCTTGCTCTGTCACCCAGGCTGGACTGCAGTGGCATGATCGTGGCTCACTGCAACCTCCGCCTCCCAGGTTCAAGTGATCCTCTTCCCTCAGCCTCCCGAGTAGCTGGGACTATAGGCACGTGCCACAATGCCCACCTAATTTTTATATTTTTAGTAGAGATGGGGTTTCACCATGTTCGTCAGTCTGGTCTCGAACTCTTGCCCTCATGATCCACCCACCTTGGACTCCCAAAGTGCTGTGATTACAGGCATTAGCCACTATGCCTGGCCAATATTTCTTTCTATGGGTTATAATCTGACACTATGATTATTTACTTGTTCAAAGTGTCCTAACTTTGGTCATTTACAGCTCTTTCAAGTTGGTTCCTGTGTTTTTAACTCCACCAGATTTCAAGCACTTCCTTATTTTCTGGTACTGTAAAGATATTCCAGTAAGAATAGTTTAATTGTCAAGATGGAAGTAGCTGAGATGGAAGCCACACAACAGTAGGTTAAGAAGCGAACAGAAACTACATGGAAACTACCTGTGGGAGCTAAACAATTAGTATACACAGACATACAAAGTAGAACAACAAACACTGGATCCAAAAGGTGAAAGAGTGAGAGCAGAGTCAGGGATGAAATACTACTAGTTGGGTACAATGTATACTATTTTAGATACACTAAATGCCCAAACGTCACCACTATTCAAAAATCCATGTATCTCAACTGTACTTATACCTCTAAATTTATAAAAATAAAACTTTTCAAATCTAAAAATAATTAAAACATGACTTTGAATTAAGTAAAATAAAAGGTGAAATTTTCAATTTTCAAAAAATATATACATGTTTATCTATATGAATATATATGAATATATGCTGAATGAATTAAGGAATCAATAAATGACTGCATATAGCATAGTAACAGGATCAGATTTTAAGATATAGAGTTGTTAAGTGCTTTCAATAAAAATCCATCTATGGGGCCAGGCATGGTAGCTCTCATCTATAATCCCAGGACTTTGGGAGGCTGAGGACTGCTTGAACCTAGGAGTTCGAGACCAGCCTGGGGAACATAGCAAGATCCCATCTCTACAAAAAAAATTAAAAATCAGCTGAGCATGGTGGCTCACACTTGTAATTCCAGCTACTCGGGAGGCTGAGGTAGAAGGATTGCGTGAGCCCTAGAGGTCAATGAGTCTTGTTCATATCACTGCAATCTAGCTTGGGTGGCAGAGAGACCATGGCTCCCCTGCCCCCTGCCATCAAAAAAAGGAAGAGAAGTCCTAACCATGTCAACTGATGAGCCCTTCCAAAATTCATCTAACGGTTCTTCTTCAGTTTGCACTAAACCTCTCTAATTGAATATTTCCAGTTTAAATTTGTGAACTGGTACCATCTCCTACATTCCTACTATTTCTGCTTAACATCTCTTTGGGTACCCTACCATTAATTCTTAATTACACATTTGCCTCTTAGTTGAATGATCATACTTAGAAATGTTAATTAAAAAAAAAAAAATCATGGCCAAGCACGGTGCCTCATACCTGTAATCCCATTACTTTGGGAGGCCGAGGCAGAAGGACTGCTTGAGGCCAGGAGTTTGAGACATACTAAGACCCTATCTCTACAAAAAGAAAAAATTGGGTGTTGTTGTGTGCGCTATAGTCCTGGCTACTTGGAAGGCTAAGGCAGGAGGATCCCTTGAGCCCAAGAGTTTGAGGCTACAGTGAGCTATGACTATGTCACTGCACTTTATCCTCGGCAACAGAGCAAGATCCTATCTCTAAAAAAAAATTAAAATAAAAATTTAAATTTCTTATGAAGTGTAATCTATACATGGGTATGCATGTGTGTACACACAAAACAACTACTTAAGTACAGCCATGCATTGATTAATGATGGGGATACACTCTGAGAAATGTGTCATTAGGCAATTTCATCATTATATGAAGATCATAGTATATACTTGCACAGGCTGGGCAAGGTGGCTCATACCTGTAATCCTATCACTTTGGGAGGCCGAGGCAGGCAAATCACCTGAGATCAGGAGTTCAAGACCAGCCTGACCAACATGGAGAAACCCTGTCTCTACTAAAAAAAAATACAAAATTAGCTGGGTGTGGTGGTGCATGCCTGTAATCCCAGTTACTGAAGAGGCTGAGGCAGGAGAATCGCTTGAACTCGGGAGGCGAAGGTTGCAGTGAGCCAAGACTGGGCAACAAGAGTGAAACTCCATCTCAAAAAGGTACAATAAAAATATGTGAAACCACCACTGTATATGCTGTCCATTGTTAACCAAAACATTGTTATGCAGCACATGACTGTATAAAATAAACAGTATGTAAAATCAATGGTACATGCCTTATAAACAAAATGAGTGCATAGTATAATAGCTGGCCCAAAAAAGCAAATGCAATCTTAAGACTGTGCAAACAGAAATATGGTCTATAGAACAAAGGAGGTAGCAATTACGCTGTACTCTAGTCTCCCCATGAGAAATGTATTCTCTTTTGGCTTAAGAGGAACATGAACTAGATCACTCATTCAGACATATTATACAAATACATACTGTTCACCAGATATTACTGTACGTGCTGGGAATAAAACAGCAGGAAAAAAAGTTTCCTTTCTTTTTTTTTTTTTTAGACAGAGTTTTGCTCTGTCACCCAGGCTGAAGTGCAGTGGCATTATCTCAGCTCACTGCAACCTCCGCCTCCTGGGTTCAAGTGATTCTCATGCCTCAGCCTCCCAAGTAGCTAGGATTACAGACACATACCCCCAAACCTGGCTAATTTTTGTATTTTTTGGAGACAGGGTTTCACTGTGTTGGCCAGGCTGGTCTTGAACTCCTGGTTTCAAGTGATCTGCCCATTTTGGCCTCCCAAATGCTGAGATTACAGGTGTGAGCCACCGCGCCCAGCCGTTAAGAAAAAGTTTCTTTTCTAATGCAGCTAACATTTTAGAAAGGAGGCAAACAAATTGGAAAAACATCAGGCAAGTGTAAAGGTTATACAGAGAATGAAAACAGAATGCTGTGATGAAAAGTGATAGGGTGATCATTTTAGAATAGGTTCAGGGAAAGTCTCATGGAGGAGGTGCCATTAAATACTGAAATCTGAGTGAAAAGAAAGAACTAGCCATGTAAAGATCAGAGAAAAGATAAATTAAAAATTATCTTAAGCAGGTGTGAGAAATTGTCTGTAAAGCAAAATGACCAATATGCTGGTTTTATATCTTAACAGTAAGTTTCCCTATAACATTTGTACAAACTATACATTCTAGTCTGTTCATCTAGAAACTGTCCCATCTGTAGAAGTTATGGGACACTACCTGAAGCTCTCTCCGGATCTTATCTGTTCAGGTCCTACAACTTTAAGCTTATTTCTTATAAGCTAACATTTCTTATTTCTTATTTATTATCATCATTATTCTCAACAGTCTGATCATCTAAGACAGTGTTTATGAACCAAGAGTTGTAATCTCATCATGGGCCATCAATTCAGTGGACAGTAACCAACATTCTTTATAAATGTAGAAGTAGATCAGTGTTTTGTGAAACATTGGTTATATCTTCCTAAACACACACACACCCCCCTATATATATACATTTAGAAATATTTATAAATAAACACATATACTGGAATCTAGTCAGGAAGTTTCAAAACACTATTCTAAGAGGTCAGTGAATGCTTCCATTTCATTAAATGCCATTCAACTCAAATAATGATATTGGTTTGTCCTATTTTGGAGATTCCCTGTAATAAAAGTATTATGATGGGCCGGGCACGGTGGCTCAAGCCTGTAATCCCAGCACTTTGGGAGGCCGAGGTGGGTGGATTACGAGGTCACGAGATCGAGACCATCCTGGTCAACATGGTGAAACCCCATCTCTACTAAAGATAGAAAAAATTAGCTGGGCATGGTGGCACGTGCCTGTAATCCCAGCTACTCAGGAGGCTGAGGCAGGAGAATTGCCTGAACCCAGAAGGCAGAGGTTGCAGTGAGCCGAGATTGCGCCATTGCACTCCGGCCTGGGTAACAAGAGCGAAACTCCATCTCAAAAAAAAAAAAAAAGTATTACAATGAATATAACAGTTTCAGTGGGTTTGTTGAGTCCTGTTAGCAAATTATTAAAACTGAGGGTACTTTGGGGAACCCCCAGAACTTGCAATTGGTGTCAGAAGTGAGGACAGTCTTAGGACTGTGCTAACTTTGTGGTCTGGCTAACTCTGAGTAATGCTTCTCCATGGGGAAAAAAAAAAGTTTGGTGGGAAAATAAAGAGATCTTGATCTGCTATCTTCAAATGTAAATTCCAATTAAAAATATTTTTATATTTTTATAAGACTTATAAAATAATGAAAACTAGGATTGGCAATAATTCCATGCTATCAAAGGCTTATCTATAGGAAATCTGAACTAAGAAAACTGCTTCCTTAAATATCTTAGGCATTCCCATCTGTACAAAAGAATACATCTATGTGACAAGATTCAATATTCCTATGTAAATTTTTTTAAATTTACCATGTTTGACTTAAGAGAAAAAGGACACAAGAAGAGGAACTGAATGACAGTCACTTAAAATATCACATGAAAAAGAAATTATTTTTTGAGGCATGAAAGAAGTTCCATTCTTCAAACAAACATTGAATGCCTATTATGAGTCAGGTACTACTTGATGTTACAACAATGGACATGTGGTCTCTCAGAAAGAAATTTATAACCCAGTAGTACAAAACTGTCACCAATGAGTAAAATGCAGAGGGAATCATAGTTAATAATACTCTCCATCAGCATGTTCCCTTCCTTTAGCACCCACTCCCCAGCACTCTGTTCATACTGCTTTAGGAAGGCTCTAAAAATGGAAAAACAGGATGGAGTACTATAGAATAAACCCATGGTTGGAGATAGATACTCCTGAGAAAATATAATTGGCTACATAGGAAGGGAGAGGGTTTCTGTAACTCTAATCACAGAAAGAGTTCAAATAAAAAAATTCTAGAGGCTGGGCATGGTGGCTCACATTTGTAATCCCAGCACTTTGGGAGGCCGAGGTGGACAGATTACCTGAGGTCAGGAGTTCAAAACTAGCCTGGACAACATGGTGAAACCCCATTTTTACTAAAAATACAAAAATTAGCTTGGTGTGGTGGTACACGCCTGTAGTCCTAGCTACCCAGGAGGCTGACAGAGGTTGCAGTGCTGAGGTCGTACTATGGCACTATAGCCTGAGCGACACAGCAAGACTTCAACTCAAAAAAAAAAAAAAAACGCTAGGGAGAATATTGATACAGCAAAATGAGTTGAACTGGACAGCCTGCTTAGTCTCATTCAATTCTGGGATTTTAAGATTCTACAGAAAATAGTTGATATTTAAAATAATCAAGAGCATGCAAATAGCTTATCTTCTAATAACAGTATAACAGAGTCCTGATATGAAATACTTTCCTACTTATATAAAGTAGCCTGAGGTATACTGCAAATCTGATTTTCTACTGTAATTTCAATGAATAAAGACCAGGTAGACCACAGAAACATCAATTTTTTAATGGATTGTTGAGTAAAAAAATGTTACTCAAATCCTACCGTAATTAAAAACAGCACCCAGGATTAGAGATGAAAACTAACATGTGTGCAATGTTTGACAGTTTACAGAGGACTTTAATCTGTAAAATGTTATCTTATTTAATTCTTCCAAACTCCTGGGAAATGGCTATAGTGGTAGTAGTGGTACCTGTTATTCCTATTTTAAAATGAAGGAGTAGAGGACTCAAGATGGCACTGTGAAACAACCTAGGATTGAAGCTCACGGTCAATGCGCGGAGGGGGTGAGTCAGGGCCACATTTCCAGATGGATCTTTGTTGCCCACAGAACGGGGAAATTCCTAGGTATAGAGGAGACGCGGGACACCAGGCAGAGGTTTTGGCTGGTGCAGCCGGCAGCCGGTGCGGTGGCGGCCCGCGCTGTGGCGGCACTACACAGTGCTCCGCACAAGCGCGCTCGTCCGGGTACCCTGTTGGGCCAGCAACCTGAGACTTGGGAGGGCTGAACATGAGACTGAACGGGACTTGGACAGTGAGCCAGCCCAGGAGATTCCAGGGTCATAGCGTTTGGGGTAGGGCATAGGACAAACAAAACGGTGATTCCAAACGCTCCCCATGGAGGGGTTCCCTAAGGCCGCAGCTCCGTGGAGAAGGGGCGTCCGCCATTACAGAGGCAAACCGCCCCGACTGAGGTACACGCCCATTGCTGACGCAGCCTGCCATTGCAGAGGCAATCCGCTAAAACAGAGAGACTCCACCACAGGGCGTAGCCCGTGGCAGCAGGGCGGAGACTGCAGCAGAAGAGCAGAGCCTGCAGCAACAGGGCGAACCACACACCAGCAGGGCGGAGCCTCAGCAGGCAAATAGTGACTAGACTGCCTCCTAGCTGGGCAGAACCGCGTGGCGGACACTCACAAGGAAAGCCCCAACCGCTCCAGACAGAGCATCTGAGAAAAAAAGGGTTTTTTTTATGAGTTCTGTTGCAGCAGAATCAAACATAGCAGCCTAACAGCCCAGAATGAACAACAGAGCTCACAGCTCAGCACTTGAGCTCCTATAAAGTACAGACTGTCTCCTCAAGCAACTCCCTGACCCCTCTATATCCAAAAGACTGACATTGGGCAGGCATCATTCTGGGACAAAGATAGCAGAAAAAGAAACTGGTAGCATCCCTTACTGTTCCGCAGCTGCTATAGGTGCACCCCAGACAAGCAGGGCCTGGAGTGGACCTCAGCAGTTGTACAATAAAGGGGCTAGACTGGTAGAAGGAAAACCAAGTAACAGAAATACTTCATCATCAACAATCTGGGTGTCCACTCAGAGACCCAATTGAAAAGTCAGCAACTATATAGACGACAGGTGGATAAATCCACAAAGATGGGAAGAAACCAGCGCAAAACGGAGGAAAACACCCGAAACCAGAACATGTCGCCTCCTAGAAAAAACCAAAACTCCTCACCAGCAAGGGAACAAAGCTGGATGGAGAATGACTGTGAAGAAATGACGGAATTAGACTTCAGAAGGTGGATAATGAGAACTTTCGTGAGCTAAAAGAACATGTTTTAAATCAATGCAAAGAAACTAAGAACCTTGAAAAAAGATATGAAAAAAGATTCGAGGAAATAATAACAAGAATGGATAACTTAGAGAGGAATATGAATGAATTAAAGGAGCTGAAAAACACAATACGAGAACTTCGCGAAGCATGCACAAGTTTCAATAGCCGAATTGACCAAGCAGAAGAAAGAATATCAGAAGTCGAAGATCAACTCAATGAAATAAAACAAGAAACCAAGATCAGAGAAAAAAGCGCAAAAAGGAATGAACAAAGTCTCCAAGAAACGTGGGACTATGTGAAGAGACCTAACCTACGTTTGATAGGCGGACCAGAATGTGACGAAGAGAATGAATCCAAGCTGGAAAATACTCTTGAGGACATTATCCAGGAAAATTTCCCCCACCTAGCAAGACAGGCCAACACTCAATTGCAGGAAATAAAGAGAACACCACAAAGATATTCCGCAAGAAGAGCAACCCCAAGGCACATAATCATCAGATTCAACAAGGTTGAAATAAAGGAAAAAATACTAAGGGCAGCCAGAGAGAAAGGTCGGGTCACCCACAAAGGGAAGCCCATCAGACTCACAGCAGATCTCTCGGCAGAAACTCTACAAGCCAGAAGAGAGTGGGGGCCAATATTCAACATCCTTAAAGAAAAGAAATTTCAACCCAGAATTTCATATCCAGCCAAACTGAGCTTCATAAGTGAAAAAATAAAATAAAATCCTTTGCGAACAAGCAAGTACTCAGAGATTTTGTCACCACCAGGCCTGCTTTACAAGAGCTCCTGAAAGAGGCACTACACATAGAAAGGAACAACCAGTACCAGCCATTCCAAAATCACACTAAATGCTAAAGAGCATCAACATAATGAAGAATCTACAACAACTAACGGGCAAAACAGCCAGCTAGCATCAAAATGGCAGTATCAAATTCACACATAACAATATTAACCCTAAATGTAAATGGACTAAATGCACCAATCAAAAGACACAGACTGGCAAATTGGATAAAAATCCAAAACCCGAGAATGATCCAAGATGGCCGATCACTACCAACCCGGGATTGCAGCTCTCAGGGAAGGCGCAGAGAATGAGAGGACGCCACACTTTCAGACAAATTCTGGTCGCTTGCGGAGCAGAAGATCCCCCAATGGAGGAAACACACGGGTGGCCAGCGCGACTCTCGTGGCTGGCACAGCGGTTCCGCCGGCACTTCGGCACGGCAGCTCTCGGAGCAGAGTAAACAGGTTTAGAGGACCCGCACGGGTCCCCAGCAGGACACCAGAGCCCGGCGCAGCGGCTGTGACGGCACCTCGGCGCGGCAGCACTCGGCGCAGAGTAAACGGGACTGGTTTCCCTTCTGACCGAGGTTTGGAGCCCCAGGGAGGCAGAGTCGCCTACTACGGACACAAGAAGGAAGCCAGACAGGAGAATCCAGGGCAGAAAAGCACCATCAGTTTTAACGCCGCTGCTCTGGCCCTGGGAACTAACAACCTGGACATCCACTCAAGAGACCTAATCTGAAAGTTGGTAATTTCAAAGAGACAGGAGGATAAATTTACAATGACGGGAAGTAACCAGCGTAAAAAAGCTGAGAATACTCAAAGTCAGAACGCCTCTCCCTCTAAAGATGATCACAGTTCCACATCAACAATGGAACAAGGCTTGATGGAGAACGAGCGCATCCTGATGACAGAATCACTCTTCAAGGAATGGATAATAACAAACTTTGGTGAGTTAAAAGAACATGTTATAGCCCAATGTAAAGAAACTAGGAACTTTGAAAAAAAGTTTGATGAAATCCTATTGAGAATAGACAACTTAGAGAGGAGTATGAGTGAAATAATGGAACTGAAGAATACAATACAGGAACTCTGAGAAGTATGCACAGGTTTAAACACTCGAATTGTTCAAGCAGAAGAAGGGATATCAGAGGTCAAAGTCCAACTTAATGAAATAAAACGTGAAGAAAAGATTAGAGAAAAAAGGATAAAAAGGAATGAGCAAAGTCTCCAAGAAATGTGGGACTATGTGAAAAGACCAAATTTACGTTTGATAGGTGTACATGAATGCGACGGAGAGAATGAATCCCAGCTGAAAAATACCCTTCAGGATATTATTCAGGAAAATTTTCCTAAACTAGCAAAGCAGGTCAACATTCAACCCCAGGTAATACAGAGAACACCACAGAGATATTCCTCAAGAAGAGCAACCCCAAGGCACATAATCATTAGATTCACTAGGGTTGAAACGAAGGAGAAAATACTAAGGGCAGCCAGAGAGAGAGGTCAGGTTACCCACAAAGGCAAGCCTATCAGACTTACAGCAGATCTCTCAGCAGAAACTCTACAAGCCAGAAGAGAGTGGGGGCCAATATTCAACATCCTCAAAGAACAGAACCTTCAGCCCAGAATTTCATATCCAGCCAAACTAAGCTTCACAACTGAAGGAAAAATAAAATCTTTTATGAACAAGCAAGAACTCAGAGATTTTATTACCACCAGGCCTGCTTTACAAGAGCTTCTGAAAGAAGCATTACACACAGAAAGAAACAACCAGTATTAGCCTTTCTAAAAATACACCAAAAAGTAAAGAGCATCAACATAAAGAAGAATTTACACCAACGAATGGATAAAACAGCCAGTTAACATCAAATGGCAGTAACCCTAAATTTAAATTGACTAAATCCCCCAATCAAAAGACACAGCCAAAACCCAATGGAATGTTACATCCAGACCTGTTTCACATGCAAAGATACACAAAGACTCAAAACAAAGGGATGGAGAAAGATGTACCAACCAAATGGAGAGCAAAAATAAATAAATAAATAAAAAGCAGGAGTTGCAATTCTCGTATCGGATAAAATAGATTTTAAAGCAACAAAGATATAGTGGTAAAAGGATCAATGCAACAACAAGAGCTAACGATCCTAACACCCAGATACGAGACTTAGATTCAACGAGATAGAAAATTAATAAGGATATCAAGAACTCGAACTCAGATCCGGAACAAGTAAACTTAATAAATATTTATAGAGCTCTCCACTTCAAATACACAAAATATACATTCTTGTCAATACCACATCACACCTACCCATAAGTTTAAATGAAACATTGATTGGCCATTACTAATACCCAATTTTTTTCAAAATAAAGCAATATTTCCATTTACTCTCCCTCTTTCTCTTCCTCTTTCTTCCTCTCCTTTACTTATTTTTTTTTTCTTTCCTTCTCTCAAAAAAAAAGAAATCAACTTGTAAACCTCTAGATCCAGGTCGGCAATGTCTCTCTCATTGCTTGATTTCCTTCCTTCCCTTCCCTCCCTCCCTCCCTCCCTCCCTCCCTCCCACCTGCTTCCTCCCTTCCTTCCTTCCTTCCTTCCTTCATCCCTTCCTTCCTCCCTACCGTCCTTCTTCCTGCCCTTCCTGCCTTCCCCCAACCCCCCAAAAAAGAAAAATCCAAAACCCATCAGTGTGCTGTATCCAGGAAACCCATCTCACATGCAAGGATACACAAAGGCTCAAAATAAAGGGATGGAGGAAGATTTACCAAGCAAATGGAGACCAAAAGAAAGCAGGAGTTGCAATTCTCATCTCTGATATAATAGACTTTAAACCAACAAAGATCAAAAGAGACAAAGAAGGCCATTACATAATGGTAAAAAAATCGATACAACAAGAAGAGCTAATGATCCTAAACATATATGGACCCAATACAGGAGCACCCAGATACATAAGGCAAGTTCTTAATGACTTACAAAGAGACTTAGACTCCCACACAATAATAATGGGAGACTTTAACACTCCACTGTCAATATTAGACAGATCAACCAGACAGAAAATCAACAAGCATATCCAGGGCTTGAACTCAGACTTGGAGCAAGCAAACCTGATAGACATTTACAGAACTCTCCACCCCAAATCCACAGAATATACATTCTTCTCAGCACCACATCACATCTATTCCAAAATTGACCACATAATTGGAAGTAAAGCACTCCTCAGCAAATGCAAAACAACTGAAATCATAACAAACAGCCTCTCAGACCATAGTGCAATCAATTTAGAACTCAGAATTCAGAAACTGACCCAGAACCGCACAGCTTCATGGAAACTGAACAACTGGCTCTTGAATGTTGACTGGATAAACAACGAAATGAAGGCAGAAATAAAGAAGTTCTTTGAAACCAATGAGAACGAAGACACAACATGCCAGAATCTCTGGGACACATTTAAAGCAATCTCTAGAGGAAAGTATATAGCAATAAGTGCCAATCTGAGAAGAATGGAGAGATCCAAAATTGACACCCTATCGTCAAAATTGAAAGAGCTAGAGGAGCAAGATCAAAAAAACTCAAAACCCAGCAGAAGACAAGAAATAACTAAGATCAGAGCTGAACTGAAGGAGATTGAGAAACGAAAAACTCTCCAAAAAAATCAATAAATCCAAGAGCTGGTGTCTTGAAAAGATCGACAAAATAGACCACTAGCTAGATTGATTAAAAAGAAAAGAGAGAACAACCAAATAGATGCAATAAAAAATGATAAAGGGGAAATCACCACAGATTTCACAGAAATTCAAACCATCATCCGAGAATATTACAAACAACTCTATGCACATAAACTAGTAAACCTGGAAGAAATGGATAAATTCCTGGACTCCTGTGTCCTCCCAAGCCTAAACCAGGAGGAAGCTGAAACTATGAATAGACCAATAACAAGGGCAGAAGTCGAGGCAGCAATTAAGAGCCTACCACACACAAAAAGCCCAGGTCCAGACGGGTTCACAGCCGAATTCTACCAGACACACAAAGAGGAGCTGGTACCATTCCTTCTGAAACTATTCCAAATAATCCAAGAAAAGGAATCCTTCCCAAATCATTCTATGAGACCAATATCATCCTGATACCAAAACCCGGTAGAGACCCAACAAGAAAAGAAAACTTCAGGCCAATATCCATGATGAACATAGATGCAAAAATCTTCAATAAAATATTGGCAAGCCGATTGCAACAGCAAATCAAAAAACTTATTCATCATGATCAAGTAGGATTCATCCCGGGGATGCAAGGCTGGTTCAACAAACACAAGTCTATAAATGTAATTCACCACATAAACAGAACCAAAAACAAAAACCACATGATTATCTCAATTGACGCAGAGAAGGCATTTGACAAAATTCAACAGCCCTTTATGCTAAAAACCCTCAACAAACTCGGTATCGATGCAACGTATCTCAAAGTAATAAAAGCTATTTATGACAAACCAACAGCCAATATCATACTGAATGGGCAAAAACTGGAAGCATTCCCTTTGAAATCCGGCACTAGACAAGGATGCCCTCTTTCACCACTCCTATTCAATATAATACTGGAAGTTCTAGCCACAGCAATCAGGCAAGAAAAAGAAATAAAGGGTATTGAAATAGGAAAGGTGGAAGCCAAATTGTGTCTATTTGCAGACGACATGATAGTATACCTAGAAGACCCCATCGCCTCAGCCCAAAAACTCCTGAAACTGATAAGCAACTTCAGCAAAGTCTCAGGATATAAAATCAATGTGCAAAAATCACAAGCCTTCCTCTACACCAATAACAGACTTAAAGAAAGCCAAATCAAGAACGAACTGCCATTCACAATTGCTACAAAAAGAATAAAACAGCTTGGAATACAAATCACAAGGAATGTAAGGGACCTCTTCAAGGAAAACTACAAACCACTGCCCAACGAAATCAGAGAGGACACAAACAGATGGAGAAACATTCCATGTTCATGGTTAGGAAGAATTAATATCGTAAAAATGGCTATACTGCCCAAAGTAATTTACAGAATCAATGCTATCTCCATCAAGCTACCATTGACTTTCTTCACAGAACTGGAAAAAACCACCATGAACTTCATATGGAACCAAAAGAGAGCCCGCATAGCCAAGTCAATTCTAAGCAAAAAGAACACAGCAGGGGGCATCACACTACCGGATATCAAACTATACTACAAGGCCACAGTAATCAAAACAGCATGGTACTGGTACCAAAACAGAGATATAGACCAATGGAACAGAACAGAGGCATCAGAGGCAACACAACGTATCTACAACCATACAATCTTTGATAAACCTGACAAAAACAAGCAATGGGAAAAGGATTCCCTGTTCAACAAATGGTGTTGGGAAAACTGGCTAGCCATGTGCGGAAAGCAGAAACTGGACCCCTTCCTGACACCTTACACCAAAATTAACTCCAGATGGATTAAAGACTTAAACGTAAGACCTGGCACCATAAAAACCCTAGAGGAAAATCTAGGCAAAACCATCCAGGAGATAGGAGTAGGCAAGGACTTCATGAACAAAACACCAAAAGCATTGGCAACAAAGGCCAAAATAGACAAATGGGACCTAAGCAAACTCCACAGCTTCTGCACGGCAAAAGAAACAGTCACTAGAGTGAATCGGCAACCAACAGAATGGGAAAAATTTTTGCAGTTTACCCATCTGACAAAGGGCTGATATCCAGAATTTACAAAGAAATCAAACAGATTTACAGGAAAAAAACCAACAAGCCCATTCAAAATTGGGCAAAGGATATGAACAGACACTTTACGAAAGAAGACATATATGAGGCCAACAATCATATGAACAAATGCTCATCGTCACTGGTCATCACAGAGATGCAAATCAAAACCACATTGAGATACCATCTCACGCCAGTTAGAATGGCGATCATTAAAAAATCTGGAGACAACAGATGCTGGAGAGGATGTGGAGAAAAAGGAACACTTTTACACTGTTGGTGGGAGTGCAAATTAGTTTAACCATTGTGGAAGACAGTGTGGCGATTCTTCAAGGCTTTAGAAATAGAAATTCCATTTGACCCAGCAATCCCATTACTGGGTATATAACCAAAGGACTATAAATCGTTCTACTTTAAGGACACATGCACACGAATGTTCATTGCAGTACTGTTTACAATAGGAAAGACCTGGAATCAACCAAAATGCCCATCGATGATAGACTGGATTGGGAAAATGTGGTACATATACACTATGGAATATTATGCAGCAATCAGAAATGATGAGTTTGTGTTATTTGTAGGGACATGGATGAATCTGGAGAACATCATTCTCAGCAAACTGACACAAGAACAGAAAATGAAACACCACATATTCTCACTCATAGGCGGGTGATGAAAAATGAGAACACATGGACACAGGGAGGGGAGTACTAAACACTGGGGTCTATTGGGGGGAAAAGGGGAGGTGGGGAGGGATAGCCTGGGGAGAAATGCCAAATGTGGGTGAAGGGGAGAAAGGAAGCAAAACACACTGCCATGTGTGTACCTATGCAACTGTCTTGCATGTTCTGCACATGTACCCCCAAACCTAAAATGCAATAAAAAATTAAAAAATAATAATAATAAAAAAATAAAATGAAGGAGTCTTAGCCAAATTCTATAACCTTTCCTTTATAGTAGTCTACCAGTGTATCTCACTCAGCCTCTTTTCTCTTCTACTGCCTTATTTTTCATACAATTAACACAATTACCACAGTAACACATCTCAACACTCAGTTGGGAGTGAAGGGAGTGGAATGGGATGGATTAGTAAATTCTCTTTGAAATTCTGAGAAGAGAGAAGCATCTTTCCTGCCTACCTACCTACCTTTGACAATCACTATTCCATACTTTTCTTCTAAAGAAGTATGTTATTCACTAACATATAAATTTTAAACCCATGAAAATTGGAGGTAAAAATGAAGGTATATGAGGAAAAACAAAACTTAATTTCACTGGAGATGATTCACATAAAACTTTAGCTTAGAAAGTTCTAAAACTGGGCTGGGCACAGTTGGCTCATGCTTCTAATCCCAGCACTTTGGGAGGCCAAGATGGGTGGATCACGAGGTCAGGAGATCGAGACCATCCTGGCTAACATGGTGAAACTCCATCTCTACTAAAAATACAAAAAATTAGCCGGGTATGGTGACATATGCCTGTAGTCCCAGCTATGCAGGAGAATTGCTTGGACCTGGGAGGCATAGGTTGCAGTGAGCCGAGATTGCACCACTGCACTTCAGCCAGGGCAACAAAGCCAGACTCTGTCTCGAAAGAAAAGAAAAGAAAAGAAAAGAGAAGAAAAGAGAAGAGCAGAGAAGAGAAGAGAAGAGAAGAGAAGGGAAGAGAAAAAAGAAAAGAAAAAAGAATTGCCCTACAATTTACAGAACCCTGCAATCCTAGATTGGATCTGATCATTGTCTTTAAAACTCAGAAGACTGGTTCACTCTTTTAGCATTCATTTAACAAATACTTGTTGAACACGTAATATGTACTGTTCCTAACACTTCTCATTACTTTCTTTGTCACCTACTTACATTAAGGGCTCTTATGATTATGTCAAATATTCTGCTTTCAAAAATGAGTTGTTCTAGTATCTACCAAGCCTGATCATTTATTGTGGTAAGCAGAATTCTAAGGTGAATCCCCAATGAACCATGCTCTTATAAAACTCTCCCCTTTGTGGGGTGAACCTGCAAAAATGTTGGAATACCACAGGCTATGTGGCAAAAGTGAAAGAATTTTACAGATATTATAATTAAGGCCTGTATCAGTCTAGTTAGTGGTTACCAAGGGCTAGGGATTGGAGAGTAGGGTAAGAGAGAGGTAGGTTTGGTTATAAAAGAGCAACATTCTTGTGGTGATGAAACTATTCTGTATCTTGGCTTTGGTAGTGGTTTCATGAACCTACAAATGTGATAAAATTTCATTTAAATAAACACACAAACACATGCAAATGAGAGCATGGTAAACTGAGGAAATCTAAATAAAGATTGGTAGATTGTATCAACTCAGTTTCTTGGCTCTGATACTATACTATAGTTTTGCAAGATTCTACTTCGTGGGGAAGTAACTAAAGGATATACTGAGGCTGGGTGCAGTGGGCCATGCCTGTAATCCCAGCACTTTAGGAAGCTGAGGCGAGGGAATCATTTGAAGCCAAGTGTTCAAGACCAGTCTGGCCAAGATGGCGAAAATCCATCTCTACTAAAAATACAAAAATTAGCCAGGTGTGGTGATGCATGCCTATGATCCCAGTTACTTGGGAGACTGAGACATGAGAACTGCTTTAACCTGGAAGGTAGAGATTGCAGTGAGCTGAGATCATGCCACTGCACTCTGGCCTAGATGACAGAGCAAGATCCTGTCTCAAAAAAAAAAAAAAAAGAAAAAAGAAAAAAGCATACATTCAGTCTTTCTGTATTATTTCTTACAACTGCAGGCTAATCTGCAATTACCCCAAAATCAAACTTATTTAAAAAAAAGAGACAGCTTAGACCTTCTCTGAGCTCAGAGATACACTCCTGCTGACCTTGAAGAAACAAACTGTTATGAGTTCTACAGCTACAAGGAAATGTGTTTTGTCAACAATCTCATAAGCCTAGACCCTGAGCCTCAGATGAGATACTACAGCTCAAGTTGACATATTGGTTGCAGTTTTGTGAGAACCTGAGAAAAGAACCCATATAAGCTGTGCCTAGACATTACCCAAGCAAGCCATGAGCTAATAAATGAGTGCTGTTTTAAGCCAGACTAAATATGTGGTAATGTTACTATTAGAAAATATATTCATATACCCAATGATTGAACAATTCCAATCTTGGGTACATGTCCAACATAATTAAAGTTCAATAACATGCAAAATTAACCTATAAGGTTGTAAGTCAGAATGGTGGTCACCCTTGGTGACCAAGGATAGTGACCAGTAGGAGGCGACAGCAGGCTTCTAGAATTGTGCTAGTATCTTATGTCTTGGTCTGGATACTGGTTATACGGATGATGTTTAATATCTGAAAATTGATCAAATTGTTCACTTATAATTTGTGTATTTTCTGTACGTACATTATACTTAAAGAAAATTCACATTAAAAGATTATAACTCAAACCGAAGAACATTTTATAATCTTAGTATTATTAATCTGAGTAAGCAATAATTCTTAGAGGTATTTCAGGAAAAGACCAACTGTTCTGTTAATGCAATAATGTCATGACACTAAAAAAAAATTATTTTCTTGATTATATATATTAGCGTGACACTTCAGATGTATTTCATTAGGAAAACAGTAACAAAGAAATATAATATTGCCTATTTCCTCTAATGCCAGGAGAAATCTATGAAATGCTGAAAGAGGCCTGAGAGTTACCTTAACCAATGTTATTAGTGATGGGGATAGGGGGCAGCAGGAAAAAAGAAAAAATTGTAAAACCCATGACCAAAATGTGAAGAAAACTGAAATACAATGTTTAAATCTATACTTACGTTTCTGAATAACACCATCATCTCTATCTCTAGTTATATCTTCAATTTTCCAACACTTGTTTTACTTTATTTTCAAATTTTTATCTTTTGAAACAGGGTCTCACACTGTCACCCAGGCTGGAGTGCAGTGGCACGATCTTTGCTCACTGCAGCTTCTGCTTCCCAGGCTCAAGTGATCTTTCTGTCTCAGCCTTTTGAGTAGCTGGAACTAGAGGCGTGCATCACCATGCCTGGATAATTTTGTATTTTTATAGAGACAGGGTTTTGCAATGGTGCCCAGGCTGGTCTCAAACTCCTGGGCTCAAGTGATCCTCCTGTCTTGGTCTCCCAAAGTACTGGGATTACAGCCACTATGCCCAGTCTCTTATTTTGCTTTATATTCTAGTGATGCTGAACTAAGTTCAGTTTTTTTTAGACTTTTATTTTTTTTTAAGAGACAGGGTCTTGCTCTGTCGCCCAGGCTGAAGTGCAGTGGTGTGATTATAGCTCATCTCACTGGAACCTTGAAATCCTGGGCTCAAGTGATCCTCCCATAGCACTGGAGTTATGGCAGAAGCGACTGTGCTCAGCCTTCTTAGACATTTTTACCTAAAACTTTGAATTGACTATTCTAGTTGTCAAGAGCGCCCTTTCTCCAAAAGGTAGCCTAGTAAATATCTATTCAAAAATTCACTTTTAGATAGCACTTTCTTTTTATTATATGCAATTTTACAACAGTAATATTTGTTTTAAAACAGTAATACTACTATAGTATACTGTGGTTATTTATAAGCCGAGGTCACATTCAATTTGCATCTCTAAAACCTAGCCAATGGTTAGCACAGGTTCAACATCTGTATAATGAGGATACTCACAATAGCTAACCTAACAGAGTTGCTGTGAATTTAAATGAGATCATTCAAGTAAAGGATTTTAGAATAGTATCTAACATGTAGACACTTGGTAAATGTTAGTGTTCATTATTGTGATTAAGATTAATGTTCCCTATACAGATAAGTCTCAAAACCCAATGAAGATGAAACAAAGATTCCAATTTTAAAAATGGGTCAATGATTTGAAAGGACACTTTACCAAAGAAGACAGATTGAGAATAAACAATAGATTTGGTTCAATTCATTCACCTCAGAGAACAAAAAAATAAAAAAGAGAGAATAAATAATAGAAAAGGTGCTCAGATTATTAGACATTAGGGAAATACAAATTCAAACTGCAACAAGATATCAATCTACATTTATTTGGATGGTTAAAACATTTTAAAAATAAATATTTAGTGCAAGAGAGGAGATGGAGCAACAGGAACTCCTATACACTGCTGATGGAATGCAAAATGGTACAACCATTTTGGAAAACAGTTTGGTATTGTATTATAAAGTTCAACATATGCTTAACATATAACCCTCAGCAATTTTACTCATATATTTATCCAAGAGAGTGAAAATATGTGGTAACAACAACAAAAAGGTATATACATGTTACAGAGGCTTTATTCGTAATTACAAAAAACCTGTAAACAACCCAAATACCCTTTAACTTGTGAATACGTAAACAATTTGTGGTACATTCATATAATGGAATGTAACTCAGTAACATGAAGGAAAAAACTATTGATATAGGCAAAAAAAATGTTTTATGCAAAACAGAAGTCAGACTAGTAACATAACATACTGCATGATCCCATCCATTCAACATTCTCAAAAATGCAAAACTGTAAAGAAAAAAAGTAATCACTGGTTGCCAGGATCTAGAGTTAGGGGATAGATGGACTGCAAAGAGAGATGAAGAAATTTTGTGGGGAAGATGTCAATAATCCCTATCTTGATTATGGTAAGGTTATAGAAGTGTGCACATTTTTCAAAACTCACAGAATTATATATGATACAAAAAGAATGTTACTGGATGTAAATTACTTTTCAATAAATCTGTCTAAAAAATTAATGTTCTTTAGGCTTCTATTCTCACACTAAGAAGCTAATACCACTAGACTTCTAAATCTAGGTTAATATCTTGATATTTACTTCTTTCCTTTAATCCCAGTAGCTGCCCTTGAAGTCCCGTCCTATGACTCTTATTTAAGTCTCTAAATAGTGCCTATTCCTAGACTTCTGGATGCTATTTCTTCACTTGTCTGCTTTCAGGAGTCTTGTGTTTGGAACAGGGAAGGAGAGTTGGAGTAGGAGTTGGAAGATCCACCAATAGATTATAGAAAGAGGTCTAATGTTGACTGAAGGGTTGGTATAGAAACTGATATTTTAAAATGACTATATCGTTTTGATTTTAACAGCTTTTAGAAAGTATTATAAAGGTGAATTGTTGTTGACTGTAACTGTTGAAAGGACATGTATCCTAAAACAAAAAGTTAGCTAATACATAGTCTCACATATATTCATATGCATATGTATATTCACAATTCATACATATATCATATAAATTTAAAACACTTGATCTTATTGGGGATTTCAAATTCCACAAAATAATTTCAATGAAAAGTTAAGTCTCTAAAACATTCACTCCTTAAAAGAATTGAGAATATGTATGAAATCTCATTTGAAATAATTATAAAAATTAAAAGTACCTTTTATTTCAATTATGCTGGATTTCCTCCTTATAGCTCAAATTCCTATGTAGATTTAGGTATTGAAGTCTGATTGGTGAAGCATTTTTCTCAAACACAGAAATACAGAAAAAAATTGCCTCACCTATAACACAAGCCTGTAACTCAAATATACTATTGAAATGGTAACAAAAATTGTATTTAAGATCAATTTGTATCAATTGACCCAGATCAAGAGTCCTTATCAAGCCTCTTTTTCCAGATAATATCAATTTCCATGAAGTATCTCCAAAAGACTATCCTCTGAAGGTAAAATAAATTGGAATAACTAAGAATAAAATCATTAAGTAAAAAAATACATCCTGGGCTAGGCAAATTAGTGAGACCCCATCTCCACAAAATTTTTTTAAAAAATTAGCTGGGTGGGGTGGCATACGCCCATGGTCCCAGTTACTTGGGAGGTTGAGGTGAGATCACTTGAACCTGAAAGGTAAAGGCCGCAATGATCCATGACTAAGCCACTGCATTCCAGCCTGGGTGACAGAGTAAGACCCTGTTTCAAAAATAAAAATAAAAATAAATACAGTCTTAGAAAATTCATCAACTTTTCTGCAGTAAAAGCAAATATTATGACTAACTACCAGAAAACTGCCATGAGTGTGTGCATGCTTAATTAATCATGAGTAGTAGAAATATTTGTTTTACTATATGTTTTTTTGAAACGAAGTTTTGCTCTGTTGCCCAGGCTGGAGTGCAGTGGTAAAATCTCAGCTCACTGTAACCTCTGTCTCTCAGATTCAAGTGAGTCTCCTGCCTCAGCCTTCCAAGTAGCTGGGATTACAGGCATGCATCACCACGCCTGGCTAAGTTTTGTATTTTTAGTGGAGCTGGGGTTTCACCATGTTGGCCAGGCTGGTCTCAAACTCCTGACTTCAGGTGACCTGCCCAGCTCAGCCTCCCAAAGTGCTGGGATTACAGGTGTGAATCACTGAGCCTGGACCTGTTTTATTATTTTTAATCAGAGATACTCATCCCTCAATAACTTTTTGAGGATCATTATTGTCAACTAAAGAAATTAAATAGTGCTTGAGATGTTAACTCATTCAATATCATATTGAGATATTAAACTTGTGTTACATATAGGAAACACGTTAAAAAGGCATTTTGATGTGTCTATATGAAGCTCTCAAAAGTATATCTGAGTTACTTTAAAAAAAATTCAGTTTACACAGAAACTAAAAACAATTATTTTAGTTTTAACCTTTTCTAACTGGTCTGCTCATTCCTATATGTGAGTTTCATATAATCACTCTGATTTTTACCTAAGTATATCATATAAATTAATTTACCACAATAATTACTGTTCCTCAAAAAACTTTACAAGTTTCACTTATTCCCACCTTCAATCAAAAGTTAAAATTCTAAAAAAAGAAACTTAAAAAATTGTGGCTCTTGTCCAGGTGTGGTCAAGAGCCTGTAATCCGGCACTTTGGGAGGCTGAGGCAAGCAGATCACCTGAGGCCAGGAGTTCGATACCAGTCTGACTAACATGGAGAAACCCCGCCTCTACTAAAAATACAAAAATTAGCCGGGTGTGTGGTGCGTGCCTGTAATCCCAGCTACTTGGGAGGCTGAGACAGGGGAATCACTTGAACCTGAGAGGCTGAGATTCCGGTGAGCCAAGATTGTGCCATTGCACTTCTTGGGCAAAAATCCTGGGCAAAAAGCAAAACTCCATCTCAAAAAAAAAAAAAAAAAAAAAAAAGTGGCTCTCATACTTTTTAGAGATTGCTGTTTCAATAACCATATCATTAATAAATATCAAAATGGTACTGATATGCATTTAAGAAATCCACAGTGCTGAAAATTAAATACATCCCTTCTCTACATTTCAAGAAGTCTCCCCTTCAAAAGTACTGTCTCTATAATTTCCCTAAATATATCACTAAAAGTTTCAAAATATTTATAATCTCTGTCATGCTTCTCTCCCCTCAAGATAAAATAAATTTAAGAAGATCCTTAGCATCTAACTTGCTGTCCTAAAATTAAGCAAATCCTTTCAATTTACCCCAGTTTTAACCAACGTTTTCCCAGAAGGAAAAAGTAAATTGAGAAAGCACATTAAAACAAAGGTAAGGCTGGGCATGATGGCTAATGCCTATGATCCCAGCACTTTGGGAGGCTGAAGAAGGAGGATGACCTGAGGTCGGCAGTTTGGGGCCAGCCTCCCTTAGCAGAGACGAGGTTTTACCATGTTGGTGAAATAAAAAAATTACAAAAATTAAAATTAGCCAGGCAAAAATTAGCCAGGTGTGGTGTTGGGTGCCTGTAATCCCGGCTACCTGGGAGGCTGAGGCTGAAGAATCACTTGAATCCGGGAGGCAGAGGTTAAAGTGAGCCAAGATGGCGCCACTGCACTCCAGCCTGGGCAACAGAGCAAGATGCCGTCTCAAAAAAAAAAAAAACAACCAGTAAAGTAACAATTCAAGAACTTCCTAGAGAAACTCATAATGACCACTGCTCTTCAAAGGGCACCCTGCTGGTGAAAAAATACATAAAAATCTATATACCACTCTCAAATTACTTTTTTTTTTTGAGATGCAGTATCACTCTGTCACCCAGGCTGGAGGGCAGTGGTGCCATCTCGGCTACTGAAACCTCTGCCTTCAGGGTTCAAGACAGTCTCCTGCCTCAGCCTCCTGAGCAGCTGAGATTACAGGTGCCTGCCACAGGCCCAGCTAAGATTTGTATTTTTAGTAGAGATGGGGTTTCGCCATGTTGGCCAGGCTGGTCTTGAACTCCTGACCTCAGGTGATCTGCCCACCTTGGCCTCCCAAAGTGCTGAGATTACAGGCTTGAACCACTGTGCTTGGCCACTTAATTACTAATCTTTTTAATGACAAAACAGTATGATGGGTACAAGAAAACATTATTTGTAATAAATAAACTACAAATAATTTATTTTAATGTAACTTGACAAATACTTACTGAGCCCCCTTTAACTCTAAGACGATGCAGAGGGATGTAAATATGTATAAGACAGGAGGTTAATAATTAATAAATGTGGCTCCAACAATTTTCAATCGTGTTTTTAATTCTCCTATCATGATCAAAAGTAGAGGGTTAAAATACTTCAGAGAGCTGATATTTTAAGTGAAAATGCTAAAAAAAAAATTAACTGCTGGTCCTAACAACTGGGAAAACTTGAATATGGATTAGATTTTAGATGACACAGAATTAGCACTTACCTTAGGTGTGATATTAGTTGTATGGTAGAATGTCATTCTTGGGAGATGTCTAATAAAATACTTAGAGGTATAGTCTCATAGTGACTACAATTTACTTTCAAGCCAAAGACAACAAAATCCTATAGATACAAATAAAGCAAATACGGCAAAATCTTAACTACTGCCTCTAAGTAATTCACATGTACGTAGTTATAGGACAATTTCATGTTTTAATTTTATTTTTTTCAGTAACAAGTTCTTGCTATGTTGCCCAGCTAGAATGCAGTGGTTATTCATAGGCAGGATCACAGAACACTACAGCCTTCAAACTAGCCTCAAATAATCCTCTGAACTTAGCTTCTCAACTAACTAGGACTAGAGGTGTAAGCCAGTATGCCTGGCCCAATTTCAGTTTAAAGCCCAGAATCTCAAGAACATAATATAGCTTTGCTTTGAAGAAAATTTTAAAACTATAGTCATCCATAAATTTTTTAAAGTATTTAATAAGGCCAGGTGAGGTGGCTCATGTCTGTACTCCCAGCACTTTGGAAGGCTAAGGCAGGATGATTGCCTGAGTCCAGGAGTTCAAGAACAACCTGGGCAAGATGGTGAGAATCTCATCTCTACAACAAACAAAAAAATTATTAGCTAGGCATGCCACTATGCCCAGCTAATTGGGAGATCCCAGCTACATGGGGGCTGAGGCAGGAAGCTCACTTGAGCACAGAAGATCACTTTAGCCCAGAAGTCGAGGGTACAGTGAGGCACATTCACACAACTACACTCTAGCTAGGGTGACAGAGTAAGACCTTGTCTCAAAAAAAAAAAAAAAAAAAAAAAGGTTAGGCGCAGTGGCTCACACCTGTAATCCCAGCACTTTGGGAGGCTGAGGCAGGCAGATCATGAGGTCAGGAGATCAAGATCACCCTGGTCAACATGGTGAAACCCTGTCTCTACTAAAAATACAAAAATTAGCTGGGTGTGGTAGCGTGCACCTGTAGTCCCAGCTACTCAGGAGGCTGAGGCAGGAGAATTGCTTGAACACCTTGAGGCAAAGGTTGCAGTGAGCAGAGATCGCACCATTGCACTCCAGCCTGGGCCACAAGAATGAAACTCCATCTCAAAAAAAAAAAATTTAATAAACCAAAAATATTTAAATTAACAGATATAGAGCCCAAAGTATAGGTTGATTTCCACAGAAAGAAAATCATGCTTCAGTCATAGACAAACTATCCACATCTCTCACCAACTAACTTCACAAATCTGTCACTGTTAATCAAGAAAACGTCTGCTTTTACATTTGATAAGATGTGTTCCTTCCCTGGGTTTCACATTTTAGAGGGGGTCTGGCTCTTTTGCCATATCCCTCCTGGGGTCAAAAGGATATATCAACCTTCCCATCTTTTAGATCATGCTCTAGGTCCCTGGCACTCTGAAATTCTCTGCCCCAACAGTCTCATACCCACTTGCAGGGCCTGCCTGAGCCTATTCCCTATGTGTGTTCTCTCAAGGATGAACTTTACTGACAGTATGTGCATGTATAGGTCAAAGAGATGGAAAGAAGGAGATAGAACGTAGATACATAGGCTGAGAAGTTCATGTGTATTCATGAGGCCTTTTGGGGTACAGGATGGAACCAGGATTGGAAAGACAAGTAGAATAGCCCGCTTCTGCCATATTCTGGATGTAGAACTTCAGAGAGTCCAAGAATGCTAAATTCAAACCAGTGCTTTCATTTATCAAGGAAGAAGGAAAGAATATAGTTACAGTTTACTGGCTTGATTTTGAACTTCCAAATATTTAGGCACACAGTATGAGAGCTTTCATTTGTACTCTTTCCTTGGGACCAACAAAAATTGGGAATAAGACTGCATAAAAAATGGATTAAGAAATAGTTATGTGATAACAAGAGAAATAGAATAGAAAATAGGATTAGGAAAACTCTTTAGATTACACCACTACAAAGCTATACAGACTCCATATTTGTGCCTCAGTTTCTCCAACTGAAAAATTAAAAATTATTAAATGATTAAGCCTCCTTCTAGTTTTAAATTTAAAAGCCTTAATACAAGGAATCATTATTATTAAACAACAAACTGCCTTTGCAATTTATAAAGCATTTTCAAAATCATTGTAACATTTATTAATCAGAAATCCCGGAAATAAGCCAGGTATCGTGGTGCACACCTAAAATCTCAGCCACTCAGGAGACTGAGGTGGAAGATCACTCGAGCCTGAGTGCAAAGCTGTAATGCCTATGATTGTGCCTGTGAATAACCACTGTACTCCGGCCTGGGCAACAGAGCAAGACGTTGTCTCAAAAAAAGAAAAGAAAAAGGAAAAAGAAAAATAATTCCTAGAAACAGATATCCATGTATTACAGGTGAGAAAGCTATAGAAGTAACTTGTATAAGACTAGTATGATAGTAGATGACAAAGCCAGGACTTGAACTCAGTTATTCTGACTCTAAATCCAGTGCTCTTCCCACTTTATCAAAGAAATTCACATCTGAAAACCCATCTCCAAAAGATTTACTGTCTAACACTGGAATTGAGAAAGTAATGTCAAGAATAAAGAGGAAAAATATCTATTTCTTTCTTCATAAATAGCTTGTCTAATGACAAAAATTCATGAATTCAACTTTCTATTAATTTTGGCTCACTTCCTACAGTAAGAGAGACAGCCACATGAGTAATGTTAAGAAAGTACTGAAAGCACAAGTTACAATGAAACAGAGTCAACAGTGACATTTCTACAGAATAAAATACAACACTACTTTGTACAACAGATTATATGATTTTTTAGAAAAATAATTTTTAGTTTTTGTGGGTACATAGGTGTATATATTTACAGGGTACATGAGATATTTTAACACAGGCATGCAATGCATAATAATATCATGGAGAATGGGGTGTCCATCCCCTCAAGCATTTATCCTTTGGGTTAAAAACAATCCAATTATACTCTTAGTTGTTTTAAAATATACAATTAAATTGTTATTGACTATAATTTGTGATTTGACAGCACAACAAATTATCTGATTTTTTATTCTAGTACTATAATATCTACCTATGGATTTAACTTAAAATCATATAAAATTATTCTGTAGTGAACATTATGTAAATAATCATTAAAACCACTTAAAAATTCTGGAGTATATATTACAAAATCATGTGTTTCTTCTTTTTTTTCCCTTTCAGATCTAGACCTACAAACAAATCATGACTTTTAAAATATTTTCTTAATACCTACTTTTCTAAAGTCTGGGTTCAAGCTTTAGGTTTGTGACTCTGAAACTGTACTACCTAGAATCTTATTTCTTCATTTATAAATGGTGTCGGCTGGGTGTGGTGGCTCATGCCTGTAATCCCAGCACTTTGGGAGGTTGAGGCAGGCACATCACTTGAGGTCAGGAGTTAGAGAACAGCCTGGCCAACATGGTGAAATATCATCTCTACTAAAAATACAAAAATTAGCTGGGCATGATGGCACGTGCCTGTAATTCCAGCTACCTGGAAGGCTGAGGGAGGGGAATCTATAGAATCCGGGAGGCAGAGTCTGCAGTGAACCAAGATGGCGCCACTACACAGCAGCCTGGGCAACAGAGTGAGACTCTGTCTCAAAAAAATAATAAAAATAAAATAAAATAAATAACAATAAATAAAGATGTTACCACTAACGTCACTGAATTGTTGTGAGGATAAAATGTGATAACATAAAAAGTATTCAGCACAATGCTTGTCAAAAAGCCCCAGGATGGGGTTTACTAAATAACTGCTGAATGAATAACAATTTTGCTTTTTCAAAAATTTCTCAGTTTATTTAAATCATTCAAATATGCATTATTGAGAAATCTAGAACTATAAATTTCAAGTAGCCCAATTCTAAATCATTTTACTCTATACCACTAGATAATTCCCAGCATGAGAAGACGTGAGAACAAACTGAGCAGAAAAGTAAGGTACTCAAATAGACTTTTCATAATGTGAGGTCATAAAGTCATAAATCAATCCCTTGTTAATTCATTCTTTCATTAAAGGAGCAGCTCCTAATTGACCTTTATGGCTTGATGCAGGCAGAATAATGGCCTGATTATTCAATGTATCAAACTCCTAATCCTCAGAACCTGCGAATATTTTAGGTAATATGCAAACGGGAATTCAAGTTGCAGACTGAATTAAGGTTGTTAATCAAGCTGAGCTGGGAAATTATCCTAAATTATCCATGTAGGCCTGATGTAATCACTAGGGTCCTTATAAGTGGAAGAAAGAGGCAAAAAAAAAAAAAAAAAAAATTTAGGATGATATAACGTGAAAAAGACTTGACCAGCCACTGCTGGATTTAAAGACAGAATGGTGCTACAAGCCACAGAGTGTAGGCAGCCTTCATAAACTGGCAAAGAAAATGGATTCTCCCATAGAGCTTCTAGAAAAAACTGCAGCCCTTCTGACATCTTGATTTTAGCTCAGTGAGATCCAGTTGAGACTTCTGATTCCAGAACTGTAAGATAATAAGTATGTGTTGTTGTAAGACACCTAAGTTTGTGATAATTTATTATAACAGCAATAGAAAACTGATACATGGTTGTAGGTTCCTTCCAGCTTCAACATTCCCATATTCTAAGCCGACAGATGGTAGTATGGGCCCCAGAGACCTGCTTCCTACCCTTGAATCCTTGCTTTGGCACTATCTCTGACTCTGAGCAAGCCATTTAACAATCCTATGCTTCATGTCCTTATCTATCTGTAAAAATGGTAGATAAGGCAAATGAGGTGGCTCATGCCTATAATCCCAGTACTTTGGGAGGCTGAGGTGGGCAGATCACCTGAGGTCAGGAGTTTGAGACCAGCCTGACCAACATAATGAAACCCCATCTCTACTAAAAGTACAAAAATTAGCCGGGCATGGTGGCAGATGACTATAATCCCAGCTACTCAGGAGGCTGAGGCTAAGGCAAGAGAATCACTTGAACCCGGGAGGCGGAGGTTGCAGTGAGCTGAGATTGCACCACTGCACTCCACTCCAGCCTGGGTGACAGAGCGAGACTCCATCTCAAAAAAAAAAAACAAAAACCAAAAAAGAAAACACAGTAGATAAGATCTAACTCACAGAGTTATTGTGAAGATTAAATGAGAAAATATATGCAAAGCCATGAACTTGAGTATAATTGCTCAAAAGCAGTTATGGCTTTGTACAAATCTTCAAAGGAAAACTTGTCAATTCATATCAAAGCTTTGAAAATGTACATTTCCCTTATTTTCCAGGAATCTAATCATGGTTATCTACAACAATGTATCTATAAAGATGTTTATCATACTGTCAAAGAAGAATAAAGTAATAATTAAATTATGGCACTTCCTCATTGTGAAATATTACACAAAATGATGTTATGTCTTATGATTAGGGCCAAGATGGAGTCATAGGGACCGGCTTTATTCTTATGGTTGAAACAATGGAAAAACAAGGCGAAATATATGAAACAATAGTTTTTAGATATTGTACATCAGACAGCCCAGGACAGCAATCCCTAAGAGAAAGAAGACAAGAGAACTAAGACCTACTATTGCTCCAGCTTACTGCAAACTGCAGAACAGAACAGGGTACAGGAAGCCAGGTGAAATTTGGCAGGCTACCTGAGTTGGAGACAGAACTTGAAGCCAAGAACCCAAAGTAACTGGTTTATAAGGCAAAGTTCCAGAGAGGAGAGAGTTCCACATAAAAGACCTCCAGAGATCTTCAGAGGGCCCCCTTTAAAGGTTGTAGATGAGTAGTGATCAGCACTTGTCTGTGAAGAGATTACTCAAAACCCAGAAAAAAAATCAGCATACTCACATTAGCCACAATAAAAAACTTTCACTGTCATTAGGTAGAGAACTCACAAGGCTATTGTGTCAGTAGGGGAGTAAAATTAGCCCTATACAAAAGATTGTGCTGCTCCAAGCTAAAAAAGCTTAAAAGCCTATTTTAAAAGGACAAAATGATTTCCAAGTATATAACTGCATCCCAGAACAAAACTCAAGAATATTTAGAGGAATGCAAAATTTCCCATTACTCAAGAAGGTGAAATTCACATCTGGCATTTATTCAAACATTGTCAGGTAAGTAAACAAATTCAGAACAATCCTAGGCAACAAAATAAGACTGCATCTCTACAAAAAATGAAACAAAATTTCTGGGCATGGTGGCACGTGCCTCTGGTCCCAACTACTTGGGAGGCTGAGGTGGGAGAATTGCTTGAGCCCCAGACACTGAAGCTGTAGTGAGTCATGATCGAGCTACCACACTCCAGCCTCGGTGACAAAGTGAGAATTTGTCTTAAAAATAAATTAATTAATACATAAATAGGTTAAATGTACAAGTATAGAAAAAGATATACCATGTTAATATAAACACAAAACATAAATGACTACATTAATATCAAAGTAGGTAACAGAGCAAAGAATATATGTAAAGTCATTAATAGAAGCCATAGAAACAAGTCTAAATAAATGTAAACAAATGTAAAACATACAAAAGAGACAAGTTTAAATAACTGTAAACAAATTTAAAACATACAGATTATGTACTCTGATTACAATGGAATTAAGAAAGGTATCTAGAAAACAAATATAAATTAAATAACACATTTCTTTTTTTTGAGACAGGGTTTCACATCATTAACCAGACTGGACTGCAGTCTGTAGTGGCATGATCTTGGTTCACTCAAAATCCTGGGCTTAAGCAATCCTCCCACCTCAGCCTCCTGAGGAGCTGAAACTACAGGTGAACACCACGAAACCCAGCTAATTTTTGTATTTTTTGTACAGACTGGGTTTTGCCATGTTGCCGAGGCTAAACAACACATTTCTAAATAATCAATGGGTCGAGAGGACTCAAGATGGCGTTGTGAGAACAACCCAGGATTGAAGCTCACAGTCAATGCGCGGAGAGGGTGAGTCAGGGCTGCATTTCCAGACGGATCTTAGTTGCCCACAGAACGGGGAAATTCCCAGGTATAAAAGAGACGCGGGACGCCAGGCAGAGGTTTTGGCTGGTGCAGCCGGCAGCCGGTGCGGCAGGGGCCCACGCTGTAGGGGCGCTACACAGCGCTCCGCACAAAGCGCACTGGTCTGGGTGCCCTGTTGAACCGGCAACCTGAGACTTGAGAGGGCTGAACTTGAGACTGAACGGGACTTGGACAGTGAGCCAGCCCAGGAGATTTCAGGGACACAGCATTTGGGGTAGCGCAGTGGGACAAACAAAACGGTGATTCCAAATGCTCCCCGTGGAAAGGGTCCCTGAGGGCGCAGCTCCGTGAAGGAGGGGCGTCTGCCATTACAGAGGCAAACCGCCCCTACTGAGGTACATGCCCATTGCTGACGCAGCCTGCTGTTGCCAAGGCAACCCGCCACAACAGAGATACTCCGCCGCAGGGCGTAGCCTGTGGCAGCAGGGCGGAGACCGCAGCAGAAGGGCAGAGACTGCAGCAACAGGGCGAACCTCACACCAGCAGGGCGGAGCCTCGACCGGCAAATAGTGACTAGATTGCCTACTAGCTGGGCAGGACAGCGCAACAGACACTCAAAAATAAAGCCCCAACCCCCCCAGACAGAGCATCTGAGAAAAAAAAGGGTTTTTTTTATGAGTTCTGTTGCAGCAGAATTAAACATAGCAGCCTAACAGCCCTGAATGAACAACAGAGCTCACAGCTCAGCACTTGAGCTCCTATAAAGTACAGACTGTCTCCTCAAGCAGCTCCCTGACCCCTCTATATCCAAAAGACTGACATTTGGCAGGCATCATTCTGGGACAAAGACAGCAGAAAAAGAAACTGGTAGCATCCCTCACTGTTCCGCAGCTGCTATAGGTGCACCCCAGACAAGCAGGGCCTGGAGTGGACCTCAGCAGTTGTACAGTGAAGGGGCTAGACTGGTAGAAGGAAAACCAAGTAACAGAAATACTTCATCATCAACAATCTGGGTGTCCACTCAGAGACCCAATTGAAAAGTCAGCAACTACACAGACGACAGGTGGATAAAACCACAAAGATGGAAAGAAACCAGCGCAAAAAAAAGGAAAACACCCGAAACCAGAACACCTCGCCTCCTAGAAAGGACCAAAACTCCTCACCAGCAAGGGAACAAAGCTGGACGGAGAATGACTGACGAAATGACGGAATTAGACTTCAGAAGGTGGATAATGAGAACTTTCGTGAGCTAAAAGAACATGTTTTAAATCAATGCAAAGAAACTAAGAACCTTGAAAAAAGATATGAAAAAAGATTCGAGGAAATGATAACAAGAATGGATAACTAAGAGAGAAATATGAATGAATTAAAAGAGCTGAAAAACACAATACGAGAACTTTGTGAAGCATGCAGAAGTTTCAATAGCCAAATTGACCAAGCAGAAGAAAGAATATCAGAAGTCGAAGATCAACCCAATGAAATAAAACGAGAAACCAAGATCAGAGAAAAAAGCGCAAAAAGGAATGAACAAAGTCTCCAAGAAATGTGGGACTATGTGAAGAGACCTAACCTACGTTTGATAGGCGGACCAGAATGTGACGAAGAGAATGAATCCAAGCTGGAAAATACTCTTGAGGACATTATCCAGGAAAATTTCCCCCACCTAGCAAGACAGGCCAACACTCAAATGCAGGAAATACAGAGAACACCACAAAGATATTCCGCAAGAAGAGCAACCCCAAGGCACATAATCATCAGATTCAGCAAGGTTGAAATAAAGGAAAAAATACTAAGGGCAGCCAGAGAGAAAGGTCGGGTCACCCACAAAGGGAAGCCCATCAGACTCACAGCAGATCTCTCAGCAGAAACACTACAAGCCAGAAGAGAGTGGGGCCAATATTCAACATCCTTAAAGAAAAAAACTTCCAACCTGAATTTCATATCCAGCCAAACTGAGTTTTATTAGTGAAGAAAAAATAAAATCCTTTGCGAACAAGCAAGTACTCAGAGATTTTGTCACCACCAGGCCTGCTTTACAAGAGCTCCTGAAAGAGGCAGTACACATAGAAAGGAACAACCAGTACCAGCCATTCCAAAATCACACTAAATGCTAAAGAGCATCAACATAAGGAAGAATCTACAACAACTAACGGGCAAAACAGCCAGCTAGCATCAAAATGGCAGTATCAAATTCACACATAACAATATTAACCCTAAATGTAAATGGACTAAATATACCAATCAAAAGACACAGACTGGCAATTTGGACAAAAATCCAAAACCCAACAGTGTGCTGTATCCAGGAAACCCATCTCACATGCAAGGATACACAAAGGCTCAAAATAAAGGGATGGAGGAAGATTTACCAAGCAAATGGAGAGCAAAAAAAAGCAAAAGTTGCAATTCTCATCTCTGATAAAATAGACTTTAAAGAAACAAAGACCAAAAGAGACAAAGAAGGCCATTACATAATGGTAAAAGGATCGATACAACAAGAAGAGCTAATGATCCTAAACATATATGGACCCAATACAGGAGCACCCAGATACATAAGGCAAGTTCTTAATGACTTACAAAGAGACTTAGACTCCCACACAATAATAGTGGGAGACTTTAACACCCCACTGTCAATATTAGACAGATCAACCAGACAGAAAATCAACAAGGATATCCAGGGCTTGAACTCAGACCTGGAGCAAGCAAACCTGATAGACATTTACAAAACTCTTCACCCCAAATCCACAGAGTATACATTCTTCTCAGCACCACATCACACCTACTCTAAAACTGACCACATAATTGGAAGTAAAGCACTCCTCAGCAAATGCAAAACAACTGAAATCATAACAAACAGCCTCTCAGACCATAGTGCAATCAAGTTAGAACTCAGAATTCAGAAACCAACCCAGAACCGCACAGCTTCATGGAAACTGAACAACTGGCTCTTGAATGTTGACTGGGTAAACAACGAAATGAAGGCAGAAATAAAGAAGTTCTTCGAAACCAATGAGAACGAAGACACAACATGCCAGAATCTCTGGGACACATTTAAAGCAGTCTCTAGAGGAAAGTATATAGCAATAAGTGCCCATATGAGGAGAATGGAGAGATCCAAAATTGACACCCTATCATCAAAATTGAAAGAGCTAGAGGAGCAAGATCAAACAAACTCAAAACCCAGCAGAAGACAAGAAATAACTAAGATCAGAGCTGAACTGATGGAGATTGAGACACGAAAAACTCTCCAAAAAAATCAATGAATCCAAGAGCCGGTTTTTTGAAAAGATCAACAAAATAGACAGACCACAGAAATTGAAACCATCATCATAGAATATTACAAACAACTCTATGTACATAAACTAGTAAACCTGAAAGAAATGGATAAATTCCTGGACTCCTGTGTCCTCCCAAGCCTAAACCAGGAGGAAGCTGAAACTATGAATAGACCAATAACAAGGGCAGAAGTCGAGGCAGCAATTAAGAGCCTACCACACACAAAAAGCCCAGGTCCAGACGGTTCACAGCCAAATTCTACCAGACACACAAAGAGGAGCTGATACCATTCCTTCTGAAACTATTCCAAATAATCCAAAAAGAAGGAATCCATCCCAAATCATTTTATGAGACCAATATTATCCTGATACCAAAACCTGGCAGAGACCCAACAAGAAAAGAAAACTTCAGGCCAATATCCATGATGAACATAGATGCAAAAATCTTCAATAAAATATTGGCAAGCCGATTGCAACAGCAAATCAAAAAACTTATTCATCATGATCAAGTAGGATTCATCCCGGGGATGCAAGGCTGGTTCAACAAACACAAGTCTATAAACGTAATTCACCACATAAACAGAACCAAAAACAAAAACCACATGATTATCTCAATTGACGCAGAGAAGGCATTTGACAAAATTCAACAGCCCTTTATGCTAAAAACCCTCAATATCTCGGTATCAGTGGAACGTATCTCAAAGTAATAAAAGCTATTTATGACAAACCAACAGCCAATATCATACTGAATGGGCAAAAACTGAAAGCATTCCCTTTGAAATCCGGCACTAGACAAGGATGCCCTCTTTCACCACTCCTATTCAATATAGTACTGGAAGTTCTAGCCAGAGCAATCAGGCAAGAAAAAGAAATAAAGGGTATTCAAATAGGAAAGGTGGAAGCCAAATTGTCTCTATTTGCAGACGACATGATAGTATACCTAGAAGACCCCATCGCCTCAGCCCAAAAACTCCTGAAACTGATAAGTAACTTCAGCAAAGTCTCAGGATATAAAATCAATGTGCAAAAATCACAAGCCTTCCTCTACACCAATAACAGACTTAAAGAAAGCCGAATCAAGAACGAACTGCCATTCACAATTGCTACAAAAAGAATAAAATACCTTGGAATACAACTCACAAGGAACGTAAGGGACCTCTTCAAGGAAAACTACAAACCACTGCTCAATGAAATCAGAGAGGACACAAACAGATGGAGAAACATTCCACGTTCATGGTTAGGAAGAATTAATATCGTGAAAATGGCTATACTGCCCAAAGTAATTTACAGAATCAATGCTATACCCATCAAGCTACCATTGACTTTCTTCACAGAACTGGAAAAAACCACCATGAACTTCATATGGAACCAAAAGAGAGCCCGCATAGCCAAGTCAATTCTAAGCAAAAAGAACACAGCGGGGGGCATCACACTACCGGATTTCAAACTATACTACAAGGCTACAGTAATCAAAACAGCATGGTACTGGTACCAAAACAGAGATATAGACCAATGGAACAGAACAGAGGCATCGGAGGCAACACAACATATCTACAACCATACAATCTTTGATAAACCTGACAAAAACAAGCAATGGGAAAAGCATTCCCTGTTCAACAAATGGTGTTGGGAAAACTGGCTAGCCATGTGCAGAAAGCAGAAACTGGACCCCTTCGTGACACCTTACACTAAAATTAACTCCAGATGGATTAAAGACTTAAACCTAAGACCTGGCACCATAAAAACCCTAGAAGAAAATCTAGGCAAAACCATCCAGGACATAGGAGTAGGCAAGGACTTCATGAACAAAACACCAAAAGCATTGGCAACAAAAGCCAAAATAGACAAATGGGACCGAATCAAACTCCACAGCTTCTGCACGGCAAAAGAAACAGTCACTAGAGTGAATCGGCAACCAACAGAATGGGAAAAAATTTTTGCAGTTTACCCATCTGACAAAGGGCTGATATCCAGAACTTACAAAGAACTCAAATAGATTTACAGGAAAAAAACAAGCCCATTCAAAAATGGGCAAGGGATATGAACAGACACTTTACGAAAGAAGACATATATGAGGCCAACAATCATATGAAAAAATGCTCATCATCACTGGTCATCAGAGAGATGCAAATCAAAACTACATTGAGATACCATCTCACGCCAGTTAGAATGGCGATCATTAAAAAATCTGGAGACAACAGATGCTGGAGAGGATATGGAGAAAAAGGAACACTTTTACACTGTTGGTGGGAGTGTAAATTAGTTCAACCATTGTGGAAGACGGTGTGGCAATTCCTCAAGGCTTTAGAAATAGAAATTCCATTTGACCCAGCAATCCCATTGCTGGGTATATATCCAAAGGACTATAAATCGTTCTACTTTAAGGACACATGCACACGAATGTTCCTTGCAGCACTGTTTACAATAGCAAAGACCTGGAATCAACCCAAATGCCCATTGATGATAGACTGGATTGGGAAAATGTGGCATATTTATACCATGGAATATTATGCAGCAATCAGAAATGATGAGTTTGTGTCCTTTGTAGGGACATGGATGAATCTGGAGAACATCATTCTCAGCAAACTGACACAAGAACAGAAAATGAAACACCACATATTCTCACTCATAGGCGGGTGATGAAAAATGAGAACACATGGACACAGAGAGGGGAGTACTAAACACTGGGATCTATTGGGGGGAAAAGGGGAGGGCCAGTGGGAGGGGGAGGTGGGGAGGGATAGCCTGGGGAGAAATGCCAAATGTGGGTGAAGGGGAGAAGGGAAGCAAAACACACTCCCATGTGTGTACCTATGCAACTGTCTTGCATGTTCTGCACATGTACCCCAAAACTTAAAATGCAATAAAAAATTAGAAAAAATAAAAAAATCTATGGGTCAAAGAAGAAATTAAAGGGGGAATTAAAAATTTAAAGTAGGAATTCAAAACTATCTTGAACAACGAAATAAAAATAAAATGTAATGCAAATCTATGGGATGCAGTTAAAACAGCCCTCATTGGGAAATGGATAGCATCAAATGCCTGTAACAGAAGAAGAAGAAAGACCTTAATGATGTCAGCTGCCACATTAAAAAAGAACAAATTAAGTAAATTAAACCCAAAGTAACCAAAAGAAGGAAGAAGGAAATAACAAAGAACAGAAATCAGTGAACTATATAAAGCAGAAAAATGAGAAAAATCAATGAAATTTCATAAAATTGGTAAACCTATAGCCATACTTATTAAATAAAAAGGAAGACACTAATTACCATTATCAGAAATGTACATAACTACTTGTTCAGAAACTGAAAGGTTGGAAATATTATGAAAAACATTACACTAATAAATTTAACAACTTAAATGAGAAAAATACCTTGAGAAGCACAAAGTACCAAAAGTTCACTCAAAAAGATAACCTAAGGAGACCTACACCTATTAAAGAAATTAAATTTATAGGCTGGGCGCGATGGCTCATGCCTGTAATTCCAGCACTTTGGGAAGTGCTGAGGTCGGTGGATCACGAAGTCAATAGATCGAGACCATCCTGATCAACATGGTGAAACCCCGTCTCTACTAAAAACACAAAAAAATTAGCTGGGCATGGTGGCGTGTGCCTGTAATCCCAGCTACTCAGGAGACTGAGGCAGGAGAATTGCCTGAAGCCAGGAGGCGGAGGTTGCGGTGAGCCGAGATCGTGCCATTGCACTCCAGCCTGGGTAACAAGAGTGAAACTCGGTCTCAAAAAAAAAAAAAAATTAAATTTATAATTAAAAATATTCCCACCAAGAAATTTTTGAATAGCTTCAATGGTGAACGTATATACATGTAAGAAAAGCAGAGAACTTCTACATGAAAACATAAAAGAAAATCTTCATTGACTTGGAGCAGGCATATATTTCTTAAATATTAAACAAATTGCAATTTATTGTATTTTTATTTTTTTTTTAATTTATTGTATTTTTAAAAAGAAGTAATGAACTAGACTTCATCAAAATTAACAATTTTGCCCTTCAAAACACACTGTTAAGAAAACAAAAAAACAACCCAGACTTGGAGAAAATATATCTGCAAAATATATATCTGACAACTAGAATATTACAACACAGTAAGAAGTCAAACGACCCAATTTTTTAAGTGGGCAAACCATTTAAACAGAAACTTCACCAAAGGATATATATGAATAGCAATAAGCACATGAAAAAAGTGTTCAATATCATGAATCATTAAGGAAATACAAAGTGAAACCATTATCAGATACTACCATCCACCTAACAGAACGGCTAAAATTAAAAACACTGACCATATCAGATCAAGCACTGACAAAGATGTGGAGTGAATGCAACTCGTAGACATTGTTAGAGGAAATGAAAAATGGTACAATCACTTTAGAAAAGTATTTTCCTGGGTTTGTAAAAAGTTAGATATAAGCCATTAAAAACCTAGCCATTGCCAAGTATTTACCCAATGGAAATAAAATATATGTCTTCTTAAGACTACAAAAAAGTGTTCATAGTATCTTCATTCAAAATCATCCCAAACTGGAAATCATATCCATCATCAGGTGAATGAACAAATTATGGTAGATCCATATAATAGAATATTATTTTAACAATAAAAGGGAATGAATTATTTTACTTGCAATGACTGAATCTCAAAATAACTGTGTCAAGTACAAGAAGCCATAGAAACTATACATTCTATATGAATTCATTTATATATATATTCCAGAAAATGTACATAGTGACAGAAATCAGATCAGTGGCCGTCTGGGTGTGGGGAGGAGGAAATGGAAGGAAGAATTCCAATGAGGCAATAGGGAACTTTTGAGGGTAATGAATATGTTCTGTATTTTCACTGATATTAATTTCACTGGTATATACATGTCAAAATTTACCAAATTCTATACTTTAAATATGCTCTGTTTATTATATGTCAATTATACTTCCATAAAGCTGAAAATTTGATATAGAAAACAAATAGGTAAATGGCTCTGGGATATAAAACTAAAAGCATTATATATCCCCAAAATATAAAAAGTGATTATTTCTAGTTTATAAGATGAAGGATGTGTGTTTGTTTTGTTTTCAGACAGGATCTCCCTCTGTCACCTGCAACCTCCATCTCCTGGGCTCAAGCAATCCTCCCAACTCAGTCTCCTGAGCATCTGGGACTACAAGTATGTACCATCGCACCTGGGTAAATTTTTTGGTAGTCTTTGTAGAGATAGGGTTTTGCCATTTTGCCCAGGCTGGTCTCGAACTCCTCAGCTCAAGTGATCCACCTACCTTGGCCTCCCAAAGTGCTAGTATTATAGGCATGAGCCACTGTACCTTGTCCTTTGTGTTTTCTAAACTGTTTTCTGAATACTTTCAGTGGACATGTATTACTTTTATAGCTGTCATATGTCTATCTCTTTTCATACACTAGGCAGTCAATAGAAACTTCAACTAAATTGTTTTATTAATAGATTTAAAATATTACCAATCCTCAAAGGAGAAACACAAGAATATCTTACAAAGCAAGGTACAACTGATATTTTAGTATCTACCAAAATTTTAAATTATTATTATATATATTGTCTGTGTCTATACTGCTGCCTTAATACACATTATTTTGGAGGGTTATGCATTGGGACTACCTTTTATTATGCATATTTGTTATATGGGTCTTACTTCCTTCATAAGTTGCAAAAAAACAAATGCTTTTTTTTGCATTATTATAAGTGTTCCAAAAATTTTCTGAATTCATCAATAATGTCTTATTGACAAAGCTGTCTTAGAATATCAATGCTTAGCACATAGTATGTTCTCAAAAATTTGTATAAAATTAAAAAAAAACAAAGAAAACCTTAAACTGCCTTGCTCAGTGTGAGTTTAACTTAAATAAAATACCAAGTAAGGGCCTAAACAAATTCAGAGATGTTAACAAAGCACTTGTGAAATTCAATTAGAGTTTCTGGAATTTGTTCATATAACCACAAGCTTCCAACACACACACACACACACACACACACACAAAATTACTCCAAGATGCTGTGGCATTTTACAAGGTCAATCAAAAAGCAAACGAGCTCCTTGAAGAAAAGGCTCATTCCAGGTCTAAGGCAGGGTAATTACAAAGTTCTTACACCAGAAGTACTTACATATTAATGAGGACATGTTAAAAGTGCACAGAGTTGGCTTGACTGGACTTCCTCTGGCCAAATATTCAAAAAGAATAATGATGGGAATGGGTTATATCATTGATTTTTAACATATTAATTTTTATAACATTTTTACAAACACATTTTTATGACACATTATAGCAAATTGATTTTAATGCACTGATTTTTAAAACTGAATTTTTATAAATCCATGACTCTAACTCTTTTATAGAAAAATCCCTGTGATTAATTACAAAGGTGAAAAGGTACCTTTACTAAGTGATAAAATTAAGCATCACCAATAATGGGACAAACTAACATTGTGTGTCTTAATGTGATCCAATAGATAGCATCTATATAGCATTCCCACACACAAAAAATTGCTTAACCTGAATTATAAATAACCAAACAAATTCAGGCAACTGGCTTGTAGTTGTACTTAAAAAAAAAAATGTCACCTTAGGAAGGAACAACAGAAAGGGCAGGGGTAACTTGTATTAGGTTAAAGGAGATTAAAGAGACATAACAACTAAATGCAATGCCTGACCTTTGATTGGGTCTTGGAATTTAAACCAAATATTTCTCTAAAGACTATTACTGGGACAGGTTAAACATTTTGAATTTGGACTATATAGTATATGATGTCATTTTATGTTAGATTTACTGGTTGTGGTAAAAGCATTATATTCATGGAGGCAAATGTACCAGTTCTAAGGAGAGTCATGTTAAAATATTTAGGGGCAATGTGTCTATGATGTCTGCAACATACCATCAAATTGTTCAGCCAAAGAAAAATTAGAAATAAAAACAGTGAGAGAAAGCACATGTGGCAAAATAATGAACAAATGTAAAGGGTACTATTCTTTTTTATTTTTGAGACGGAGTTTCGCTCTTGTTACCCAGGCTGGAGTGCAATGGCGCAATCTCGGCTCACTGCAACCTCCGCCTCCTGGGTTCAGGCAATTCTCCTGCCTCAGCCTCCTGAGTAGCTGGGATTACAGGTACGCACCACCATGTCCAGCTAATTTTTTGTATTTTTAGTAGAGACGGGGTTTCACCATGTTGACCAGGATGATCTCGATCTCTTGACCTCGTGATCCACCCGCCTCGGCCTCCCAAAGTGCTGGGATTACAGGTGTGAGCCACCGCGCCCGGCCGGGTACTGTTCTTTCACCTTTCCCATAAGTTGAATTTTTTTCAAAGTAAAAGGTTAGAAAAAAAAATGGGACTTTCAATACAGACATTTTAAAGAAATTCATCATACTTGACATTTCAAATACCGTTTAAGCTGACTTGGAGCTATCCTTTTTCTTGTAAAATAACAAAAATACCAGTTGAAATATAGCCTTAAAGCCTTCTTTGTCCAGTAGCCATGGCTCATATTTGCAATTCCAGCACTTTGGGAGGTCAAGGTGGGGGTGCTGCTTGAGGCCAGGGGTTCAAGACTGTCCTGAACAACATAGTGAGATCCATCTCTCCAAAAAATTTTATTTTATTTATTTATATTTCTTGAGACGGGGTCTCATCTGCTGCTCAGGCTGGAGTGCAGGGCATGATATCAGGTCACTGTGGCCTTGACCTCCTATGCTCAAGCGATCCTCCCACCTCAGCCTCCCAAGTAATTGGGATTATAGGCATGCACCGTCACGCCCAGCTAATTTTTGTATTTTTAGTAGAAACAGGGTTTCACCATGAGGGCCAGGCTGGTCTCAAATTCTTGAGCTCAAGTGTTCTGTCCACTTAGCCTCCCAAAGTGCTGAGATTAATTTAAAAATTTTTTAATTAGCTGGGTGTGGTAGCCCAAGCCTGCAATTCTAGCTACTCAGGAGGCTGAGGTAGGAAGATCTCTTGAACCCAGGAGTTCAAGGCTACAGTGAGCTGTGATTGCACCACTGTACTCCAGCCTGGGCCACAGAGCCAGACCCTTTCTGCCCCCCAATCACCCCAAAATAGTCTCTTTATATTTGTACTTTTAGTACTTAGCCCAATACCTGATAGGTTGGTGCAAAAGTTATTGAGGTTTTTGCCATTGAAAGTAATGGCAAAAATCAGAATTACTTTTGCATCTACCTAATACATAACAGGTGCTCTTTGAATGTTTGTTGTTTTTGCTGCTGTGAGTAAAAGGCAGCTAGGTACTGTAGAATACATAATAAACTTAGAGTCAAGTTTCTACTAAACAATTAGTAGCTATCTTACCTAATAGGTCACTTTACTTCTCAACATCTCAAATACTTCATCTGTAAATTCCATGAAATACCAACTTTTATATTAATATACATAAATCCCAATGTACTCCTAAAAAACTCAAATAATGTGAGTAAAACCACTTTTAAAAATATCATGCAGGCCAGGCACGGTGGCTCATGCCTGTAATCCCAACACTTTGGGAGGCTGAGGCAGGTGGATCACCTGAGGTCAGGAGTTCAAGACCAGCCTGACCAACAAGGTGAAACATCATCTCTAATAACAATACAAAAGTTAGCTGGGTGTGGTGGCAGGCACCTCTAGTCCCAGCTGCTTGGGAGACTGAGACAGGAGACTCGCTTGAACCTTGGAAGTAGAGGTTCCAGTGAGCCAAGACTGTAAAACTGTACTCCAGCCTGGGCGACGGAGCAAGACTTGTCTCAAAATAAATAAATAAATAAATTCAGGCAAATGTTATTACTATTTCTATTTCTAATCATACTCAATGTTTCCCATATTATTTTTAAAAATTATTTCTAAAATCTTACTTTCATTTAATATATTTAGGGAAAAAAGTCCTAGGAAATATATCTAACAATACAATCTTCTAAGAATATCTAAGCGGCCAATGATCCTTTTTTTGACAAAAACTCATAAAAGTTGAATCCCATAGCACATTTTTGTAAGAGTTTTGCAATAATCTGTAATACATTTAGGTAGGTAGATTAGAAGCTAAAAAGAGAAGGGTGCATTTTCTTGGCACTGTCATTTACAAAAGCAATTGGATCTTAGATAGCTATATATGATACATATATATGATACACATTATATTATGTATATAATATGTATTTGAAGAATCAAATAATTACAGATTGTCAAATGCCATGAAACAAAGAGCTAAGCTAGAAGCTTAGAGGAACACCTTCTTTAAGTATAATGAAAATTAATTTTTTGTTTATAAATCACTCATTACAAATTACTAAGCTAGAGGGCTAAGAGAAAGTGCTAGAAACCATTGTCAACTGAAAATGAATCAGAAATAAAAAAAAAAAAATCTCTGAAATTATAATATAGAACGATGGGAAAGTAGGACAATTTTCTCTTAATCATCTCTGCAACCTCAGTGCCCCGCATAGTTTCTTACATATGGCAGACATCTCCTAAATACTGAACAAATGGAAGTGCTAAAAAGGCAACATTTCTAAAACACAGATGTTATTTATAATCAGTCATTCACATGTATAAACAATTTATACCTACATTTGACAAAATACAGTAAAGTTACATTTTTAAACACTAAAGACAGAGATTAAAAATTTACACATTAAAATTGATACCTACAAAACTAAAAAGTATTTCTCAATAATCAAAGACAACCAGGATAATTGTATTGTATAATATGGCCCATTAAATATGTGTCTGTCCATAGTATGGGTACTGTTGTCATTTCCGATCACCCTTAAACACTACACTGTTTAATCTATGAAAGGAACATGCTAACTAGTTACGGGACAGCAAGCAAATCATGATCTAACCAACCCTGTTTACTCTTTGTATATGAGAAAGAGTAAAACTATGTCCAGGTCAAAAATTCTATGAATCCATGAAATGGTCAATGTAAACCTGTACTATTTTCAGGCATACAAACACATATTTATGTAGGAAAAACATCTCTCAAAGATTATCCTCTTTCCATAATTTGTAAGGTATTCCTTGCATAGTAAATGTTCAAGATATTATTTGCATAGTTGACCAAGGCAAATGACCAGATCTTATTTAACAAGAAACCAGTCCATGCTTCCTTACTTATTCACCCCATATTGTATTAAAAAACATTTCCTAAATTTAAAATAATTTCAGTCCAACCATCCACATAGAGAAACCCTGTCATCCATACTTAAGTATTTCAAAATAGCTTTGTATTAATGTTAAAATAACAAGAACAAATTTGATGACTCTTTAGGTCCTAACAAATTATTTTAAATTTAATATATCAATAATGGTAAGCGACTGGGTAGTCCTAAGGTATCTGAGAATGTAATTCCTAAACACAACAAAATTTTGTGAGACCTACTTTGAAATTTGGCTCCAGCTTCACATTCTTCATACACTGCGCTAATTCACAAATTTCTCACCAACAGCTGGGTTTTCCACACTCCTGGAATTTACTTCCTATTCACCTTTTACCCTTAAGTATGTACACTAGAGGTCAATAGCCTTAAAGCTAATGTTAACAACTGGAATTTCTGTTACTCTGATTCCTGGCAGGCAGTACAAAGCTTAACTCTTCTATGATATACTACATAGTTTAATAATTAAGATGTTTCAGAAGTAGCTAATATTCTATAATTTCCTAGTTAAAATAGAACATTTTGATATAGAAGATTTGACAGAAATAAAACCAGTAACTAGTTCACTTTAAGTGAAAAAGCAACTGAAATTCCTAGACAGAATTTCTTTTTTATGCTTTGGCTCAGCCAGACAATTAGAAATTTTGTAACTTTTATAAGTAATACCATTCCAATTGCATAAAGATTTAAACAAACTCTGATAAACAGAGAGATGTTACCTTATAAAAATTGTAATTATTCAAGGAGACAATCTAAATATTTTATGATTCTTTTTCCCTAGGGCAAAAGCAGAGTGACAAATTTTTAAATTGTGCATATATTTGATGCTTTTTTGACTTAGGAAAAGGTATTATTTTAATAAACAGCATGCTATAACTAAAGTACCTTAGAAAAAAAATAACAAAGAGCTTAGGTGCAAGCAAATTACAGCAAATCCTTTGCTTTAGTTTTATACAGGTTTTCCTTTTTCCTCTCTTTTATAACTAATATATATAAAATTAACTCTGTTTAAGATGATTTTCAAATATCTAATGTGTTTCAGTGAGTCTTTCTTAAGTTAGGGTAATTCTTGAAGGTATTAAGAATAACTAAAAGAATGTAAACATATGAGATCTCCCTTTAAAATTATTTTCATCTTGGTCTAACAGAGCATTCTACCACCATCACTGTTACCTGCTGGGGGGGAAAGATGAAAAGATCCATGTAATTAAATTTTTGAGGCTTGCTAAAATGTATTCTAACTATCTGGAAAATTTACTTATCTGTAACAAATAATCCCCTGACATAATTGGATAGTGGAGGACCTGTCACGTGTGTTTATCTTTCTTCATCTTTTGTAATTGCCACTTGGAAGCTAAATAGGCAGTATGAATGTTATGTCCTATAATGAAACCTAAAATTACAACCATAGAATCTTAAGAGTTGAAATAACCTTCCAATGTAGCCCATTTTCTACCCGATATAGAAATTCTTTCTGTGACATATCTAAGCTAGTCCATTTCTCTGCTTTCAGTGAAGAGCTTTATTTCAAACCCCTTCCTTAAATTAAATGACAATCTGCTCTTCTGTGACTTCTACTTATAAGGCCTAATAATGACCTCTAAAGTCCTTCAAAATATTTTAAGATAATTATTGGATTTACCTTTCAGGTATTTGTTGCTATCATCTTACAAAATACGTCAGAACATGGCCGGGTATGGTGGTTCACCCCTGTAATCCCAACACTTTGAGAGGCTGAAGCAAGTAGATAACTTGAGGTCAGAAGTTCAAGATCAGCCTGGGCAACATGGCAAAAGCCTGTCTCTACTAAAATTACAAAAAATTAGGCAGGCATGGTGGTGCATGCCTGTAATCCTAGCTACCTGGGAGGCTGAGTCACAAGAATTGCTTGAACCTAGGAGGTGGAGGTTGCGATGAGCTGAGATTGCACCATCGCACTCCAGCCTGTCTTTAAACAAACAAAGAAACAAACAAAAGAACACGTTTAGAAGCAATATCTATTTTAGTTTTTTGTTTGTCTGTTTATTTTGAGACAGGGTCTTGCTCTATCACCCAGGCTAGAGTGCAGTGGCACAATCATGCCTCACTGCAGCCTCAACCTCCTGGGCGCAAGTGATCATCCTGCCTCAGCCTCCTGAATAGCTAGGACTACAGGTGCACACCAGCACTCTCAGTTGAAAAAAAAAATTTTTGTAGAGTCAGGATCTCGCTATGGTTTCTCAGGCTGATCTTGAATTCCTGACCTCTTGCCTCCATCTCTCAAAGTGCTGGGATTACTGGCGTGAGTCACCACACCCAGCCTAGTTGAGTTTTTTTGTTTGTTTTCTTTTGGCATTGGCTGTTCCTCTGCTAATAGATAAACTATTGTGAATATAGTCAGAAAACATGAGAGGCATGGTCTTTGCCACTTACAGATGCTAAAGCCAGCTTTTTCCTCAATAAATTAATTTTTGAATGGCAGAAGAGGAAAGAAATCATTTAGTAATTACTGTTAAATATTACGACATATTAATACACTTCTAAGTAAAGTGAAAGTTGTTAAGACCAGAAATAATGGAGTCAAATTGGGTTTGAATCCAGTATGGTCACTGACTGGCTGTATGACTTAGGGTTTATTTAACTTATCTGTATCTTGGTTTCCAACCATGTAAATTGAAGGAAAAAAAAATCATATCCAGATAAAAGGATGGTTGTGATAGATCAATGTGATAACAAATGTTAAGTATGCACAACAGTGCTTGGCACAGTGTATATGCTATGTCTTACCCATTAAATTTTTTATTACTATGCATCTACTTTAAATTCAATTATTACGGTAATATATGCAATAAAAATATGAAGATATTTTAATCACCTTCATTCAGATTTTTCCAGATCTCAGTCATAACCTTACTTTTATATGGTACTTTAGCAACCTTACAATGGTTGCTAAACCATTACAAACTATTCAGCCACTCAAAATCATTTTTAGAAAAACAGTGCCATGAAAAATGTGTGCAACATGTTAACTGGAAGGGTAAAAAGCAATTTGCCAGAAAGTATAAACCATATAATCTCAATTCTATTTCTTAAAAATTCAAAAGTATCAGCTGGGCACAGTGGCTTATGCCTGTAATCTTAGCACTTTGGGAGGCTGAGGAGGGCAGATCATCTAAGGTCAGGAGTTCCAGACCAGTCTGAACAAAATGGAGAAACCCCTTCCCTACTAAAAATACAAAATTAGCTGGGCATGGTGGCGCATGCCTGTAATCCCAGCTACTTGGGAGGCTGAGGCAGGAAAATCACTTGAACCAGGGAGGCGGAGGTTGTGGTGAGCCAAGATCATGCCACTGCACTCCAGCCTGGGCAACAGGAGCGACACTCCCACCCCCGTCCCCCAAAAAATTCAAAAATATGTATATAGGAAATGGAAAAGGACAGACAAGAGATCTCACTGGAAACTTATGTAACAAAACATCAACAGTGATAATCTTTTGGTAATAATATTACAAATGACCTATTCTTCACATTGTTTGTGATGTGGACCAATTTTTTTTTTATAACAACCATTTATTAAATTTATCAGGCACCTTGGTGGGCTCAGTGGGGAGGATTGCTGGAGTTTGAGTCCAGCCTGGGTAACACAGTGATATCCTGTCTCCATAAAAAATAAAAAAAATTTAGCCAGGCTTGGAGGTGCACTATAGTGGAGGCTAAGGCAGGAGGACTGCTTGACCCCAGGAGATGGAGGCTGCAATGAGTTGTGATCACGTCCCACTGTACTCCAGTCTGGGTGACAGAGTGAGACCCTGTCCTCTACCCCCCCAAAAAAAGCCAATAAAACATTATGTATGATGAGTACATCTTAAAATTCTATTTCTGCCATCCTTCATAACATGTTTCGCTTCTACAGAATTTTTACAGTAAACTTAATTTACAAACATTGAGAGATCACATAGTGCTCCATATGTTATTTCCACTTTACAAATAAGTCAAAAACTAAAGATTCTGTTATAAAGACAGCAGAAAATATTTGTCACAAGAGCAATAAAAGGTTCAGAGTCTTATTCTCTCAAAATTCCTTTGTTCTAAAAATTAAGAGATGATAAGCTAGTATTTTCCCTGTGTTATGCCTCATATATACTTTCATTTGGAAACACTTACTGTAGCTTCTCCATTTTTTTCTTAATTCTTCCTCCTCCCAACAACCCCCCTATTCTCCATTTCCCTCTGGCCCCTCTTCCCGCTGTGTCTTGGCTCCTCTCTCTTTTCTAAACAGTAAAATATCTAGAGGCAAATCAGCAATATTCACTGTTGTTAACAATTGACACAGACTTCAGGGTACTCTGAGATATTTGAAATTATATCTATAATCACCCCTCTATAGTTGGGGAATTAAAAAAAAGAGGCTGGGCCAGGTACAGTGGCTCACTCCTGTAATCCCAGCATTTTAGGAGGCTGAAGCGGGAGGATCACTTGAGCACAGGAGTTCGAGACCAGCCTGGGCAACATGGCAAAACCCCATCTCTACAAAAAATACAAAAATTAGTGGGGCATGGTAGTGCATGCCTGTGGTGCCAGCTACTTGGGAGGCTGAGGCAGGAAGATCGCTTAGGCCCAGGAGGCAGAGACTGCAGTAAACTGAGCTCTACCACTGCACTCCAGCCAGGGTGACAGAGTGAGACCATCTCAAAAAGAAAAAAGAAAAAAAGCAAGGCTTAGAAATATTCTTTAAATATTCAACATTCTCACTAAAGCTTTCTAGAATTCTAAATAGAGTGTTTTTTTATACAGTAGATTAAAGAATATCTTGTTTTGGCTCTATGAAAAAGAATTATTTTTCATAAACTAAAAAAAAAAATGCCACTTCATTATTTTTAAATCTGCTAACTTCTATACATATGTAGTGATGATAATTTAGTCTAAAATGAAATTACTACAATTAACAAAGTTAAAGAAGCCCAATAAAGAACGCAGAAAAAAATTTCCTTCCATAGAACCATAGGCATCATAATAAGAACTCCTTAATAGAACATTTCAGCTATGAAATACCATAACAATAAAGAACATGACAAAAATTATATAGGCAAAAAAAGTCTATGCTCTGTCAAAATTTGTCATAAATTCCACATATTGTCATCTGCATTTCACATATTTAGGATGTGTGACCTGTAATTCAATACATATAACTCTAATATGGAACATACAGTAATAATCACAATAATCCTCTCTACCATTCTCTCTCTCTTTTTTTAGTCTTTCAAACAACAAATCCCGAATATCATTTTTTAAACTAAGAAGTAATAGGAAACTTGAGTACAGAGGTTTTTTGTTTTTTGAGACAGGGTCTCACTATTACGCAGGCCGGTGAGTGCAGCAACACAATCACAGCTCCCTGCAGTCTCAAAATCCTGGGCTCAGGTCATCTTCCTGTCTCACCCTCCCAAAATTTTGGGATTACAGGCATAAACCATGGTGCCTGGTTGAGAACAGACTTTCTTCTTATTATTTCTTTTTCTTTTTTTGTGACGGAGTCTTGCTCCAATTGCCCAGGCTGGAGTGCAATGGTGGGATCTCAGCTCACTGCAATCTCTGCCTCCCAGGTTCAAGTGATTCACCCACTTCAGCCTCCGAAGTAGCTGGGATTACAGGCATGTGCCACCACGCCCAGCTAATTTTTGTATTTTAAGTAGAGACAGGGTTTCACCATGTTGGCCAGGCTGGTCTCAAACTCCTGGCCTCAGGTAATCTACCTGCCTCAGCCTCCCAAAGTGCTGGGATTACAGGCGTGAGCCACCATGCCTGACCAAGAATAGACTTTCAATAAGTCAAAAAAGTATTCCAAACAAACTGCCCTTTATCAGTTTTTGGACATGTGAAAAAAAGAACAAGTTAGATTGCTTAAGGTGGGTCTGAAAATAACTTCTCTCAGATGGAGTGCTCTCTATCTATATGCTAGCATTAGAGACTACTTTAGTTATTTATAATTACCCTCCATTCATTCTGAATCTATAAAAAGGAGTCCTTATGGGCTGGGTGTGGTGGCTCAAGCCTGTAAAATCCAAGCACTTTGGAGGCCAAGGCGGGCGGATCACCTGAGGTTGGGAGTTCAAGATCAGCCTGACCAACATGGTGAAACCCCATTTTAATAAACGAACAAAAAAAAGTCCTTACTACTTTTTAAAGCAAGGGAAACATGTTTAGAAATGCATTAATTACAAAACGACAAAACATGAATCAAAATGATGACATGCCTTAGAAAAATAAATTTTTAAAAAGAAATCAATAATCTCATAATTTCAAGTATACACTGGACAAAATGATTGGACAAACTAGTCAGAAACCTATATACAAAGTAGATAGATGCACCTAAGTTCAGTGGAGAGTTTTCCCAGGGTGCTTCTGAGATGCTTGATCTTCCTCCAGTAGAGGGAGCAAAATCACAATATTCAACTCATGTCACAAAAAGAAGGGGAGATGAAGGGTTTATAAGTGTCTTTTGAACATTTCTACATCTCTCTAGACATTTCAAAAACTGTGCTGAAATATTATTCTAAAATAGAACTAAAGTGGCCGGGTGCAATGGCTCACGCCTGTAATGCCAGCACTCTGGGAGGCCGAGGTGGGTGGATCACCTGAGTTCAGGAGTTTGAGACCAGAGACCAACCTGGCCAACATGCTGAAATCCCATCTCTACTAAAAAATACAAAAATTAGCTGGGTGTGGTGGCACACGCCTATAATCCCAGCTATTCAGGAGGCCGAGGCAGGAGAATCGCTTGAACCTGGGAAGCAGAGGTTATAGTGAGTCAAAATTGTGTCAGTGCAACTCCAGTTTGGGAGAGAGTGAGACTCCTTCTCAAAAAAGAAAAAAAGAAATAGAACTAAAGTCAATCCAATGAAAGACAAAGATTTTATCTTTTTCAAATACTTCAAGGCTTTAAAATGAAAAACTGATCCCTACATATTTAATTTCAAGAACTATGGTATATTTCATTGTCCACTGAATCTCACAGGTAACCAACGTATTGAAATATTTTATGAATTCTTAATTTAACAAGATAATTTTTTAAAATATAAAATATTACATTTTTTATTATAAAAGTAATATGTTCACAACATTGTAGAAAAGAAAGAAAAGTTTAATTGCACTACCCTAAACCTATTTTCTTCTGTTTTTTTTTTTTTTAAATATGCAAATTTTCTTTTTTTCTAAGAGACAGGGTCTGATTCTAATGCCTAGACTGGCAGTGGTGTGATCATGGCTTACCTCAGCCTGGAACTCTTGGGATTAAGTTATCTGCTCACCTTAGCCTCTTCAGTAGCTGGGACTACAGGAGTGCACCATTACACCTGGCTAATTTTTTTAAAAATGTAATTATTGTAGAGATAGACTATCATTATACTGCCCAGGCTGGTCTGGAATTCCTGGCCTCAAACAGTCCTCCCACCTCAACCTCCCAAAGTGCTGGGATTACAGGCATAAGCTAACATAGCCCATATATGTATTTTCATACTACTATGAAAAAAAAGTGTAATTAATAAAAACAGACTGGGCAGAGTGTCTCACGCCTATAATCCCAGTACTTTGGGAGGCCAAGGCAAGTGGATTAGTTGAGTCCAGGAGCTTGAGATTAGCCTGGGCAACATGGCAAGACCACATCTCTACAAAAAATACAAAAATTAACTGGGGATGGTGGCATGTGCCTATAGTCCCAACTACCCAGGAGGCTGAGGCAAAAGGATCACCTGAGCCCAGAGAAGTTGAGGCTGCAGTGAGCCCTGATGGTGCCACTGCACTCCAATCTGGGTGACAGAGTGAGTCCCTGTCTCAATAAAACAAAAACAATTTATTAATTTCCTACCATATGCTAGGCATAGTCTAAGCATATTTATATATTATAAGTTTATTAGTCCTTTCCAAAGTCCTATTAACTGGATCCTATTATTTCACATTTTAAACATGAGGAAAAAGAGATGCACAGAAATCATCTAAGTCAAAGTCATCCAACCAGTAAGTAACAGGACCCACGATTCTAAACCAGGTAGTCTGGTATCGGAGGCCACACTCTTAACCTTTCTTCATTGTGATCTTAATTTTGAATTCTGCTCTTTCCCCATCATTAACATATTCTCAATGTCAGTGTTCAAAATCTTTTTAGTGCCTATAGTCTATCTAATATGATTACAATAATGAGCTATGCTTTTTTCAGTTGTCCCTTGTAAGTATATTAAGATAAATATCTTTGAGTAACATCACTTCTGCTATGTTTGGGTTATCATAATGAAGAATTTTTATACTTTTTAATGTAGTATCAAAGTGTTTTCGAAATATTTGTATCAATTAACAAAGCCATGTAAGTACCAATTTCACCATAAATTTGCCAACAGTAAGCATTAAGATTTAAAATATTTTTCTAATAGGTTAAAAATAAAAACATACTCTAAATTGAATTTTTATTATTAAAGCTACATGTTATTCACGTTTTGTTTACTAATTTAATTTCCTTTTTGTGAATTTCAGCTTATATGCTTTAGTTATCAACTGAGATCTTAAAAGTTTGCTAATCAATTTATAAAGCTTTTTATAGGAATATGAACCCAATGCCCACTGTATTTGTAATAAAAATTTCCCAGTCTGTTTTTTCCCTTGTAATTATGATTAAGTTGTTTTTGATAAAATAACTTCCTCTTAAAGGTATTCATAAACATCACAAAAGAAGGCTTTAACCTTATAATTTTCTAAATATAGAAGTTAATCTATTATTTTGAGCACATCAGTTAATCACTTTCAATAAGACTTCTAAAACAATGTAAACATATCAAAATATGTATGTTCACTTAATATGATTACTAAGCTTCAGAAATCTTGACTATGTCTCATATAAAATTAACCCAATGACTAACAGCCCACCCTACCCCCAAACCTCCAAAATAAAGGCCAAGAGCTACATACCTGTCTCTGTAAACATAGCCGATTTCTGTCATGTAAATGCTGATGATTAGAAAACGATGAATGCCAACTCCGAGCCTGACTTTGCAACTGAGTCTGAGCCATATCAGAAGGCCGTGTTACAAGATGTGAAGTAAACTGCCGATCAAGGTCATGATCTAAAATGTGACTTGAATTATCTTGTCCAAATGTTGACTCATCAAAGTGAGGAAGAAGACCCTCCTGAAGGAGGTCCTCGGGGTCAAGTCCTGTGAATGGCTCAGTTTGAGATTCCACTTGATGAAGTAAATTCTCTTCTAAAGATGAAAAGCCATTAGTTTCTACGTGATCACTGAAATGGCCCATTTGAGTTCCTGAGTCAACAGGATCTGGGAAGTTCATGTGCACAGGAGATAATTTTGAATTGCTATAATTACCCTGAGGATGTGACGAATGCAACATTTGGAAATTATTTGAATTCAATGATGTATTGGGGTTTAGGATATGCTGAGTAGATTCTTGCTTGATTCCTCTATGAGGTGAAAAGGAATTACTTCCAGTAAAATCAGATAAAGTCTGATTTGTGTGATTAGGTGCAAGAACTGCAGAGGACTGAAGTAGACTGTTTGGTGATATATGATTACTGGAAAAGGAATAATGTGAAGAAAACTGCTGTGAATTACTGACAGAACAAGAAGTCATATTTGGGGAAGGTCCATTAAAATTTCCTTCTTGATGACTGCTACACTTGAGGAAGTGTACTGAAGGATTCGACGATTGAGAAAATTGCTGCATTGAAAGAGACTGTTGTGAATTAGATGCATTAGTCATTTGTGGTGGGTGGTTAATGTTGACTCTATGTGGACCAGAAACATTCATAAAATTTTTAGACTGGCTAAGAGAATTCTGCCCTGGGTTGAGATTATTTCTGTTTTGCTGTGAGCGTAGTGAAGTGCACTGGGTTTGTTGTTCATTGGCCTGGAATAAGGCAAAGTCATGGTGTGCCACAAAGCTTTTACTTTGATGCATAGCGTGTGAATGTCCTTGTTGGTGAAAAGGAGATCCATTTTGATTTGAAATGCTAGTAGCTGTCTGATGGCCCCACATTGGACTGCCATCTGATACATCTGGAAATAAACCATTGGGTTGGTTTTGGGGGTGGATTGGAGAACAATTAAACTGAGAGTGTGGAGATAACACATGTTCAGCCGGGCTACCAAAAGATTGATTAATGTGGTGAAATTTCATTGAATCAAATTGATTTAACTGTTCAAAATCAGTCATCTTCTGATGTGTTGGAGTACCTTGAACATGGTTCAGTGAATCTATGTGCAACGGTTCAAATTCTGCACCCAAATTCAATTCATCAACTAGTGAAACAGGACCTGGTTGTACAAATGCATCATCTGACAAACCTTCTAAGGTCTCACCAAAAAGATTGGCATCATCAAAAAAGTCCATCATTGGATCTGTCATCTTGAAAATTCTGTAACAATCTGGCTGTTCACTCCAGATGGAGTATATTCAGCTTCTCTATAGTAGATATAATTGGATCATTTCTGAAGATCATCAACTAATCCAAAACAGGTCAATATTCATTATTGCTCTAAAGAATGACATGTCATGGAGCATCAGAATGCTAGAAAAAAAAAGAAAAACAATAAAAAGAAATTAAGTACTGATATATTTATGCTACAACATAGATGAACTTTGAAAACATTAAGAAAGAGAAAACATTATGTCAGTCACAAAAAAAACCACGTATTATATGATTCAATTTATATAAAATATCAAAAGTAGGCAAGAATATATATATAGAGAAAAAAGAGGTCACCTAGAGCTGGTGGCATAGTGAGTGGGTAGAAGGACTGGTGACTGGTAAGTGTTAGCTACAGGTTATGGGATTTCCTTTTGGGGTAAGGAAAATGTTCTAAAATTGGTTATGGTGATGGACAAACAACTCTGAATATGCTAAAAGCCACTAAATATAACTTTAGATGGATGAATTTTATGGCATCTGAATTATATCTCAATAAAGCTACTTTAAGAATAAAATTATATGAGTAAAATTATTTTGAAACTTCTAATTTTCTGTTATATCTTTTAGATAAGGAGGATCGCTTGGGCCCAGGAGTTTGAGACCAGCCCGGGAAACAAGTGTGACACCCATGTCAAAAAAAAATTTAAAAACTACCCGGCCATGGTGGTGTGCACCTGTAGTCTCAGCTACCTGGGAGGCTGAGGTGGGAGGACTGCTTGAGCCTGAGAAGTTGAGGCTGCAGTGAGCCATAATTGTGCCACTGGATTCCAGTCTAGGCAACAGAGTGAGACACTGTCTAAAAAAAAAAAATTTTATTAAACCTAAATACCAACTAATTTTACTTGATAAATATTTGCATCATAGATTTTTCTCTGAAAAAATTAAATAGATGAAGTTACTTTGGATGATTTAAGTTACAGTGGAAGTCTGTGTCTTCTCAAAGAAAATACAACTTTGAAACTTAGGACGATGTTAAAATAAGCTAGTAGTGTAGGTAAAAATTACGCTCTGAAAAAATTTTTAAATAAGTAACTCTAGAATAGACATATTTTTAAATGACTCAAGAAAAAATTCTTTTTTTTTTTTTCTGAGCCGGAGTAAGCTATTGTGATCATTTTAATCAATGAAAATTTGAAACTTCAAAAATCAATTTTGATTTTTGAAGTTTTAAAAATCATTTTGAAATGATTTTTACTGACTCTGTCACAAAAGATAACTCTACAACAGGGGTCCCAAACCCCAGGCTGCAGAGTGCGTGGCCTGTTAAGAACCAGGCTGCACTACAGGAAGCGAGCTGCAGGCTGGCCAGCATTACTGCTCAAGCTCCGCCTCCTGTCACATCAGCGGCAGCATTAGATTCTCAAAGCAGCACAAACCCCATTGTGAACTGCACATGTAAGTGATCTAGGTTGTACTCCCTTACACGAATCTAATTAATGCCTGAGGTGGAACAGTTTCATCCTGAAATCATCTCCCCGAATCTATCCCCCAACCTCTCTACCCCTATCCACAAAACCGGTCTCTGGAGCCAAAAGGGTTGAGGACCACTTCTCTAGAAGATGCACATTATCATCCACAAAGCTCCTTATTATTAGGGACCTGAAGAAATATAAAAACTAAAGAATCAACAAAAAACCCTCCCCCTTCTTTCTTCCTCTTTACAACAGAACTTGAGAAATCTGTTTAGGTTTCTAAACAGATTGAAATCTGTCTTCAATTTATTTGCTGCTATTCTCTCTTGAAATTCAGTTTTATTCCCATCTTCTCACCAAACTGACCTGAGGATATACGGAACCTTCACATAACTAAATCCAAGGGTTATTTTTCACTCCTCATCTAACATTACCTATCAGCAGCATTTGCTGTAATTATCATGAAGTCCTCCTTGAAACACTTACCTTTATTTAATTGTTACATATGATATTCACTTGGTTTCTCTCCTACTTTTCTGAGTGTTCATTTTCATTCTCTTTTTACAGATTTCAATATACAAATGTTGGAGGACCCCAACCTCTTCTCTTTTCTAAATATACTCACTTCCAAGGTGATTTCATCCAATCTCAAGGCTTTAAATAAAATCTCTATATTGGCAATTCCCAAACTTATATCTATTAATTATACATCTCTACCTTAAATCTAGACCCATATACCTAACAAACTACTTGACTTCTCATCTTGGACACCTGACTGGAAACTAACAGCCTGCTATTTACCTTGCCCTGTTTCGAAACAGCTGTGAGAGTGATCTCATTAAAATGCAAGTTATTTCAGGCCACTCCTTTGCTCACAACCCTCCAATGACTCTTTATCTCACTCACATTAAAAACTGAAATCCTTACTATGACTTGTAAGCACAGCCCTGTACTACCACCTGAACCAGCTCTCTGCCCTCATCTCTGGCATTTTCTCTCTTGCTCACCTCCTTGCTTCAGCCACAATGGCCTTCTCAGGTCACTAAAAAGCCAAGCATGAGAGAGTGATGTCAGCAAAATGACAGAGTACACAGCTCCAAACACGTGTCTCCACAAAACCATCAAAAACAAGTAGGAGGTGTCAGAATCAACTTTATCGGAACTCTGAAAAACAGCTAAGGCTGGGCGTGGTGGCTCAAGCCTGTAATCCCAGCACTTTGGGAGGCCGAGGCGGGTGGATCATGAGGTCAAGAGATCGAGACCATCCTGGTCAACATGGTGAAACCCCGTCTCTACTAAAAATACAAAAAATTAGCTGGGCATGGTGGTGTGTGCCTGTAATCCCAGCCACTTGGGAGGCTGAGGCAGGAGAATTGCCTGAATCCAGGAGGCGGAGGTTGTGGTGAGCCGAGATTGTGCCATTGCACTCCAGCCTGGATAACAAGAGTGAAACTCTGTCTCAAAAAAAAAAAAAAAAAAAAGAAAAAGAAAAAGAGCCAAGTATGTTGTTATACATATAACAACCAAGAGAATGCTGAAAAGATAAAGGCAATATAAAAAGAAATTACTTTTGGCATTCAAGGAAATCTGTATTAAAACACTGGCTAAACACAAACCTAAGTAATAGAGGCTTCAGTGACCTCAGACAACAACAAATATAGTCACTACAGAAAACAGTTTGAAAAAATGCCTAAATGAATGACTCCAGCATTCAATAATCAAGAATGGCAAATGCTAAGGGAGGGGGAAAATCTTATTTTGGAAGTTAGCACATCACAGTATCAAATGGTCTGGTTTACACACACACACACACACACCCTCAAAGCACACAAAGAATAAGAAAGCCCATTCAAAGGAAGAAAAAAGTTGACAGAAATTGTCCCTAAGAAAGTCCATTAGATTTGATGGTCAAAAAGTTGAAATCAAGAGTCTTAGATGTGATCAAAGAGCTTAAGGAAACCAAAGAGAACTGGGGTGAGTATATTAATATCAAACAAAATACTGTAAGTCAAAAAAGGTTACAAGAGGGCCTTGCATAGTGGCTCATGCCTGCTGCAATTCCAGTACTTTGGGAGGCTGAGGTAACAGTGTTGCTTGAGGCCAGGAGTTCAAGGCCTGCCTGGGAAATACAGCAAGACACCATTTCTACAAAAAAAAACCTTTTTTTTAGTTAAAACTTTTTTTTTTTAGCCAGTGTGATGGTGTACACCAGTAGTCCTAGTTACTGGGAGGCTGAGGCTGGAGGAGCTCCTGAGCCCAGAAGTTCAAGGTTACAGTGAACTATGATTATGCCACTGTACTTTAGCCTGAAAAAAAAATGGCTGGGTGCAAGAGAGACAGAGAAAAAAGGTTACAAGAGACAAAGAAGGACATTACACACTGATGAAAGAGACTCAACCTATCAATGTGATATAACAATTATAAACATATATGCACCTAACGATAGACCCACAAAATTTATAAAGCAAAAACACAGAATTGAAAGGAAAAACAAACAATTCTACAATATAGTTGAATAAAATAGTTGTAGAAAGTTCTACAATAGTTTGAGACTTAAATATCTCATTTTCAATAATGGATAGATCAACCAGACAGAAAATCAATAAGAAAATAGGACTTGAACAACACTACAAACCAATTAGACCCAACATACATATAAAGAACACTCCACTCAACAATAGGAAAATACATATTCTTCCAGAGTGCAGATTAAACACTCTCCAAGACTGGCCATATGGTAGGCCACAAAACAATTCTTAAAACATTTAAAAATATTACCAGTATACAAAGTGTCCTCTCTGACTCCAATGGAATAAACCTAAATATCAATAACAGAAGCTGAATTAGAAAACTCACAAATATGTAAAAATTAAATAGCACACAATCGATGGGTCTAAGAAGAAATAACGAGAAAAATTAGAAAATACCTTCAGACAAGTGAAAATGGAAACACAATATAGCAAAACTTATCAGAATCCAGTGAAAGCAGTACTCTGAAGGAAATTTATATCTGTAAACAACTAGATTTCTTAACGATGTATCTTAAATTAATAACCTAACTGTACCCCTAAGGAAAACGAAAAGCAAACTAAACCCAAAGGTAGGAGAAGATAATAAAAAGGAAACCGACAGAATGCAAGAAGGTATTTGAAAATTATGTATATCATAAGGGCTTAATATCTGGAATTTTTAAAGAACTCCTACAACAACAACCCAATTAAAAATGAAAATGAAAAACAACCCAATTAAAAATGGAAGAAGAATTTCATTAGATGTTTCTCCAAAAAAGATATAGGAATGTCCAAGAAGGACATGAAGACACTCAACATCAGTCATTAGGGAAATACAAACAGAAATCACAACGAGATATCACTTCACACCTATTAGGAATGGTATAAAAAATAAAAAACAAGTGTTAGAGAAGATGTGAAGAAATTGGAACCCTCATATATTCGTGGTAGGAATGTAAATGTATAGCCACTGTGGATAATAGTGTTGTGGTTCCTCAAAAAGTTAAATACACCAGACATGTACATGTGTGCCTGCAGTCCCAGCTACTCAGGAGGCAGAGGCAGGAGGGCTGCCTGAGCCCAGGAGGCCAAGACTGCAGTAAGCTATGACTGTGCCACTGCACTTCTGCCTGGGTTACAGAGTGAGACCCTGTCTCCAAAAACAACAAACAAAAAACTAATTAAATAAGCAAATATTTATTTATTTTTGGAGGCGGAGTCTCACTCTGTCACTAAGGCTGAAGTGCAATGGCTCAATCTTGGCTCACTGCAACCTCTGCCTCCTGGATTCAAGTGATTCTCCTGCTTCAGTGTCCCAAGTAGCTGGGATTATAGGAGCCCACCACCATGCCCAGCTAATTTTTTGTATATTTAGTAGACACAGGGTTTCACCATGTTGGCCAGGCTGATCTCAAACTCCTGATCTCAGGTGATCCACCCACCTCAGCCTCCCAAAGCACTGGGATTATAGGTATGAGCCACCGCATGCTACCTAAATAAGCAAAATTTTAAAAAGTTAAACAGAGAATTACCTTATGACCCAGCAATTCCACTCCTAGGTACATATTATTCACCAAAAGCAATTGAAAATAGGGACACAAACAGAGAACTTGTAAATGAACACCCACAGAAGCATTATTCACAATAGACAAAAGCTGGAAATAATCTAAGTGTCCATCAACAGATATATATAATAGAATCTTACTCGGCCATAAAAAGTAATACATTTTGATACATGCTACAACATGGATGAACCCGAGGACACTATGTTCAGAGATACTAGCAGGCAGACACAAAGCAAATATTATGTGATTCCACTTACATGAAGTATCTAGAATAGGCAAATTCATAGAGACAGACAGTACATAGAGACTAGATTAGAGGTTATTGGGGCTAGCAAAAGGGAAGAACAGAAGTTATTTGGTAATGGGTACAGAGCTTTGAGGTGATAAAAAATGGAAATGGGTAGTGATGACAGTTGTGCAACATTATGAATGAAGTTGACGCCACCGCACTGTACACTTGACAGTTACAGTAGCACATTTTGTTATATGGATCCTATAATTAAAAACAAAAATCTTAATAATCAAAAAAAGAAATGTACCTTCCTCTGTTTCCATAGCTCGATGCACCATTCCTTCATTACAGTAAGTTCTTTTCTCAAAAGTGACTTTCCTAGCGAGGCCTTTCCTGATCACCCTTTCTAAAATGTCATTATTTCCCCTCCAATGCTTCACACTCCCCCTTCCTTGCTTTATTTTTCTGACTTAGTACCAGCTAACATTCTACAGTTTACATACTATCTTAAAGCTCCCCATAAAATTTAAGTCAATAATTTTTATGGGCTGTATTCTTATATCTACTAAATAGTAGCACATAATGTCAGAAATTAAATATTTATTCATGAAAATGACAAACTTTTTTTGGGGGGGAGAGGGAATGCTATATAAGGCAGAAACTGGGTTTTAAAAAATTTTTTGTGAAACTTAAAAAAAAAATAGCAACAGTGGTTATTTGGACACTAAGTTTACGGCCCATAGAAAAACCTTTTATAATGTGGTAAAATACACATAGCAAAGGTGACCATCCTAACTTTTTTTTTTTTTGGACACAGTCTCACTTCCCCCCAGGCTGGAGTGCAGTGGTACAATCTCACCTCACTGTAACCTCTGCCTCCCAGGCTTAAGAGATTCTCGTGCCTCAGCCTCCCAAGTAGCTGGGATTACAGGCATGTGTCAGCACATCTGACTAATTTTTGTATTTTTAGTAGAATGGGATTTCACCATGTTGGCCAGGCTGGTCTCTCCTGGCCTCAAGTGATCCCCCTGCCTCAGCCTCCTGATGTGCTGGGATTACAGGTATGAGCTACTGCACTCAGCCCATCCTAACCATTTTTAAGAATACAGTTCAGTAGTGTTAAGTATATTCTCATTGTTGTTCACCAATCTCTAGAACTTTTTAATCTTATAAAATTTTAACTCTACACCTATTACTCACCATTTCTCTTAACCCTTCCTCCTGGCAATCACCATCTACTGTCATTTCAATGAATATGACAACTCTAGACAATTCTTATGAGTACAATCATACAGGATTTGTTTTTTCGTGACTGGCCCATTTCACTTAGCATAAGGTCCTCAAGGTTCTTCCATGCTGTAACATGTGTCAGAATATCTTTCCTTTATAGGCTAATACTTCTTTATATGTATATTATAGTCCATGTTTGATTGTTTTTTCATGAAGATGAAACACGCTCTGCTATAGATTCTAGGCGCTGGTAGCATACTTAACTATTTTAAAAGAGGTAAGAGTACAAGATGTCTGAAGAGCAAATCCCAAACTGTGACCCAATTTTTTCTTAGATGGAGTTTCACTCTTGTGGCCCAGGCTGGAGTGCAATGGTTCAATCTTGCCTCAATGCAACCTCTGCCTCTTGGGTTCAAGCGATTCTCCTGTCTCACTCGGTCTCCTAAGTAGCTGGAATTACAGGTGCCCGCCACCATGCTCAGCTAATTTTGTATTTTAGTAGAGACAGGGTTTTGCCACGTTGGCCAGGCTGGTCTCGAACTCCTGACCTCAAGTGATTCACGGCCTCAGCCTCCTAAAGTGCTGGGATTACCGGTGTGAGCCACTGTGCCTGGCCTGCTTAGCAAACTTCTAACCAAAGTATTCTGAAAGTAATTCTTTTATATGGGCATCTAATGCATCTTTTCTTAATTGACTTGGTCATGACTTAAAAGCCTAAACAGACTTTTTGAGACAATATCTCGCTTTGTTGCCCAGGCTGGAGTACAGTGGCATGATCATAGCTCACTGCAGCCTCGACTTCCTGAACTCAAGTGAACCTCCCAGTAGCTAAGACTACAGGCGTGTGCCATCATGCCTTGCTAATTTAAAAAAATATTTTGTTGGCTGGGCGTGGTGGCTCATGCCCATAATCCCAGCACTTTGGGAGGTTAAGGCAGGCAGATGATGAGGTCAGGAGTTCAAGACCAGCTTGGCCAACATAGTGAAACCCCATCTCTACTACTAAAAATATAAAAATTAGCCAGGCATGATGGTGCACACCTGTAGTCCCAGCTACTTGGGAAGCTAAGGTAGGAGAATTGCTTTAGCCGGGCATGATGGTGCACACCTGTAGTCCCAGCTACTTGGGAAGCTAAGGCAGGAGAATCGCTTGAACCTGGGAGGTGGAGGTTGTGGTGAGCTGAGATCATGCCACCGCACTCCAGCCTGGGCAAGAGTGAGACTCCATATAATATATATAGATATATACAGTAGACAAGGTCTCACTCTGTTGCCCAGGATACAACAGACATTTTTAAAGTAGGACAAAATGTTCCAAGAGATAAATTTTATTACCCCAAAATATAAATTAAAACTTATGGGGGCCACAGTGGCTCCGGCCAGTTGTCCTGGTGCTGGAGGAGGCGAGGCCATGAGTTCAAGCAATGTTACATGCTCTCATTGATTGACCAAAAAAAAAAAAAAAAAACTTATTAGAATTATTGTTTTCTTATCAGGGACCAAATTCTAATCTCTGGTACTAACTGAATATGTAACAACATACTCAACTCTGACCCTCAGTTTCCTCATCAATTATAAGTTTTAACTGGATGCTTGTAAAGGTATCTTATACCTTTTACTTTGGGTTATTTTGTTTTCTTAAAAAAAAAAAAAAACTTCATAGACTTCCAAGAAAATCGTTAAAATACCACCACTACACTAATCAAAACAGATATAAGCTTCAATGGGAAGAAGCTTCATCCTGACTACAAAATAAATGAAAGAAGCTGTGAAGCAGTAAGCTCTAAAATAAAAATAAAAGCTCTAAATCTAAAAAGAAAAACTTACCTGAGATTTAATTTAAATTTTAATTTAAAAAAGATATTTTTTCTCCCACTTCAGGAGATCATCCATAATGTTCTACGCCTAAAATCTCTTTTAAAAAGAAACAAAAAAAGTTTGGATCATGAGCAAGAATTTTAAAAAATGTTTTTAAATGCTGAAAAAGGTCATTATATTAATTGTGGAGTATCACTGCCCTCATTCTTTTATTTTTCAGGATAATAAGATCTTTACATAAAACAACATGAGTCCTAGCAAAAATTAGAAGCTAAAAGAAAGATAATCTAACTTGTAATATTTATCCAGAAGTGTATCCTTCTAAATTATTTTCAGTAGCTAATTAGCAAATCCCTAGGTGTTCTATTAATGTAAAACATACAAAATCATTATAAAAGTCCACATAAGGGGTTCTAATGCCATGTATTCCATGTGTATACTACTCTATTAAACCCCATCGGTAACTCTGCTCTATGTATCTGTAACATGTTTCTGATAACTTAACTGCATTATCTATACATCTGCTATAGTTTAAAATGTCCCCTAAAGTTCCAGTGTTGGAAACTAGTCCTTAAAGCAGCAGTGTTTCAAGGTGGGGCCTAAGAGGTGATTAGGTCATGAGGCCTCTGCTCTCATGAATGGATTAATGTTGTTATCTCAGGAATAGGGTAATTATCAAGAGAGTGGGCTTGTTACAAAAAAAAAAAAAAAAAAAATCAAGTGCAATCACATCTTGCTCTCTTGCCCCTCTGCCTTCTACTATGGATGATGCAGTAAGAAGGCCTTGCATCAGAGGGCCTTCTTGTGAATGTCTGTAGGGTTCTTATACCAGATGTAGGCCTCTTGGCCTTGGACTTCCCAGCCTCCAAAACTGTAATAAATTTCTTTTCTCTATAAATTAACCAGTCTGTGGTATTCTGTTATAGCAACACAAAATGGACTAAGACAATATTTGACTGTTTAATTAGAAAATAAATTAGATTCACCAATCAATTAGACAAACATCTGGCAAAGATGAGCTAGTCATGGCATAGCTAAAGGAGCTTAGGTGTGAGTTCAAATTCTAACTGTAACCTTGAGTGGTTCTTAAAACCTCTCAGTCTAAGCTGGGCACAGTGGCTCATGCCTGTAATCCCAGCTCTTTGAGAGGCTGAGGTGGGAGAATTGCTTGAGGCCAGAAGTTTGAGATCAGCCTGAACAACAGTCCCATCTCTACAAAAAACAAACTAACCTCAGTCTATTTCCTCATTGGACCATCTATGTCACAGGGTTTACAAAGGTTGCAAAGTTCAGAAAGAAAATATTCAGGCTAGGCGCAGTGGCTCACGCCTGTAATCCTAGCACTCTGGGAAGGCAAGGCAGGCAGATCTCTCGACCTCACAAGTTTGAGATCAGCCTGGGTGACACAATGAAACTCCATCTCAAAAAGGAAAAACCATATATATTCAAAGTCCTAAAACATAGTAAGTATTCAAAAATTATTTATTTCCCTCTCATTGACCTTTAGAACTAAAAACATAGAAAGGTCAATTGTCGACTTGCTGAACCATTATCAAGATCCAAGCCTATTAGATCTAATTGTATTGAATAGATTTTCATTTAAAATTTTATAAAAATTTTATACTAACCAACAATATATTTTATGATACCTAATTTTATCTTTAAATTTAAATATATACTTGCTATTTTATTCCTTTCCTAAAGTTACCCATGCCCTTCCACTCTTATTTGCTTCTCTCATAGGCAATCTATGTTTCCGCTATATTGAAATGTTGCCGGAATTCAAGAAACTTTCTTACACTTCCATTAATATGTTCTCCATGCATGCAACATCACCCCTTCCACTAGCCTTCCTCTTAACAAAGTAATGTCTTCATTATTAAACTGAGGTACCATCTTTGGGAAGCCTTTACACACTCAAACACTTCAAGCTGCTATACAGTCATTTTTTTGTATTCCATATTTTACATGCTATTTTATCATTCTTGGTCTACATGTCTGTTTTCCCCAATAAAGAAGATGAGTGCAGAGGCTGGTTCTTACTCATCTTTGTATCCTTAATATCTACTAATTTAATTCCTGTCACACAGTTAATAATCATAAGCTGTCAGGAATTCAATAATGCCATGACATAAAAAAATAATTAAACTCCTTAATCCTTACATTATGCTAAAAGCTAAGATTCAAAAGCATTCTTTTAAGCAACTACATATCATTTTTATGACTTTTAAGAATGCCCCCCCACTGAACTGTACATTTAAAAAGAGTTAAAATGATTTTGTTATGGATAGTTTTACAATTTTTTTAAAGCCTCAGTAATCCAATTTAAACTTTAATTCCCATGTATCCCTCACTGAAAGAACCCTACTTTCATCAAAAAGGAATTCTACAAGGGATCCTATATAGTAGTTTTACAGGCTCTGGAAACAGAATGGCAAGGCTGGAATCCTGGCTTCATCACTTACCAGCTACGTAATCCTAGGCAAGTTACTTAATCATTTTGAAGCTCAGTTTCTTCAACTGTAAATGGGGATTATAACAGCACTGATCTCAAAAAATTATTGTAAAATAGTATACACAAAGCACTGTGTAAACACTCTGTGTTTTCAAATTGGGCTTCTTGGAGGACTGGGTAATCTTTAACCACCCAAAGGAAGAGACGGCTTAGGCCTTCCTTCCCATTTCCTCCCAATAATATCTCATCCTGAATATTTTGCTTTTATTTTACAAATTGAGCTTTTATATAGGATTTTTAAAAAAACAAACAAATCTTTGGTTTAAAATAACTGAAAAGGACAAAGCTAAATGGCACTTATCTAATGCTTACTCATCTCCCTCTGCAGATTGCCATTTACTAAATTCAATTATTTACTTTGTTGGCATTCCCACTTAATTTAGTCTTGCTTTGCATGTCACAGAAAGGAAAACTCATAAAAACCTAATCTCCACTTTGGGATTCCAAGGCTGGAGAATTACTTCAGCCTAGGAGTTCAAGACCAGCCTGGGCAACATAGCAAGACCCAGTCTTTCCGAAACATTTAAAAAAATATTAGCAAGGTGTGTTGGCATGTGCCTGTGGTCCCAGCTCTTGGGAGGCTGAGGTAAAAGGATCGTTTGACCTCAGGAGGTTGAGGATGAAGTGAGCTATGATTGGTATTACTGCACTCCAGCACAGGCAATAAGCGAGACTCTGTCTCAGACAAAGAGAATCTCATCTCTAATCATGATAAAAACTGATTAAGGGTAACTGATTGAGGGTAACTAAAAACTGATTGAGGGTAACTGATTGAGGCTGATACTGAAAACAGATGACAAATTTCCCAGTTGCCACTGGGTCAGGTCAAATTGTTCAACTGAATTGGTCCTGAACATTACACCCAAACAAAATCAAGTCTAAATATTTCCTTTTTCATTTTTTGAGACAGAGCTGTGCTCTGTCACCCAGGCTGGAGTGCAGTGGCATGATCTCAGCTCACTGTAACCTCCACCTCGTGGGTTCCAGTGATTCTCCTGCCTCAGCCACCCAAGTAGCTGGAATTACAGGTGTGTGCCATGACACCCGGCTAATTTTTTGTATTTTTAGTAGAGATGGGGTTTTGCCATGTTGGCCAGGCTGGTCCGGAACTCCTGACCTCAAGTGATCAGCCTGCCTCAGCCTCCCAAAGTGCCTGGATTACAGGCGTGAGCCACCACACCTGGTCTAATTATTTATTCTAATGCTAAATTTCAATTAATATTAAAAGTAGAAAATTGACTTAAATGCAGAATTCTTTTCTTTTTTCTTTTTTGAGACAGGTTCTTGAGGTTGCCCAGGCTGGAGTGCAGTGGTCAATCTCAGTTCACTGCAACCTCATGGGCTCAAGTGATCCTCCCACCTCAGCCTCACAAGTAGCTAGAACTACAGGTACGCACCACCACATTTGGCTAATTTTTGTATTTTTTTGTAAAACAGTGGTTTTGCCATGTTGCCCAGGCTGGTGTGGAACCCCTGGGGTCAAGTGATCCACCCACCTCAGCCTCCCAAAGTGCTGGGATTACAGGTGTGAGCCACTGCATCGGCTAAATACATTATTTTCAAAGTCTTTAAATACAAAGGTTGAACACTGAGACTCAGGTTGATTATCATTACCACCTACTTTGCAGAGTTGTCACAGGATTTTGAAAGACTCAAAACACAGTAGTAAGAGCTTAACTAAATGTAGCTTCCCCTCTCATGCCAGTTACATCCAGCACCTCTTTTCTGCCTTCCCAAGAGCAGTCATTTAAACTTTCCCATGACCCATAGGCTTCTCCTGACCGCCTCAGATTATTTTGCCTTAAATAATCTCCAATGCTGTTCTCTTCAGCATTGAAGATTATTTACTTAATTACCTTCAACACTCCTATGACTTTTTTCATTCATTCAACCTACCATACTGTATTATCACCACTGTAATTTTATCTCCAGTCCTCGGTTCAATTAAATTAACATTTTCTGAATATTTATATTTGATATTTGTAGTATTTATATTACTAGCACCTTATTAATATAAGGTTAATATTAATTTATACACTTTACCTTCAGTGTGGCCCTTCCTTTGACTTAGAAATTTTAAAATATATTCCTCTATGGTACTAGGCTATCTCACTGAAGTTACTTTATGTTATATCTCCTCAAGCCTTCAGTCCTAACTTCCCCATTCTTCCATAAGGACAATTTGTTCTCTGAGGTTTTCCAGCTGAAATTCACTAAATAACCATCTTTTCAGAAGCAAGCACTATATCTATCTCTTTTTTTTTTCTAGCTATTCTTAGAGAAGAAAAGATGGCTCTTTTCCAAAGAGAAATCCTTTACCTCAAAAAACTGTTTCATCTACCTTTTGAAAAGACTTATACCCACCCACATCCCACCTCTCTAGGATCTTTAACTGCCCCTTTGCAATTGCCTGCTTCTCTTCTAACTTTGAGCATCAGCAGACCAATCTTCCCTACCTTAACAAAAATGTAAAAACAAAACCATCCTATTTCTATCCTTCCATTCAATGCCAAATCTTGAAAATAAGTGATCTATTGCCTCCATTTTCTAAATACCTATTTACCTGTTAACCTCTTGTACTCTCTAGTTTGTCCCCACAAATCTGCATTTTCGAAGGTAACTATCAACCTCCTAATCAAAATGCTCTCTCAATCCATCTTTGACCACTACAAAGTTATCATCACTAACCAAAGTGACAACAGAAGCTAAACACAAATGCTATCTTCTATATGAAGCTTTTAATTGTCTGTGTCCCCATTTATTACATACCACTTAGGCTTTGAGTGCTTTAAGAATCTTCTGAACTCAGTTCAATTAACCTCTTCATCTCCTAGAAATTAGCTTCTATGAAATCAAACCCTGAATTTTCTTTCCTATGGCTTTCCTTCCTGATTCATTTAAAGCAGCTTAATACTAGATGTAAGTTTCTATGTAGCAATTTCATGTCTACCAAATCCACTTACTAGCATTTCAAATTCAATCATACTTGACACATCTTCTTCACTACGATATCCTCCGAATGTGATTTCACTCAAATCTTTTGAGAAATTCAAATCCGCTTTTCTTAGAATACTATAAATTGTTTCTTTGAAATTTTCTTACTAATGGTATAAAGATTAAAACCCAATTTCCCACTACCTTAAGATCATTTAGCTTCTTAGTGCCCTTCTTGAAGTCTTCAACCTAAGGTATACTAAAAAAGTAATAGCTGCCAGTCGCGGTGGCATGTGCCTGTAGTCCCAGCTACTCGGGAGACTGAGGTGGGAGGTTCACTTGGGCCCAGGAGTTCTGGGCTGCAATGCGCTATGCCTATCGGGTGTCCACACTAAATTCGGCATCAATATGGTGACCTCCCGGAAGTGGAGGAACACCAGGTTGCCTAAGGAGGGTGAAGCAGTCCAGGTCGGAAACGGAGCAGGTCAAAACTCCCACTGATTAGTAGTGGGATCCTGCCTGTGAATAGCCACTGCACCCCAGCCTGGGCAACACAGCAAGACCCCATCTCTAGGGAAAAAAAAAAGTAATAGCTTAAGTCTCTACTTGCAATGTATATCCCCTGTTGGCAGCCCAGGGAACTTTTCTATGAATCTCAAAATAGTAACAGATCTTTGTCATACTTTTCCCCACTCCTTCCCCAAGAACTTATTTCAAAGTATTTTGTGCATTCCACCTAATAGCTATCAAGTTCACTTTGATAAAAGTTTTCTTTTATTCTATATCATTGAATAAGATTTAAGGTTTAGATATGTATTTTATCATTCTTCACATACCATTCTCCCTAAAGTGGTATACTGTGCATTCTATTTTAAAAACTAAACTTTTCTAAGAATCAAGAAAAGACAGTGTGTCTTGCCATTTATCTTCAAGAACATAATACTGTGTTCTGTTAGAATCTGCTGTAATCCAACAGGCACAACATGGGTACTCATTTTTGAACTAAAAACGTTTAATTTACATTTGTCATCTCATATTCCTTTGTACTGTATCTCATTTAGGCAGAAATAGCTATTCATCATCAAATACTCATCTTTAGAGATTAAAAAAGAGCACAAAATTTTTCAAATATAGCTGTATTTTAATCAAACCACATAACTGAATGTGAAGTAACTGGCACTCTCATACACTGCTAAAAGGAGCAGAAATTGGAACAACAAATTTGAAAAACCATAAGGCATTACTGCTAAAGTTGAACATACATATTTCCGTGACCAGTTTTTCCTCTTCCAGAAACATATTGACAGAAACGTGTGAATATGTGCACCAAAAGACAGGTGTAGGAATGTTCATATCAGTATTACTCATAATAGAGGAAAACTAAAAACATCCATCATACATTAGAATCAACAGCAAAAAAAAAAACTAAAAAAGTAAATAAGAAAGCAAAAAAAAAAAAAAAAAAAAGAATCAACAGCAATGAGAATGAATGAACTCTTCCCATATAGAAAAACACAGAATTAGGCCAGGTGTGGTGGCTCACGCCTGTAATCCCAGCACTTTGGGAGGCTGAGGCGGGCAGATCATGAGGTAAAGAGATCAAGACCATCTTGGCCAACATGGTGAAACCCCATCTCTACCAAAAATACAAAAATTAGCTGGGTGTGGCAGCATGGGCCTGTAATCCCAGCTACTCAGGAGGCTGAGGCAGGAGAATCGCTTGAACCTGGGAGGCAGAGGTTGTAGTGAGCAGCCAAGATTGTGCCACTGCAATCCAGTCTAGCAACAGAGCAAGACTCCATCTCAAAAACAAATAAACAAACAAATGAAAAATTAAACACACACACACACACACACACACACACACACACACAGATTAGCCTCACAAAAATAACATTACTGGAAGAACACATATTTACATAATTCACCTTAATAAAGTTCAAAAATAGGCAGAGCTGATCTACGGTTTTAGACATCAAGATAATGGTCATCCCAGAAAGGTAGAAAGAAAATGATAACTAGGGAAGAATATAAAGAAAGCTCTCAATAATATTCTATTTGTTGACCTAGGTGGTAGTTTCATAGATGTGTTTACTTTGCAATAAATCATAGACGTATATACATAATTTATATACTTTTCTGCATATCTGTTATAACAAAACAGTTTTTAAACACCTAACTGGAACAAGACAAAGAATAAATATGTAAATATTTATAAATTAACATTTACACTATATGTCACTAAAAAAAAAATTGGCAAACAAACACAGAGTGGTACCTGAAATGACTGCAGTAAACTCTGCATACTACTGATTTCAAGAAACATTCACGAAAGCAGAATTAGTGTGTTCATATATTGGAGTATGTAGTGAATTCACAAAATTATGAAACCCATGAAATAAAGCATTCCCTAATATTACAAATCTCAGGCAATTCAGTTTCTCTGTACCTCCACTGCTTCAACTGTAAAATAGACTAAGTAAACCAAGTCTGTAATCTTAAATTCCTAGATTTTGTTTTTTTTAGGTAAAGGTACTCAGTTCCTTAAATGGAAGAAAATTTTAGTGACTATTTGATTGCCATTTTAAAGATTAACATTGCAAAGACAGAATCAAAAAATAATTTTCCTTCCTCTTACAAAAGAACAAGCTATATTGGCAGTTATCTTTCAGAATCATAGTCAATGATTTCCAATAGATTAAAATTTAATATTCTTTATACTGCTACTGATTAGTAGGTAAACTAATATGAAATGACCACTAGACAAGAAAGATGATCTTTTTTCTGGTTTAAAACTATGTCCCTCTATAGCAATAACAATGTTTAAAATTACTAGTTTTGCCGGGCGCGGTGGTTCGCGCCTGTAATCCTAGCACTTTGGGAGGCTGAGGTGGGTGGATCACCTGAGGTCAGGAGTTCAAGACCAGCCTGGCCATCATTGTAAAACCCCATCTTTGAAAAAATAAAAAATCAAAAATAATTACTAGTTTTAAAATGTTGTGAAATACAGTAAAAGCCACACAAAAACCAAGCTTAATATTTGCTTGGTTAATTTCATAATGCCAAATTATAACATAAACATCAGTATCTGACAGCTATTTAATAAATAATAGTCATGACTGAACTAGAACTTCTACTTATAAGCACCATTAAATGAGAAGCCTCATTAAAAATTATAAATTTAATATCAAGCTCCCTTACAAGCAATTAACGGAAAAGAATGCTACTTTCCTGAGAATATCGAGATTATAAAACCTTTGTATTCTGCACCATCACCCAATACTATACATACTCATTTAATATATTTTCTCTCAAACTTTCATATTTAATATAATCTATATTCTGAAAATATTCAAATAAACTTTCAAAACCTGAAGTGCATTATTAAAAAATATCATTTCACCAGTTTTTCTAATATAAGTATGAAGCTTGTTTCTTCCTCTCAAATAACACACTACGAGTATGTCATTGTAAGGTATCACACTTCAAGCTATACTTATTCTAAGGTGCTTATCATTCATATAAAGGCAGAGTTCTTCTTCTGAAGCACTTGTCCAGGGATGGTGCTGGAAACTTGATTTCTTGCCAAATCTTTCATTTCCCTCATCTTCTTCATCTCAGTAAATCACACACCACCATCTATCTAGTTCCTCAAGCCAGGAGCCAGGAAATAATTTTTGACACTTCACTTCGAACACCCATCCATCATGAATCTGCCAGCTGTTCCTCCTTCACAACTTACCATCTCCTCTCCAAAATACATGTATAATCTAGTTACCATCATGTTTTTCCTGGACTACTGTAATATTACAATATCTTTACCTTCACCCTTGCCTTTCTCCAATCCATTCTGAAAGTAGCACTTTTAAAGCGCATCACTTTTCTACTTCAAAATCTCCAATGACTGCAATGTCTTTAGTAAAACCCGTAAGTCTTTAATATGTCCTACAAGGCCCTGTATAATCTGATCTCTATCTCTCATTTCAGCTCATATGGTTTTCTGCCTTATGCTTCTGCCACCCTGAACTTCCTTTTTCTTTTTTTTTGTTTTTTTTCTTGTCACCCTGAACTTTTCATTTCTTTCACATATTAAGTTCTTTACTGTGTCATAGCCTTCAAACATATTTTTCTCTTTCAGGAAACTCCTTCCTCTCCTGACCTGTCTTCTTATTGTTTCCACTTAGTATCACCAACTGAGGGAGGCCTTCTCTGAGCATACATTAAATTCTCCTCACTTTATCCACCATAGCACTCTGTTCTTTTCTTTCACTGAATTGACTGAAGTTAAAATTTTACATTTGTTTACTTGTTCTTTATCTGTTTCCACTGTTAGATGGTAGGTTCCATGAAGGTAGGGATCACTTATTATGCATGTAATACATAGGTCATAAATTAAGGGAGCACTTCGTAATATATAATGAATAAATGGATATGAATGACTTCCAGTCCAAAGAATAAATTACAGTTCAAAGTGGTTTCCCCTTCTCTTTGTCTCCCATTGTCACTTGATCAGCTTTCCAACTGTTTCTAAAAGAAGAAAGGAGCAAAAAGTGTTTCTGAAAGCTTGAAGACAATACAGCAGAGGAAATTTCAGGAAGTTGTACATGGTATGTCAAATAAGTGCAACAAATAGTAATACTAAGATCTCATGGGAAGGAGAAATCCCTAAGGGCTACAAGGACAAGATACGGTTTTATTCACAAGGTGGAACTTGACCTGAGTATTCATAGACTGGTAAAATTCCAAGAGGTGGAAAAGTAAGGAATGAAGCCCAAATAAGGATGTAAACAGAGGCACAAAGTGCTAGAGAAAAGTTTTAAAACTGGAATGTGGCAGCTTAAATTTATAACATAAATAAGTATAAAAAAAGCTAAATCTTATGTAAGAAATCTATATCCCATGTTGACAATTTCAAAGAATTTAAAAGGTTAAAATAACTCTGTCATCAGTATCAATATATCGCTTCTGACCCCAATCTTTGGCTTCTAAAGTTTTCCAAGCACTTATAACATGCTTCCATTAGTTTTCACTCTGACCAACTGCCTCAAGTTTCATATTCTTATCTATGTTTTTTATCCACTCATTACCTGATGAAATTTCCCCAGTAGCTTTTCTTTATAGACCCTCTAGGATTTCATTTTGCTCCTCTGCTATATACAGGTGGTAAGCTTTTTCTTCTGACATTTCCATCAGTAAACAAAACACCAAAACACATCTTTAGAAAACCTACTTTTCACATGTACCAAAATTTTATTTTTATTTTACTATTGATAGCAGATTCAACAGATTTTAATTTAAAATCTGTATTCCTACCTCTTCAGTTCTTGCCTCTTAAATTCATATATTGAACCCCTCCTTCAGCTCTATCTTGTTTCCAGAGGTAAATCAGGAAGGTGTAGCACAGTGTTTTGTAGAAGGCATTCGGTTGCATTAGAGAAGGAGTTTGGAGTTAAAAGTTCCTAAAGATACTTCCAAGTTGAAAATTCTATGGTTTCCTTAATCTTACCTTGCCATAGGCTTTTTCAATGGACATTATTTTCTATCTATATTCATATCTGCCCATCCACTAATAGTCTTTTCATTTCAGGGGACAGACCTCATCGGGTACTTAGAATCCTAAAATCGTAAAACTGGAGGAAACGAAGTTTTATACAGAAGACTAAGGCTCACAGAAGTCAAGAAACTTGAATATTATCTACACAGTTTAGTAACAAGGTCCTGATTCTCTCTAGCCAGCACTCTATCCAAGACAATTTCACTGGTTATAAACGAATCACGATTTTTTTTCTTGATAGAGACGGGATGCAGTCTTACTTCATTGCCCAGGCTGGACTTGAACTCCTGGCTCAAGTGATCCTCCTGTCTCAGCCTCCTATTACAGCAGTCCTCCATTAAAGCAGCCTGCTCACACACCTAACTAGTACTATTTTTGACTAGCATTGCTTTTATCTTATTTCTTATGCCATTAGGATATCATCTTCTGGTCAATCACAAGGGTTTTTTGTTGTTGCTGTTTTTAACTACAACACTGTACATACTTACCCGAAACTGTTCAGGAATGAGAGTTACCCTTAACCAAAACTGGGAGGCAATCACTTTTCCAAATGCATTTCACGTCTACATTATATGGTAATTTATAGGAAACTCTCCAAGGGCAGAGATGAGCCAATACTTTGTGGTAAACTATTACTATGTAACGTGAATGTTTAAAGCAACAGAAGAAATGGCCAGGCATAGAGGCGTGTGCCTATAATCTCAGCTACTGGGGAGGCTGAGGCTGGAGAGTTGCTTGAACGTGGGATGCAGAGTTTGCAGTGAGCCGAGAGCATGCCACTGCACTCCAGTTGTGGCGACAGAGCGAGATTCCGTCTCAACCAAAAAAAAAAAAGGAAGAAAAGGAGTCTTGAAGATACACAACATAGATTGATCTTGCTACCAGCAACAGATGTCTTTTATTTAACAAATACTTAGGAAATATCGAACTAAGGCTCGGTGCGGCCTGATGTTACCAAAACGCAGCTCTAAGCTAACGTTCTGTAAACTCAAAAAAAGAAAACTATGATCATCCTTTTGCATTGCAAAAAAACAACAAACTTCTCCCTTTGCAATGGAGAATCCTCCCTTAAGTTCAGCTTTTGTACATTCAAGTGTTTGCAGACCTAGCGGTTCTTTTAAAACTACTTGTACAGTCATCTAGAGTCTAGCGAGCAAGTAACATTACACAAGCCTTCTTTTCATTTAAGATCATGGCTAGTTAAGTAGAACTGGAGTCTTTAAGAACTAGAGAAAAGGAAAAGGTGAAAAGTAGCATGCAAAATTGAGAAACTAAACTGTTTTAGTAATTTTATTAATGAAGATAAACTTTATTTAATACAGGGGAATTATGAGGTAGGTATGAATATTTCACATGAATGTCACAATAGCGTCCAATCCCAGGCTTCCAGGAAAGTAACTGTGGCACTGTTAACATGACAATAAAAAATAAAAAAATTCTCGTCTACTTTGTTCTGAAAAGTTTTATTTTTCTTAAAAAAAAAAAAAAAAAAAAAAAGCAAAGCAACCCTCCCCCCCACAAACCACCATTAAAAAAACACAAAATTAAGAACAAACAGAAAGCAGTCTGAGCTGGCGGCTGTGACAGCCAGTGAGACACCAGGGCTTTCCGAGTCGTGGTTGGTTTGGGGCTGGATGTCCACGCAGAGAGCCCTGCAGCCACCCCGCACGTCCCGCACCTAGACACCCAGAAAGCGACCGCGGCCGCACACACGGGGGCTGGTGGGGTCTGGGCCACGCTGCAGAAGAGGAGAGGCCCTTGGGGTGAAGGATCGCATGGAAGGCACTGCGGTCGGAGCCAAGAGGCAAGGCCTGGGAAAGCGCCGGAGGCGTTCCGAGCTCCGGGACACCAGGTGCCCGCGCGGGACGCCCTGTCATGAGTCACGGAGGCGAGACTGCACGGGCGGGGGAAGAGGCTGCAGGATGGAGGGCAGCCCGACCCTCGGGAGGGAACCCAGCCCAGGGGGAGGCCCCGACCTCGCGCGGGGCAGGGAAGAGGGGCCCGCCTCCCCTACGCCCTGCCTGCCCGGCCCTCACCTCCACCGGACGCAACAGGCGCGGCGGCCGGGTCCCAACCTCAGGGGCTGCGGACCGGGGGGGCGGGGGCAGCAGCCCGCAGCCATGACAGGCGCGGGGCGGGCCGCGGGCGGGCAGGGCCGCACGTGGGGGCAGCACCCCCTCCCCAGTATCCCGGCACGCCCGCCCGCCCAGCCCCGGACCCGGGCCCCTCACCTCAGGCGGCGGCGGAGGCGGCGGCGCGGCCGGGCCTGCCCCGACCCCCAACCCCCGGCCGAGCGGCGGCGGCGGCGGCTGCACGTACTCACCGCCGCTCGCTGACTCTCGCGCTTCGCCATGACTGAGACGCCCCCGCCGCCCCCGCCTCGACCGAGACTGACACGCGCGCCTGGCCGGGCGGGGGCGGCCTCAGGCGACCACCCGGCTGACACGACCCGCCCCCGCATCTCCCCACCAGTTGAGCAGCGGCCGCTGCCCCGCGGTGCCCCCAGGCTTCCTCCCCACGCCCGAAGCGGAGGGTGGCAGCGACGGGCGGCGGCGGCACTTACCGGCTGCGCGGCCAGGCCCCCCTGTCAGCGCGGGGCCAGGAGGGAGCAGAGGGAGGAGTGAAGGGGCACCGCCTCCCCCGCGCCGCCACGCACCCGCCTGATTGGCCCAGTTCACTCCCCCAGCGCGACCCCACCAGCCCCTGCGAGCGGCACTCCGGCAGCACCGGCGCGCCATTTGCATATTTGTGCCCGCGCCGCTGATTGGCCCGGACGCGGAGGGGTGGCCGTGACCGCCGCCGCTCCCGCCGCCGCTCCAGCTGCGTTGGGCTGCCCGAAAGGGAGGATTCCTCTCGCCTCTCCCCTTCCCTCCCGGCGGGGCCAAACCCAGGGCGGAGGACAGTGAGAGGCGGGGTCGCTGCCGCGCTCCAACATGGCCCCGCAGCACCGCCGACCCAATCGCCGGCGCGGTTACTCCCGGAGCCCTGGACGGCCTCGGGGCGGGGAAGGCTTGGGGCCGGGCGCCCCCTGGCCGGAGCGCGATGCAGTGCAGTGGCCCGGGCTCCCCCGGCAGCCCCGCCGCGGCCGCCACGTCAGGCCGCGCCCTCGCGCCGCCCGCCTGGCGGTCCCGCGGCCACGTCAGGCCCCGGCAGGGCACGCCCCAATCGGGAGCTGACTAGTGGCGGGGTCGACGCCGAGGTCACTCATACACAGGGCATCTCTAGGGCAGCACGGGTGCGCCGAGGAAGGGCGAGGGTTTCCAAAGACGTCCTTAAGGAGCCGTGGATTTAGCCCCACGTTCTCCTTTCAGGCGGAGACCCGGGGGTCACGCGCCCGTGCTGTGGAATCGGGAGCACGGAGCGTACGGCGATGATGCAGCGATTGAGCCCAGATGAAAGCACCAGCAGTGCCCGGCGCCCGCCGCGGAGACCCAGCCCCACGCCCCGAGCCAGAGGAGAGCGCGCACCTAGGCTGGGGCGGCAACCCAGTCTTCCCGAGGCCCAGACTCCGGTTCTCAATTGCAGAGTTAGGAAGGGAGAGAAAAATAAACGCAGGAATTAAAAAAAGGAGACAGAGCCCTGAAGGAGGGTGATACTGGTTTTGGAGCAGGGGGCGTACTGGAAAACAGCCGGCTTAAGAAGGTGTTGGGACACCTGAGTTCCCTCTGGATCCATCACGAATTAACTGAGTGACCTACATCAAATCCTGGCGTGTCCCAGGGCCTTGGTTTTGCCTTCTGTAAAAGGAAGAGGCTGCACAAGTTTTCTAAAAGTCTTCCAGCTCTAAAATTCTAAGGGTCTCCTTTCAGGCCCTTAGATGACTTTCAACCTAATTAAAAATTTAAAATCCATACCAAAACGTGGGCTAGACAAATGAATTAAATGAGCCTGGCGCGGTGGCTCACGCCTATAATCAATCCCAGCACTTTGGGAGGTCTAGACGGATGGATCACGAGGTCAAGAGATGGAGACCGGCCTGGTCAACATGGTGAAACCCCGTCTCTACTAAAAATACAAAAATTAGCTGGGCATGGTGGCGCAGCCTGTAGTCTCAGCTACTCGGGAGGCTGAGGCAGGAGAACTGATTGAACCCAGGAGGCGGAGGTTGCGGTGAGCTGAGATCGCGCCATTGCCCTCCAGCCTGGGTGACAAGAACGAAACTCCGTCTCAAAAAAAAAAAAAAAAAAAAAAAGAATTAAATGTTTGAACTTCAGTCGTCCTATTTTTTTGTTCAAAACTGTTGACCATGGTGATATTTCACGTTCACAGTTGACAGAAATCTCTTGAATTTCAGTTTCCACTAAGGAGCGTCACTGTGCTTGTTTATGCCTAGCCAGAATGGAATGGTTGGCAACACAGTGGTAGTTGCCAAGTAATTTCATTCTTTATATTCCCCATGAAGGCCCTCCAGAGTAGATCAACATAATGCCATTTAGCTGAGATACTGACAGGGCAGGAAGGAAACCCTGCTCAAAGGACAGTTACAGTTGCAACTTTGATTGCCTGAAGGAACACATAACAACCACATATTAGACTAAGAATGCACAGAAACAGTTTATCTCTGCCCCCCCCCCCCCCCCCCCGCCACACACACACACACACACTACTTATTTGAATAGTGCTTTAGTTTGCAAATTCAATTTGTTGGGTCAAATTTAAGGCCAGTAACATCTCATCTAACTGACATCACAGCAAATAAGACCCCGCTTACATGAAACACGAGCTGCCTCCCCATCATCTGATGGAAAACGTTCATGTTTTCTTGAATACAGCCCTCTGGAAATTATGCAGTGCTATAATTATCAACATCATTGTATGCCATTATAATCAGTGAATGTTCTCTAAAGTATGCAGAATTTGTCCCTATAATAAATGGCCTCTAGGATGCTGGTTTTGTGTTTTTGTTTTCTTAACTTGTTTTTGCTATCTCCTTCCTCACTACTGGGTTGACACTTCTAAATTCTTCTACCTAACAACCTTCTTTCTTACTTTTATTTGATGTTTTATTAGCTCAGACTCTCAGGTTTTGAGGAAAGATTTTCTGTGGGGTCTCCTGTGTTAAGTACATGAGTTCTTGTTTTGTTTTTTTTTTGAGATGGAGTCTAGCTCTGTCACCCAGGCTGGAGTGCAGTGGCACGATCTCAAATCACTGCAGTGTCTGCCTCCTGGGTTCAAGTGATTCTCCTGCCTCAGGCTCCTGAGTAGATGAGATTACAGGCACATACCACCACACATAGCTAATTTTTGTATTTTTAGTAGAGACCGGGTTTCACTGCGTTGGCCAGGCTGGTCTCGAACTCCTGACCTCGTGATCCACCCGCCTTGGCCTCCCAAAGTGCAGGGATTACAAGCATGAGCCACTGCGCCCGGTCAAGTACATGAATTCTTGTGACATTTATTTTCACTGCTCAGTGAATGGTTTTCATTTTTGTCTTAAATTTTGGAGGTATTCTCAGTAACTTTGGTTTCTGAATGTGGGGACTCTGGAAAAAATCTCACAATTTAGGGTCCAGATTAGTAAACATTACATTTTGCAATGAAGTTAACAAGAATAAAAATGCCAAGTGGTGGCCATGCTCTCTAGGTCCCTCAATCCCACTCCAGAATAAGAATGTCTCCATTCCGGGCCAGGTGTGGTGGCTCATGCCTGTAATCCCAGCACTTTAGGAGGCTGAGGCAGGCAGATCACCTGAGGTCAGGAGTTTGAGACTAGCCTGACCAACATGGAGAAACTCCCATCTCTACTAAAAATACAAAATTAGCTGGGCATGGTGGCACATGCCTGTAATCCCAGCTACTCGGGAGGCTGAGGCAGGAGAATTGCTTCAACCTGGGAGGTGGAGGTTGTGGTGAGCCAAGGTGGCATCACTGCGCTCCAGCCTGGGCAACAGAGCAAAACTCCATCACACACACACACACACACACACACACACACACACACACACACAGTGTCTCCATTCCTACCTAATGTCCTTCTAATTAAAAGAGCCCTCTTATTGACACAGGGATTTGGGTATCCAGAAAGCCTGTGGTGTGACAGAAGTGGCCTCTCCACACCTTCAAAGAAACATCCTACAATAGATGCCATTTACTGAAATTTAAAATGATACAATTTCATTTTATCTTCACAACTGCTCTATGAAAAAGGGATTTTCTTTTTTTTTTTTTTTTTTTTTTTGACAGAGTCTCACTCTGTCAGCCAGGCTTGAGTGCAGTGGCACAATCTCGGCTCACTGCAACCTGCACCTTTTGGTATTGCAACCTCCACCTCCCAGATTCAAGCAATTCTCCTGCCTCAGCCTCCTGAGTAGCTCAGATTACAGGCATGTACCCCTACACCCAGCTAATTTTTGTATTTTTAGTAGAGGTAGGGTTTTACCAGGTTGGCCAGGCTGGTCTCGAACTCCTGACTTCAAAGGATCTAGCCACCTCAGCCTCTCAAAGTACTGGGATTACAGGTGTGAGCCACCGTGCCATTGAGAAAGGGTTCCCCCTGCCTCCATTTTACAGAAAAACATAGTCTAAAATCTTGCCCTGGTTACACAGTCATTGAGTGACAGAAAAATATTCAGACTTAGAACTGTCTGGCCCTAAAGGCTGTAACATGTAACGATTATACTATATTCTTCCCTTCAGCCTGAGTTTCCAATTCCATGTTTATCAAGCATGTTTATTTTAGTAACTAATTCAGCATCTTGGAATGGAAAATTCCCTGTATAAGCATTTTGGTTTAGGTCACCAAAAGACTATCCCACAATGTAAATTTGTGGAGTTCTCTGGCAAGTTTGAGGAATATGAACCAATGCTTTAGAACCTGTTCACTTCTGGAGAAAACTTATACGATCAAGCTGAAACTAGCTGGGTGTGGTGGCTCAAACCTATAATCTCAGTGCTTTGGGAGGCTGAGGCAGGTGGATTGCTTGAGCCCAGGAGCTTGAGACCAGCCTGGGCAATATGGCAAAACCTTATCTCTGCAAAAAATAGGAAAAAAAATAGCTGGGCATGGTGGCATGTGCCTGTAGTCCCAGCTACTAGGGAGGCTGTGCTGGGAGGATCACTTGAGCCCAGAAAGTTGAGGCTGCAGTGGGGCTGTGATTACGCCACTGCACTCCATTCTGGGTGAAAGAATGAGACCTAGCCTGGTGTGGTGGCACACTCCTGTAATCCCACCACTTTTGGAAGCCAAGGCGGGTAGATCACCTGAGGTTAGGAGTTCGAGACCTGCCTGACCAATATGGGGAAAACCTGCCTCTACTAAAAATACAAAAAATTAGCCAGGCATGGTGGCACATTCCTGTAATCCCAGCTACTTGGGAGGCTAAGACAGGAGAATTGCTTGAACCCTGGAGGTGGAGGTTGCAGTGAGCCAAGATTACACCACTGCACTCCAGCCTGGGCAACAGAGGGAGACTCCATCTCAAACAAAACAAAACAAAACAAACCTGAAACTGCAAAAACTAAGGTTTGGCTCCTACTTCAGTAAGACCTGCAAAAGTGATACCCACAGAATAGTCAAAAGAAGAAAGTTGGAGAACTCATACCTCCTGATTTGAAAACTTACTACAAAGGTTAATCAAGACAGTGTGGAACTGGCATAAGGATAGGCATATGGATTAATGGAATAAAATATAGAATTCAGAAATAAACTCTAATATTTATGGTCAACCGATTTTCAACAAGAGTTCTGAGACATTTAGATTGGGAAAGAGTAGTCCTTTAAATCAATGGTGGGACAGCTAGATATACACATACTATATGTGTATATAGTATAGAATGTATATAGTATAATGTATAGAATGAAGTTGGACTCCTACTTCATATCATACAAAACAATGAACCAAAAGGGACCACACACCTAAATGTAAGAGGTAAAGCTATAAAAGTCTAAGAAAAAAATATAGAGTACAACTTCAGGATCTTGGATTAAACAATGATTGTCTACATGACACCAAAACTATAAGTGATAAAAGAAAATATAAACTGAACTTCATTAAAATTAAAAACTTTCATACAAGAAACCACAAAAAAGTAGATACATTAAACTTCATCAAAATTGAAAATCTTTTCAGTGTCAAAGGACACCATCAAGAAAGTGCGAAAGACAAAACAGAATGAAAGAAAATATTTGCAAATCAAATACAGATGCTCTTCAACTTACAACTAAGTTTTGTCCAGATAAACCCATTATAAGCTGAAAATACTGTTATGTTGAAAATGCAGTTAATACACTTAGCATGTTGAACATCATAGCTTAGTCTAGTGTGTGCTCAGAACACTGACTTGGGCCTACAGTTGGGCAAAATCATCTGGCAACACAGCCCACCATACAGTATGGGCTGTGTATCTTTGTGATCATGTGGTTAACTGAAAGCTGAGCCATCACGGGAGATTATTTACTATATATCGCTAGCCTGAGAAAAGATAAAAATTCATAATTCTGCAATTTCTACTATATGTATATCACCTTAACACCATTGCAAAGTCAAAAAATCGTAAGTCAGCTGGGTGCAGTGGCTCATGTCTGTAATCCTAGCACTTTGGGAGGCCAAAACAGGTGGATCAACTGAGGTCAGGAGTTCAAGACCAGCCTGGCCAACATGGTGAAACCTCATCTCTATTAAAAATACAAAAAAGTTAGCCAGGCATGGTGGCACACAGGAGGCTGAGGTGGGAGAACTGCTTGAACCCAGGAGGTGAAGGTTGCAGTGAGCCAAGATTGTGCCACTGCACTCTAGCCTAAGTGACAGAGTGAGACTCTATCTTAAAAAAAAAAAAAAAATCGTAAGTCGAACCATAAGGTAGAGACAGTCTGTATCTGATAAGGATTCAGCATGCAGAATATATAAAGAACACTTACAACTAAACAATAAAGACATAAATAATCCAATTAAAAAGTGGTCACAGTATCTAAGTAGACATTTCTCCAAAGAAGATATACAAATAGCCAATTTGCACATGAAAAGATGCTCAACACATTAGTTGTTAGAGAAATGCAAATCAAAACCACAATGAGATACCACTTCACTCTTATCAGGATGGCTACAATAAAAAAGACAAACAATAGTAAGTGTGATATGGTTTGGCTATGTCCCCACCCAAATCTCTAACTGTAGCTCCCATAATTTCCATGTGTAGTGGGAGGACCCTAGTGGGAGGTAGTTAAATCATAAGAGTGGGTCTTTCTGGTGCTGTTCTTGTGACAGAGAATAAGTCGCATGAGTCACCTATAATCTCAGCACTTTGGGAGGCTGAAGACGGCAGATCACTTGAGGTCAGGAGTTTGAGACCAGCCTGTCCAACATGGTGAAACCCCGATTTCTACTAAAAATACAAAAAATTAGCCAGGCATGATGGTAGCACCTGTAATCCCAGCTACTTGGGAGGTGAGGCAGAAGAATCGCTTGAACCCAGGAGGCAGAGGTTGCAGTGAGCCAAGATCATGCATCTGTACTTCAGCCTGGGTAACAGAGTGAGACGCCATCTCAAAAAAAAAAAAAAAAGTCTCACCAGATCCAATGGTTTTATAAAGGGAAGGTTCCCCTGCACATGTTCTCTCTCTTGCCTGCCACCATATAAGATGTGACTTTACTGCCCCTTTGCCTTCTACCATGATTGTAAGGCCTCCCCAACCCCATGGAACTGTGAGTCCATCAAACCTCTTTTTCTTTATAAATTGCCCTACTTGGGTATGTCCTTATTAGCAGCATGAGAACAGACTAATACAAAGTGTTATTTCAGATGCAGAGAAATTAGAACCCTCCAACCCTGGTACATTGCTGGTGGGAATGTAAAATGATGGTTGTTTTGGAAAACAGTTCTTCAAAAAGTTAAACATAGTTACCATATAACTCAGAAACCCAAGAGAAATCAAACCATAAGTCCACACAAAAACTTGCACACAAATGTTCACAGCAGCATTATTCACAATAGCCCAAAAGTGGAAACAACCCAAATGTCTATCAGCTGATGACTGGGTAAACAAAAATGGCATATATACAAACTGGAATGTTATTCAGCCATGAAAAAAAATTAAGTACTTACAGTACAACACAGATGAACTTTCAAAACATAATGCTGAGTGATAAAAGCCAGATACATTCCCTAGGAAGCCAACTAAGAAGACAGAATTATTACACAAAGATGTTTAATTTTTAAAAATTAGGCCAGAGGTGGTGGCTCATGCCTGTAATTCCGACACTTTGGGAGGCCAAGGTGGGAGGATCACAGTGGTTCGAGACCAGCCTGGCCAACATGGTAAAACCGTGTCTCTACTAAAAATACAAAAATTAGCCAGACATGGTAGTGTGCATCTGTAATCTCAGCTACTCAGGAGGCTGAGACAAGAGAACTGCTTGAATCTGGGAGGCAGAGGTTGCAGTGAGCCGAGATAGCAAAACTCTGTCTCAAAAAACAAAACAAAACAAAACAAATTAAAAGTATGAAAGCCAGAGACAAAAGGCTTGACTGTTTGATTATATTTATATGAAATGTCCAGAATAAGTAAATCTATACAGACAGAAGGTAGATCAGTGGTTGCCTAGGGCTGGATTGGGAGAAAGAGGATGAAGAATGAAGAGTGACTGCTAATAGGTATAGAGTGTGTTTTTGGAGGCAATGACATAGTTTTAAAATTAGATTATGGAGACAGTTGCACAAATCTAAATACACTAGAAACCACTGAAGCATAAATTTTGTCAAGTAAATACTATCTTAATAAAGCTGGTTTAAAAAAAGTGATTCCAGGCCAGTCACAGTGGCTCATGCCTGTAATCCCAGCACTTTCGGAGGCCAAGGCAGATGGATCACCTGAGGGTGGGAGTTCGAGACTAGCCTGGCTAACATGGTGAATCCCCGTCTCTACTAAAAATACAAAAATTAGCTGGGTGTGATGGTGCATGCCTGTAACCCAAGCTACTGGAGAGGCTGAGGCAGAAGAATTGCTTGAACCTGGGAGGCGGAGGTTGCAGTAAGCCAAGAGCATGCCACTGTATTCCAGCCTGGGTGACAGAGTGAGACTCTGTCTCAAAACAAACAAACAACAACAACAACAAAAAAGTGATTCCCAGCCAGCAATTTCCAACTTTGTTATGGTATTATACACATTAAATCCACGTATATGAATCTACCATGTGAACACATGCTGAGACAAAAAGACATATTTTAATTACCTTCATAAAATTAGTTACACAGTAAATAATTTTTTAAAGTTTAAGATTGTTGTAGTGGCACTGTTATTTTTTATATTGGGCTCACCAGTTTTGTGACTTTGTTATTATTTACTTAATTTATACATATTTAAATCCTTACACCATGTATGTATACTAGGGTAGGTGCTGTGTTGGCTACAGAAGAGATTATTATTCCCATATAAATAATAATAAATTATAAATAGTAAACATGTAATAAATATTGAACAAGTGTGTGTATATAAAGTATCTTCTCACTCATCTTTATTGATATCCATCCACTGGCTGAGGCATGAATGAAAATGTTCTTTCACTATCAATGACAAATACTGATAAACATTAAAGTATGCTTTTTTCATTTTTTACACATTTTATGCAGATTCATAACTTAAATGTTTTATGCCCCATTACATGATTTTCATCTCTCAGCACTAATGAATAGTAGCTTGAAGAGCTCAGATACTTCTCCACTCTAGGAAAAGAATCTGAAAGGAACTTCAGTTGATTCAGCAGTGAGTGAAAACGAACTCCACATTAGCTCCTGAGAGTTGAGAAATTTCCTTAACCCAGTGAAGAACACAGGTTCTTTTTAGAACAGGAGTGAAGGATATCACTAGAAAGTTCTTTAGACTTCTTTTTCAGGCTCTTGCTCAAGCAAACAGAAATGAGGGCTAGGTGTGCTTCAGCTGTAGGTAGCTTAAAGTACCTCAAAGATCATTTAAAAGCATGCTCAGTACTGTTCTCAAATTCAGAGGCAGCTGGTAATAACAATATCCAAAGGATATATTCAGCCAGAGAGCTGTTCTTCAGATTCTCACCCGTAGGCCCATTCAATCAGGGACAGGTCTTAGAGTCTCCAACTTTTATCTAGTTTATCCCCTGCTTTTAGCCAGGAATATACTTCAAAGCATGATCCTACTTGACAGTTCAAATCTTAACACTGTTCTGCTTTTATAAACAGCTGCTTGTCCTAATCTTAAAAGGTCTTCAGGAAAAAGAAGGTTTGCTGGTTTCCTTGATAAAACATCCCCGAGCATCTCATTCCTTCTCTTTGTGCATCTGTTTCTCTTTGGGTAACATAAGCACTCCTGGAGAAGTTGCATCTGAATCAAGTTTGGAGAGATCAAAAGGATGAAATGTGGCTATTATTTAAAAAGTGAATTCACTCAACAAGTATTTAAAGGGGATCTGTGATGTCTTAGGCACAGCACTAGGGGCTGGAAAGACGACAATGAACAAGATAGATATGGTCCTCTGGCCTCACGGCAAATTATTTTCTAACACAAATATTAATTACTTTTATTCATTTTGGTAACACTTAACCTTCATTTACAGGTACTATAATTGGTATGTTTATAGGGTTTTTTGTTTATTTGTTTGTTTATTTTGAGACAGAGTCTGGCTCTGTCACCCAGGCTGGAGTGCAGTGGCACGATCTTGGCTCACTGTAGCCTGCAACTCCCATGTTCAAGTGATTCTCCTGCCTCAACTTCCTGAGTAGCTGGGATTACAGGCGTACACCACCACGTCCAGCTAATCTTTTTTTTTTAGTAGAGACAGGATTTTACCATGCTGGCTAGGCTGCTCTCAAACTCCTGGCCTCAAGTGATTCACCCACCTTGTACTCCCATTGTGCTGGGATTACAGGTGGGAGCCACCTCACCTGGCCTGGTGTGCTTTAGAAAGCATGTATGACCTATATATCACTTAGCCTAAGAATTGATGGAAACTGTAAACATGTATTTTTTTTCCAACCAACTCGTTTTATAGGCATTACGGACATTCTATTTCCAGAAGAAACCCATCCTAGTGCAATTTAAAAAAAAATTATTTTTTTTAGAGACAAGGTCTTACTCTGTTGCCCAGGCCAGAGTGCAGTGGTGCAATCATAGTTTGTTGCATCCTCCAAGTTCTGGGCTCAAGCAATTCTCCTGCCTCAGCCTGCTGAATAGCTGGGACTACAGACATTGCCACTGTGCCCAACTAATTAAAAAAAATTTTTTTTTTTTTGGGGAGACAGGGTTTTGTTATGTTACCCAAGCTGGTCTCCGACTCCTAGGCTTAACCAATCCTCCCACCTCAGCCTCCCAAAGCACTAGGATTACAGGTGTGAGCCACTGCACCCAGCCTCCTAGTAAAATTTTAAACCATTTTGTCTTATATAAGGTTCAATAAAAGAGAAGATGGCATTGGAGTACCCTGGACTTTTCTTTTTTGTGTGTGTGTGTTTTTGTTTTTTGCTTTTTTTAATGTGGAGTTTCCCTCTGTCGCCCAGGCTGGAGTGCAGTGATGCAATGTTAGCTCACTGCAACCTCCACCTCCCAGGTTCAAGTGATTCCCCTGCCTCAGCCTCCTAAATAGCTGGAATTACAGGCATGCACCACGACACCCAGCTAATTTTTTGTATTTAGTAGAGACAGGGTTTCACCATGTTGGACAGGCTGGTCTTGAACTCCTGACCTCAGGTGATCCACCTGCCTCGGCCTCCCAAAGTGCTGGGATTACAGGTGTCAGCCACCGCGCCCAGATGACTCATTTTTCCTTACTCAATAGCCATGCTTATGATTCTGTCACCACTGTTTTGCAGCTAGGTTGCACACTCCTACTTGGACCTTGGGAAGAGCTTATAAAACTCAGATATTACTATTAGGAATAAAATAAATCCTTTAACAATTACTACAATCTTGTATTTTTTTAAATAACAGAGTTTTCTTTACAAGTGGATTTGCAAATTTAATGTAAAAAATTATAATCTTTAATAATTTTAAAATTATATTTCTTCTTCCCTCTCCAGCTTTACTGAGGTACAATTGCTATGCAGAATGCTGCACATAATTAGTGCCTACAACTTGGTGAGTTTGGACATATGTATACATTTGTGATACCATTACTATAATCCAGGTAATAAACATATTCATCATCTCCAAAAGTTTTCTTGTGTCCCTTTTTTTCAGGTTAGGGGACTTTTTAAGAAAGGTTACATTAGGCTAGGTGCGGTGGCTCATGCCTGTAATCGCAGCACTCTGGGAGGCTGAGGTGGGTGGATCACCTGAGGTCAAAAGTTTGAGACTAGCCTGGCCAACATGGTAGAACCCCATCTCTACTAAAACCAAAAAAATTAACAGGCATGGTGGCAGGCACCTATAATCCCAGCTACTTGGAAGGGTGAAGCAGGAGAATTGCTTGAATTGGGGAGGTAGAAGTTGTAGTGAGCCAAGATCATGCCACTACACTCCAGCCTTGGCAACAGAGCAAGACTGTCTCAAAAAAAAAAAAGGTTATCTTTTTTTATTGAGATGTTTCAAAGCACTCCTGTTGTATCAAAACATCATTATGATTTCTTCTGTAAAAGTATTTGGAGATTTTTGGAATTCTTGGACATTTTGGTTGAGGATGCATGTTAATTATAGTTGCTTTATTTGCACTAAACCCCATCGTTTTAAAGGATGAGTAACAATATGTCAACCAAGAAAATTAATTCTAGGTTATATGATTGAAAAGAAAATTAAGAGCAGTGGGATTTTAGAGAACATTTTGCTGAAAATAAATCAGTATAGCCTTTTTCTCTGGTTACCACTAGATGTTAAGCAGTTAGTGGGTCTTGTACAATTTAAGCAGAAGTCTTAAGTGAAAAAAAAGAAAGGAGATTTTTTGAGACAGAGTCTTGCTCTGTTGCCCAGGCTGGAGTGCAGTGGCATAATCTTGGCTCACTACAACCTCCACCTCCCAGGGTCAAGCGATTCTCATGCCTCAGCCACCTGGGTAGCTGGGATCACAGTGTGCATCACTACACCCAGCTAATTTTTCTATTTTTAGTTGAGACAGGGTTTTGCCATGTTGACCAGGCTGGTGTCAAACTCCTGGCCTCGAGTAATCTACCCATCTCCACCTCCCAAGGGAAAATTTCTTAAAATATGAATTCCATAGAAATATATAGGTCTTATTTAGGCACATATTTGATTTCTCCAGCATTACAGATAATTGAGAAACATTCCACCTTTCAGAAAGTTTAGGCAAAGACCTCAAAAACAGTATGTCAGGCTGGGTGCAATGGCTTACATCTGTAATCCCAGCACTTTAGGAGGCTGAGGCAGGTGGATTACCTGAGGTTGGGAGTTTGAGACCAGCTGGCCAACATGATGAAACCCTGTCTCTACTAAAAATCCAAAAAAAAGTATCTGGGCATGGTGGTGGGTGCCTGTAATTCCAGCTACTTGGAAGGCTGAGGCAGGAGAATCGCTTGAACCTAGGAAGCAGAGGTTTCAGGGAGCCGATCGTGCCATTGCACTCCAGCTGGGGCAAGAGAACAAGATTCTGTCTCCAAAAAAAAAAAAAATAGGATGTCAGAGAACTGAATGTCTGTGGCTATTGCCACATGAATAGTGTATATTCTAAGACTAAGAGATTAGCACAAATCCTCTGAATATCAAATATATAATTGACTTTTTTCCTTTTCATTGTTTATCATTGTCATACAGGACTGCCTAAATTTTTTTTTCTTTTTTTTCTTTGTTTAAATTTTAAGTTGTGAGGTACATGTGCAGGATGTGCAGGTTTGCTACATAGGTAAAAGTGTGCCATGGTGGTTTGCTGCACCTATTGACCCATCACCTAAGCTATTTTTCCTGATGCTCTCCTTCCCCTCTTTGCCCCTCCCCCATAGGCCCCAGTGTGCTATTCCCCTCCCTGTGTCCATGTGTTCTCACTGTTCAGTTCCCACGTACGAGTAAGAACATGCAGTATTTGGTTTTCTGTTCCTGAGTTAGTTTGCTGAGGAATGGTGTCCAGCTCAATTCATGTCCCTGCAAAAGACATGATCTTGTTCCTTTTTATGGCTGCATAGTGTTCCATAGTACATATGTACCACAATTTCTTTATTCAATCTATCATTGATGGGCATTTGAGTTGATTTCAAGTCTTTGCTATTGTGAATAGTGCTGCAATGAACATACGTGTGCATGTATCTTTATAATAGAATGATTTATATTCCTTTGGGTATATACTCAGTAATGGGATTACTGGGTCAAATGGTATTTCTGGTTCTACATCTTTGAGGAATCATTACATCCTCTTCCAATATAGTGAACTAGAACTATTTACAGTCCCACCAATAGTGTAAAAACGTTTCTATCTCTCCGCAGCCTCGCCAGCATCTGTTGTTTCTTGTCTTTTTAACAATAGCCATTCTGACTGGGACTGCCTAACTGTTTCCTCACAGTCTGACAATTACTGACTAGTAAAGCAGAACACTCTGTTCAGCACACCTTATCCCGGCTCCTGGAGGATGCTTCTCTTTCTGTTTCCCTTGCAGAGTGTGTACTATTTGGCAAGAACATACTGAGTGATTTGCGCAAACTATAAGAAACGTCAGGCCAGGCATGGTGGCTCAAGCCTATAATCCCAGCAATTTGGGAGGCCAAGGTGGGCAGATCACTTCAGGTCAGGAGTTTGTGACCAGCCTGGCCAACATGGTGAAACCCTGTCTCTACTAAAAATACAAAAATTAGCCAGATCGCACCGCTGCATTCCAACCCAGGCAAGAGAGTGAGACGCCGTCTCAAAAGGAAAAAAAAAAAAGAAAAAGGAAATGTCAGCCAGGCATTTGCTTATGATCTGCCGTTCCTTTTTCCAGATAACTGAAAGCACCTGGAGTCTGTTCCTCAAACACACCCTCCTTGTCTCGGAACCTTTTCACCTTCTCTTCCCTCTGCCTTACCACTGCTCTAGTTACAGCCGCTCCTTCTTCCTCTTCAGGTCTTTCAAGAATAATTCCTCATATTAGAGGCCTTCTTTGACTCCTAATTACCTAGTTTATTTCCTTCCTAACATTTACCACAGTCCTGTTTATGTGTTTACTTTTTGTCTCCATCCACTAAAAAAGGAAGCATCTTAAGGCATAAGCAGGTTCTGTCTTGTTCCTCGAAAAAGCACCTAGAACACAGATGCTGAACAAATGTGAATCTTACACGGAACGAACTGATCACTCAACATACCCATATTGTTCTGGCAGAAAAACCTGCTGCCATTTGGAGTTACCTGACCTAGTTTTGAGCAAGACACTGGAAGCCTCTATCAGAGGTTCTGAAACCTAACTGCATATTATTAGGTTGGTGCAAAAGTAATTGCGATTTTGGCCATTAACGGCAAAATAATAGAACCTAATAGAATCTCCTAATAGAAAATTAGGAGATTGGCCAAATTAATAGAATCTCCCAGGGAACTTAAAAATTATCTTTGCCCAGATCTAGGGGTGACAGGTCAGTATGGAAGCCTTATTTTTTAAAAGCTCTTATTGTAATTACTTGTGTAACCAACATGGAAAAGTACTGCTCTGAGTGACACAGAACTGAATAAATTACCTGGCTACCGCATTCTTATTCTCTGGGTGAGTCCTTTTTTGCGTAATCTATGTTGACAGCATCCCTAACTGTTCTTTGGACCACTTTATAGGCTGCTATAAACACTTGCCTCATTATCACAAAGGGGTAGCCTTAGGCACAAACCAGATGGAAAATCAACCTCTCAGGAAAGAGAAGAGGCATTCAAGTAACCTATGTTCATCTGTTAACACCAGTCCCGAAAACCTCAAACTAAAGGGGGAAAGAAAACTGCAGCATACTTCTATTTTCTTTCTTAGAAGAAAGTCATCAATAAGTCCTTTCATTTAGCTGTAGGAGTGAGAGGTAATCAATCAACCAATCAAATACTTGTGCTACAATGCAAATTAAAAAAAATAATGCTGGCCAGGTGTGGTGGCTCATGCCTGTAATCCCAGCACTTTGGGAGGCCGAGGCAGACGGATCACCTGAGGCCAGGAGTTCAATACGGTAAAAACCCTTCTCTGGCCAATACGGTAAAAACCCTTCTCTACTAAAAATACAAAAATCAGCCAGGTGTGGTGGCATGGGCCTGTAATCCCAGCTACTCGGGAGGCAGAGGCAGGAGAATCACTTGAACCTGGGAGGCAGAGGTTGCAGTGAGCCAAGATGGTGGCACTGCACTACAGCCTGGGTGACAGAATGAGCGTCAAAATAATGATAATAATGCTCACAGAACAGCAAGGTGGCCAGATTCCATCCCATTCGTGGAAGAAATGAGATCAAATAGTGGTGGGTTCAGAAATGCTTGTTCATATTTTTTTGTTATGGCAAACTCTAAATTTTACGGCCTTGCTTATTTTTAAGAAAAAACAATGGTTATTGATATTTTTCTCAAGCGATGTAATTAATAACCTTTTTCCTCAAAATCATCACCATATGTTAATAAAGGTTGGGTGTGGTGACTCACACCTATAACCCCAGAATTTGAGGAGGTGAGGCCAGGAGTTCAAGACCAGTCTGTGCAACATAGCAAGACTCCTAACTCTAAATACATACATACATACATACAGAGCCAGGTGTGGTGGTGCGTGCCTGTAGTCTAGCTACTCAGGAGGCTGCAGTGGGAGAACTGCTTAAATCCAGGCATTCAGTTCAAGGCTGCAGTAAGATACAATTGTGCCACTACACTCCAGCCTTTTTTTTTTTAAGAAAGACAGAGTAAGACCCTGTCTCTGTAAAAGCAAACAAACGAACAAACACAAACTAGCCTCATCCTGGAAGTCAATTAGAACCCACTCTCCTCCTTCAGTTAAAAATGCCAAGACTATAGTAAAACAGAGAGAACACAGGATTAGAAGTGGAAATATCTGAGTTGTAGTCCAGGCTTACCACTAACTGAATGAATGATTAGCAATTTTTTCTTGCCTGTGAAATAAGAATCATAACATCTATGCTGCCTGCCTCACATTTTGTTGTTTCTTTCTCTCTCTTTCTTTTTCTTTCTGAGACAACGTCTTGCTCTGTTACCTAGGCTGGACTGCAGTGGTACAATTATGGCTCACTGCAACCTCGACTTCCCAGGCTCAAGCGATCCTCATGCCTCAGCCTCCCATGTAGTTGAGACTGGTCACATACAACTGAGTCCACACAATTTATTTACTGTCAATTATAATCTGTTTTGTTTTGTTTTTAGAAGGTCTCGCTCTGTCACCTAGGCTGGAGTGCAGTGGTGTTATCACAGCTCACTGTAGCCTTAACCCCTTAGACTCAGGCAATCTTCCTGCCTTAGCCTGGAACCACAGGCATGAGCCACCACCCCCAGCTTATTTTTATTTTTTGTAGAGATGAGGGTCTCTCACCATGTTGCTGAGGCTGGTCTTGAACTCCTGTACTCAAGTGACCTTCCTGCCTTGGCCTCCCAAAATGCTGGGATTACAGGTGTAAACCACTATGCCTGGCCCGGTTGTTGTTTCTTATAGGTTATATTTACAATCATTCTCTGAAAATACTACATTGTGCAAATAAAAAGTACTGGTCTTGGCCAGGCGCGGTGGCTCATACCTGTAATCCCAGCACTTTGGGAGGCCAAGGCGGGTGGATCACAAGGTCAGGAGTTCAAGACCAGCCTGGCCAACATAGTGAAACCCTGTCTCTACTAAAAATACAAAAATTAGCTGGGTGTGGTGGCAGGTGCCTGTAGTCCCAGCTACTCCGGAGGCTGAGGCAGGAGAATCGCTTGAACCCAGGAGGCAGAGGTGTAGTGAGCCGAGATCATGCCACTGCACTCCAGCCTGGGTGACAGAGCAAGACTCTGCCTCAAAAAAAAAAAAAAAAAAAAAAGTACTGGTCTTTTGTTCTGTTCGTGAACTTTAAGAAAAGAAACATCCAGTTATAGGAATTAAAAATATTGACTAAGGATATATACCATGTGCCCAGCAAAGTGCTAAATAAAAAGAATAGTCCATAATTCTTACTTTGTGACACATGCTTGGCATATACCTACCACTAGAAAAACTGAACCTGTTACACTTAGAACAGAAGGTAGATCAACAAAAAGGGAAAGTCATTTCCTCTGCACCCAGAGAGAAGCTCAGCTCAGCCAAGTCCAGCAATAACACTGAAAAGTCCATTTACTCGTTCCTCAAAGTCTGTTTTCACCCCCAGATCTATAAGTTCTTTCATTTCCACTGAAACAACCCAGGCCACAGGCGGGAATATTTAAATTCAGGGGCCCTCTTATCAGTTAAGATTAGGGCAACAAACTTGAACAGTTGTGAGTTAACAAGCTTCCATTCAAGGCATCTTCAGTAGATAAGAGGATCTGTAAAGTTGAAAGTTGAAAGCAGTTTTGCAGGTGATTTTAGGACAGCTTAAAACAGGAGACCTGCTGTTGCCTGATTTCTCAAATCCAGAAGCAAATTTAGAGGTTGTCTGGTTGACAATATGCTGGGACTGGCACAAGCTGGAATCCTATGTGTTCAAGACAAGTCTTTAACCTCACCTAGACTTAGTTTCCTTATTTATTAGCAAGACACAGACAAAAATATCTTCTCTGCAGCGTTAATAATCTGAATCTTAGAGATGATACATATTAAGTCATAATATTGTCAACAAATTATAGGTAATCTTTTTAAGGCCAGTTGAGTGATTTTCAGACTTCTTCAAGTGGCAGAGCACCTGGAAGCTGCAGATCACTGTGAAATGCTGAAATGTGATCTCAAATCATATGAAAGTTTTTTAGTAGCAACTATGACTACATTGCCTGTGGGCAATATAATAACAGAAATAAGAACATATATGTTCACACACAAAAAAGAAGATTCCCCAAAACAAAGCTATTGAACTGGAAAATGAGTCAGAATCTTCCCACGGTATTGGTTGGCTACTTGTTCATTTCATCAGCCTGGGGTTGGAGCTAGTGGTAATTGTAAGCAGACAAGCCATGCACATGAGGCAAATGGAGAAAAGACTAAACATTCAGATTAACTGCAGGCCTCATAGAGTTTGCAAACCTCTGCTAATAATCTTACTACAGCTGATCAACTAATCCAAAGATTTTCAAACATTTTTAAAGTGAGGAATTTCTGTCCTCAAAAAGACTTTTTTTTTGGGGGGGGGCAGAAGAAGCTGGAGATGTAAATTACAAAGGCAGAAACCCCAAAGAGAAAATAGAACGAAGGCTCAGCTGCCCCTCCTGCAAGCCCTGGGATTCCCCGCCCTTCCCCACCTCTCCCAGGCATCTCTGAAGACATCTTGCTCTTGGTGGGGCACATGCTGAAAACCTGTAAGTCCAGCCCCTTCGTTATGCAGATGAGAAAATTAAAGCCGGAGGGGCTGAAGGACTTATCTGAGGTTGCACAGTGAGTCTGTGGGAGAACCGAGACTAGAACCCAGGACTATGAGTCTCACTTCAGCATTTTCTTCCACTCTGCCAGGGCCACTCAGACGTTACTCCAAAGTAATCTATTGGTTAAATAGGTGAGGCAGAACTTTGGCAAAGGGGTCAACTTTGTAAAGGTCAACTCTATAAAAATATACCCTCTCAAACTGAGGTTGACTAGATGTCCTTCCTTTGCCTACTTTTTTATCATGTTCCACGCTGCACCCAGATTACCCGTTTATGTCAGAGATCACACACTGACCCCATGCCCCATGTCTTTATCTTGAATCAGTTGCCAGCATCTAAAAATCAGAATATTTGGGGTTTAAAAAATTTTATTATTATTATTATTATTATTTTGAGATGGAGTCTTATCGCCCAGTCTGGAGTGCAGTGGCTCAATCTTGACTCACTGCAATCTCTATCTCCCAGGTTCAAGTGATTCTCCTGACGTAACATCTGAGTAGCTGGAACTACTATAACATTTGATTGTTCTAAGTGTTAAATGAGATCATATATCAAGTGCCTAGGGTATCATTGAGCACACACTAAGTGTAATAAATATTAGTTTATTCCTCTTTTCTTCTTATATTATTATAAATGATATAAAATTATTATATAATTTTATAGTCACCAACTTCTGACATCAGGTGGTCCACCTGCCTTGGCCTCCCGAAGTGCTGGGATTACAGGTTTGAGCTACTGTTCTGGCCCATGAAAGCAGCATTATTTTTTTTTAATATATTTTTTAAAGTTTTTAATAGAGAGAGAGTCTCACTATGTTGCCCAAGCTGGTCTTGAACTTCTGGGATCAAGAGATCCTATGGCCTCAGCCTCCCAAAGCACTGGGATTACACTACAGGCATGAGCCATTGCACCCAGCCAAGAAAGCAGAGTATTTCTGAGGGCATTCACCTCATCTTTTGAAACTGGATTGTCCTCTCTATTTTAGGGTTATCTTTGTTCCTATAAGTTCAGTTCTCAGAAATACTTCAATAGATGTAAGTTTTAATCACCAGTCACAAACTCAAATGCGTACAGGGACCAGAAAGTAATGGGCACAAGCTAGGCATGAGGCAATAGGGACTACTGGGGACTGTGGCAAACTGCAGAGTGCATGGCTCCACTCAGCTCTGGGATTATTATCTATTGGGTGTAAGAGTTCAGTGTTCCGGTAGAAATTGGAAATCCAAATGTTTAGGCAAAATATTCTGATTTTAGGCTGGGCACTGTAGCTCATACCTGTAATCCCAGCACCTTGGGAGGCCAAGGCAGGCGGATCACCTGAGGTCAGGAGTTTGAGAGCAGCCTGGCCAACATGGCAAAACCCTGTCTCTACTAGAAATACAAAAAATTAGCTGGGCATGGTGGCACGCACCTGTAGTCCCAGCTACATGGGAGGGTGAGGCAGGAGGAAAAAAAAAAAAAGTCAGGCCTGGTGGCTCACACTGTAATCCCAGCACTTTGGGAGGCCAAGGAGGGCGGATCACCCAGGGTCAGGAGTTTGAGACCAGCCTGATCAACATAGTGAAACCCCGTCTCTACTAAAAACACAAAATTAGCTGGGCATGATGGTGCATGCCTGTAATGCCAGCTACTCGGGAAACTGAGGAAGGAGAATTGCTTGAACCCAAGTGGCGGAGGTTGCAGTGAGCCGAGACCTGCACTCCAGCCTGGGCAACAAGAGCAAAACACCTCAAAAAAAAAAAGCTACTCTCTTGCATTAAGAAGTTAAGGAAACTTTCAGTTTTTCCTGAATTGCTTCTTTTTCTGAGGGCTGTTAAATCAACTATAAACTAGCTGGACTATGAGTCCCAGAATTGCTTTCTGGGTGTCCCTGTTTATACTACTATCTGTAGTACAACTACCCCTCAGGAGATGCGTCACTAAACCACACAGCAGCCTGTTTCCTGCACCCCCAGGCACCTCACTCAGGACAGGGCAACCGGGCATGGCATGAGAGGGAGAAACCGTTCTCTTTTTTTTGAGACGGAGTCTTGCTCTGTCGCCAGGCTGGAGTGCAGTGGCGCAATCTGGCCTCACTGCAACTTCCACCTCCTGGGTTCAAGCGATTCTTCCGCCTCAGCCTCCCGAGTAGCTGGGACCACAGGCGAGTGCCACCATGCCCGGCTAACTTTTGTATTTTTAGTAGAGACGGGGTTTCACCATGTTGTCCAGGATGGTCTTGATCTCTTGACCTTGTGATCCGCCCGCCTTGGCCTCCCAAAGTGCTGGGATTACAGGCCGAGAAACAATTCTTAAGGAGCTGCTTGGACCCTGCTTTCCAGCATTGGCAATCCAGATTCTCATCTTATTCTTCTTCTCTGCACATCCCAAGATCAGTTACCCCCATAGACACTCCCGCTCCTTCAATCATCTTACTCTCTTTCCTCATGAAAACTTACCAGAGTATCAGATATTCACACAGAGGTTTTATTATTTCTTCTCTTTTCTTTCTTTCTTTCTTTTTTTTTTGAGACAGAGTCTCACTCTTATTGCCCAGGCTTAAGTGCAGTGGCACTTTCTTAGCTAACTGCAACCTCTGCCTCCTGGGTTCAAGCGATTCTCCTGCCTCAACCTCCTGAGTAGCTGGGATTATAGGCATCCACCACCAAGCCCAGCTAATTTTTGTATTTTTAATACAAAATTACATCTATCTATCTATCTATCTATCTATCTATCTATCTATCTATCTATCTATCTATATAATTTTCAAGATGGGGGTCTCACTCTGTTACCCAAGCTGCAGCCTCCACCTCCTGGGCTCAAGTGATCGATCCTCTTGCCTCAGCCTCCCAAGTAGCTGGGACTGCAGGTGCATACCACCACACCTGGCTAAATTTTTTTGTTTTTTGTAGAGATGGGGGTTCAACATGTTGCCAAGACTGATCTCATACTCAAGAGCTTAAGTGATCCACCTATCTCAACCTCCCAATGTGCTGGGACTACAGCCATGAGCCACTGTGCTTGGCCTGATATCTGCCTATTATTATTTTAGCGTTTTAACCTAAAAATGTGTATTGCTAATAATAAAATTTTAGAGATCATGGTAAGTGGGTAAAAAGAACATTCTCAAGATAAAAAGGTTTTACCCTCAAATTATACCAGAAGGAAAGTTTATTACTTTATTTGAAGGACCCCAACTTTTTAACCTATACTCCTTCAAGACTTGGTTCCAGTGCTACTTTCTCAATGATGCCCTTCCCTGATCGAGTCCTTTTCCTTCACCCCCCTCCACACTGTATGCCCTGCTTTGTTTCTCTCCCTATCACTTAGCACCACATGATACACTGTGTTTTACTTTTTTTTTTTGTTTACTATATCTCTCTCCATTAGAACATAATCTTCATGGGATAAGAATTTCTGTTTGTTCATTGCGATGTCCTCACTGCCATGACCATACCTGGCCTACAGTAGGCACTCAATAAAGGTTTGATAAATAAATGAACTTGTCATGCCCATACTCAGATAACAAGGTGACAATTATTTATTTTTATTAGTGTTTTTGAGATAGGGTCTCACCGTGTCGCCCGGCTGCAGTGCAGTGGTGCCATCATGGCTCACTGCAGCCTCCCCTCCTGGGCTCAAATGATCCTTCTGTCTCAGCTTCCCAAGTAACTGGAACTATAGGCATGTGGCACCATGCCTGGCTAATTTTTTACTTTTATTTATTTATTTATTTTGAGATTGAGTGTTGCTCTGTCACCTAGGCTGGAGTGCAGTGGCGTGATCTCAGCTCACTGCAACCTCTCTCTCGGGGTTCAAGCAATTCTCCTGCCTCAGCCTCCTGAGTAGATGGAACTACAGGCACATGCCACCATGCCCAGCTAATTTTTGTATTTTTAGTAGAGATGAGATTTCACCATATCGGTCAGGTTGGTCTCAAACTCCTGACCTCAGGCAATTCACCCGCCCCAAAGTGCTGGGATTACAGGCGTGAGCCACCACACCTGGCCTACATTTATTTTTATAGAGATAGGGTCTCGCTATATTGCCCAGGCTATTGAAAATTATTTCAATAAACAGATGCAAAACAGAATTTCTAGATGATGAGGGTGACTACATATTGTAAAGATGCCTTTTTGTGTGTGTGGTAGTGTACTCTTATTCTACAACTTGATTTTCTCATTTGAAGTCATTCTAATTCATTTTACAGTCTTCTCATTTTTTTAAATGATTTTACTGTATTCCGTAATTTGATCAACCAGTTCCCCAGAGCTCAGAAGTTTTCATGCCATCTTTCCTCTGTGTATGTATCTTTTGCAATGAACATACACATTCCCTTTCCTACATGTTTTCAAGGATAAGATCTAGTCCTCTTCCTCCTCCTCCTCCTCCTCCTTTTTTAAAATCTAGAATAGATGTAGGGAGGCCATTTTGGGAAGCAGGATGCTAGATTCTGCACTATAACCACACCATATGCCCATTGTGCTGTGTGTGTCTGCGGCAGTTATATCTTTAACTAGATTATAAACACTTTTTATTTTCCTCTCACTAACAACGAGGGGGTTCAGTTTTTTATCTGAAATGTGTCCTAGTAAATACAAGTAATAAGACCTAATTTGAAAAAGAAACAGAAGATGTTCCTAGCTACTTAACTTTAAGCACTGCCTTCCAGCTGTTCTTCGGGAAATACCCATTTATCATTTTTTGTTGGTGGCATTTATACTGTTTACTATGCTTCTTTGAGTTCACCAAACAGCACACTTAGGAAACTTTGGTTCACTTTTCAAATGCAAACATTCTGAAGCCTGAACTTCCGGTTCAAGTGTTCTAACTTGGCTTCAAGGTCAGAACACACATTGAAGGATGGATCCCAGACCATTTTAGATTCATGATGGCAACACATATGTCATTTGTTTTGAACTAACTGACCAACGTGCTGAGCAGAGACAATGCAAAGGAGAATAGTGAAAAACAGGCCATTTCGGCACGCGAAAATAATCTATTTTAAAAGGTTCTGAGCTGGGCGCAATGGCTCACGCCTGTAATCTCAGCACTTTGGGAGTCTGAGGTGGGTGAATCACTTGAAATCAGGAGTCCAAACCAGCCTGGGCAACATGGTGAAACCCCATCTTTACTAAAAATACAAAAATTAGCCAGGCGTGGTGCTAGGCACCTGTAACCCCAGCGAGGCTGAGGCAAGAAAATTGCTTGAACCTGGGAGGTGGAGGTTGTAGTTAATTGAGACTGAGCCATTACATTCTAGCCGAGGCCACGGGAGCGAAACGCTATCTCCAAAAAAGAAAAAAAAAAGAAAAAGAAAAAGAAAAAATTCTTATTACTCTTGTGACCAGAGACAGATATCACAGTGAAAATTCGAGACCCACAGCGTGGAAGATTAGGTTACAACTCCCAGATCAAAGGAATGTAGAGACAAGGAATGCCTCTTCTCCAAAGTACCCGACTTTACGAAATTCTGGACATAGTCTCATAGTATAACTTTGATTCCAGGCTCCATTAAAAGGTGCTAAATAGTCTTTTACTCCTACGAAATAACATGCATAAAAGACTCTTCATTGGAGTATTGTTAATATTAGCAAACATTTGGAAACAACCTAAGTGACTATCTTAGAAAACTGGTTGACCAAATTACGGAATAGCCATACAATGGAATACAGTAAAATCATTTTAAAAAATGAGAAGACTATGAAATAAATTATTAATAGAATAATTTCAAATGAGAAAATCAAGTTGTAGAAAAAGAGTATGCTACCACAAAAAACGCAAAACAAAAATACATAAAACCATATTTGCTTATATACATTTACATATGAAATATCTTTGAAAAGGCCTATAAGAAACTGAAATTATTAGCTTCTTCTAGAAAGTGCATTGGATGCTGGGGGACAGGGTTTGGGGGAGACACTTGACTATATATCCTTTCGAATTCTGAATCAAACAAATATAATACCTACTGAAATAAATAAACTTACTATTTTAAAGAGGCTGCACATGGCGGCTTATGCCTGTAATCCCAGCAGTCTGGGAGGCCAAAGTGGGAGGATCGCTTGAGGACAGGGGTTCAAGACCAGGCTGGGCAATTAGCAAGACCTCCATCTCTACAGTTTTGTTTTATTTTTTTAATTAGCCAGTCATGGTCTTAGCTACTTGTGAGTCTGAGGCAGCAAGATGGCTTGGACCCAGGAGTTCAAGGCTCAAGATAGAAAAATTACATTAAATGATTTTTTAAAAATTAAGCCCTTTATCTGGGGGGTATAGAGAAAGAAGTTCACTGGAACTTCCTTTTTTTTTTCTGAGATGGAGTTTCACTCTTGTCATCCAGGCTGGAGTGCAGTGCTACCATCTCAGCTCACTGCAACCTCTGCCTCCCGGGTTCAAGCAATTCTCCTGCCTCAGCCTCCTGAGTAACTGGGGTTACAGATGCCCGCCACCATGCCCAGCTAATTTTTTGAATTTTTCGTAGAGATGGGGTTTCACCATGTTGGCCAGGCTGATCTTGAACTCCTGACCTCAAATGATCTGCCCGCCTCGACTCTCAAAGTGCTGGAGTTACAGTCATGAGCCACCATACCCAGTCCATTGTAACTTTCTTATACAATTTCTGTAGGTTTCAATTTTTTTCAAAATAAAATAATAATTAAAAAAAATACGAATCTCTCCTTTGGGGTGATGAGTTAAGTGCTTTCAGCTAGGGGCTGTCAAGGAAGGAGAAGTATCCAGGAGAATTTGCTTGCTTCTGAGGTATACTTATAATGGCCTGAGAGCCAAGGGCAGAGTGGAAATCTCTGCTTTGCTGCCATCATAAAATGGGTTTCCAATGTTGGCAATGCAATTTCTAACTATGCCATCAGAATCAGAAACAACATTCTTTAACCGAAAATGGCCAACTCCTTATGCTGGTTAAATACATGGGGGGCGGGAAACATAATGTGTCAGCGTTCACCCTTTTCCTCCAAATATTTAGGAAAGGAGTTAAATGCAGTCAAAGCTTTAATTTTAGAAAAATTCCCCTGACCAACCCCAGGGAAGAAGAGCAGCTCCACAACCAGAGCAAAGCAGGGTATGTTTCCCTTGCAGGCCCAGCAAGAATCCTGTGCAATGAAGTCGTTTATAACAGAGGAGTGCTTTGGTAAAAAGGGAAGGCCACGGGGTAGGATATCAACATATTTGTGTTCCAGTCCTAGTGCTACCTCAGCACTTTTCATATATGAACTTAATGTTTTAAGCCCAACTAGCTGCATCTATGAAATGCAATCATAAAAGCTGCCTTACCCACCTTCCTGTGCTGCTGTGATGACCAAAAGGTAAAGACAAAAGCATTTTAAAAACTATACGGCACTAGACCCAATGTTAGGTATATACAACACAAAATACCTGTTGAGGATAATTTTGAAGTTTTCAATCAGAGGAACAAGCAAATGTGATCTTTAGGATGAGATAGATAAGAACTTTCTAGCCCTACTCCTCATCTGCTGGATGACTTAGGGCAAGTTTCCTGGCCATTCTGAGCGTCAGTTTCCTCACTGCAAATTGAGGTTAATGCTCCCTATTTAACAAGATGGCTGTAAAAATAAAGTGAATAGCATATATAAAGTGCTGGGCACAGAGAGAACTCACACAAAGATGAGTTCCCTTTCAACCTGCCTTGGGTAATGAATCAGGGTCTCCATCAGTGAATACTCCATTCACTGATTTGCTCATTCATTGAATTCTCTGTGCTATCTGCTCATTTTTTTCTGCAAATCTAAAACTGTTCTAAAAATAAAAGCTAAGCTGGGCGTGGTGGCTCACACCTGTAATCCCAGCACTTTGGGAGGCTGAGGCAGGAGGATCACTTGAGCTCAGGAATTTGAGACCAGTCTGGGCAACATGATGAAACCCATCTCTTTTTTAAAGAAAAAGAAAAATAAAAAAAAAATCTAAATAAAATTAAAATCACAATTTTTTTTTAAGAGATAGAGTCTCACTCTGTTACCCAGGATGGAGTTCACTGGCACCATCACAGCTTACTGTAGCCTCGAACTCCTGGGCTCAAGCAATCCTTCTGCCTCAGCCTTTTGAGTAGCTAGGACTATAGGCACGTACCACCATGCCTGGCTAATTTTTAATTTTTTTGTAGAAATGGGGTCTTGCCTATGTTATCAAGGCTGGTCTTGAATCCTTGCCTCAAGTTACCCTCCCACCTCTGGGCTCCCAAAGTGCTGGGATTACAGGTGTGAGCCACCATGCATGGCCTAAATCCATTAATTAAAAAAAAAAAATTATTGTGGATATAGAGTGTCACAGTTAAGAAGAGAGACTTTGGAGTGAGACTGTTTGGGTTTGAATTAGGTTCTGCCACTTACTAGATGGGTGACCTAGGGCATTTATTTAACAGCTCTCCGTTTTAGTTTCCTCATCTGCAAGCACTATGAAAAAAATTTTACTATTAGTATAATAATAATTATTATTAGACACTGTACTCAACAAAGAGAATACAGTTGTGAACAAGGCAGTTTTGAACTCTGCTCTTATGAAGCTAAAACAAGGGGCTCTGAAATCACCTATCAAATATTCTAAATGTAGAGAAACGTAGGCCCAAAAAGATGAAGTGACTTCCACCAAGGCCACACAACTAGTTAGTGAGTGAGTCCTAATGAAGAACAGCCAGGACTAGTGAGAGAGTTCCAGATTGCAAGCCACCATTTCTCCACTGACCTGTGCCATGCAACCAGCATCACCCAGATTCACACCTTCTTGAAACTTAAGAGCCCTGAAGTATCAGAGTAGATTACAGAAATCAACTGGAAGCATCCCAATAATTCTGCACCTTTCTGACCTCCACCTTTTTCCTATGACCCCTTCCTTATGCTGTTATGCTTACCCGACCTATATATAATCTCATTACAAATTTCAGATTTGGAGTTCATGATGGAGACCACATGGAAATGCCACACTCCCTGATACCACTTGATTTTCACTTGTGCTTAAAAATCTTAAGCAAGAACAAGGGTTCAGTCTCTCACAGACCTCTTGTAAAGGGTCAGATCCAGGTATGGTCTACCCTAAAGTATATACAATACTGGGGGACTCTCTATAGAAAAGGAATACATTATAATGAATTAAAAACTAGGTAAAAGGCCTTGGAAGGGACACCTGCAAATGAAGAGCCCTGAAGTTTCCTGGTAAATATAGCTCTGCTCCTACAGTTGCCTAATTTCTTTACTTCTTCCTTTCTTCTTTCCTTCCATTGATCTAACTTGTACCTACCCTACTGTCTAGTACCCACTGTGCACCAGGCAGTAACTTCATAAGTTTACATCCTGCTTAAAAAATTGTCAGACTGGGCAACTTAGCAAGATCTCATCTGTAACAAAAATTCAAAAATTAGCTGGGTGTGGTGGCACATGTCTGTGGTCCCAGCTGCTCAGGAGGCTGAGGCAGGAGGACCACTTGAGTCTGGGAGTCTGAGGCTGCAAGCCTTGATTGTACCAATGCACTCCATCTTGGGTAACAGAGTGAGACCCTGCCTCAAAAAAAAAAAAGGGAAAGGGAAAGAAAAGAAAGGAAAAGAAATGTGAGATTGGAGTAAAAAAGATTTATTTCAGTCGGCAGGTTTTTACCGTCTTATGATAAACGTGCTTTTCTTGATATAAAGGAATAAAATGATGTATACCTAATCTGTTGGTAATGTGTAAACAAGCTATGTGGGGCTGCCTGTTAGATGCAGTAAATCATAATTTAGCCAGAGGCTACAATTTTCTCTTTACACTTGTGAAAACACCCAGAGGCAGGCTCTATCATGAGTACATTGAACAAATAAAACAACCCTTTCAGATGGTAGGGGGCAGTGACTTAGTCATCTAGAGAAAATGTTATATAGTTACACATAATTACATATAATAATATGCTTTATGCACATCATCTGATTTCATGTTCACACCATCTTATGTAGTAGTAGGATGGTTTTATTAAAAATCCCCATATTGCGGGGTGCGGTGGCTCACACCTATAATTCCAGCACTTTGGGAGGCTGAGGCAGGTGGATCACGAGGTCAGGAGTTCAAGACCAGCCTGTCCAAAATAGTGAAACCCTGTCTCTACTAAAAATACAAAAAATTAGCTGGGTGTGGTGGTGGGCACCTGTAATCCCAGCTACTTGGGAGGCTGAGGCAGGAGAATCGCTTGAACCCGGGAGGCAGAGGTTGAAGTGAGCCAAGATCACACCATTGCACCCAGCCTGGGCAACAATGTGAGAATCCGTCTCAAAAAAAAAAAAAAAAACCCCATATTGCAGATTGGAGACTGAGGCCTATAGTGACTTGCCAAGGTCATAGAACTACTAAGTGTTTGTTAAGCTAGATTCTAAATAATTACTCAGGCTCAGCGGCAGCAGCTCATGCCTGTAATCCCAGCACTTTGGGAGGCCAAGGGCCAGGTGGGTGGATTGCTTGAGCCCAGGTGTTCAAGACCAGCCTGGGCAACATGGTGAGACCCTATCCCTACAGAAAATAAAGAAATCAGTCAGACATGGTGATGCATGCCTGTAGTCCCAGCTATTTGGGAGGCTGAGGCAGGAGGATCACTTGAGCTCAGGAGTCCCAGGCTTCACCGAGCTATGATAAGCCACTTTACTCCCACAGTCTGGGCAATAGAGCAAGACCCTGTCTTTTGAAAAAATAAAATAAAAAAGAATAAGAAGAATGAGTCTAAATTCAGAGTGCTCTATAATTCAAAAGGTACCGTGATTTTCAGTTAATATTGCTTTTTACAGGCGTGATACCCAAGGATGAGGCTTAAAGTTTGACTCTGAACACTTCTCTTTTAATTTCCTTTCCCATAGCAGCCCTATTATCCTCACATTCAGAGGACACAAAGACTGTACAGGCAGCAACTACACAAAGAACCCATAGACAAAATAAGTAGGGGCCATTTTGTGGATAATTTTGGAATGGGAATTCGGTCCTTGTGGCGGGGAGAAGTTTTCTTCAGCTCACATTCTCCAGATGAGTCATGTAGGTTTACCCCATTATTTGCACAATTCCTCACCTCTCCCTGTGGGCAGCAGTATCACCGAGCCACAATGGCATCTGCCCTTCACCGCCTCATCCCCTGCAGCCTGCTCGGTCAGTGCCTGGCAGGGAGCTGAGGAGCCCAGAGAGGGAGGGGAGGAAGCACGCGGCTGCCAGTGGCTGTCAGCTTTCCCGGCTGACTCAACTCCCCACCTCCTCCTCCCCCGCCCTGCATGCAGCCACCAGCCTCCTAACTTTCCATTTCCAGGCCTCTGGTGTGGGAGCTCCCCCTCCCGCTGGCTGGGGCGCTTGGTCTACAGTCCGGGGCTGTCAGGGCACCACGCCCGCTGGCCTGGCGGGCCCTCTCTTAGGACACTTAGAGTCTGCTGTCATGGAGAGAATGGAATATAGGTCAAGGTGCTCTCGGAAGGGCCCTGGGGAGGATCACCTGACTGGGAGGTGTGTGACTCAGCGGGAAGGGAAGGGGCGGAGCCCAATCTCCTGCCTGCGGAGCCGGGAGGAGGAGGAGGAGGTCAGATTTCCTGGGTCTGGCTGATTGTCAGGGGAGGAAGGAGACAGCAGTTGGAGGCAGAAGGAAGGATAAGATGACCTCTGGTGACCTATCTAAGGTGGAACGCAAATCCACTCCAGGGCCGGCAGTCCCCCTCGGCGTAGGTGAAACCACTCCCAGCTCAGAACTGTCTCTGTGGTGGTGAAGACCTAATTAGCTGCCAAAGTGAGAAACCAAATTAACAGAAGGCTCATCACTCCAGACTCCACCGACCCAGGCCCCTAAAAGAAACCAAAGACCCTGGTATATCACACAAAGCTGACCATTCCTATTAGAGGCAATTCGATCGTTTCCCCCAATCAATTCTGAATATGAAAATTACTAACCCATTTTATTTTACGGGTCCACAAGGCAGGGGCCTTTCAAGGGTGTGGCAGTTGCTGCTGTTGCTGGAACAGCAGCTGCTCTGTCTGAGCCTCACTTCCTCTGGCTCCAGCTGCAGGTTCCTCCTGGCCAAGCAGGGAGTTTCCTCATTCTAAGGGCTCTGGGCCCAGGCCTTGCTAGCCGGCCACCCTCGCCTCCCACCCGCAGCTGCTCACCACCCACCCTCTGTGGGTAGTGCTTCTGGGACTCCCTAGTTCCATGAGTCAGAGCCAGGCTGGAGACAGACAGCAGGCTTCCTTTATTAAATCAGCCTTCTGCCCTGAACACTATAGAGGAAAGCTATAATTACTCCTTTGGCCTGGCTCTGAGAACTGAGCCACAGACGCTTGACTAGGAGCGATGGTTCCTGATTTCTGCTTTATCTAATGATGCACCCCAGTTTGGAAATAAGAATAACAGCCAGGGGTTAAGGGCTTGTTACATAGACGTCAGATGTTTTGCATATGTAATGGGGTGCATTGGACCTGGATACTCATGTAGGTTGCTAGAAAAATCGTGATATTAAAGCTGCCAGGAATTTTTTTGGTTTGTTTGTAATGCCTCCTGCCTCATTGCCTGAGTCACACTTGAGATGGCCTGCTCATTGTTGATGTTGGTTTATAAGAGACAAAGGAAAAGGCAGCCGCCAAACATTGTTTTGGGTCTCCAGGTCAGGATTGTTTCATCCCTCAGGTATTATAGACACAAAATCTCAGGCCTCCCAGCTTTTCTTTTCTTTCTTTCTTTCTTCTTTTTTGAGACGGAGTCTCGCTCTGTTGCCCAGGCTGGAGTGCGGTGGTGCAATCTCAGCTCACTGCAACCTCTGCCTCCCGGGTTCGAGCGATTCTCATGCCTCAGCCTCCCGAGTGGCTGGGATTACAGGCACCCACCACCATACCCAGCTAATTTTTGTATTTTCAGTAGAGACGGGATTTCACCATGAGGGCCAGGCTGGTCTCAAACTCCTGACCTCAGGTGATCTACCTGCCTCAGCCTCCCAACGTGCTGGTATTACAGGTATGAGCCACCTCACCTAGCCACCTCCCAGCTTTTCTACTGGCCTACAGAAATGTCTGAAACCTGAAAAATAGTTGGTTCCAAAATTTTTAAAAACCACAAAATCAAAATAATATAGTCGATTTTCATTAACTATTCAATTTAGTATTCCTTGATTCATTCATGCATTCCTGCTAGCATGCATTTATTTCATTTATTCAATGAATATTTGTTGAGTTACCTCTCTGTGCCACACAGTTACAGGTCCTAAGGACACGTGAAGTGCTAAGGTCATTAAAGATACAGACAAAAGTAAGCATACAAGTATCTCTGCCCTTGTGGGTCAATAATAGACACAACAGGCCAGAAATGGTGGCTCACACCTGTAATACTATGCTTTGGGAGGCTGATGTGGGCCAATTGCTTAAGCCCAGGAGTTTAAGGTTGCAGTGAGCTATGATGGCATTACTGCACTCCAGCCTTGGTGACAGAGCAAGACCCTGTCAGAAAGAAAAGAAAGAAAAGGAAGAAAGGAAGGAAGGAAAAAACAGACAACAGAGCAGGACTAGAAGAATTGTTGATAAAGGAGAAACTGGCATTTGAGAACAATCTGTGGGTTAGATATCTCTCACAATGAGAGTTCTCAAGTCTGCCTGATTGCTGGGGTTAGATATCTCTCACAATGAGAGTTCTCAAGTCTGCCTGATTGCTGAAAAATTATAACCAATCATACATTGAGTTAAATCCTTTAAGCCATGTTTATAATCAAAATGTAAGTACATTTCAAATATACTTGATAAGAGATAAAAAGTAAAAGTTCCATGGCATGTGACCCTATCTCTGGTTATGGGCAGGTGCTATGGGTTGAATATTTATCTGCTTTAAAACTCATGTTGAACTCTAATCCCCAAAGTGGCAATATTGAGAGATGGTGCCTTTAAAGGGTGATTGGATCATGAGGGTTCTGCTCTAATAAATGGGTTAATCCACTCATGGATTAATGGATTCATGGGCTATCATGGGTAGGACTGATGGCTTTATAAGAAGAAAGACTTCAGCTAGAAATGTTGAAGACAAAAAAGACGATGAAGAAGGAAGACCTGAGCTGATATGTTAGCACACTCAGCCCCCTCACCACGTGACACCCTGGACCACCTCGGTACTCTTCAAAGAGTCCTCTCAAGCAAGAAGACTGTCACCAGATAGGACCCCTCGACTGGGACTTCTCAGCCTCTGCAACTATGAAGACATTTCTTTTCTTTATCAATTATCCAGTTTCAAACATTTTGTTATAAGCAACAGAAAAAAGAATAACACAGTCAAGTTATTTCATTCAAGAATTTATTGGGTACCTGTAATATAGTGGCTAAGGACTTAGGTGTCAGATGCCAGCGTTCGGATTCTGGCTCTATCATTTACTACTTGTGTGATTCTGAGAAAGATACTTAGTTTCAGTTTCCTGGGGGTAATATAGAACCTAGCTTATAGAGTTTCTGGAATAATTAAATGAGACAATAAAAATAAAGGTGTCAGGGCCGGGCTCTGTGGCTCACACCTGTAATCCCAGCACTTTAGGAGGCCGAGGCGGGTGGATTAGGAAGTCAAGAGATTGAGACCATCCTGGCCAACACGGTGAAAGCCTGTCTCTACTGAAAAATACAAAAATTAGCTGGGAGTGGTGGCGCGTGCCTGTAGTCCCAGTTACTCGGGAGGCTGAGGTAGGAGAATTGCTTGAACCTGGGACGCGGAGGTTGCAGTGAGCCGAGATCACACCACTGTACTCCATATCACAGAAAAAAAAAAAAAAAGTAAAGCTGTCAGTTAACATAGCACCCAGTACTTAATAAGTACTCGATAAATGTTATGGAAAAAAATGCAATTATGTTTGCACCAACCTAATACTATCATATTATTGTTTCAGTGTTGATGACGATGATAATGAGGTATCTGGCATTGTGCTGGGTACTGGAGACCCAGAGCTGAATAAGACAGTGACATGGTCCTAATTGGGAAAGGCTTTGCAAGCATTCTGTACTTCATTAAATCCTCATGTCTTGGCTGGGCACAGTGGCTCATGCTGGTAATCTCAACACTTTGGGAGGCTGAGGCGGGTGGATTGCTTGAGCCCAGGAAGTTGACCCTGCAGTGACCCATGATTGTGCCACTGAAGTCCATCCAGCCTGAGAGCCTGAGTTTTAAAGACCCTCTCTCTCTCTCTCTCTCTCTCTCTCTCTCTCTCTCTATATATATATATATATATATATATATAGATCTATATATATCTTCAAAGCCCTCTTGCAAGATGACCCCCACTGCTCCACCAACCAACCACTGTAAACCATATTTGGAAAGACAATAATCATGAAGCGATCACAATGAGATATCACTTAATACCCTTTCAGTTGGAAGAAATTAAGCAGCTTGATAATACCAAGTTGTTGGAGAGAATACAGATCAATTGGATCTTTGTGTTTGTTGCTGTTAGGATTCTAAATTGGTAAATTCACATTGTTTTCCTGAAGACACAGACAAAAATTATTAGCTTAGAATGTTCAAAGGCATGGAAAGCTGATAATCCAAATGTCCACTAACAGGAGATTCGGTAAATTCCCAGGAAACATACTAGGGAGAACTGCAGTAGAGCAGGGACAAGTGGACCACAGCTGAATGCTATGCTATGGTGAGTTTGAGCCACATAATATTATGCGAAAAATGTATACTCAAGAAGGCTGCATATAGCAGGATATTCTTTTCTGTTTTAATTTTATTTATTTATTTATTTTTCTTTCTTTTTTTTTTTTTAAGATGGGATTTCACCATGTTGGTCAGCCTGGTCTTGAACTCCCGACCTCAGGTGATCTGCCTGCCTTGGTCTCCAAAGTGCTTGGATTACAGGCATGAGCCACCATGCCTGGCCTACTTATTTATTTTTCAGAGACAGGGTCTTGCTCTGTTGCCTAAGTTGGAGTGCAGTGGCACTATCACGGCTCACTATAGCCTCAATCTCCTGGGCTCAAGCAATCCTCCTGCCTCTGCCTCCCAAGTAGTTGGGACTACAGGCACACACCACCACAGCCAGCTAAATTTAAAACAAAAAAAAGAAAAGGAAGCCAGACACCATGTCTCACACCTGTAATCCCAGCACTTTGGAAGGCTGAGGTGGGTGGATCACGAGGTCAAGAGATGGGGACCATCCTGGCTAACATGGGGAAACCCCATCCCTACTAAAAAGACAAAAAAATTAGCCTGGGCACAGTAGCACCCGCCTGTAATTCCAGCTACTGGGGAGGCTGAGACAGGAGAATCACATGAACCCAGGAGGTGGAGGTTGCAGTGAGCTGAGATCATGCCACTGCACTCCAGTCTGGGTGACAGAGTGAGACCTCCATCTCAAAAAAAAAAAAGAAAAAAAATTTGTAGGGTGGTCTTGCTATGTTGCCCAGGGTAGTCTTGAACTCCTGGCCTCTCCCTCCCAAAGTGCTGAGACTATAGGTGTGAGCCACTGTGCCTAGCCAGGATATTCTTTTAATCAAGGAAAAAAAAAAAAAAAAAAACAAATCTAAACAATATGGCTTTTAGAAAAGTATTTGAAAAAAACATTTTTTTTTTTTAGAGAAGCAAAGGAATCATGAACTCAAGATTCAGAATAGGGCAGGGAAGGTGAAGTAATGGGAAGGGAGGAACACAAGGGAAGAACGTGCAGTGGAGTCACTGTATTATAAGGAAACACACAAAGAGATACATAACAAATTACCAGATGCAGGTTGCACAAGGTCTAACTGAAGACGAAAGAATGTCATGAGTCAAAGACTGTGAATAATACTATGCACCTAGATTCAGTAAACAAGAAAACAAGGCCAGATGCAGTGGCTAATGCCTGTAATCCCAGTGCTTTGGGAGGCCAAGGCAGGTGGATCACCTGAGGTCAGGAGTTTGAGACCAGCCTGACCAATGTGGAGAAATCCTGTCTCTACTAAAAATACAAAATTAGCCAGGTGTGGTGGTGCATGCCTGTAATCCCAGCTACTCGGGAGGCTGGGGCAGGAGAATCACTTGAACCCGGGAGGCAGAGGTTGTAATAAACCAAGATCTCTCCATTGCACTCCAGCCTGGGTGACAGAGCCAGAGTCCATGTCAAAAAAGAAAAAAACAAGAGAAGAGAAGAGAAGAGAAGAGAAGAGAAGAGAAGGAAAGAAGGAAGGAAGGAAAAGAGACAGAGAGAGATGAAAGAAAGAAAGAAAAGAAAGAAAGAAAGAAAGAAAGAAAGAAAGAAAGAAAGAAAGAGGAAGAAAGAAAGAAAAGAAAAGAAAAGAAAGGAAAAGAAAGAGAAAGAGAGAAAAACAAAAGCCTGCTGTTGGGACTGGTATGAAGTACCCGTAGGAAGGGTGTTGAGATGGGAAATAAAGGACACTGAAGGAGATCTGGGTATGTGTGTGTTTCCAGAAGAATTAGGCAGAGGTGACACTATCAGTCACCCACTGCTGTTTCAGATTCAGAATTGTCACGGGGGGTCACAGGGTAGGGGTGAGTTTTCACTGTGACAGGGCTGGGAAGCACCCCTGTCCCAGTCAAGTTCAGTCATTGTTCTCTCTGTGTGGTGGCTGGCCCTTGGTGTCTTCTCCCCCTGGTCTTTGCCAGGCCTGTCCCTGCCACCTGGCCTGGTACAGACTCCCAGTTCCTGTGGTCTCAGACAGGATCAGCCCCGCCCCTCCCAGCCCAGACTAGGTGGATGCTGGGTGTATATAAGAGATCTTGCACAGCAAGAGTTCCAGGCACACTACCCCAGACACCACGCAGTTTGGTCACCAAGCCTAGGCCTAGACACCCTCTCTCCTGCTCTGCGGGGAACCCAAGGGGAAGTGCTCTCAGACAGCTGAGCTGCCTGCTGTCACTGCCAGGCCCCACTGGCCCCGTGCTGAAGCAAGCACTTTTTACTTAAGACAAAGTCTCCTCCAGGCCCCCAAGGCTGACACCTGGCAGAGGCACATGTTGTTAGGCCCAGTCACTGACAGACTTCATGCATGGACAGAACAAACTGGGACACTCACAGTCAAACCAAAGCCAGTCCCTGGCTCTTTTGCGCTCCTGCTGGTGGGTCAGAGCTCTCAAAGCTCTGGAAGCTGCTTCCACACCCCTCACCACCATACCCCAAGCAATCATCAGTGTCTATCAGGAGAAAGCACAGAAACTGGAGCCAGGAGGACCCCAGATCAAGTTGTACCTGACCACTTTCTAGCTATCTCCATTAGCTTAATTCTCTAAGCCTCAGCTTTCTACATTTCTGTCCAGTGTGGACAACCATAACTCCTTTGCCTGATTCAAAGGCATTATCGAGAATGACATGACACAATGCGGAAGAAAGTGCTTATCAAACAGAAACGTGGTGTACATTTGTACTAGAATGTAAGCCCCTAGAAGGCAGGAACCTTATATGACTCCTTCACTGCGCTACTCTCACGGTCAAGGATAATGCCTGATACATAGCAGGAGCTCGAGATAAATAGTTCTTGAATGAGAGAATTGGGTTATGACAGATTAAAAATGATGATGATGATGATGATGATGATAATTCCTAACATTAATTGCATCTTGGCTATGGGCCAGGCATAGAGCTTAGGACGGTAATAGATAATCCCATCTAAACCTCATAACAACCCAATAAAGGAGGTACTATTGTTATTCACATTCTGCAGATGAGTAAATTGATTCAGAGGAGTCAGTGATTTTCCTAAGGCCACATAGCTAGCTGAATAGGTTGTTACCTAAGTGATATGAATCTGCAGATTCCGAGAAGGCTCACCACCTAAAAGCGGAACACGAGCCTGGCCCTAGTGCCTGAGAGGCAATGATGAGAGTCACTGAATTTTGATATCTTTCTTACTCTCCAAGACGCTAATATTAAAGTACAGCTGCTGCAGGGCACAATGGCTCATGCCAGTAATGCCAACACTTGGGGAGGCAAAGGCAGGAGGATGGCTTCAGCTCATGAGTTTGAGACCAGCCCTGGCAATATAGTGAGATCCTGTTTTTACAAAGAATGCAAAACTTAGCTGGGTGTGGTGGTGCACGCCTGTAGTCCCAGTTATTCAGGAGACTGAAATGGGAGGACCACTTAAGTTTGAGAGGTTGAGGCTGCAGGGAGCCTTGGTCACAACACTGCACTCCAGCCTGGGTGACAAAGTGAGATCCTGTCTAAAAAAAAAAAAAAGTGCCTCTGGAAAACAGTCAAATCTAAATTTCCAGTCAGGAAATAATCTAGTTTATCTGTTTGCTTCCTAAGTGTGGAGACTGGGATTCTTTTGCAGGGATGGGATTAGGGTGAGTAGGGGTTACACATAACAGACTAACACAAAACAGAGTTTGCTAGGGAGGGAGCTGAGAAGGCACCCAAGAAGAATGCTGACTGTTTTCCTTGAGAACTGGCCTAGGACTTCAGGAGGGCAAAGGGTATTTGAGTTCCCAAATCACCTTCATGGGGCATCTGTCACCCAGCAGTCCAAGGGACCTGGAAGGTAAAGAGCTGTATGACAACAGTTGTATGTCTCCGACAGAGGTAGCAGCACAGAGACATTATCAAACGGGGTTTCCTTTATGTTTGCATATTTTATGATAGGCATGTATTCACATATCACCTATGCAGTTAAATGTATATTTAAATAAAGGAAAAACTGGAAGTGGGAGTGGAAGAAGGTTGAGAAAAGGTCATGGGTTGGATTCTCCAAAGCAACACAGCTTCCAAGACCGTACAGCCTGCGCCAGGCTGCAGCTCTCCAGGGCTTGGCTGATTTACTGGAGACGAACGGCAGCCCCCAGCCTTCCCAGGGCATGACAGCCAATGAGCCTGATCCACAGCTGGGGGGAAGTATTTGCCTTTGCAGTTGGCAGCATCTCCCTGCCTCCAAGCCTTCCTCATGAGAGACTCATTATGCAGTTTGGTCACATGCCCTATGCATTTTAATGAATGAGTCTGGGGACAGACTCAATTTGAAAGAGGAATCGCTGCTCTCGGCTGGGTGAAGGGCTCTCAAGGGATGCTCTTGCAGCTTGGATAATACAAGAAAAGGAAAGGAGGAAGCTCTTTCCATTTAGCAAGAAGAAAGGGAGGTCTGAAGAAGGAAGGTCAAAAGGAAGGAAGAAGAGAAGGAAGGGAGGGAGGGAGGAAGGAGAGAGGGAAATGGAAGGGGCAGAAATAACTGCCTGGAGTTCAGAAAACAGTCCTTGAACAGATGCTGCCCACCAGGCACTCGTTTGCTCCTTTATCCTCCACTTATTTATTCCAAACATTTAGTGCTGTATAAGTGCCAGGACCACACCAGGCATGGGAGTTATAAGACAAATGAGACACAGTCCTTGTCCAAAAGGAGTTTGCAAAAAACCAAACCAGTTTGGTCATGTCAGAGTAACTACGGCAGGGGTCGAATCTGGGAGGTGGGATAAACAAAAGGAGACAGCATTCGCCCCTCCCTGTGAGTACACCCATGGGAAGGCAGGGGTCCCTAACTCCAGGGCCACCATTTCTCAAGCACGTCCCACCTGCCAGATGTAGGAGTGAGGATATCACAGTTAGTATCTCCCTGAATCTTCACAATCATCCCAGGAGGCACATCCTGTTACTGTCACATTTTTTACAGATGAGGAAACTGAAGCAGAGAGCAGCTCGCGCAAGGTCACCCAGGGATTTGAACTCAGGTCTGTCTGACTCTAGCATTCTTGGCAACTCAGTTCTATGCTGTCAGCCAACCACTGGATGGGGAATGCTGGAGAAGGCCTTTCCCTTCCCAGGCTTCCTTCCAAGAACACTCTGAACCCCCAGGAGGAAGGGGTTGGTGTGGATCCAGATGGAGTCAGAGCCAACCAGCCTTGGAGCAGATCTGAAACCTCAGAGTGGGGCTGTGTGTGGGACTGAGAGCCTGAGGGCAGGGGGAGAGGAAGGAAGCTGAGCCTCACCGCGGTCAGTCAGGTGGTGAGCCTGTTCCCATCCTCCACACCACAAAACACCGGGCAGCAGATGCCTAGCAAATGGGTGTGTGGGAGTGAGACTTGCCCTTGCATGGTGGGCGGGCAAGCAGGCAATGTCACCAAATTACTCAACAAAGCCACCCCAGCTTTGAACTTTGAGCCAGGCTCTGCTGGGACAGGGCATGGGAGTTGGGGTGGGGTGGCACTCACCACTGTGAAAAGGATGCCTGCCACCCTTCCACCCCCAAGTGGGAGAACACAGCCTGGGGAGAAGCCAAGAAACTGGAAAGGCACCGCACGCTTACATTCTCATGAGTTTTTACAGCTGGAGGGAAAGAGCGATACACAAGCCCAGCAGGACTCTGGGGCCCTGGGCTTCGTGCCGGGGAGGAAGGCAAGGCCACCTGCCACGAACCTGGACTGCACACAAAAACAGCCCTTACTGAGTGATTACTGTATGCCAGGACCATCACACATGTGACCCCACAGAACCCTCACTGTCATTATCCCCATTATACTGAAGAAGAGAGAATGATGTGCAGAGAGATTAATACCTTGCCATGGTCACGTGTTTTCCTGGTTTTGGTTTTCACAAGAAGGGGTTTTCCCTAAACACCCCTTTTTATCTTCACTCTTACTGTCCGTGGCAATGGAATGACTGATGTGAGTGGGTGACTTGGGAAGGCTCTCTGGAATGATCAGCTCAGTCCCATCCCTCTTTCAGGCTCGGTCAGGAAGCTCATTTTGTTCTCACACTCAGCTGCATCCTCCATGCTAGCTTTAGTGGTAATTAAGGTGGTATGTTGGCTCCCTGCCATTCCTTTGTCTTCTTTCTCAATGTGTTCAGAACCTGGAGGCAGAGGAGGGACGCTGGTTTTTGGAAGACTCTCTAGAGATGTCAGCAACACTTAAGAGGATGCTGAGACTCTGGCCAAACCATCCCCATTTGACCGGGGAATTCTCTCCCCCCATATCCTGGCAAAGGATGCTCTTGGCTCCAGGATCAGGTTCCCTTAAGAGAAGTCCAGGAACCGGCCCTGTAACCAGTGGGGCCTCCCCTTCTTTTTGTTTTATTTTTGATTGGCATTTTTTTTCTGGGATGAGGAAGACCAAATCTTGTACCCAGCTGCCTGGTGTAAAGGGGATCAGTCATGTGAGGGTATTCCTGGGATGCCAATGTCTTTCCTATCTACCAGTTCTTTCCCTTGCCACCTGCCAGGGCATCAACAATAGGTCCTTGACAGACTCAACTGCCATCAGTTCAGACTGTTTACTCAGGAACGAACCTGGGTGGCTGATCCAAACCCCAGGGCAGGCCTTGATTAACCCATACCCTGAATGTCCTAGTTTTCAGTCCCAGTGGATCTGCCAGGGAATTCAGAGCCAGCTGTATCTCTGTGTGACTCTAGGCACAGACCACACTACCTTGCCATGTCAACTGTGAGCAAAGTCCTCACCCGCTCTGTGCTCTGATTTCCCATCTGTAAAAATGAGAAGATAATACCTGTACTCCTGTTTGTCTCATAGGACTGTTATGAAGCTCAAAGACATTAAATATGTGAAACTTATTTGAAAAGGAATAAAAAATGCCCATGAGAGAGAAGGGAATTATTGTTTTACGATTTTCAATAATGTACCTGAGGACTTACAAAGCATTTATAGTATGTATCTTTGGTTTTGCCATTAGTATCTATTCATCTTCATTTTATTTTGTTTGGTTTCTTTTTTTTTTTGAGACGGTATTCACTCTGTCACCCAGGCTGGAGTGCGGTGGCACCATCATAGCTCACTGCAGTCTTCACCTCCCGGGCTCAAGTGATCCTCCTGCCTCAGCCTCTCAAGTAGCTGGGACTACAGGTGTGTGCCACCATGCCTGGCTAATTTTTTATTGTAAAGACAGGGTCTCACTGTATGTTGCCCAGGCTGGTCTCAAAATCCTGGCCTCATGCAATCCTCCTGCCTTTGCCACCCAAAGTGTTAGGATTACAGGAGTGAACCACTATGGCTGGCCTCACCTTCATCTGGGTAATCATGCCCAATACCCTCTGCAATTCCCTGTAATGAACCACTCCTCCTGCCCTCTCAGTCCATATAGATGCAGTGACATCATTCTAATAAGTGTATCTCATTTCTCTTGGTTACAGTGATTGTTTCAGGATCACTAGGTCATGGGACCCAATCAGGGTCAATGAGACTTTTGCTAGGACTGTTAGGAAAGAGAATCTCTCTGACCCCAAACCTCAAAGGATATAAGGGATATAGGGGACTAATCTGTGAGCTTGTCACACATTAATCCAAGTCTGGAGTTAAGAGACAGAAGATGGAGCCAAGACACAAGGAGAATCCAAGTTTCAATTTTAACATTTGAACCCCAAATCTATCATGTCCATCCATGGAATTTTCATCTTAAGATGAATCCCTGAACTCCTGTTTTGTTCAGAATTATCTTGGATTGGATTTCCTTTTCTTTTTTTTTTTGAGACATAGTCTTGCTCTGTCACCCAGGCTGGAGTGCAATGGCACGATCTCAGCTCGCTGCAAACTCAGCCTCCTGGGTTCAAGTGACTCTCCTGCCTCAGCCTCCCAAATAGCTGGGATTATGGGAACCTGCCATCATGCCTGGTTAGTTTTTGTATTTTTAGTAGAGCCAAGGTTTCACCATGTTGGCTAGGCTGGTCTTGAACTCCTGACCTCAAGTGATCCTCCTGCTTTGGCCTCCCAAAGTGCTGGGTTTACAGGCATGAGCCCCGTGCCCAGTCTCAAATTTTCTGTTACCTGCTACCAAAAGAATCCTAAGGGATATGACATTATCTCATACAATCCTTTCAACAACTGTGAAGTAAGTATTGTAACCCTCGCTTTACAGATGAGGAAGAGAAACTGAGGCACAGAGAAGATATGTGGTATAAGTAATGGAGGCAGGATTTGAATCAGGTCTCCTGGCTTCTGGAGCTTACATGCTATCCCCTGCATGGGGATTTGAGAATAGACTTGGGTCTCATATTCACAGCTTAGTCACATACTTCAAGTCAGGAGTAGAGTATCTGCCAGGAGAGGAGAGCCCTGATTTCCCTGCAGCCAGAGGCTGAGAGGACATAATTCACTGGTGTTCTCTGCTCCATGTGCCCTCTCCCTGGAAGAAAAGCACCAACAGGAGGAGGAACTCAGTGAATTCCTATAAGGCTTATGCTTGGTGTCAAGGGTTTGGAGGGCCCTTAATGGCTCACCACCTCCTGCTACTTCCAGGGACTGATGCTTCAGTGTTTACTTGTTAGAGGTCTCTCTTCTCTCTAAAGACACTGGGGCCTGATAAAATGCAAATACATCTCAGGCCTCCCACGGCTTATAACCTGAGCTACTATCAGTCATGACAGTTTCGTAGGAATAATAGATTTGAGAAGGTTTAGGGCACCAGGTGCATGGTGGGGATAGGAGGTATGGCCTCCTGGAAGCAGAAAAGGGTACAGAAAGGGACACTTGAGGATTGGGTAAGTTTCAGTTGGTTGAGGAAGCAAGTCGGCTGTATAAATTTGATAGTGAGATACAACAGAATATTTTGGATTTGCTTCAAAATAACATAGGTATGGAGAAAGTGGGTGGAGATACAGACAGAGTAAAATTGGTCATGAGTTAATTCTTGAAGCTGGGTTATGAGGTTTTATTCCGCCTACCTGAAGATATATTTGAAATTTTCGTTGGTAATTTTTTAAAAGGATAATGAATAAAAACAATACTTTGTATTTTCTTCTTTGGAGAGCCTTTCACATGTATCTTATATGCACCTCACAAATGATTTTTTCCTCATTTTAAAGACAGCAACACTGAGGCTCAAAGAGGTGAAGTCATTTGTGCCAGGTGGAATTGAGAGTTGAACCTGGACCTTCCAACGCCTCCTGCATTCCAAGGTTAGTCTGGGGCAGGAGGCAACAGAAGCAGGTTTGGCAGCCCGTTTGGCAGGGGCTGACAGGCAGGGACAGTTACCCAGTGAGCCAGTCCGTCCTATGCACTTCCAAGTCCTGCCCTAAGGCAGCCCAGTCTGTGTATAATTGCTACGGCACAGACCCCAGGAGGGCCTCAGGGAGCCACTGAGCACATGGTGGAAAGCTCCCAGCCACTGATTTCACGTGCCTCTTGGTAGTTAAGAAAACAGTGAGTCTAGCTCAGCAGGCTCTAGACCTTTTCATGGGCATCTTGAGAACTGTTGCCTGAACATCTGGGTCTGATAAAGGGAGACCCACGTGGGCCTCCCTGCCCCCTTTCCTGTAACTGTTTCCGCACGTCCCCTTGAAGCTCTGTGCGTGTGGCTGTTCTTTTCTTTTCTTTCCTCTCAAACATATGGATTCTCAGCTCCTATTTCAAACTCAAATGCTTCTCTGCTATAAACTCCCCAAAGCTCTCAATTTCCTTTTTCCATTGCTCATTCTTTCCTAAAGTGCATGAAAAAGCTTCTCTTAGCTCTGTTCCAATTTCCTTGTTTATAAAAGAAGGGCAAGGAGAACAGTGATTTTAATTATCAAGGTTAAGCAAGGCCTGATTCCTTCCTTAGGAGAACACACCTCGATAACCTGGGAGATCAAAGCTTACCAGGCACGAGGAGCGACTCACAGAAAGGCCCTGGCTCTTCCAAAATATTTATCCGGCAGGAGGCCTGATACGGTGCCATCTGCTCCTTTTATCTGGCTGAAACTTCCTCTTTGAAAATCACTAATGGAATAGAAAAAAGAAAAGTCACGGGCATAATTCCCAGAAGGTTATTGCTAAAGTGGGAGTGTGTTATCTGGGAAGCAAAGAACAGGTCCCTGCCTGTTCCTTAGCCTGTGTTCTTGTGTGTCTTTATGGAATGGGAACTTATCCCCTTGAAAGCAGAAAGAGCCCAACCCCCAGCTCCGGAATACTAGATAAATCAGCATCAATGGGGGCAGGGAGGAAAGGTGTATGATGTACCAGGAGCCCAGGGGATAGAAGGTCCTCCTTCAGGAAGATGTCAGGAAACTCAGGTGCCTTTAGGGGACCAGTAGGCAATATAAATACCCTGGGGGTAAGATGATCAAAGGCAGGCTGGGTCTGGTGGTAATCCCAGTGCTTTGGGTGGCCAAGGTGGGAGGATTGCTTGAGGTCGGGGTAAAAGACCAGCCTGGGCAACATAGCGAGACCTCATCTCTACAAAAAAAAAAAAGATGATCAAAGGCAGCTGACCAGAGTGGTAGGAACTGGAGACAGCAAGTTCTCTCTGAAAGGGGCAGCATCTACTCACTTCTGGCTCTAGCTGATTGCTGTTACAGAATAATGTGAGTTCTCTGTTGCCAGATCTTTCATTTTTTCCAAAAGAAGTAAAGATCTGGATTTTACGTGAAGTCTCCCAATTTGGGAATCGATTCAAGTAAAAATTATTGCAAAATACGGTGTTATGAGCCAAACAAAAACTGTCTAGCAGTCCATGTTAACCCGAGCACCCCCAGTTTGCAACCCTGACCTAGGAAGTGGGTCCCTGTGCCTGCAGTATGATAGAGGATGTGGACAAATGAAACCAGGAAGGAGGAGGTCAGATGAAGCCACACCATGAAAGGCCTTGACCAGCATCCTCACGGGGTAGGATCACCTGCTGTTCCTGGGGATTACAAAACACTTTCAGGCTTCTGTGATTTTATCATGCTGTATCCGCTGCCAGTTGGGTCCTTACCAACAACCCTCTCAACCTCTTCAGAAATCCTCCTCCTCTTCAAGGCCAGTTCAGGACTCTTTCTTTGGGTAGGGCAAGTTTCCACTTGAGCCTCTGACCACATTTGGGTCAAACTTAAGAACTTATTATTATTTTTTAATGTATTTGTGTTTTTTCAAAATGGAGTCTCACTCTGTCACCCAGGCTGGAATGCAGTGGTATGATCTCGGCTCACTGCAACCTCTGCCTTCCAGGTTCAAGTGATTCTCCTGCCTCAGCTTCCTGAGTAGCTGAAACTACAGACACATATTGCCAAGCTCAGCTAATTTTTGCATTTTTAGTAGAGATGGGGTTTCATTGTGTTGGCCAGGCTGGTCTCAAACTCCTGACCTCAGGTGATCCACCTGTCTCGGCCTCCCAAAGTGCTGTGATTAAGAACTTAAAATTCACCTGCCCATGGCAGAATTAAGTGACACCTTCCTCTCCTTCACATTCCACAGTCATGACCAGCAAGTAACTGCATATTTAAGGAGCTCTTCTGCTGGTGCAGTGGCTCACACCTGTAATCTCAGCACTTTGGAAGCCCAATGCAAGAGGATTGCTCGAATCCAGGAGTCAAGACCAGCCTGGGCAACATAGTGAGACCTCATGTCTACAAAAAAAATTCAAAAATTAGCCAAGGCTGGGAGCGGGTGACTCACACTTGTAATCCCAGCACTTTAAGAAGCTGAGGCAGGAGCATCATTTGAGCCCAGGAGTTTGAGACCCCAGGCTAGGCAACGAAGTGAGACCTTATCTCAATTAAAAAAAAAATTAGTTGGGCATAGTGATGCACACTTGTAGTCCTAGCTACTTGGGAAGCTGAGGTGGAAGGCCATGAGTTAGAGGCTACGGTGAGCTAATGATTGATTATGCCACTGCACTCCAGCCTGGGTGACAAAGAGCCTGCCTCTAAAAATAAAAAAAAGGCCAGGGTTAGAGGAGGTCTTATTTTCAAAGAAATGTTTTAAAACATATTATGTTTCACAGAGCATGGTGGCTCACATAATTCCAGCACTTTGGGAGGCTGAGGCAGGCGGATCACGAGGTCAGGAGTTCGAGACCAGCCTGACCAACATGATGAAACCCCATCTCTACTAAAGATATAAAACTTAGCCAAGTGTGGTGGTGCGCCAGCTACTCAGGATGCTGAGGCAGAAGAATCACTTGAACCCAGGAGGCGGAGGTTGCATTGAGCCGAGACTGCACTATTGCACTCAAGCCTGGGCGACAGAGCGAGACTGTCTCAAAAAAAAAATTACATTTCAAAGACAACTTCTGTTTCTCATCGCTGTGAAAGAGAAGAGGGAAACTGAGGCACAGAGTTGGCGCTATTTGCCAAAAGACACCTTTGGCAGGACTCCAAAGAGTGGGCAGAACCACATACTAAGCTATTTTTCAAAGTTCAGGAGTCTTTAGGAATTGCCCATAATAAAGGTAAGTGGAATTTCCTTACAACGGAATGGTGCAGAAATCTAATGGGCAGGGGGCAGGGCGGGGGGAACCTTAAGCAAAGGTGTCACAATATAACCTCTTTCTCTGGCATTACCTTTTTGCTGCCAGTTAGATTATTTTAATCTTGCAATTCCCTATATATAGGAAATGAGAAAGATGAGTGGAAAGAGATGGCAAAAAGAGATATTTCAGATCAAGGGAAAGTGTGTTGCACAAATGACTGCCTACAGTAGGGTGTGTCCAGGAATGTCTGGGGGTGTGTTTGCATCCTTAGTTTGGTGCAAGTTCATACTTCAGCAAATACAATACCCTCCTTCCGGGACCTCGGTGACTTGTTTCCCTCTCTCCCATCTCCCCAACACACTGTTGCCAGTCACTTAATCAATGACTATTTGTGGAGTATCCTCTTGGTATCTGGCACTGTGATATGTATTGGGGTACATCAATGAACAAGAAAGACACAGTCATAGTCCTCAGGGGGCCACAGTTTAAAAGGGAGGCGGACGAGTGATGGGAAACTACAGTTCAGCAGGGTAAGCTCTCAGATAGGGGACGCAAAGAGGGAGGGCGCAGAGGAGGAGGCTTAACCTAAGAGGGCAGAGACAGGAGCTGGGAATGTTTCCTGGAAGAAGTGAGTCCAACCTGGGATCTGAACGATGTGCTAGAGTTGGATGGGTAAAAAGCAAAGAGAATGCTTCAGGTAGAGCCAAGTGTATGGGCAAAGATCTGGAGGTTGAATTCCCCCAGCACCTGATGAAGATCTGTTGTTGGAGCTAAGGCAAGTTCTGTCCTGGGAAGGTTTCCACGATTCTGGAGCCAAGTAAGGGACCAACAGGGCAGTGGCTATAAGCTGAGGCTGAGAACCTTAAAAATCTTTGTTCTCAAATTTAAACTGATTGGTTAATAGCATTTAAAATAGGCTGGGTGTGGTGGCTCGCACCTGTAATCCGAACAATTCAGGAGGCAGAGGTGGGAAGACCACTTGAGCCTAGGAGTTTGAGACCAGACTGGGAAACATGACGAAACCCTGTCTTTATCCAGATAAATGTAAAAATTAGTTGGGCATGGTGGCAAAGGCCTGCAGTCTCAGCTACTCAGGAGGCTGAGGTGGGAGGATTGCTTGAGCAGGGGAGGTCAAGGCTGCAGTGAGCCAAGATCACGTCACTGCACTCACCACTGCACTCCAGCCTAGATGAACAGGGTGAGATCCTGACATAATGAATGAATGAATGAATGAATGAATACGTAAAATGTTCTCCTATCTTTAAGATACTTAGAATATAGAATGGAGAACTAAATGTTTACCGGACACTGGAAAACATTCCTTCCTCCTGATAAGTAACATCAACACCAAGGTTAAAACACAGAGTCTGAGACAAAGTGACTTTTAAATTCCAGTATTTAGGAGACCAAGGAGATTTATACACTTTATCCTTTCTTTCTCTCTCTCTTTCTCTCTCGCTCTCTCTCTCTCTCTCACACACACACACACACACACGCGCACACACACACACACACACACACTAACCTGGTGAGGTAGGCAGAGTAGGTGTTAGGTTTTTTTAAAAATATTGTTTTTATAGAGGAAGAAACTGATGCCCAAAGAGGAAAAGTATCCAAGGTTATTGGTTTATTCATTCATTCACAAACTTGACAAATATGAACAGAGCACTTACCAGCCTGGGCAACATAGTGAAACACCATCTCTATCAAATTAAAAAAAAAAAAAATTAGCCAAGCATGATGGCATGCACCTGTAGTCCCAGCTACTCAGGAGGCTGAGGTAAGAGGCTTGCTTGAGCCCAGGAATTTGAGACTGCAGTGAACCATTATCATGCCACTGCACTCTAGCCTGGGCAACAGGGTAAACTCCCAACTTGAGGGACAAAAGAGCACCTGCTGACCTGCTGTTGGCAGGATTATGCTTGGCACTGTGGATAGAGTGGTGAATGAGTACGCCTACTCATAGGAGCCAGGGTTCAAACCCATGGAAATTCTGATTGCAATTCTAGTGCCCTTCCTAATACAGTGAACTGCAGGTGTGATGTTTGTCTCCAGTGCTCCAGGGGCTTGGGTGGGTGCTTTATTGCCCCATAGCCTTTGTCAGCTACCACCTCCCAAACATACCATCAAAGACAAAACAGCATAGTTGTTTTGCAAATGTATCTTTAAGACAAGGTGCAGAACCAGATTCTCCCTGTAAGTCCCTCCCACCTAGAAACTCTGTACCCACCAATGATTATCCTGAACTGGTTGCCTTTGAGAGTTCCTGGGAGGTTTTCCATCCTACCTCCACGCTCTGTATTAGCAGAGAGCAAATGCTTTTAAAATTTTATCTTTGGCCAATCTTCTCTCTGAACACTGCCTGATGGAAGTAGGGATGGGACAAAGGTTCTTTCAAAGCAAAAGAGGGAAGACTGGAGTGGGAAGGAGAAGGTAGGAAATGAACAAGGAATAAGACATCAGACCCACCTTGCCTAATGCACAACTTTGCTGTGAGCCAGCACTGGCCAAGGTCAGAGATGACTGGCAAAACGCAGGCAGCCAAACATCCCTAAAAGATGCTTGGAAGCGGCTGGTGTATCTCCCCAGAGCTGGGCAATGCAAGTCACAGAGGATGAAAGCTGATGACTGAATGTCTGGGGCAGGGTAAGAGGCCTTGCCAGGAGGTGGGGGTGGAGCAGTAGAAAGGGAGAGGGGTGGAGGCTTGGCTGGTTTTTGCACAGACAAATCTCTTCATTTTTCCAGACTGGAAAAAGCTGTTTGGGCTGTGCACATTTGCAGAGAGTCACGGTATTTACTACGCTTCCTGGCTCAACAGATTTCTTTTTGTCATTCAGTCAAACGCAGCTTGTATTTCTTATAGTGAGAACTGAACAGACTGTGGGAGCTCTTCCCCCTCATTGTGTTCAAAAACACATCACGAATGACTCAAAAAGCCCAGCTCACTTGGGCAGCAGGGGTGGGTGGGGTAACATGTTGTAGAGACAAAGACCTGTGTTTAGACAAACACTGTCTCCCCCTTGGAGGTGTAGAGTGACACTCCTTATTTTCCCAGAACACATATTTCCTGAGCAACTGTAATAACAAACTGCTGTGCTAGAAACTGATCCCTGCACTTTGCATATGCTTCTCAGTTATCCATGTTGATGGGAGTGTGAGTAGGGTACAGGGAAGGGATGATCAAAAAAAGTGGTTACTTAAAAAAAGAAGAAACCCTTCTTGACAAAATATGTCTCCTAAGATCTGTTTCTGCCCACAGAATACTTCTGATAACATTCCCCCGTGCCGACCAATTCTCCAACACCAGCTGGTGTCCTATAATTTAATTCAGTTCTGACACTAACTACCTGGAGATTCCACAGGTTAAGGCCTTAGTTGCACAGATTACTCCCACTTCGGATGCCAGTTGAAAGTCCAGGACCTCTGCGACTTCTGACCAACCAGCTATAAATTCAGGGGGTCCCCATGACCCCATCCTCACATTCAGTAATTTTCTAGAAAGGCTCACAGAATGCAGGGAAACACTTTCCTTTTGTTTAATAGTTTCCTATAAAGGACACAAGTCAGGAACAGCTAGATGGAAGAGATGCAGAGGGTAGGGTATCCTGAGGGTAGACAGAGCTTCCATGCTCTCTCTGGGAGCACCTCTTTCCTAGCTCCTCCAAGTGTTCACCACCCCAGATGCTCCTCAAGTCTCATTTTTCAAGAGTTTTCATAGAGTTTAGTCTCTGGCATCGCACCCCAAGTCCCTTTCTAGGGGCTGGTCAGTAGGTGGGGCTAAAAGTTCCAATGTGGTCTTTTTGGTGACTAGCCACACCCTTAGGCTATCTAGGATTCCCATCAAAAGATACCTCACTAACATAAACTGAGGTGTAATGGAAAGGGGCTTACTATGAATAACAAAAGGTACTCCTACCATTCAGAAAATTCCCAGAGATTTAAGAGCTGTGTGCCAGGAACCAGAGACAAAGACCAAACATAATTTTGTATTATACCGCAGTGCCTAAACAGAACTCAGTTCTAGAAGTGTTTCTGTCCAGATATCAGATTAGAAAGTCATCTGCTGAACCATTTTATGCTAAGTCATTAATTCAATCCAGCAAACATTGTGTGAGCACTTAAGGTATGCAAGATACAGCTCTAGGGGCGGAGGTATCCAAGCTGACCTAGGCTTAACATGCACTTTGCAGTTTTAATAGAAAGCAATCTGGGAGCCCAATGGCATGATCAGCCAATGGTAGAAGTTTGCCACTGAATATGGACCAGGTCGGTAAGGAAAGTCTTTTGAGGCATAGGAGAGGGAAAAGCTTTCCCAGTTCCCTTCATACTCCAATGCTCCTGTACGTATAATGTTAGCCAAACAACCATACTGAAAGTATAGTCATCAAATCTTGCTCAACTGACCTAGGATTCATGCTGTCCAAGAGCTGCAGAGTGGGAGTTTCACTCTGAAAGATGACATAATGGCATATTCAGGCAACCTTTGACTTGTCCAGGTAGGAGAAGGGTAAATAAGCAGATAACAGCCGGGTACGGTGGCTCACACCTAAAATCCCAGCACTTTAGGAGGCTGAGGTTGGTGGATCACGAGGTCAAGAGATCGAGACCATCCTGGTCAACAAGGTAAAACCCCATCTCTACTAAAAATACAAAAATTAGCTGGGCATGGTGGTGCGTGCCTGTAGTCCCAGCTACTCGGGAGGCTGAGGCAGGAGAATTGCTTGAACCCAGGAGGCGGAGGTTGCGGTGAGCCAAGATTGTGCCACTGCACTCCAGCCTGGGTAACAACAGTGAAACTCCATCTCAAAAAAAAAAAGCAGATAACTCTGGTGATGCTAGTTAGCATCACATAATACAATGCAACAGTGCCTCAGACCTCTTGCTCTTCGGATTAATTTAAGGGGAGAAAGGATCCACACAGACTTCTCTTCAAATCTGCTTCCCGGCCAGAAGCCATGAGGAGTTAAGGGAATGGACGTGGGGAGGGAAGCAGTAAGACTCTTTAAGGGACCAAGATTTTTGGGGAGCTAGGAATTCTGTATAGTCCAAGTTGACTATGCCAGATGGGGCTCATTTTATTTTCTTTTAAAAGATTATTATGGGCACAGGCAAGAAAAGAAAAAAATAGACATGATCAAATAATACTGTGTTAGTCTGTTTTATGTTGCTATAACAGAATACTACAGACTAGTAATTTACAATGAACAGAAATTGATTTGACTCATAGTTCGGGAGGCTGGAAAGTCCAATGGCATATCACCAGCATCGTGAGAGGAGCTTTGTGCTGTGTCATCCCATGGGGGATGGTGGAATGGCAAGTGAGTACAAGAGACAGAGAAAGGGAAACAGGGCCAAACTTCATCCTCCTTACTCTCAAGGTAACTAACCCCCTCCTGTGAAAACATCATTGATCAATTCAAAAAGACTCTGCTCTTATGACCTAATCACCTCTTAAAGGTCCCACCTTGTAATACTGTCACAATGGCAATTAAATTTCAGCACCACTTTTGGAGGGAACATTCAAACCATAGCAAGCACAGTTTCAGTTACACAGGAGACATAAACTTAAGTGATCTATTGCACAGAATGGTGACTATCATAAATAAAAATGCACTGTATATTTCTTTTTTCTTTTTCTTTTTTTGAGACAGGGTCTTGCTTTATAGCCCAGGCTGTAGTGCAGTGGTGAGATCTCAGCTCCCTGCAACCGCTACCTCCCAGGTTCAAGAGATTCTCCTGCCTCAGTCTCCCAAGTAGCTGGGACTACAGATGTGCACCACCACAACAGGCTAATTTTGGTATTTTTAGTAGAAACAAAATTTTGCCATGTTGGCCAGGGTGATCTTGAACTCCTGACCTCAAGTCATCCACCCTACTTAGCCTCTCAAAGTGCTAGGATTACAGGGGTGAGCCACTGCACCTGGCCACACTATATTTCAAAACTGCCAAAGAATTAGATTTCAAATGTTTTACCTCAAAAAGAGATAAATGTATGAGGTATGGAATTCATCAATTAGCCTGATTTAACCCTTACATAATCATCTCTCTCGAGTTCAAATTTCCACAGATCTCTTGGGCAGGGGCAAAATGCCGCCACTCTCTTTGCTGAAACACAAGTCACCTTTGCTCCAGTTCCCAACAAGTTCCTCATCTCCATCTGAGACCACCTCAGCCTGGACCTTATTGTTCCAGGTCACTATCAGCATTTTTGTTAAAAGCCATTCAACAAGTCTGTAGGAGGTTCCAAACGTTCCGACATTTTCCTGTCTTCTTCTGAGTCCTCCAAACTCTTCCAATCTCTGCCTGTTACCCGGTTCCAAAGTTGCTTCCACATTTTCAGGTGTCTTTTCAGCAGCACCCCACTCTACTGGTACCAATTTACTGTATTAGTCCATGTTTACAATGCTGACAAAGACATACCTGAGACTGGGCAGAAAAAGAGGTTTAATTGGACTTACAGTTCCACATGGCTGGGGAGGCCTCAGAATCATGGTGGGAGATGAAAGGTACTTCTTACATGGTGGGAGAGAAAATGAGAAAGATGCAAAAGCAGAAACCCCTGATAAACCATCAGATTTCATGAGACTTATTCATTACCACGAGGACAGTATGGGGGAAACCATCCTGTGACTCAAATTCTCTCCAATTGGGTCTCTCCCACCACACGTGAGAATTATGGGAATACAATTCAAGATGACATTTGGATAGGGATACAGAGCCAAACCACATCACCATATGATCTAGCAGTTCCACTTCTGGATATGTACTCAGAAAACTTGAAAACAGGGTCTCAAAGATAAATTTGTACATTCACATTCATAGCAGCATCATTCACAATAGTCAAGAGGTAGAAGCAATCCAAGTGAACATCCACAGACGAATGGATAAGACTGTGGTACATGAGCATATACAATGGAATGGTATTCAGCATTAAAAGGAAGGAAATGCTGACATATGCTGCAACATGGATGAACCTTGAGGACATTATGCTAAGTAAAATTAGCCAGTCACCAAAAAACAAATACTGTATGATTCCACTTGTATGAGGCACTTGGAGTAGTCAAATTCATAGAGACACACAGCAGATTGGCTGTTGCCAGGGATACGGGGAGGCAAAAATAGAAAGTTAGTGTTTAACGGGTATAGGGTTCTGGTTTTACAAGATGAAAAGAAGTCTGGAGATAGATAGTGGTGATGGTTACACACCACCATGAATATGTTTAATTCAGTATCACTGAACCATACACTTGAAAGTGGTTATAGGGATGGCCAGGTGTGGTGGCTGAAGCCTATAATTCCAGCACTTTGGGAGACCAAGGTGGGTGGATCACCTGAGGTCAGGTTCAAGACCAGACTGGCCAACATGTTAAAATCATGTATCTACTAAAAAGAGAAAAATTAGCTGGGCATGGTGGCAGGTGCCTGTAGTCCAAGTTACTCAGAAGGCTGAGGCAGGAGAATCACTTGAACCTGGAAGGCAGAGTTTGCAGTAAGGCTGAGACTGCCACTGCACTCTAGCCTGGGTGATAGAACTAGACTCCGTTTCAAAAAAAATATGGTTATAGGCTGGACATGGTGACTCATACCTATAATCCCAGCATTTTGGGAGGCCCAGGCAGGAGGCCCAGGAGGACTGCTTGAGCCCAGGAGTTTGAGACTGGCAATATATTGAGACCCCGTTTCTACAAAAAAATTTAAAAGTTAGCCGGTCATGGTGGGGTGGGGTGGGGTGGGGTGAGGTGGGGCGGGGCGGGGTGGGGGGGTCACCTGAGCCCAGGAGGTAGAGGCTGCAGTGAGCTATGCTATATGATTACACCACTCTGTACTCCAACCTGAGCAACAGAACAAGACCCTGTCTCAAAAAAAAAAAAGTTATGGTGACAAATTTTACATGTATTTTTTTAATTGAAAAAAAATATTGCAGGGATCCCAATTTAAAAAAAAAAAAGACTTATGGGTTTCCTTCCAAAGTAGAAATGCAGAAATGGAAAAATGAGTTTCAGTTGCTATGGAAATAGGAGTTGGCTGGGCCTGCAGGAGCAGCAGCTGGAGGGGAACAAGTGGCCGGGAAGTTGGCCCTGTGACAGAGGGGGGCTTCCGGCTGGGGATAAGACAACAACAGGCTTCAGCAGGGAGAGTAGGAGGTAGAAAGAAGAGAGAAAAGGAGACAGAGCCTGTCTCTAGACACTGGCGCCTATGAATTCTGCAGACATTTGGATGCAGAGGTGGGTGTACGTGCATGTGTGTCTGTGTTGCACATGTATCCCCAGAGGCCAGAAAAACAAGATGCAAAATCAACTCAATGCCTGAAAAAGAACACAGTTTCACCAGCTATCCTGAGGGCAAGAAAGTCCCCAAACTGTTGAGGGACAGAAAAGGAAAGGCCTGCCATTTACACGCTTTCTGGGGGAGTGAGGAAATGCCTGAGCAGGGGCTGGCTGTCACACTTGTGTCCCTCATTTTTGTCCTCAGCACAGTTCTTCAAACTGAAACCGAGGTGGGCCAGAAACACAGAAAACAAAATCCCCGCAGGGTGAGCAGGATGGTGGGGATGGGTGAGCTGATGGCTCTCTTTCTTCTGTAGCTTTGAGTGACTGTTTCTACTTCAGTCTCCATAATGCTGGGGCTCTGGGGTCTTCTAGCCTAGGGCTTTAAAAACACCTGAATGTTCTCAGAATCACTTTCTGGGAAGACGTCTTGATTAGGCCTATAGTAATGACAAGTCTTTGCTGGCCCCCGGGAGGGATCACCTGAGGGAATATTAGGCTATTCCCATTCCTACCCCCAGAAGAGGAACTCCCAACCCTTTCCTACAATCACAGTGGGATGAGTGGATAGGGGCTCACATTTTTGAAATGACTTAAACTTAGGCTTTTGACTCTTTATAATACTATCATTGTCAATATACATTGTCCTGAGAACACTGAAGGGACCAAACAGTTCAAATTAACTACCATATTAGTATGCTATTTTGCATTTCTTCATTTCTAAATGTATCAACAGTCTCAAAAATGTGAGTATTGAAAAAAGCATGATATTTAGGAATAAACTTAATTGAGGAGGTGAACGTCTTCTACACCAAAAACTACAAAACATTGGTGAAAGAAACTAAAGAAGTCGTAAGCAAATGGAAAGACATCCCATGATGGCTTGGAAGACCTAATATTGAAATGTACTACCCAAAGTGATCTACAGAGTCAATGTAATCTCTATCAAAATCTCAATTAATTTTTTTGCAGAAATAGAAAAATCCACCCTAATATTCATAAGCAATCCAAAGGGACCCCAAATAGACAAAACAATCATGAAAAAGAACAAATTTGGAGAACTCACACATCCTGATTTCAAAACTTGCTACAGAGCTACAGTAATCAAAGCAATGTAGTATTTGCATAAAGACAGACATGCGGCCAAGTGTGGTGGCTCGTGTCTATAATCCCAGCACTTTGGGAGGCCAAGGCAGGCTGATCACTTGAGGTCAGGAATTTGAGACCAGCCTGGCCAACATGGTAAAACCTCGTCTCTACTAAAAATGCAAAAATTAGCTGGGTGTGGTGGTGCAAACCTGTAGTTTCAGCTACTCGGGAGACTGAGGCAGGAGACTCACAGGAATCTGGGAGGTGGAGGTTGCAGTGAGCTGAGATCATAGCACTACACTCCAGCCTGGGTGACAGAGCAAGAAAGACAGAAAGACGAAAGAAGGAGGGAAGGAGGGAGGGAGGGAGGGAAGGAAAGAAGGAAGGAAGGAAGGAAGGAGGGAGGGAGGAAGGGAGGGAAAGAGAGAGAGAGAAGAAAATCAGGAAGGAAAGAAAAGAAAGAAAGAATGGGAGAAAGAAAGAGAAAAAAAAGGAAGGCAGGCAGGCAGGCATACTATTCACATGCAAAAGAACAAAGTTGCACACTTAGCCTTACATGATAGACAAAAAGTAACTCAAAATGGATGAAAGACTTAAAATATAAGAGCTAAAACCATAACACTTTTAGAAGAAACATAGGGAAAAACTTTATGACATTGATTTGGCAATGATTTCTTGAATATGACACCGAAAGCACACATACAAAAAATATAAATTGAACATTAAAATTAAAAACTTCTGTGCCTTCAAAGGACATAATCAACAGAGTAAAAAGCCAATCCACAGAGAAAATATTTGCAATTGTTATCTGGTAAAGGACTGATATCCAGGATACACAAAGAGCTCCACAACAAAGAAACAAACAATCCAGCCTGATTAAAAACATCAGCGGGCCGGGCCCGGTGGCTCAAGCCTGTAATCCCAGCACTTTGGGAGGCCGAGGTGGGTGGATCACGAGGTCAAGAGATCGAGACCATCCCGGTCAACATGGTGAAACCCCGTCTCTACTAAAAATACAAAAAATTAGCCGGGCATGGTGGCGCGTGCCTGTAATCCCAGCTAGTCAGGAGGCTGAGGCAGGAGAATTGCCTGAACCCAGGAGGTGGAGGTTGCGGTGAGCCGAGATTGCGCCATTGCACTCCAGCCTGGGTTACAAGAGCGAAACTTCGTCTCAAAAAAAAAAAAAAAAAAAATCAGCAAATGGCTTGAATAGATATTTTTGCAAGGAAGATGTACAAATGGCCAGTACGCACATGAAGAGATGCTCAACATCACTAATCATTAGAAAACTGCAAATCAAAACCACAATGAGATACCACTTCACACCAGCAGAGGATAGCTATGATCAAATAAACCACGCACAAGCAAACAGAAAATAGCAAGCGTTGACAAGGATGTAGAGAAATGGAAACCTTGGTGCATTGCTGGTGGGAATATAAAACGGTAGCTGTTGAAAATGGTATGGTGATTCCTTGAAAAATGACACACAGAATTACCATAAGATCCAGTCATTCCATTACAGGTATATATATTCAACAGAACTGGAAGTAGAGACGCCAACAGCTATCTATACACCCATGTTCATAGCAGTGTTATTCACAGTAACCAAAAAGTGGAAGCAACCCAAGTGCCCACCAACAGATAAACAAATAAACACAATGTGGCAGATACACACCATAGTCTATTGTAATGGAACATGAACCTTGAAGACACTAGGCTAAGTGAAATAAGCCAGTCGCTAAAGGATAAATACTGTGTAATTCTACCTAGACGAGGTATCCAGAGTAGTCAAACTCATAAAGACGGAAAGTAGAATGGTGGTTGCCAGGGATGGGGTTAAAGGGCATGGGAAGCTGTTTAATGGGGACAGAGTTTCAGTTTGGGAAGATGAAAGAGTTCTGGAGATGGACAGTGGCGATGATCGTGCAAGTGTGGATGCGCTTAATGCGCTGAACTGGAGAACACGCAGGCCAGGCGTGGCGGCTCACGCTTGTAATCCCAGAACTTTGGGAGGCCGAGGCAGGTGGATCGCTTGAGGTTAGAAGTTCGAGACTAGCCTGGCCAACATGGTGAAACCCCATCGCTAGTAAAAATACAAAAAATTAGCCGGGCGTGGTGACATGTGCCTGTAATCCCAGCTACTCTGGAGGCTGAGGCAGGGAGAATTGCTTGAAACCTGGAGGCAGAGGTTCCAGTGAGCTAAGATGGCACCACTACACTACAGCCTGGTGACAGAGGGAGACCCTGTCTCAAAAAAAAAAAAATGCATTAAGATGGTTAAGATGGTAAATTTCAATGTCATGTATATTTTGCCACAATAAAACATGTCAATATATATAAAGTAGTGGAAGTGACCTAGGGTCAGCCCCTCAACCTCTGCGAAGTTCAGCCCTCACAGGCTGCCCAGTTAGCACTCAGGATAGGGTATGTCCCCTACTTCCTTTGTCAAAACTTACCACAGGTGCAAACAAGACCACAAACTTGCACTCAGTCCAGTTTGTGCAGGTGGGAGAGAAAGATGAACAAAGCCGAGAATCGTTCAGGGTAAGAGCAGTGCACCTTGCATTGACACCGGGTTGAAAGTGATGAGGGCTGCAGAATATGAGGGAACACAGTGGAGTGGGTGCTGCGGCAGTTCCCAGGAGGAGAGGGGACTTCTTGCTTGGCTCTCTTAGGTGGTGTCACAGAGGAAGTGGTGCTTAAGGTGGGTTTGAGAGAATGAGGATGTGCAGATGTGCGCATCGGTGGAGGGTACTTTAGCAGGCCCTGTGCTTCACTGAAGTACTGTGTGACTGAGAGGCAGAGGTGGAAGAGAAGGCTAGATCAGTGGCAGAGAGAAGGTGACCAGTGAGAAGGTGACTTAGTGCGGGAACATCTGCCACATAAGCCTGTTCTCTTGTTCCTTGAAAAGTGGTGGCTGGATCTGGAGTCGGATCCAGAAGGAACTTGAATGGTAGACTAACAATAACAACTTCCATTCACAGAGGACTTACCATGTGCCTGTTATTTACTAACCTGAAGCAGCAGGTGGTGACATTAGCTCTATATTTCAGCTGAGAAAACTGAGGCTCAGCTTAAGCAACTTATCCAAGGTCAAACACAGCCAGTGAATAATGGAGGTAGGGTAGGAACCCAGGCCTACATGCATTTCAAACTGTATTTTTATTTATTTTTGAGACAGGGTCTGGCTGTGTTGCCCAGGCTAAAAGACAGTGCATGACCTCAGCTCACTGCAGCCTTGACCTGGGCTCAAGCAATTCTCCTGTCTCAGCACCCCAAGTAGCTGGCACCACAGGCACATGCCACCATGCCCAGCTAATTTTGTTTTTTAGAGCTCGGGTCTCACTATGTTGCCCAGGCTGGTCCCAAACTCCTGGGCTCCATTGTGGGCTGCTCAGTGACTTCTTTCCCAGAGGACACCATGAAAAGGAGGAAAATGAGCAACTTTAGTGTGGAGGAACCTGACAAACAATACAGGTGATCAAGGTCAGTTTCAACAGTGATAAGTCACGTTGACATTACGGATGCTTGATATGATGTGATAAAGATGGCACTTCAAAAGTAAACTTCTGTGGTCTTCCTCTTCAAAACCCACAAGGCCAATCATGAGAAAAATAAGAGACAAATGCCAGCAGAGGGGTATTTCACAATATATCTGACCAGTATTCCTCAAAACTCTCAAGGTCATCAAAAAGAAGGAAATTTGTAGAAAACGTCACAGACAATGGGAGACTCAGGATACACAACAAACAAATGTAATGTGATTTCAAGCCCATTTTTGGTGGTATATAAAAAAAGAGATATAAATGAAATTTGGTATTCTGGTTGGGATCCTGGGACAGAAAAAGGACATTAAATAAACACTAAGAGAATCTTAATAAACTATGTTCTTTAGTTAAAAATAATGTACCAATGTCAGGTTGTAACAAATATACCATATTACATATCAATATCAGTTAATTGTAATAAATGTACTATAGAAATATAAGCTGTTAATAATAGGAGAAACTGGCTCTGTGGCTCATGTCTATAATCCCAACCCTCCAGGAAGTCGAGGCAGGCCAACTGCATGAGCCTGGGAGTTCAAGGCCAGCCTGGGTAACACAGCAAGACTCTGTTATCTACCAAAAATAAAAATATTAGTTGGGCATGGTGGTATGCACCTGTAGTTCCGGCTACTTGGGAGGCTGATGTGGGAGGATGGCTTGAGCCCAGGAGACAGAGGTTGCAGTGAGCCAAGATCCCACCACTGCACTTCAGCCTGGGTGACAGAGAGAGACACTGTCTCAAAATTTAAAATAATAAAAATAATAGGGGAAACTGGATGTGGGATATGTGTGAACTCTGTAGTATTGTCTCAATGTTTTCTGGAAATCTAAACTGTACCAAAAGTATTTGAAGTTTTTAAAAGACAAATTCCTGAGTCACATCCTCAGAATCTGGCCTTCTAATATGCATTGACACAGGTATAACAGAGTTGTGAATGACGACAACCTCTCTGTCCCTGCCTGCTGATTGACCAAAGAGAAGGAGCAGACACAGCAATGCCTGCAGAGAAGAAGCTATCACTCACACCAAGACTGCATGGCTCTCCTCCACCAGGCTCCTGAGGTTACATATGGGGCCTCTCATTAGACTAGCAGTCTTCCTAGGGCAAGAACCTGGTCTTCCCTGTGACACTGGGTAGGGGCCACCTCTCCTTGAGGAACTCAAGATCTCCTCAGCTCCAGGTGCCACCAATTCTCCAGATGTGTTTTTCTTTTAGGTAAGTCTATTTCTCTATATGGGTAGAAATAAAGACCTTGTACATAATAAACATTTTTTTGAAGGCTGGCAAAAGGTCTGCTTGCTCCAAAATAATTAGACTCCTAAGTCTTTTTTTTTTTGAAACGAAGTCTCGCTCATGCAATGGGATAATCTTGGCTCACTCTAAACTCCACCTCCTGGGTTCAAGTGATTCTCCTGCCTCAGCCTCCCAAGTAGATGGGATTATAGGCATGTGCCACCACGCCCAGCTAATTTTTGTATTTTTAGTAGAGATGGGGTTTCACCATGTTGGCCAGGCTGGTCTTCAACTGACCTCAGGTGATCCGCCTTGGCCTCCCAAAATGCTGGGATTACAAGCGTGAGCCACCACTAACTAACTGGCCTAACTCTTTAGTTAAGCATGACTAATGTTAAAAAGCAGCAAACTTGATGACTTGGGTTTAGTGCCTAAATTTCCTCTGCTGACTTGCTGCTTTCCTTTGTACCCTAGGCCCCAGTTGTGACTGAAGGATAACAGTAGTAGCAATTTAAAATTGTGATGCTGTCAATTCTGTATTTCAGCTGAGAAAACTAGGCTCAGGAGGTTCAGCAACTCATCCAAGGTCACACACAGCCAGTAAGTGATGGAACTGGGGTGGGTATCCTAGTTTGTTTTATAATGCAAGAAGCCCCAGCACCCCAGCAAATTGCCTCTTGACTGCAGGTTCTTACTTGGGGGTATGCGGTAGGCCACCCCAAAATTCGAGGAGAGTAGATAGCAGAGGACTGCACACGACATCTGTGATTACTAATTTGCGGAAGTCCTTAAGGACAGAACAGGATGTGTCTCTGGACAAAGCTGGAAGAGCAAAGCCTGGAAATTAAATCAAGACTCAACAAAACAAAAAGCGAGCCAATTGCATTAACACAAGCTGAAGGAATCATAGGTAGAGACAAATGGTGATGTGTGAGGAGCTCTGAAAAAGAAGTACGGAAGGGCAAGTCTTTGAGATTCATTGTCTTCCACATTGTGCAGAGTAGTGGAAACTCTGAAAACCTCCTTGAGCATTACAGGCAGCTCAGAGGTCTGGCCAGAGCTTCCTGGAATACTCTCTTCCTTTTTTTCTTTTTTTTTTTTTAAATTTAAGAGAGGGTCTTGCTTTGTTTCCCAGGCTGAAGTGCAGTGTTGTGATCAGAGACGACGGCAGCTTCAAACTCCCAAGCTCAAACAATCCTTCCACCCAGCCTCTCAAGTAACTGGGACTATAGACACTTGCCCCCACATTCAGCTCATTTAAAAGTTTTTTTTTTAATAGCGATGGGGTCTCACTATATTGCCCTGGCTGGTTTTGAACTCCTGGGCTCAAGCAATACTTCTGCCTTGGTCTCCCAAAGTGTTGGGATTACAGGCGTGAGCCACTGCACAGGGCCAGCATACTCTCCTGGTAAGAATTTTAGGGCTGGTCTAGGGAGCAGGAAGAAGGAAAAGATGCAGTGATTGATCAGATATTTCTACCACAAGCACAGGGAGGGGGAATTATATTAGCAGTACTCCCACTCTAGACACCTGTATTCCTCAGAGGGTACAAATATCTTAGGTTCCCCTGGTGATTAAAATCATTCATTTTGCTCACCTTGCTTTGATTCCATGAAAACTAACCTTCTAACTAGATTCTGACTTTCCCACAGGAGAAAGTGTGCTGAGAAGTTGGCATGGAGGTTTCAGACTGCTTTGCAGTTGCTTCTCTCCTTGTGATTCTTTTTTTTTTTTTTTTTTTTTTTTTTTGAGACAGAATCTTGCTCTGTCAGCCAGGCTGGAGTGCCATGGTACAATCTTGGCTCACTGCAACCTCTGCTTCCTGGGTTCAAGCAATGCTCCTGCCTCAGCCTCCCAAGTAGCTGGGATTACAGGTATGCGCCATCATATCCAGCTAATGTTTCTATTTTTAGTAGAGACAGGGTTTCGCCATGTTGGCCAGGTTGGTTTCAAACTCCTGACCTCAGGTGATCCACCCACTTCGGCCTCCCAAAGTGCTGGGATTACAGGCATAAGCCACGGGGCGCCTAGCCTCCCTTGTGATTTAATACATTTGCAGCCTGGCTTCCTCACCAGGCTCCTGTGAATTTGGTTAGTCCACCCCTTTTGGTCTGCTTAGCTCTAAGTACACTGAAGAAACTTCATCTCTGGCCTGCAGAGAACCAGGATCACCTGCCTCCAGCCCCCTCTACTGCTGGCCCTAGGGGGGTTTTCCCTGATTGACAGCTGGCACCCTCTTTGATGTCACTCTCAAGCCGCCCTTTGCCGTGTCAGTCGCCCCAATCACACTCTCCCTACCCTGAGCCCAGAATGAGCTGTGGGAGACCTGCAAAAAAAGTGCTTCGATAACACAATAACTTTATAGGTTCTGTTGAAGAAACAGGAATAAGGAAGAGGCCTCGTGCTCAAGGGAAGATGCCAAGAGCACGCAACAGAAAGAGTAGAAGGAACAGGTGATGTTTAATCTAGAGCAGGGAAGATCCGGGAAGGCCAACCCGTTCTCTGTCATCAAATATCTGAAGGACTGTAATGAGGACAAGGGAACAGATTTATCTTTTGAGGCTCCAAAAAAATATGCTAACCTGGCCACATGTGGTGGCTCATGCCTGTAATTCCAGAACTTTGGGAGGCTGAGGCAGGAGGATAATTTGAGGCCAGGAGTTTGAGACCAGCCTGGGCAACATGGCCAGACCTGTCTCTACCAAAAAAAAAAAAAAAAAAAAAATTAGCTGGGCGTGGTTGCTCATGTCTGTACTCCCAACTACTCCGATGCCGAGGTGCGAGGCAGGAGCCTAGCAGTTTAAGCTGTAGTAAGCTATGATCATACCACTGGACTCCAGCCTAGGCAACAGAGAATCTTTCTTAAAAAAAAAAAAAAAAAGAAAGAAAAAGAAAAAATATGGTAACCAAAGGGCAGTAGATACAGGGAAACAGACAAAGAGGGAGAACCTTTAAAGGCAGTTTTCCCCTAACTTCAGTTATTCACATATCACCTTCACATTGTGTGTGTGTGTGTGTGTGTGTGTGTGTGAAATTTATGAGAAGAAGCATAATCCTGCAATTCAAAGCAAATCTCTGGAGCAGGACTAACTGGGTTTATTTTCCAGTGTACTCACTTCCCAGCCATAGAACTTTGGGCACGTTATTCAACTTCCCTATGCCTGTCTGCTTAGCAGTAAAATGGGGCAAGTAGTCCCTACTTCAAACAGCACTTAACCCACATTGGTGAGGATTAATTGAATGATTTGAATTATTATATATATATATTTTAATAAATAATTTTTTAAAGAGTTGGGGCCTTGCTTTGTTTCCCAGGCTGGTGTGCAGTGGCACAATCAGCTCACCATAACCTCCAACTCCTATAAACCATCCTCCCACATCAGCCTCCTGAGTAGCTGGATTACAGGCATGTACCACTACACCCAGATAATTTTTTTAATGTTTTGTTGACATGGATTCTCAGTATGTTGCCCAGGCTGGGGTCCAGCTCCTGGCTTCAAGTGATCTTCCTGCCTCTACTTCCCAAAGTATTAGGATTACAGGCATAAGCCACTGCCCATGGCCTATTATATTCTATCCTCATACCATCAATCCTCTTTTTTAATATTTTTCTTTAAATAAACACATGATTTATACACATTTATTTTAAAGGAAACATGATATTACTACTATACATGAAAAGCCATGTATTGCTGGAACCTGGGGAGCAGAGGTTGCAGTGAGCCAAGATTATGCCACTTCACTGCAGCAGTGGGCAAAAGAGTGAAACTCCATCTCTCCCTACAGACACACACACACCAGGCGTGACAGCTCATGCCTTTAATCCCAGCACTTTGGGAGGCAACATGAAAGCCAACAATGTTATTAGATCGCTACAGGTTTAACAATGTTATTAAATGGCCACACTTACGGTTGCCTCTTAAATGCCCTGAACTAGAGGACTGCTGTCTTCCCAAAGTGTTACAGTAGCATTCTACTACTTCACCCAGACTTTTGTTGACTGCCGACAAAAGGAAGAGTCTCAGTCCCACAAGTTGGAGGAAGTGAAAGGCCGGTGTGGGTGGAGCACCTGCTCTGGGGAGAGAGGGCTGCCCCAGGGGTGAGAGGCAGGCAGAGCAGGATCAGAGACAGCTCAAAAGGGAAAAATCCCTTTCCTATTCTGAGACTTTGTGCTCTTGGGTACTGTGTCTCTCTGTGCCACACCAAGTCATCTCACAAGGTCCCCTGTGGTATGAGTTGCACATCTTAGAAAGCAAAGTCAGAAAGACCATATTGGAGACACTGTGGGTGCCCCACCCATACTCCTCAGCTCACCCAAGGTTACCTGCAGACATTTCCAGACACCCTGGGCTGCCTCTAAGTCATTTTCTGGCCTGGGGGTATGCACAGCAGACAGTTATCAAAACAACCCTCAATAAGGAGGAACGAGAGTCAGAGGAGATATCCCAGTCTCCCTGCCTCTTCGTGGGACACTTCTGAAATATCTACTACAGTCTCTCCAAGTGTCCCTGAGGGATGGAGACCCAACTGTCCAGTGGTAACTCACTCATCAACACTTTTTCTCTTGGCTTTCCTTCCTTTCTCTGTTCATTTCATTCTCACTGGGCTTCCTGGGATCATTCCCTAAATAAACTTCTGGCACCTGAATCCTTTTCTCATAATCTGCTTTGGGGGAAACTGCAACTATGACATAGCTTTAAACTTCTGTCAGTGGAATGAGTTGCCCAGTGAGATGGGAAGTTCCATTTTACTGAGGACTCAAGAAATGGCTGAGAATGTTCCATGGAGATTCATGGGTCATCAGATAAGGATTCAAGCTAGATGAACACTTAGTATTCTTTTTGTGTGTCTGTCTTTTTTGTCTATTTGTTTTAAAGAAATGGCATCTTGGCCGGGTATGGTGGCTCACACTTGTAATCCCAGCACATTGGGAGGCCGAGGTGAGTGGATCACCTGAGGTCAGGAGTTTGAGACCAGCCTGGCCAACATAGAGAAACCCTGTCTCTAAGGAAAATACAAAAATTAGCCAGACATGGCAGCAGGTGTCCATAATTCCAGCTACCCAGGAAGCTGAGGCAGGAAAATTGCTGGAACCTGGGGAGCAGAGGTTGCAGTGAGCCAAGATTATGCCACTTCACTCCAGCAGTGGGCAAAAGAGTGAAACTCCATCTCTCCCTACACACACACACACACACACACACAAACCAAGCGTGATAGCTCATGCCTTTAATCCCAGCACTTTGGGAGGCAGAGGCAGGTGCATCACTTGTGGTCAGGAGTTCAAGACCAGTCTGACCAACAAGGTGAATCCCCATATCTACTAAAAATACAAAACTTAGCCAGGCATCGTGGCGCATGCCTACAATCCCAGCTACTCAGGAGGCTGAGGCAGGAGAATCACTTGAACCTGGGAGATGGAGGTTGCAGTGAGCCAAGATTGCGCCACTGCATTCCAGCCTGGGCGACAGAGCTGAATTCTGTCTCAAAAAAAAAAAGGCAGCATCTTGCCTTGTTACCTGGGCTAGTGCAGTGGTGCAATCATGGCTCACGACAGTCTCAGACTCCTGGTCTGAAGTGAGCCTCCCCTCTCAACTTCCCCAGTAGCTGGGACTGCAGGTGCATGCCACCAGGCCCAGCTAATTTTTGCTTTTCCAAGCTGGAGTGCACTGGAATGATCATGGCTCATTGCAACCTCAAACTCCTGGGCTCAATTTATTCTCTTGCCTCAGCCTCCCAAGCAGCTACAAGGGCACACCACATCTGGCTAATTGTTCTTTTTTTGTAGAGATGGGGTCTTGCTACATTGCCCAGGCTGGTCTGGAACTTCTAGACTCAAGTAATCCACCTCAGTCTCCCAAAGTTCTAGAAATACAGGTGTGAGCCATCAATTCAGACCCAGCTAATTAAAAAAAATTTTTAAATAGAGGCAAGGTCTCACTATGTTGCCCAGGCTGGCCTTGAACTCCTGGCCTCAAGCAATCCTTCTGCCTCAGCCTCCCAAAGTGCTAGGACTACAGGCATGAGCCAGTGCACCTCACCTGGCCTACTTAGTATCCTTCTGATCCTCCGGTCCCATTATTCTGGATCAAGAGTCAGCAAACTACAGCCCATGGGCCACGTCTAGCCTACTGCCTGTTTTTGTATAGCCTGTGAGCTAAGAATGGTTCATTTGTCCTTCTTTCCTTCCTTCCTTCCATCTCTCTCTCTTTCTTTCTTTCTCTCTCCCCCTCTCCCTCCCCTCCCCCTCCCTTTTCCTCTCTTTCTTTAATTTTTTTTTTTTTTTTTTTTTTTTGAGACTGAGTCTGGCTCTGTCGCCCAGGCTGGAGTGCAATGGCAAGATCTCGGCTCACCATAACCTCCGCGTCCTGGATTCAATTGATTCTCCTGCCTCAGCCTCCTGAATAGCAGGGACTACAGGAGTGTGCCAAGACACCCAGCTAATTTTTTTTTTTGTATTTTTAGTGGAGATGGGGTTTCACTATGTTAGCCAGGATGGTCTCAATCTCCTGACCTCGTGATCCACCCGCCTCAGCCTCCCAAAGTACTGGGATTACAGGCATGAACCACTGCGCCCAGCCACATTATTTATTTATTGTTTGTTTGTAGAGATGGGTTGGTTTTGAACCAGGCTGGTTTTGAACTTCTGGCCTCAAGCAAGCCTCCCTCCTCGATCTTCCCAAAGTTCTGGGATTACAGACGTGAGCCACCATGCCTGGCCAGTTTGCACATTTTTAAATTGTTGGAAAAATGTTTAGAGAATAATATTTTGTGACACAGAAAAATTATGTGAAATTCAAAACTTCAGTGTCCATAAAGCTTTATTGGAACCCAGATATACTCATTTGTTTACATACCATCTATGGCTGCTTTTACTCTACAGTGGCAGTTTCTCATCAACATTACAAGAAACAATGTTATTTGAGGACTTACTATACGTCATTTCACTTAAAGTTGCAGTTTCTAAGAACGTATCGATGACATTGAGAATTTACTGCAGTTGCAACTAAAACCATATGGCCCATAAAGCTCCAAATATTTACTCTCTGGACCTTTACAGAAAAAGTTTGCTGATGCCTGTACAAGGTCATTATCCTGCAGAGACAAGAGGCAGATTGAGGCCTGGCTGCCCCATGAATGGGGAGGGTGATCCCCAGACCTCGTGTCTGGGGCAGTTTGAATCAGAACAACACATTTCCTTTTGCCACAGCATTACGGCCATGGTCATCACTCCCACCCTCTGCAAGTACCTAAGACTCTTTCACAAAGCCATTCATGTCTTTATACCAGGAATATTTTTTGATTAAAAATCTTTTCCCATTTTTCTTGTTGTTAAAGACAGGGGTGGGATCTCACTATGTTGCCCAGGTTGGTCTTGAACTCTTGGCCTCAAGCATTCCTCCCACTTCAGTTTTCCAAAGTGCTGGGATTATAGGCATATGCCACTGTGCCTAGCCACCAGGAATAGTTTTCTTTTTTAAAGGACATGAGAAATGTTCTTCTCCACACCCTGCCACTATCCCACATGGTTTCATCCACGCTTAATCACTTTCACCGTCACTTAGTTAGTGATTCCTCCCCCAAACAAGCCAAACCTCCAGACCACATCCTGAAATTTCAGATCAATACCCAAATATTGGCCAGGTAAGGTAGATCATGCTTGTAATCTCAGTGCTTTGGGAGGCCAAGGCAGGAGAAACACTTGAGTCTAGGAGTTTGAGTTTGAGATAGCAAGACCCTGTTTAAAAAATTAGCTGGTCATGATAGCATGCGCCTGCAGTCCCAGCTACTTGGCTGGGTGGGAGGAGCCCTTGAGCTCAGGAGGCTGAGGCTGCAGTAACTATGATCATACCACTGCACTCCAGCATGGGTGACAGAGCAAGACCCTGTCTCTAAAAACAACAACAAAAGAAACCAAAACCAACGAAACAAAACAAAAAACCCAAATGTCTGATCAACATTAGATTAAGTTGGGGGGGTGAGGGAGTGTTGCTGCCTACCAGTAGTGCAACTTCAGGCAAGTCATTTAACATCATGGAACATCAATTTCATCATCTCTCAAAGGTGGAAATGATCCTGTCTAGCCTGCCAGGATTACTGTGCTAATCGGATGAAATGAGAGCTGCCCACAAAACACGGTGCCGCCTGGCCCCAGCCTCTCTCCCTAGCACACTACTGTATTATCGCACCTCTGCTCCCTTTGACCACCACACTCCCTGCCTATTGGCTCTCCTTGAGTCCCCTGGCCTTGACAAGCTCTTGGCCATCTCTGTACATGCTGACTTTTCTGCCAGAAACATATCTTCTTTTCCTCACCCCACCTTCTGCCTGGCAGATCAACACATAACCTTAGTTTATGTGTGTTTTTGTTTAAAGACACCTTATAGGCCAGGCCCGGTGGCTCATGCCTGAAATCCCAGCACTTTGGGAGGCCAAAGTGGGTGGATCACCTCAGGTCAGGAGTTTGAGACCAGCCTGGCCAACATGGTGAAACCCCTGTCTCTACTAAAAATATACAAAAATTAGCTGGGTGTGGTGGTGTGTGCCTGTAGTATCGGCTACATGGGAGGCTGAGGCAGGAGAATCGCTTGAACCCCGGAGGTGGAGGTTGCAGTGAGCAGAGATGGTGCCACTACACTCCAGCCTGAACAACAGAGTGAGACTCCATCTCAAAAAAAAAAAAAAAAAAAAAGACAGCTTATTCAGTATTTATTGTTGTTTCATTAACATCGAACTCAGCCAACTGCACTATAACTCATGCGGGAACGAAGCTTACCTAACAGACATGTTTTCTCTGTAAGGCACATTTCAGCCTTCTCGTGCTTAGGAACACAAGACAGCACATCAGCAGTATGCTTGGGGCCATTTCAAACCTCGACATCGCAAACAAAAATGCACAAACATGCAAAAAATGTGGCACTAAGTACACCACAAAAGGGACACTTGTTTGTAGCACAAGAGCTGAAACCAGAAGGCAGAGTGTCCCCCGTTTGCCCTTGGCTGGGAAAGTGCGTGTTGGGTGACTCAACTTTTTCACTGTTCTGCACGCATCCATATATGACTGTGAAAGTGCCATAGATATTGATTTGGAAGTTACAAACACATTTTTTTTTCTTTTTCTTTTCTGAGATGGAGTTTTGCTCTTCTTGCCCAGGCTGGGATGCAATGGCGTGATCTCAGCTCACTGCAACTTCCACCTTCCAGAATAAGCAATTCTCCTGCTTCAGCCTCCCAAGCAGCTGGGATTACAGGCTTCTGCTACCACACCCACCTAATTTTTTGTATAGCAGAGATGGGGTTTCGCCATCTTGGCCAAGCTGGTCTCGAACTCCTGACCTCAAGTGATCCACCCACCTCAGCCTCCCACAGTGCTGGGATTACAGGCATGAGCCACTGCATCTGGCCTTTTTTCCTCATTTTTTTTTTTTTTTTTAATGAGCCAAAGTCTCACCATGTTGTCCAGGCTGGTCTCAAACTTCGAAGCTTAAGTGATCAGGCTGGTCTCAAACTGCTAAGCTCAAGTCTCAGTCTCCCAAAGTACTGGGATTACAGGTGTGAGTCACTGTACCCAGCCACAAACACATTTTTTGAAAAATTCTTTAAATATATAATTTAAAAAATAAAGAGACGGGGTCTTACTCTGTTGCCCAGGCTGAGCTGGAACTCCTAGCCTCAAGTAATCCTCCTGCCTAAGCCTCCCAAAATACTGGGATTATAGGCGTGAGCCACTGCGCCTGGCTACAAACAAATTTTTTAAAAAAATTATTTAATGTATATAATTTTTAAATAAACAGACAGGGCCTTACTATATTGCCCAGGCTGATATCCAACTCCTAGCCTCAAGTGATCCTCCAGCCCCAGCCTCTCAAACTGCGAGGATTACAGGGTACGAATTCGCAAATTCAGAACTTGTGAATAATGAGAACCGACTGCACTTTCTTCCTGTTTCTCCCATTCAGGGCTGGCTGAATTCTGTCTTACTCACATTTTATCTCTAGCATCTGGAAAACTGCCTGACCCACAGTAGGTTCTCAATAATAAATGTATTTTGAATGAACGAATGAATCAATTCAGTGGAAGTGCTCAGTTCACAGCAGTGATGTGTGAACCACACGCCTGCCCCGTGCACGCTTTCCCGGTCAACAAGGGAAACAGCAGGGTATGGTTCTTTTGCACCTGGGCTCAAGAGCAGACAGCCTGGGTTCAAATATGGGACATGCTTCTTATTAATTAATTATGTAACCTCGAGCAAGGTCATTGGCCTCTCTGAGCCTCAGTTTTCTCAGTTAACAAATGCAGTACTCATAGTACTACCGTGGAAGTTATGGTCTGGAGTCAACGTGGCCCTGCGAAGAAAGCTTCTAGCACAGGTGAACCCTTAGTAAACAAGTAGCTTTTATTGTTAATTACCACGGCAACCCTAAGAGCTATCATACCCATTTAGCCGATACAAAAACTGAAGCTGAGGATGGTTCAGGGAGTGTCCAAGGTCACACAGAAGGAAGGGCTGCCTCTGGGGAGTCTATGCTCATGCTAGTAACTCTGTTGTTATATAAATATAAGGGGTCGACCAGGCACCGTGGCTGGTGCCTGTAATCCCAGCACTTTGGGAGGCCAAGGTGGGAGGATGGCTTGAGCCTAGGAGTTTGACACCATCCTGGGCAATCTAGTGAGGCCTCATGTCTATAAAACCAACAAACATAAGGGCTCATTTTTACTAGTTATAAGGACCCTTACTCATTACAAAGGCTCTTACTGCCTGATCAGCTAGGTTTGCTAAAATGAAGATAGCTCTAGCCAGGCTCCTGATCTCTGGGATCAGGGTGGGGAGGAACCCCCTTTCTACTAGTAAACCCCAAGAGTCTTCTCTCGTATTCCACACTGGTGTCTTTCTGTTCGCTGCCCACTTTTGAATTCAACCCTTTCAGAACCAGCCCTACTGGGAAGAGGGGGTTAGTTTGTTATCTTGGGTTTGACAGTACAAAGGCAGAGGCATTTCCTGCTTAAAAGGCACATGAGAAAGGAGGAGGAGGACGACGAACTGGAGGAAAAGGAGGAGGAGGGAATCATCAGCATTCTGGGTTAGAACAAACAAATGTCCTCCGTTTTTCTCCAACTCCTTAGATCAAGGGTCCTCAAATTTGGCTGCCAGCTGGAATCTCTTGCAAACATTTTAATACCCAGATGTCCAGCCCCCCCCCCCCCCCACTCAGACCAATCACATCTGAGTCTCTGGGGGGTGGGGGTGAGTGGAACTGGGGCATCGGTATCTTTTTAATGCTCCCCAAGCCACGCCAACATGCAGACAAGTTTAAGAAGTGGTGCTCTGGACATTATCAGCACTCGGCTGCCACCCTGGAGTGGCTCTGGGCGACAGTGGCGGCTTTCCGCTTCGAAGACGCGCGGCTTGGGGGTTCGGGCATGCACTCGGAGGCGAGGGCTGGGGAGGATGCGAGCGTGCCAGCGACCTGGTGCTCTGCCCTGCTCTAGGCCCAGCTCGGAGACTGCTGGTCTCCGGGTCCCCCCACCGCGCTACAACACGTGCGGCCGCCCCGACTCCTCCGGTTATCTCTGCAGACCGCAAGCAGTGCCCAGCGGCCGCCCTGCTGCCCACCCCAACCTCAGAGGCTCCAGGGAGACGCCCGGGGCTCAGGAATCCTACCTTGGCTGCCGGCGCTGCCCTCCAGTCCCCGGAATCCTGGGACTCAGGTTCGAGCTGTCGCTGTAGCTGCGCCTGTGAAGCGCCCACTAGAGCGCAGGCGCCACCTAGTGGGCGCTGGGCGGCCGCGCAGGGACCGCGCTAGGAGGCGGGAGCGCAGTCCAGGGCGGAAATGCAGCCAGGGCTTCCCACGTGGGCGGTTTTCCAACGCTCCGCCAGCCCTGTGGCCAGATCCGGCCTTGGGCGGGACCACCTTCACTCGCTGCGGGGCACTGGGATCTGAACTTGGTGAACTCTCTCTTGGGGCACGCAGGGAGGGCCAGGCCCTGGCCCTTGGCCTGGTAACCATCCTCCGGTTTTCCTGGCTGGGCTCAGGATCTTTCCCTTCATCCAGCAGCTTTCAGTGCTCCTTCTTTGGCACTGCTTCTCTTTTAAATGTGCTGGGAACATCCAAGGATGCAAAGGGCTGGGATTCTCTCAAACTAAGGGAGGCCCTTAGCCTATCAGCAAGCCTTTCTTCCTGCCACCCCCTAAACCGGGCCTGAATGAGAGAAACAGCCTGTTCTGCTGGCTTGCCCTTTGGAGGCCAGGCTGGTGGAGGATGGGTGTGTGCCAGTGACCTCATGCTCTGCTCTGCTCTGTTCTGCTGGAAAGGCTTCTCTGAGCAATAGTGTGGGGGAAATTGCCCGTCATGATCCAGTCACCTCCCACCAGGTCCCTCCCTCGACATGTGGGGATTACAATTCCAGATGAGATTTGGGTAGGGACACAGTGCCAAACCATGTCACCTAATCTGTCATCTGTTTCTGTAAATAAAGTTTTGTTTTTGTTTTTGAGACAGAGTCTCGCTCATTTGCCCAGGGTGGAGTGCAGTGGCGTGATCTTGGCTCACTGCAACCTCTGCCTCACGGGTTCAAGTGATTCTCCTGCCTCAGCTTCCTGAGTAGCTGGGATTACAGGTGCACGCCACCACATCCAGCTAATTTTTGTATTTTTAGTAGAGACAGCGTGTCAGGCTGTTCTTAAACTTCTGACCTTGTGATCCCGCCTGCCTCGGCCTCCCAAAGTGCTGGGATTACAGGTGTGAGCCACGGCGCCTGGCCTGTGAATAAAGTTTTATTAGGCCACAGGAAGGGGAAGGGGTGGCTCAAGGGATTTTTTTTTTTTTTTTTTTTTTTGTATGGAGACAAGGTCTCTCTATGTTGCCCTGGCTGCTCTTGAACTCTTGGTCTCAAGTGATACTCCCACTTCCAGCCTCCCAAAGCCCTGGGATTACCAGTGTAAACTATGGCTCCTAGCCATCTGGTATTTTTTCAATGAGGGCATGCCAAAACACTTATAAATATGGTGGGCCATTTACTGTGTTTCTATTTCATTTATTTCTTCATTTAACAACGATTAACTGAGCACCTACTATATGCCACTTTTCTACAATCAAGGGATACAATGACGAACAAAACACAAAAATCTCTGCTCTCGTTGAATTCACATTTAATGTAACACATGAATACTTTTAACACACACAACCGGGCCGGGCGTGGTGGCTCATGCCTGTAATCCCAGCACTTTGGGAGGCCGAGGCGGATGGATCACGAGGTCAAGAGATCGAGACCATCCTGGTCAACATGGCAAAACACCGTCTCTACTAAAAATACAAAAAAAATTAGCTACTCAGGAGGCTGAGGCAGGAGAATTGCCTGAACCCAGGAGGCGGAGGTTGCGGTGAGCTGAGATTGCGCCATTGCATTCCAGCCTGGGTAACAAGAGCAAAACTCCGTCTCAAAAAACAAAACAAACAAAAAACCCACAACCGGCAATTGAGCTTGTCATGGGATAAGTACAGAATTTATTAAAAATATTATATTTAGAGCTGGGCACCAGGGCTCACCCCTGTAATCTCAGCACTTTTGGAAGGCCGAGGCAAGAGGATTGCTTGAGGCCAGGAGTTTGAGACCAGCCTGGCCAACATGGCGAAACCCTTTCTCTACAAAAAGTACAAAATTAGCTGGGTGTGGTAGCAGGTGCCTGCAATCCAAACTACTCCAAGGCTGAGGTGGGAGAATCCCTTGAACCTGGGAGGTGGAGGTTGCAGTGAGCTAAGATCGCACCATGCACTCCAGCCTGAGTGACAAAAAGAAAAAAAAAAAGAATATCCATGTTTAGGGATACACGTGTTACAGACTTCTGTGGGGACATCTTCACGTTTTCTTTTAATCCTGGTAGTTTATCTCTGTGGCAGAGATTTTGTACATAATGCGTCAGTGGAAATTTAAGGCAATTTGTGAAAGTGAGGCCTGCAATCCTCCTCTCCCCCTCCCCTCTAGCCCCTACTCTGCTCCCCCCCAGGACCATCTGTAATTGTTCTAGCCGTGTGTGTGTGTGTGTGTGTGTGTGTGTGTGTGTGTATACCTACTTAACCTTTGGACTCTCTGTCCTGGTATAATCTGATCAAAGTGAATATCAAGGGCAGAGGAGGAAGAAGAGGAGCAGGAGGAGGAGGAGGAGGAAGAGGAAGAGCAGGAGGGGGAGGAGGAACAGGAGAAGCAGGAAGAGGAAGAGGAGGATGAGCAGGAGGAGGAAGAGAAGGAGGAGCAGAAGAAGCAGAAAGAACAAGAGGAGGAGGAGCAGGAGGAGGAGATGGAGGAGCAGGAAGAGGAGGAGCAAGAGGAGGAGGAGAGGTGGAGGAGAGGAAGAGGAGGAGGGGAGAAGGAGGAGGTTGAGGAGAAGGAGAAGGAGGAACAGTAGGAGGAGCAGGTGGAGGAGGGGAAGATGGAGCAGCAGGAGAGGAGGATGAGGAGAAGGAGGAGAAAGAGCAGAAGGAGGAGGAGCAGTAGGGGAAGAAGGTGGAGGAGGGTGAGGGGGAGCAGGAAGATGAGCAGGAGGAGGAGGAGGAGAAGGTGGAGGAGGAGCAGGAGGAAAAGGAGGAGCAGGAGGAGGAGGAGGAGCAGGAGGAGGAGGAGGAAAGCCTAAAGACACACAGAGGGTGTCAGTAACAGGAACCAGCCCCAGCTACTTCACCGCAGGTGGGTGCCCTGGTGAAGGTGAATCAGTCAGAGGAGTGCTGACAGCCCACAGCAAGTACCAGCTGGCAGACAGTTCCCCATTCTTTCACTTTCAAGAGTCTGAGTCATTTCCAGACCACTGTTGCCCCATCCTTGCAACAGCTGCCTCCCCACAGTGTGCCCCAAAGCACGCCTGGGCAAAGTCCTAGATTACAGCCTCTGGATTCTGGCGTCACCTCATGAGGTTAAAGTCTTCCCAGTGACTTTCTCTTCTAAGTCCTCCTGGCATGTTTCTCATTCTACTAATACAATGTTTTTGGAACCTGCAGAGTTATTGACAGGTCTGTTTTCTTTACAGAAAACAGGAGTTTTGATAGACTGAAGAATGTAAATAATAATTATAATAACAAAATGTTTAGAATGTGCTAGACACTACGAGTTTTTCTTTTCTTTGAGACATGGAGTCTTGATCTGTAACCCAGGTGATCATTGTTCACTGCAGCCACAAACTCTTGAGCTCAAGGGATCCTCCCACCTCAGCCTCCCAAGTAGCTGGGAGTACAGGCATATGCCACCATGCCTGGCTAATTTTTAAATTTTTATTTTTGTTTTTAAGAGATGGGGTTTGTTGTTGTTTTTTTTTGATGTCGCTCAGGCTGGTCTAGAACTCCTGGCCTCAAGCATTCCTCCCACCCCAACCTCCTAAGTAGATGCAAGCCGCCATACCAGGCTCATGCACTAAGGATTTCAGATTGACAGTTTGATTTAATCCACAGTAATCCTACAAAGTAGGCACTGTTCCTCTCCCCACTTTCTCAGTAAAGAAACTGAGACTTGTAATGTTTAAGTAACTTGCCCTAGGTCAAGGAGTTAGCAAGTAATGTACCCAGAACATGAATCTGATTAGCTGATTCCAAACGTGAATGTGGATGATCTGATTCCAAAGGACATGCCCTGAATGCCTCACTATTGTTTGCTAAGCATCTACTATGTGCTGGACTCTGTGCTTTATGTATGGAACAGGATAGTTAAGGTACTCATTTTTATCCCTTTTGCTTTCTTGTTCTGTTCATCCTTTTCTTCAAAGGGATAATTTTGTTTACTTTTGTTTTTTAAAATAAATTCATAAAATTATGAGATGTGACCTATGTTTTAGTAAGAAGGGGCATATTTATCTTCTAGAGTGATTCTCCATTAAAGAGGGTGAAAATCCTCTGTGGTCTAAAGTGGTTGGAGCTAAAACTGGTGGCACTAGACTCATGGGCAAGATGGTGTCAGGAGCCCAGCAGGAGGAGGCATAGAGAAGGAAAGAGGCGGAAGTGCCAAAGAGACCAAGGGGAAGGGGCCTGGGCGCCCATCCTAGGAAGGACGCTGGACCTTGTGAAGCTGGCTTGTGGACTGACGGGCAACTTAACTCGAGGTTACAGTGTGTCTGATTGGTAAGAATACGCCTGGTCACTTTCCGGTTCCGGATTATACCTGCAAACCCTCTCAGATGTTATGAAGTGTAATAGCCGATGTACTGATTCTGTCTCATTGACTCCAAAAGTCCCAGGAAGCAAGTATTTTTTTATTTTGAGATGGGGTCTCACTCTGTCACTCAGGCTGGAGTGTGGTGGTGTGATCTCGGCTCACTGCAACCTCCACCTCCCAGGCTCAAGTGATTCTCCCACCTCAGCCTCCCAAATAGCTGGGACCACAGGTGTGTGCCATCATGCCTGGCTAATTTTTTATATTTTTGGTAGAGACAAGATCTCACCATGTTGCTCAGGCTGGTCTCAAACTCTGAGCTCAAGCCATACATCTGCCTTGGCCTCTCAAAGTGCTGGGATTACAGGTGTGAGCCACCATGCACAGCCCAGGAAGTACTTGTTATTATTATTTTGAGACGGAGTCTCATTCTGTCATCCAGGCTGGGGTTCAGTGGTGCCATCTCAGCTCACTGCAACCTCTGCCTCCCAGTTCAAGCGATTCTTCTGCCTCAGCCTCCCAAGTAGCTGGGGCTACAGGCACCTACTACCATGCCTGGCTAATTTTTGTATTTTTAAATACAAAAGAGACAGGCTGGTCTCAAACTTCTGACCTCAAGTGATCTGCCCCCCTTGGCCTCCCAAAGTCCTGGGATTATAAATGTTAGCCACCTCACCCGGCCCCAGGAAGCAGTTATTATTAATTACATCTTACAGATAAGGAAACTGAGTCAAAAATGCTAAGCAACTTGCTGAAGGGCACACAGCATGTACACTGTAGAGTTGGCATTCAATCCCAGGTCCCTCTCATGCTGAAACTGCTTTTAACCATGGCCACTACCTGCCTTCCCATCAATGACCGGTGAATTAAATTGTACTCTTAGGAAGATTTATATTTGCTCAATTTATATTTGCTCATTTTGGCTGCTGTGTTCTTTTCCCTTTTACTACCAGATATTTTGTGCATCCTTCTAGGTCCAGCTCAAATGTGGCCTGCTCTAGGAAGCCCTCCCCTGTCCCCTGCTTCTACTGTGACATCCTCCATATTAAAATACTTATTGTATGCTGCTAAATAGTATAATTTGCTGCAAGAATGCTGCCTCCTCCAGCAGACGCTATGCCCCTTAATCAAGAGTAAGATCCTCCAGGTGTGGTGGTTCATGCCTGTATTCCCAACACTTTGGGAGGCTGAGGCAGGAGGATCACTTGAGGCTAGGAGTTCGAGGCCAGCCTGGGCAACATAATAAGATCCCTGTCTACAGACACACACACACACACACACACACACGCACACGCACACAATAGCTGGGTATGGTGGGCATATCTGTAGTCCTAGCAACTGAGAAGGCTGAGGCAGGAGGATGGCTTGAGCCCAGAAGGTCGAGGCTGCAGTGAGCCATGCATGATCACTCCATCCTGGCAACAGAGTGAGACCTGATTTCAAAAAACAAACTGGTTGGGCACAGGGGTTCATGCCTTTAATCCAAACTCTTGGGAGGCTGAGGTAGGAAGTTCTCTTGAGCCTAGGAGTTCAGGAGCTGCCCGGGTAACATAGTGTGACCCCATGTCTACTAAAAAATAATGCAAATAAATAAATTAATAAAACAAAGAAACAAGAGTCAGATCCATGTGGGTGGTGCTACATGTCTTCCATTTGTCTCTCTGTATCCACTCTCCATCCTCTGTGTCCTGGGAGCCTGACTTAAATGGAGAATACCAAAGGCTTATATGCCCACTAGTTTCAAGTTGAGTTTGGCCAATGGTATATCTGGGAGAGACCAGAGGCAGGGAGGAGAGTGAGGTTGGGTGCTTATGTCCCCAGCTCCCCTTCTGCAGGGTGCCTTAGGTTGACCACTCTTTTGACCCGTAGTCATAGCTGTTAGGTGACCCTGTGCATACAAGCCCTCTGGCTTGTATGGCCTCCTTCATTGAAATTAAGGTTCTGTAAATTGCACAACACCCAAAATGGAACTTTGTGCCTTGTGGTTTAATAAAGAGCTGTTGAGCTAAATGAGTGGCAAGTGTTTTTTTTTTTTTTCCTTTGAATGAGTGAGTGAGTGAGAAGCAGGAGAGAGAGAATTTGAAATGATCTCAAGCACTAGGATGGTATGGCAAATAAGCCCCTAGGCTCCTGGCAAATGGTTTTTATTTATTTTTGTTGTTTGATCTTTACAAACATTAAATTATCTTTTCTTTCCTTTTGTTTTGGAGAGAGGGTCTCACTCTGTAGCCCAGGCTGGAGTGCAGTGGCGCCATCTCAGCATGCTGCAGCCTCTGTTTCTTCCACCTCCCAGGTTCCAGTGAGCCTCCCACTTCAGCCTCCCATGTAGCTGGGACTGCAGGGACATGCCACCACACCCAGCTAATTTTTGTGTTTTTTTTTTTTTTGTAGAGATGGGGTTCCACCCCATCTGGTCTCGAATCCCTGGGTTCAAAGTGATCTGCCTGCCTTGGCCTCCCACAGTGATGGGATTACAGGCATGAGCCACCGAGCCCAGCCCAAGTTTTCTTAATGAACAGTAAATTTGATTTCCTTCTTCTTCTTCTTCTTCTTTTTTTTTTTTTTTTTTTTTTTTGAGGCAATGTCTCTTTGTCACCCAGGCTGGAGTGCCATGGCACAATCACAGCTCATTACAGTGAGGACCGCCCCCCAGGCTCAAGTGATCCTCCCACTACTGCCTCCTGAGTAGCCAAGACTACAGGTACATACCACCACACCTGGCTAATTTTTGTATTTTTAATAGAGATGGGGTTTTACCATGTTGACCAGACTGGTCTTGAACTCCTTACCTCAAGTGATCCGCCCACTTTGGCCTCCCAAACTGCTGGGATTACAAGTGTGAGCCACGACACTGGCCCCACCTCCAAATTTATATGTCGAAACTCCAAACTCCAATGTGACTGTATTTGCAGATAGGGACTCTATGGAGGTAATTAAGGTTAAATGAAGTCATAGGGATGTGGCCCAAACTTGAGAGTACTGGTGTACTTATAGGAAGAGGAAGGGATATCAGAGCTCTCTCTTTCTAAGAGCACTGAAGAAAGGCCTTGTGAGGACACAGTGAGAAGGGGCCGTCTACGAGCCAGGAAGGGAGCTCTCGGCAGAACCTGAGCTTTGCAGCCATCTTGCTCATGAACTTTTAGCCTTTAAGAACTGTGAGAAAATACATGTCTTGTGTAAGCCACCAAGTCTGTGGTATTTTCTTATGGCATCCAGGGCCCACTAATACAGGTAAATACCCTATGGTAAAGATATGTTTAATTCTTAAGAAACTGTCAAACTGTTTTGTCCAGTGGCTGAACCATCTGACGGTTCCTATCTGCAATATACGAGAGTTCCAGTTGCTCCACAACCTTGCCAACATATGACATGGTCAGTGTATTTTCCAAGAAGTTTTTGTGTTTTTAATGTGGATTTGTGTGTGTGTGTGTTTGTGTGTGTGTGTGTGTGTGTATGTGCTATGTTTTGTAGGTAGTAATGTCTAAGGAAGCAGTTTAAAGGTGAAAATATTTAAAATGTGATCTACTGAGGGCCCATCCATCTTTGGGTTGCCCATACCTCATTTCTCTGTTCTGGTCTTTCTTCTGGCCCCATTCTATTCCTAGGGCCATGTACCCTGAGCTCAGCCAGCTAGCAGATCTGGCAAATTACAGTCTTCATCCGAGGTAAATTCACTTCTGGGAGTTGAGGAAGAGGTTGGGTGTGGACAGGGCTGCATTCATGGGCCTTGTGCTTCATCTAAAGTTCTGCTGTCACTGTCTTGAAATTCTCAATCATTTTGAACAAGGAGCCCACATTATTATTTTGCTTTGTCCTGCAGATTATGTAACTCATCCTGGATGTGTCAGGGAGAGGTGGTAATAGGCAAGTCAAGCCTTCTTTTTAAAGAAGATTTTTAAATTAAGAGAGGGTCTATTTACTAAGACAGCCTGTTTACTAGGCTGGAGGGCATTGGCACAATCTTGGCTCACTGCAACCTCCATCTCTTGGGATCAAGCCATCCTCCCTCCTCAGCCTCCCGAGTAGCTGGGACTATAGGCACGCCCCACCATGCTCATCTAATTTTTGCATTTTTTTGGTAGAGATAGAGTTTTACCAAGTTGTCAGGCTGGCCTCAAGCTCCTGGGTTCAAGTGATCCACATGCCAAGGCCTCTCAAAGTGCTAGGACTACAGGCATGAGCCACTATGCCCAGTTGCAAGCCAAGGTTTCTTACATGCTCATTTTGTAAAGACTCCCTTGTCTAATCCCATGGACCATCCTCTAAACTGGTTCATGCACAATCCTAGGGTTTCTCGCCTGGCCCCTGGGTGCTCCTGCTGCCTGTCTCTTGGGCTGACTTGGGTTAAGCATGATTCATTTGGAGGCTTCACAAAAGGATTGTTGGCCCTGGATCCCAATATCCAAATGAGGATTAGCCTCAAGTAGGGCATCTTAATTGGAAGGTAAATGAAACCTCCCTCTTCCACCCTGACAGCCCCAAAGTGTACTTTGGCATTTATATGGGAGAGGTAAATAGGCACAATCGTCTTCTGAATTGTCACTCTGCCAGGCCCTGCTGGCAAGAAGCTTGTTCAAAGAAAGTTGAACCGGAGTTTCGTGGCTTTCTTGAAGGTCACTGGATGCCCAGGCCCAGGGAGGAGGAATGGCACTCACCAGAGGTAGGGGCAGAAAGTGGCTTGGAGTGGGAAGATCACAGGCTCTGGAGGCAGTGGGGCCTATGCTTACATCCTGAGCTGGCTGCTTACTAGGTTTGTGACTCCAGGTAACCAACCCTTAACCACTCTGGACTCAGTGATTTGAACTCTAAAGTGGGATTAATAATACTTCCTTGTAGGACTGTGATTATGGGGAATAACCAAGAAGGTCTGTGTAAAGTGTCCGAGGCCGGTATGCACCTGCCCTCCACAAGTGAAATCCGAATCAACGTCACCTTTGACTGCTGTGTGCATACACAAAGAATCATTGTAAATGTACTTCTCTGAAAAGCCGCTTCACAGTCCTGCATGACCCTCCTTCTAGCTTCCTAGGAGCTGAGTCAGGATTATCAGTCCCCTACTAGAGTTAGGAAAACAAATGCTAAGTGATTGGAAAATAACACAGGGTTGACTATAGAGCACAGGAGTTCCGAACTCCAGTTGCATAGAACACGAAGCTTCACTCGGGAAGTATTCACATCAGAGATCGCTCACCGCTGTGAAAACCTTTACCCTTGTATCCCAGATTAAAAGCGCAACAACAGCCTACAAAGTGGATAACATCTGTCATGGTATGTGAAGATAGCCTGACGGGGTCTTTAAAATACATATTAACATAGTGATAAAGAGAGTGGGTGCCTTACACCTGTAATCTCAACACTTTGGGAGGCTGAGCAGGCAGATCGCTTGAACCCAGGAGTTTGAGACCAGTCTGGGCAACAAGGTGAGAGCCCCGCCACTCCCCACACCCCTGGGATCTCTATAAAGATAACATACAAAACTTAGCTGGGCATGGTGGCACACACCTCCCTGCTACTTGGGAGGCTCAGCTGAGAGGATCACTGGAGCCTAGGTTGAAGCTGTGCTGAGCAGTAATTTTACCACCACACTCCAGGCTAGGCAACAGAGTGAGACCTTGTGTAAAACAAATAAAAAGAAAATAAAAAGAAAAATATAAGAGGTTGGGCCAGGCGCGGTGGCTCACGCCTGTAATCCCAGCAATTTGGGAGGCCAAGGCAGTCAGATCACGAGGTCAGGAGATCCAGACCATCCTGGCCAACATGGTGAAACCCTGTCTCTACTAAAAATACAAAAATTAGCTGGATGTGGTGGCACGTACCTGTAGTCCTGGCTACTTGGGAGGCTGAGACAGGAGAATCACTTGAACCTGGGAGGCGGAGATTGCAGTGAGCCAAGATCGTGCCACTGCACTCCAGCCTGGCGACAGAGCGAGACTCTATCTCAAAAAAAAAAAAAAGAAAAAAGAGGTTGGAAGGCAGAGGACTTGGGTTCAAATCCCAGCTCTGCTATTTCCTGGCTGATAAAACTACCTCAGATAAATTACTCAATCTCTCGTGTCTTGGTGTTTCCATGTGTTAAATGAAGATCAAATAATACACCTACTTCTTAGGGTTGTAAACAAGATAATGGGTGTGAACTGTGCTTGGCACAGAGTAGCTCCTAGCATCTATTAGCTAGTTATTTTAATGACTCACCTGTTTGGATAACCCCGAGAGTCCACAGTCCTAAGACTCTCTATTCCTCAATACTGGGTGGAGTTGGCATTCTAGGTTAAAGGGTGGTCTCTAAGTGGGGGCTTCTGTGAGTCCCAGGAACGGAAAGTGGCCCTGAGATATGGAGGGAGTCCACAGCCTGTTGCATAGTGACAGGGCTTGGTTTGCATAGATAGAGGCTGGTGTTTACAGGTAACTAGGAGGTGGTGGTGGGGTGATTTGTAAGTTATAGATTAAACAAAAGGGAATTCTTCTGATGGAATGAATGAGGCACAGTGCCTGGAATTGGCCAGGTTAGCTGGAAGGGCAGCCCTCCAGGCCCTGCCCACCACACAGTGGGCTTTTTATGCACAGGGGGCGTCTCCTTGTGGCCATAGAAACAGAGCTGGCTCTTTTCAACAGAGCTCTGAGGACGGTTATTTAACGCTGGCCCCTGAGGATCTGCCACACAGACCTTCCTCCTTCCGGAACGTCCAAGGGCACTGGATCCTCTGTGTCCCTCTGAGATGGGGTGCCATGCCAGCAAGACCACCACAGTGGCAGCTGAGTCCCAGAAGCCTGGAGAAGAGTGTGAGGGAGGAGAGCCAGGTGTGGAAAACAGCACCCAGGCAGCAGACTGCAAGGATGCCCCACTGAAGGATGAAACCCCTGAGCCAAAGAGCTGAGATGCGTCTCTCCAGAGTCAGACCCTCACCTCCTTCCTGGAACTGCCTTTGGCCCGTGAACCTGAGACAATCCCCACCCTGAGAAGCTCTGATCACTGGGAGGAGAGAGAAAGCCTCCAGCTTTGGTATTCAGGCTTCAGATGTTTTTAGCGGCCTTTGCTCATCCTTAAAGGGGTGGGAAGGATGAGTCTATAAGGAATCCTCTTTCCCCAGCTCTCCTACAGAGAGGACAAAAGAAGTCTTCACACACTGTGGAACTTTCCTGCAACTTCTGGATGCAGACCAGCCTCAGAGCAGACTGTTCTGGCTCCAGGGAATATCTGCTGTCAGGCTGTGAGAGTGATCCCTGCCTGCCTGGCTTTCCTGAAGTCAGAAGGCACCTTGGTTGTAATGTATGGGGTGTGTGGATGTCAGTTTGCTGTTTCTTTCTCCTTTTTGCAACAGCTGGCGGAGTAGCCAACACCCCTGACGGCAACATGTTGCGCTTGGCTCACTCCACATCCTCTCTATGAATAATTTAATATCTAACTTCAAATGTTGTTAAGGAACTATGGAAAATATCAGGATCTGACTGGGATCCCGTAAATGGAAGGTAAAAGACCTCCAATAAGTGGGACATAGAGCCCTGGTGGGAAGGAAAGCAGAGAGATTTGTGTTCCCGGCTCCTTAATTCCCCGGAAAAAGGTCCCTCTGCTAACATGCATTTATCTCTTCATAGCCAAAGTGTCCATTTCAGCCCTCTAGCATCTGAGCTATCTGCATCCAGCTCTCAAAAATATTTCGCTGTTTACTAACATGTCTGTCAGCCTTTCTTTTCTCCCCCGCATGTGTTTTGTTTTCAATTCCACTCAAAAGCATTTCATCTGAAATCAAATAGACATGTTTGCAAATAAATGATGACACAACACATTTGAAAGACAGAATTGGGGATCTGAGATTAGAGGATCAGCGGAGAAGGGTGGGTGTAATTCTGTGGAACAGGAGTGAGAAGAGAGGCGAGGGAGCTGTTGCTTTGCACCAGGCGCCACGCTGAGAACTTTCCATAGATGGTTTAATGCCACCCAGCCACGCCCATTTTACAGATGAGGAAATGGAGAAAAAGTCACTTGCCTGAGTATGGGGAGCCAGGAAGTAGCAGAACCCACAGTTGAGCCCCAGCAGTATGGCTTGGGAAATGCATATAAAGTGCGGCTTAAAGTGCAGGCAGGGTCTTTCTCACGATTAAACTGAAATACGAGTCCCTTTATAGCCTGTGCCTGGTGAAGACCATTTCTCTTTATTCACTGGGACATATCTGCCTATTGAGAAGTAGGTAACTGGTCAGCTTGGAGTCCACCTGCAGTGGAGTGATGAAATGAGGGCTTTTTTATTTTTACTCTGATGGTGGGAGAGGAGGAGGAAGGAAGAGATGGAGAGGGAGGTGGAAGGAGGGAGGAAGAGATGGAGGAAAGAAAGAGATGGAGGGAGAGAAAGAGAAGGAAGAAGTAGGGAGAGGGAGGAGGAGGGAGGGAGGGAGAAGGGGAGGAGGGAGGAGAGAAAGTAAGAAAGGAGGAGGGAAAAGAGAGGAAGAGAGGGAGGAGGAGAAGGAAGAGAGGGAGATGGACAGAAAGAGAGGGAAGAGGTAGGGAGATAAAAGAGTGGGGAGAGGGAGAAAGGGAGAGGGAGAAAAGGAGAGGGAGGACGTGAGAGGAGAGGGCGGGGGCGGGGGAAAGGGTAGGGAAGAGGGAGGAAGAGAAAGGGGAGAGGGTGGGTGAGAACGAAAGGAAGTAATCCAGGGAGTTGGAGGAATGAGGGATGAGGGAGGGAGAGAGGGAGGAAGAAGCAGTAAGCTACTACAAAGTACCCTTCTTTTTGGCCATAAAAACCTGAGAAACTGAATGATATTCTTTTGAGCAACAAGGCTACTGTGGTGGGGAAGAAATACAGACGGACAGAGGCACAAGAAGCAAAGCAGTTCAGCCTGAAATTGACTACAGAGCTTCCCTTTGCTTCAGCAGAGCCTGGAGGAGCAGGAGGGATGGGGGCCCTGTCAGCTGGCCCAAAGCCCTGCCCAGTCCCAGGGGTGCTAAGCTTGCTGCAGGCCAGAAAACAGGCCTGGGCTTGCAGCTGGGGATCAGGAAGTTTGGGGCCTCTTTGCACAGCTTACCGGGGATAGGCCAAGCTCTGGGAACTGCTTTCAATTTTTTTTTTTTTTTTTGAGACAACTCTGTTTTTCTCCCTCCTCCCTCCCAGTGGAAATTCACCTTGCAAAACAGGACCCTGCACGGTGAGAGCTGCTTCCAATGTCCACACTCAGGACTCTATGGAATGAGTTCACAGCTGGTGGTGAGGCTTTGAGGCGGGGCTGCCCTTATTTCACTAGCTCCTGAGGGGCAGAACTCACTCAGCTTTTTACCAAATCAAAGGAAGGAAGCTTTAGGTTCTTAGAAGTTCAGAAACAGGGTGGTTTGTTTTGCTTCCTTTTGGAATGAAGTAAAATGCTCATTTAATTAAATTCAAGTTCTCTGAGGGCTTTTAAAAACAGAATTCTTCATTCACCTCCAGCTGTGGCAGCCATGCTGCAATTTACTAGCAAGTTAATCTGTAACAGAAAAAAGCACCCAGTTTCCTTTTAAGAACATTCCAGTTATCCACTGGAGACTTAGGATCACTCATCTGTCTCCCTTTGAGGTTCAAGAATTTCTTAAGTGCCTGGTAAAAGTGGTTAGGATTATGTCTACTCAAATAAAACTTTAACCTCTGGAAAAACAGGCCTGCAATGGCCAACTTTCCAAAATGCTGGAAGATGAGGGGTTTATTTATTAACTTATCTATCCATCCATCCCTTCTTCCTTCCTTTCATCCATCTATCCTCCCATCCATTATCCATCCATCCATCCATTCATCCATCTGTTCATCAGTCCTTCCATCTTTCCTTCCATCTATTCATCCATCTTTCCATCATCCATCCCTTCTTCCTTCCTTTCATCCATCCATCCTTCCATCCATCTGTTCATCAGTCCTTCCATCTTTCCTTCCATCTATCCATCCATCTTTCCATCATCCATCCCTTCTTCCTTCCTTTCATCCATCCATCCTTCCATCCATTATCCATCCATCCATCTGTTCATCAGTCCTTCCATCTTTCCTTCCATCTATTCATCTATCTTTCCATCCATTATTCATCACCCTTCCATCCATCCACCCATCTATTCACCCATCTGTTTATCAGTCCTTCCATCTTTCCATCCATCCATCCATCCATCCATCCATCCATTCATTTATTCATAAATTCAGCTCTTACCCTGGATTTTTAGTTACATGAGGCAATACATATTTTCCTTCTATCCGATTGATTCATTCAAAAAATATTTGTTGTTTCTACTCTATCACTCATCCTTCATTCATTCATCCCTGTATTCATTTATTAATTCAGTGTTTACTGGGCAACTACTCTATGCCAAACTCCTTAGTGTTCAGAAAATGTTCAAAAAGTGCCATCTTTTTTTTTTTCTTAGACGGAGTTTTGCTCTTGTTACCCAGGCTTGAGTGTAATGGCGCAATCTCGGCTCACCACAACCTCCGCCTCCTGGGTTCAGGCAATTCTTCTGCCTCAGCCTCCTGAGTAGCTGGGATTACAGGCACGCACTACTATGCCCAGCTAATTTTGTTGGTATTTTTTAGTAGAGACGGGGTTTCACCATGTTGACCAGGATGGTCTTGATCTCTTGACCTCGTGATCCACCTGCCTCGGCCTCCCAAAGTGCTGGGATTGCAGGTGTGAGTCACCGTGCCCGGCCCAAAAAGTGCCATCTTTGTGACAGCCTGGAACAGGGTGGTTCAGGGAGATCCTTCCAGTCTAGGTGAGACCCAAGAGCATTCAAGAGTAAGTTGGAATTAGCCAGACAAAGAGGATGGGTATTTCAGAAGGGAATGCATGACCCAGAGTTGGATACAAGAACTGCATGGGGCACAATGTACAGTGTTGTAGGAGCCTAAGGTGCACATGGCACAGTGGCAGGGAGGTAAAGCTTCACAAGTAAAAATGATCAAATCATGAAGAGCCTTGTATTCTATTCTGAGAGCTTGAGAGTTTATCCTGATGGGTGTAGTGGGGTGTCTTTCTGCAGAATGATGCTAGGACATCAGTAGCTTTTGACTGCTTCGTATCCTGCCTTTTAGTAGCAAATACTATCTTTTCTTCTTGGGGAACCCTTTCCTTCCTCTCAGTTTACATGATTGGGTGGGGCTGATCCCATTCTCTGACTTCAGGCTGAGCACTGCATAGCCCCTGTCAAAGTAATGGGTTCAAGGGTGGTGTGTGAACCCAAACTAGTCCAATGAGACTCTTCTTTGAAATTTTTTTTTCTCTTTGAGATGGAGTCCCACTCTGTCACCCAGGCTGGAGTGCAGTGGTGCCATCTTGGCCCACTACAATCTCTGCCTCCTAGGTTCAAGCTATTCTCCTGCCTTAGCATTCCAAGTAGCTGAATTACAGGTGCCCACCACCATGCCCAGCTAATTTTTGTATTTTTAGTAAATATGGGGTTTCTCCATGTTGGCCAGGCTGGTCTCAAACCCTTGGCCTCCCAAAGTACTGGGATTACAGGTGTGAGCCACTGCACCCAGCCTTCTTCAACTTTCAATTGAAGCAATTAGGAAAGGAACATTCACCTTTTTTTGGCATTAATAAAATTGTAAGATTTAGCCCTGGAAACTCTTAACCACTGGGGAGGGCCTGCTTGAGAATGAAGCCGCAGAGTGGAGCGGAGTGGAGCAGAGAGGAGAGACATCGTCTTAATGAACTTGTCTGGGCAACTGGAATCCAGCCATGCCAGAAGCTGATTCTTCCCCTAGATGATTCACATGAGCCAATAAACTCACTCTTTGTTTGTTTGTTTACAGTGGTTTGAATTTGGTTTCTGTCATTTTCAGAGGGTTCTGGGTAAATCAGATCAACTTAGATTTTTTTATTAGATGGAGCACCATGGTAACTGTTTAGAGGATGGAGTTGGCAGGGATAAAGCTAGAAGCATGAATACCAGTTAGAAGGCAACCTAGGAGAAAAAGATGCAGGAAGGGGCAGGATTAGAGGGAAGATGAGAGGTTGAGTCTTAGAGGAGTTGAGTTTGAGGTGCCCAGGGGACAAAATATAAATAATGACTGCAAACGCTTATGTCACTCTTACCTTGTCTAAGCATTGTTCCAAATGCAATACATATAGAGCTCATTTAATCCTCACCATCACACTAGCCACATTTTATAGATGAAAACACAGGCGGTTTTAATCCATTCACTGATCTCCAACTTGCTCCTTGGCTCTAAGTTCCCACACTTCTTTGTTGTGTTCTGAGTTAAGCCCAATCTGTCTCCCCTACAACAAAACCCCATTGTAGTACAAGGGAGACAGGGGGTGTGATGGTTAATTTTATGTGTCAAGGCTGGGTGCAGTGGCCCACTCCTGTAATCTCAGCACTTTGGGAGGCTGAGGTGGGCAGATCACTTGAGGTCGGGAGTTCGAGACCAGCCTGGCCAAGATGGCGAAACCTCATCTCTACTAAAAATACAAAAATTAGCCAGGTGTGGTGGCATGTGCCTATAATTCCAGCTACTACTTGGGAGACTGAGGCAGGAGAATTGCTTGAACTGGGAGGCGGAGGTTGCAGTGAGCCTAGATCATACCACTACCCTCCAGCCTGAGTGACAGAGTGAGACTCTTTCTCAAAAAAAAAAACGTGTCAATTTAACTTGGACAAGGGATGCCCAGATAGCTGGTAAAACATTTCTGGGTGTGTCTGGGAGGGTGTTTCTGGAAGAAATTAGCATTTTAATCAGTAGACTGAGTCAAGAGGGCCCACCCTTATCAATCTAATCCTTTGAAGATCTGAATAGAACAAGGTAGAGCATTCTCTCTTTTCTTGAGCTGGGACATCTATCTTCTCTTGCACTCAGACATTGGAGCTCCTGGTTCTTGGGCTTTCAGACTCCGGAACTTAGACCAGTGGCCTCCCTGTTTCTCATGCCTTCAGCCTCAGACTGAATTACAGCACAGGCTTTCCTGGGTCTCCAGTGTACCAATAGCATAGCCTGGGACTTCTTGGCTTCCATAATCATGTGAACCAATTCCCGTAATAAATCTTCCTTTATATATCTCTATATATTCTGTTGGTTCTGTTTCTCTGGAGGACCCTGACTAATGCAGGGTGTTAACAGGTCGTTCAGCTCTCAAGGACACAGCTGGGGCATGAGCTAGGCAGTTTGCCTTTAGAGGCTGAGACTTGAGGAATTCATTCCGGAGTGTGGGAACCCTTTTGGACCTCCAGAGTTGCTGTAAAGGTTATTTTAGGGTGAAAATATTTGACCTGCAAAAGATGCAGAAATAACTCTTTATCTGAACTTCCCTTATCTGACTAAAGCAGAGCCTCCCCAAATTACAGCCCCATTAACCCCACTCTGACAGAGTTTCCTGCAGATTTAGCTGCCAAGAAGACAGATTGCCCATTTATTAGCAACAAAAAGCCCCCTAGGACCTTTCACACTCCCTCATCCAAGCCCTGAAAACCTCTCTCTTTTGTTAGGTTGATAATAAAAGCTTTTCCTTTTGACTATTCTGTGAAACTCCCATATATGTAAGTGGGAAAAGAATTTTTGTTAATCTGTCCTTTCTCAGTTGAATTTGTAGGCCCCAACCTGCTGGACCAAAGTTGGAAGAGGAAGAATTTTCCTCCCAACAGGATCATCAGAACACAGTGACAGTTAAAGCCCTTGTTGACCTAAGGGAAGAAGCTGAGGCACAAAATATAATTTTAAAGAGTCTGATGGAGCCAACGTGAGGACAGCTACCTGGGAAACACTTTCAAGTTGCCTTGGGCAGTGTTCTTTTCAGCCTCTGTTACAGTCAGGTTTTGAAAGGCAAAAGGGAACACGGGGTGGGAGGATACAAAGTTGTTTGACAGGAATTCTCATTGGCTTACAGAAATAACATGGGTTAGCTTTAAATGTTGAACGGTGATGTATGAGTTACGGTGTCCAGCCTATGACATTATGAGGTTAACTTTATGGCTGTTGGGCATCAATCTAGAGCCCATATAGCAAGTGGTTTCAAGAGGTGATTACTCGATTCAAGGCAGGAGTGAGGTGTGACTGCTGCCACGCTTCAGTGCCGGTCTGGGTCTGATAATTAGAGGTGCTGGCATTTCTCAGATGAAAAGTTTCTTTTCTTTCTTACCCTGCAGTAGATAAGGTATGCGCATCCTCTCCCCACATACAAATACCCTAAGGGGAGGCACTGCCTAGAGCAGAAGAGCATCTATCAAGGAAAAAGCTCTGGAAAAACCAACATGTAAAGGGCAGGTGGAGTAGATAAGCTGGAGATGAGCCGGAGATGGACTAGGGGTTGGACTGATGGGAGACGGTGACCATGGCTTCCGCTCGCAGAACATTCACCAAGTGCCACATATTGCACTCAGAGATGCTTTACAGATGTTATCTAATTTGCTCTTCACAAAAGCTCTACAAGGAAGGTAAAATTCATACCTTATGGGTGAGACGGCACATTTCTGAAGGTTGTATGAATTGCCCCAGTTAACACAGCTAGTTAGTGGCAGAACAAGAATGTGAACTCTCAAGGCCAGGGTCTTAACCACAACAGTGCATTGAATGGTCTCCTCCCAAAGTTCATGTCCACCTGGGACCTTTGAATGTGACCTAATTTGGAAATTGGGTTTGAACATGTAACCAAGTTAATATGTGGTCATGCTAGATTAGAGTGAGTCCTAAATCCAATGACTGGTGTCTTTTTTTGTTTTGTTTTGTTTTTGTAGACAGGTTCTCACTTTGTCAACCAGGCTGGAATGCAATGGGGACGGTTGGGATTAGGCGTGATCCACATACGGCTATGATCATGGCTCATTGCAGCCCCAACCTCCTAGGCACAAGGGATCCTCCCACCTCACCCTTCCAAATAGCTAAAACTACAGGCATCTGCCACCATGCCCAGCTAATTTTTATTTTTATTTTTATAGAGATAGGGTCTCACTGTGTTGCCCATACTGGTCTCAAATTTCTGGGGTCAAGTAATGCTCCTGCCTCAGCCTCCTAAAATGCTGGGATTATGAGTGTGAACCACCACATCTGGCTGACTGGTGCCTTCATAAGAGAAATGAGCAGATTGAAACACAGAGGCATAGAGGAAGAAGACCGTGAGAAGATGGAAGCAGAGATGAGAGTTATGCTGCCACAAGCCAAAGATCAGCTGTTGACAAAGACTCCTTTGACCTAATTTTGATCGCACTCCTCTAAGCCCTCAAGGCCCTGACCTTAGTCTCTGCATCTGGCATGTGTAGTCTAGTTTAGCTGGATCTGTTTAGTTAAAACCCCCCGTTCTTGATATCTCATCCAATTCCTCATCCCCCGCTCTCAGTATCTTACCTGGCCGCCTTCAGTCTTGCTAGACCGAAACTGAGTCAGTCTACCAAGAATACCCCTTCATAGGCCGGGTGCCGATGGCTCATGCCTGTAATCCCAGCACTTTGGGAGGCTGAGGGGGGAGGATCACAAGGTCTGGAGATCAAGACCATCCTGGCCAACATGGTGAACCCCTGTCTCTACTAAAAATACAAATAAATAAATAAATAAATAAACTGGGTGTGGTGACACATGCCTGTGCTACTCAGAGGCTACTTGGAAGGCTGAGGCAGGAGAATTGCTTGAACTAGGTAGTCGGAGATTGCAGTGACCCAAGATCATGCCACTGCACTCCAGCCTGGTGACAGAGCAAAACTCCATCTCCAAAACAAAAAGAAAAATACCCTTTTATCTCTGATGTTTCCTCTCAGTGGTTTTTCCATTTACCAATCCCCAACTTGCTCCTTGGCTGTAAATTCCCAAATTCCCTTGTTGTATTCTGAGTTGAGTCCAATGTCTCCCCCCTACCACCAAACCCCATTGTAGTAGTCCCCTTGAATAAAATCTGCCTTACCATCTTTAACAAGTGTCATGAAAATTCTTTCTTTAATACATGGGCCATAAGAAGCTGGAAGAGGCCAGAAAGAAGTATTTCCTAGAGTCTTCAAGGCAGCATGGCCCCGCTGTCACCTCAATTTCAGACTTCTAGCTCCTAGGGCTGAGAGAGAATAAATTCCTGTTGTCATTCATTTTGTAGTACTTTGTTACATCATCCCTTGGAACCTACAGCAGCCCAGTCACCATGCCATCGCTCTTCCATAGAGGAGAATAATCTGAAGAGTGATGTCAACAAGTTCCAGAAGGAGAGATAGGAAACTGCCTTTGCAAACTTTGTGGCAGAGAAGTCTAACATAGCTGATTCTATCTTGCTTCTACCTTCACAAGTTAATTGTCTTTGCACATCCCTGGGCATAGGCCACACTAACTATGGGAGTAATTTAGTTTATAGTTTAATTTTAAAATGAAGATGATAAACTCTCTTCCTGAAACTAACCCCCTCCTTGCTTGGGGACCAAAACCAGCTCTGTAAAACTAACAAATTGGCCACAAGATTAGAATTATAGTTTGGGAGTCATACAGACAGAGGTCGTAAGATTTGTAACTTCCCAATCGCTCCCGTAAGTAACATCATTATCACAAAACCTAAGACTGGTGTTTGAGATATTTTTCTGACCTTGCATTCTGATGGACCAGCTGGCACCACTCAGACTTGAGGCCCATACCATGAAACTGACTCAAGCAGTCCTGTGACTCCCTCCCAGGAACTGACTTAGTGCAAGAAGACAGCTTTGAGCCCTCGTGATTTCATTCTCAACCCAACCGGTCAACATTCCCCATTCCCTAGGCCCCTGTCTAGCAAGCTATCCTTGAAAAACCCTAGCCTCTGAATTTTTCGAGGCCCTGCGATTCTTTTCTTTTTCTTTTTTTTGTTTTGAGACGGAGTTTCACTCTTGTTACCCAGGCTGGAGTGCAATGGCACGATCTCGGCTCACCGCAACCTCCACCTCCTGGGTTCAGGCAATTCTCCTGCCTCAGCCTCCTGAGTAGCTGGGATTACAGGCACGTGCCACCATGCTCAGCTAATTTTTTGTATTTTTAGTAGAGACGGGGTTTCACCATGTTGACCAGGATGGTCTCGATCTCTTGACCTCGTGATCCACCTGCCTCAGCCTCCCAAAGTGCTGGGATTACAGGGATTATTTTCTTTCTTTGCTGCAACAACTGTTGTGCTCAGTGCATTGGCTTTTCTGGGAAGAGGGCAAGAAGAACTCAGATGGACAACTACAGATAGATTTTCAGGATTAGGGGATGGTAGAGCCTACCCACTGAGATGTGTTTCTGAATCATGCTTGGGTCTTCTTAAAGGTATGCAAGCTCCTCCCTTGATTTAGAGGAGAAATTTTCCCACTCCCTCCACACCATGGCTTTCATGAGCCACTGATTATGATAAGACTGTGTCACATTCATTTACTCATCTCATCTTGAGAACATTGTTCTTGATGCAGAGATACAGGCCAGGATGTACTTTACCTGGTAAAGTGTGTGTAAGGGTTGGGCTGGAGGGAGAATGGAGAATAATTAGGGTAGTCTCTTCCCATAAAATGGTAACTCCACTGGGTTATCTCTGGGCCCCAAGGCCAGTTGTTTCTGGCATGGAGAGTTGACTGTCTCATCTGTCTCCTGGCATGCTTTGATAGTGTATGAGAAGTAAAAAAGGTAATTTTCTCTCTACCTATCTTAGATTCATTAGCTGTGGCCCTAAAATTTAGATTTGTAGGGAGCCGAGGTGGCTCCAGCCAGTCGTCCTGGCGCTTGAAGAGGCAAGGCTATGAGTTCAAGGCCAACGTGAGTAACATAAGAAGCTCTCATTGATTAACCAAAAAAAAAAAAAAAAAAGAAAGAAAAAAGAAAACCAATTAGGAAAATGTATGTATACGTAAAATAGGTGAAGGGTCTTCAATTAGTGATCCTCAATCAGTGGAAAGCGTGCCAAACAGGAAGACAGGTTCTCAGTCTCATCTGAGGATTTAACTTGTAGCTTGGCTTTCAAGGCTTTAAATTGCCTTTGGCTTGGAGGTAGGGTTTCACTGGGTACCTGCCCCATCTGCCTCCACATTTAGTTGACTCCTGTTCCTATCAAATTGATAAAAGACAGATTAACAAGAGAGAGCAAGGAGAAATTTATTGATATGTACATTGCACATACACACGGGAGTACTCAGTGGTGAATAACTCCAAGGAGTGGTTAGAACTTGAATTTATGTAGCATCTTTTTTTTTCTTTAGACAGAGTCTTGCTCTGTCATCCAGGCTGGAGTGCAATGGCAAGATCTTGGCTCACTGTAACCTCTGCCTCCTGGGTTCAAGCGATTCTCCGGTCTCAGCTGAGTAGCTGGGATTACAGGTATGCAACACCATGCCCAGCTATGTTTTTTCATATTTTTAGTCGAGACAGGGTTCCACCAGGCTGGCCAGGCTGATTTGAACTCCTCACCTTAGGTGATCTGCCTACCTCAGCCTCCCAAAGTGCTGGGATTACAGGCATGAGCCACTGTGCCCGGTTTATACAGCATCTTAACAAGATAAAAATAAACGTTAGGGCAGGTATGGTGGCTCATACCTGTAATCCCAGCACTTTGGGAGGTTGAGGTTGGTGGATTATTTGAGCCCAGGAGTTTGAGACCAGCTTGGACAAGATGGTGAAACCCCATTTCTACTAAAGATACAAAAATTAGCTGGGCATGGTGGTGCATGCCTATAGTCCCAGCTACCTGGGGGGCTGAGGCAGGAGGAGCACCTAGGAGGAGGTCAAGGCTGCAGTGAGCCATGATCAGGCCACTGTACTTCAGCCTGAGTGACAGAATGAGACCCTGTCTAAAAATAAAAATAAAACAAACAACAAAAACCCCCATTTTTAGCAGCATGATGAGGGCATTTCCCTATGTTTTCTGCAGGTGCCATTAGAGAGTGGTGAAGGAGTAGGAACAGGGAGACTTTCCAGAAAAATTTGTAAGAAAAAGAAAAGCAAGCTTACTTACTCAGTTTTGGTTCTCCATTATTGCATAAACACACTTTTTTCTCATTAAAAGTAATACATGTTTATTATAGAGAATTTAGAAAAATGGATAAGCAAAAGAGGAGAAAATAAAATCATCCTAAATCCTACCATTTAATAACACTCATGAAAAATGTTCTAGTAAACATTGTTCCAGATTGGAGCATGCAGTTTTTGTCATTAATGCCCTGGACTAATTGCCATCTGTAGCAGATACTGAACTTGAAAACAGAGGAATGTCAAAAGCAACTGTAATCCTTCGAAATTTCACAGTCTTAGAACCACAATCTACCAACCCAAATTAATTAAAAAGGAATTTCAATCGTTTCTGCCTCTCTTAAAAAGCATTAAAGAGGATCCATTTTGAAACCCACAGCAAACGTATCAAAATTACTTTCCTTCTCCTCCCCTATTCTCTTACCTCCAGAGCTGCCGTTGAGCATCTTATCAAATCCCCTCAAACTCATCCTCAACTTCTAGCCTCTGTGGCTCTTCCGTTTCTTGCCTCTCCCTATCCCCCTTTTGTTCTTTATTACATAGATCAGTTTTGCCTTGCCATTTAAAAAGAAAGTTTCCTTTCTGCTCAGCTCATTACCTAATTCTCCCCAACAAAAAAGAGCCCCAGGAATTAAGCAAGTAAGACTCTGTTCCTTTCTCCTTCTCTACTCTCCTGCAGAATCATTTACATGATTCTGTATCACAAAATCCCTGAAACCAGTTTGGCAAAGAACTCTCCAGTGGGAGAAGGCTGGGAGTGCTCACACTTTGATAAACTTGTTCCTGTTACACAATTATATGATTTTTCTCTGTTCCAAGATTACTTTCTTTCTTTTTAAAAATTGTCACACATCAGCCAGTCCAGTAGCTGATGCCTCTAATCCCAGCACTTTGGGAGGCTGAGGCGAGAGGATCACTTGAGGCCAGGAGTTTGAGACCGGCCTGGGAAAATAGTGAGACTCCCGCCTCTACAAAAAATTAAAATAAATAATAAAAGTTGCTAAACATCAAATGCATTTGTATACAATTATTCCAAAGTGCATCTGAACACATACATGACTTCACACTCTCTCAGTCTCTTTTCTCTTTCTACCTTTCTCTCTAGTCCTCCAATAATTACATACAAGTTATTTTTGCCATCATGGAAATGAGGGAATTTTTCAAGACAATGTGAATTATGCAAAATATTTAGAAGACGTAATTTAAGTCCTAGTTTACACACTGAGTGTAGTCCACTTCTGAAAGTGTAATTGGCCAGGTGAGGTGGCTCATGCCTATAATCCTATACCTTGGGAGGCTGAAGTGGGAGGATTGTTAGAGCCCAGGATTTTGGGCCCAGCCTTGGCAACATGGTGCGACCCTGTCTCTATTCCTAAAAACAAAAAATAAAAACAGTATAATTATAACTGAATTTTGTTATTTTAAATTTTTTTTATTTTTATTTTTTGAGATGGAGTCTTGCTCTGTCACCCAGGCTGGATTGCATTGGCATGATCTTGACTCACTGCACTTCAACCTCCTGGGTTCAAGCAATTCTACTGCCTCAGCCTCCCAAGTAGCTGGGACTATAGGTGCGCACCATCATGCCAGGCTAAGTTTTGTATTTTTAGTAGAGATGGGGTTTCACCATATTGGCCAGGCTGGCCTCGAACTCCTTACTTCAAGTGGTCTGCCCTCCTTTGCCTCCCAAAGTGCTGGGATTACAGATGGGAGCCACCAGATCTGGCCTAAAAGGGTAACTTCTAGTCATCTTCTTTGTCTTCTGTTTCCCAAAATAATCAGCCTAAAATAATCCTTGTGCCATGAAAGCATATTTAGGGTAGCGTATTCTGGTCTCCCACAGTCCTATTTTTGGGTAGTATGTCCTGAACCCTGTCAGCACTTACCAGTTACACGGCCAGTAGCTCCACCACTTACCAGCCTGGAGAAATTACTTCTCCATTCCGTGCCCCAGTTTTCTTATCTGTTAAATGTTACATAATAGATTATGTATATGTTATATGTACATGTCAACCTTAAGATTAAGAAAATGTGATTAAGTGTAGAGTTTACTTGAGTGCAAAGCTTGAGTATAGCCACTCAGGAAACACAAACTGCAAATGAATGGAGTTAGCATTCCAAAGTGAAGTTAAGGATTCACTTAACTAGGCAGAGACAGAGAAATGTTAGCAGGATTACAACATTATCCATAGAAGACAAGTGCATACATTATAGCAATTTGGTTACAGATGGCTACATTCCAAGGAAGGTTACTTTATTACTCTGTGAGGCGGGCAATGATCTGAGGGGATCTTTCATGCTGCTTGGTCTTCCTAGTTATCTACGGTATAAGAATAAGGAAGAGAGTTAATCTACACTCAGAGAAGCAGAAGGTGGCACGTGCATGCTACATGACTCTGGCTGCATAGACACGTTTCTCTTGAGGCTCAGAATAACTTGAAGTTTCAGCAAGTTTAAGTTTAAATTATTTAACTTCAATATTTTTAATTATTTAATTTTTAAATAATCTAATTGTTTAATTTCAATAATTAATTATTTTAATTTCACACACACACATATAATAATATATAATAATACAGGTTTATTTTTAGGATTAAATGAGATGATGATAAATATGTAGCATAGAGTGAATAATAAATAATAATGAGCATTATTATAACCATTATATCAGTGTATGTATTTCCCAGAATATAATCTCAGGCATGTTCATAGCTATTATGACAAAAAAGCATTGGATAGTTGAATGAATTTGGGATTTCAAACAGGTTTCTTGGCTGTAGGACTTTTTAGATCCTTGATTGATTGACTGAGATAGGGTCTTGCTCTGTCACCCAGGCTGGAGTGCAGTGGCGTGCTCATAACTCACTGCAGTTTGGAGTTGCTGGACTCAAGCAATCCTCCTGTGTCAGCCTCCTGAGTAGCTAGGACTCCAGGCACACACTATCACAACTGGCTACTTCTTTTGAATTTTTTGTAGAGATGAGATCTTACTCTGTTGCCCAGGCTGGTCTTAAACTCCTGAGCTCAAGTGATCCTTTGCTCTGGTTTCTCAAATTGCTGGGGTTACAGGTGGGTGCCATGCTGCCTGGCCACTCATCAGGTCCTTTAATGTCTTAACGTACCCCATGAAGTTCTAAGAGGACAATAAAGCAGGAAAGATTTTCCAACTGTTGGAATCACGGTATCACTTTGTTTCTGGGAATCTTCAGAAGCCAACGTTCCATGGAATTAAGCTTGGGAAAAACAGGTTAGACGGATTCTAAACTTCTGTCCTCCTCGAGACTCTGTTTTTCTGGTTTCTCTGTTTAAGAACTTGTGGGGTTTTCTTCATCAGCTTCTGTTACTACTTTTTATTTTATTTTGAGATGGAGTCTTGCTCTGTCACCCAAACTGGAGTGCAGTGGTGCGATCTCAGCTTACTGCAACCTTCACCTCCCCGGTTCAAGTGATTCTCATACCTCAGCCTTTTGAGTAGCTGGGACTACAGTGGTGTGCCACCACACCTGGCTAATTTTTGTATTTTTAGTAGAGACAGGGCGGCACCACATTGGCCAGGCTGGACTCACGATGGCCCCCCTGGCTTCAAGTGATCTGCTCGCCTTGGCCTTCCAAAGTGCTGGAATTACAGGTGTGAGCCACCACACTCGCCTTCTCCATCAGCTTCCCAAAAATCCTTGAATCTTAAGGCCTGGAGATTTGCAGGGAGAAATGCTTCTCATGGTCAGACTGTCAGTTAAGTAGACGAGAAAATAGGAGCATGTATTTCCTCTGCTTCTGATATGAACAGTTTACTAGTATGTCCAGATAAACAGAAAACCTTCATGACCAGGTCCCTATCCAGCACAATCCAGTTTGGTTTTCGAGTAATGTCAGGAAGGGCCACTGGGAAAGGGTTACGTTGGCAAGGCAATAAGTAAAAGTAAGAAATGGAATTTTTCTGCCTGGCACAGTGGCTCATGCCTGTAATTCTAGCACTTTGGGAAGTCAAGACAGACAGATCACTTGAGCCCAGGAGATCGTGGTCAGCCTGGACAACATAGCAAAACCCAAAACAAACAAACAAAAAATAGCATTTTTGTAGGCTCTACAAAAAAATACAAAAATTAGCTGGGCGTGGTGATTCGTGGCTATAGTCCTGGCTACTTGGGAGGCTGAGGTGGGAGGTTTGCTTGAGCATGGGAGGTCCAGGTTGCAGTGAGCCATGATTGTGCCATTGTACCCCAGCCTAGGTGACAGGGCAATAAATAAAGAAAAATAAATAAAAGAAAAGAAATGGAATTCCTCTTTCTCAAAGAACTAAAAATAGAATTACCTTTTGACCCAGCAATCTCATTACTGGATATATGACCAAAGGAAAATAAATCTGTCTACCAAAAAGATACCAGCACTCATACATTTATTGCAGATTTGCTATTCACAAAAGCAGATGCATGGAATTAACCCTGGTGCCCATAAATGGTAGATTGGATAAAGAAAATGCGGTGCATATATACCATGGAATACCACACAACCATAAAAAAGGACAAAATCATGTCCTTTGCAGCAACATGAATGCCACTGCAGGCCATTATCCCATGCAAACTAACGCAGGGACAGAAAACCAAATGCCACATATTCTCACTTATAAGTGGGAGCTAGGCTGGGTGCGGTGGCTCGCACCTGTAGTCCCAGCCCTTTGAGAGGCCGAGGAAGGCAGATCATGAGGTTAGGAGTTCGATACCAGCCTGGCCACCATGGTGAAACCCCGTCTCTACTAAAAATACAAAACTTGGCTGGGTACGGAGGCGGGTGCCTGTAATCCCAGCTTCTCAGGAGGCTGAGGCAGAAGAATCGTTTGAACCCGGGAGGTGGAGGTTGCAGTGAGCCGAGACCGTGCCATTGTACTCCAGCCTGGGCGACAGCAAGACTCCATCTCAAAAAAAGAAAAAAAGTGGGAACTAAACATTGGGTATACACAGACACAAAGATGGGAACAAGGGATACTGAGGATTGCAGAAAGGGAGGGGAAGGGGCAAACGTTGCAAAGCTGCCTATCAGGTACTATGTTTGTTACTTGGGTGATGGACTCATTAGAAGCACAGACCTCAGCATCACACTGTAATATTATCACTGTAATAAACCTGCATACGTATCCCCTGAATCTCTCTCTCTCTCTTTTTTTTTTGGTGACAGAGCAAGACTCTGTCACCCAGGCTGCAGTGCAGTGGTGCAATCTCAGCTTACTGCAATCTCTGCCTCCTGGGTTCAAGCAATTCTTGTGCTTTGGCCTCCTAAGAAGCTGGAATTATAGGCATGTGCCACCTTGCCTGGCTTATTTTTGTGTTTTTAGTAGATACGGGTTTTTACCATGTTGGCCAGGCTGGTCTCAAATTCCTGACCTGAAGTAATCCTCTCACCTTGGCCTGGACTTCCCAAAATGCTGGGATTACAGTGGTGAACCACCGGCCCAGTCTCCCTTGAATCTTAAAAACAAAAGAAAAGAAAAACAAAGAAAAGTATGGAATCATCTAATCAATCAAGTAGAGCACTGAGCTCAATGTCTCGTACGTAGTCAGCTGCAAGAGAAAACTCTTATTGAATACTCAATGGATATTTATCTGGCTAGGATAGGCAGGCAGGGCTCTACACAGAGGTGAGGGGATGAGCCTCAATGTAGACTCTGTGGGAGATAAAGCCCAGAGCAGTGCCGGACGCATATGAAGGGCTGAGTATTTATTGAATATATTACTTGACTGCTATAGCCCTATGAATGTCCTAAAGGCACATCAACCTTACTTTTTTCCAACACCAAACTCATACCTTTCTCAGCTCCCACCTGCTGAATCTGTTTCTCTGCCAGTGTTCCCTGTCATGCTTGCAATCCCAGGACTTCTGGAGGCCGAGGTGAGAGGATTGTTGGAGCCCAGAAGTTTGAGACCAGCATGGGCAACACAGTGAGACCTCATCTCTACAAAAAATTAAAAACAAATTAGCTGGGCCTGGCGGCACATGCCTGTAGTCCCAGCTACTCGGGAGGCAAGGCGGGAGGATTGCTTGAGTTCAGAAGGTTGAGATTGCAGTGACCCATGCTTGCACTACTACGCTCCAGCCTGGGTGACAGAGCAAGATCATGTCTCAAAACAAAACAAACCAACCAACCAACCAACCAACCAACCAACAAACCAACAAACAAAAAAGGGAAATAATATTACTATCCTGTTACTCAAGCCAGAATTCTGAATCATCCTTGACACACCCTTGTCCTTCCCCGTCCTCCCACATCCAACCCACCACCAAGCCCCATTATCCTCTCTCTTGACTCCATCTCCTTTTTTCCACTTCTGCTCTTATCACTGAGCCCAAGTCACTATCATCTCTCACCAGGACTATAAGAACAATGGCCTTTGACCTCGTCTCCTGTAAAGTGGTTGTCCCACTTCAATCCATCTTCCACCCAAAACTGGTGGGATCTTTCCAAAACCCAAATCTGATCGCCTACCTTCTTCTCCAACAAAATAAGACAAACAAGCACTCCTTGTTTTAATAAAGATCGAAAGTCTTATGTGGTCAAGCAGGCCACGTAAAGGCTGTCCCTCAGTTGTCCCAACAGCCTGTCCTCCCACGCTGCCCGGAACTCCTACTTTTCACATGCCAGCTAAAGGGGATTGCTTTCACTTCTTCAAATGCAAATGCATCCCATGGTGAAACCCCGTCTCTACTAAAAATATAAAACAAAATTATCTGGGCATGGTGGCGTGTGCCTGTAATCCCAGCTACTCGGGAGGCTGAGGCAGGAGAATTGCCTGAACCCAGGAGGCGGAGGTTGCGGTGAGCCGAGATCGCGCCATTGCACTCCAGCCTGGGTAACAAGAGCGAAACTCCGTCTCAAAAAAAAAAAAAAAAAAAAAAAAAATGCAAATGCATCCTACTCCCTTTTGACACAGGGGTCTTCTTGCACTTGCTTGTCTCCCGGCCCTTTTTTCCTTCCCTGACATCATAACTCTGGTCCTTCTTCATATTTTGGTCCATTCGCTTCTCCAGAGAAGCCTTCCCAGATATCCCTAACAGGTGGATCGCCCATGCACCTCTCCTTTGCAGCCTGGTCACAATTGTCATTTCACATCTGTTTGTGAGATCTCCTGTCAGTCTCTCCGGTCAGGTCTCCATAAGGGCAGAAACTTTATTTTCTATTAACTAAAATGGAGCTTTTCTGTTTGATAATGGGCACTCACTCAGTAAATATTTAACAGATGAATGCACGGGGAGATTTTAAAATGCTTTTAATTGAAGTTTAAGATATGTACAAAAAAGTGAACATATTGTATAGGTACTGCTAGATGAATTTCCATGAAGCGATGGATAAACTTTTTTTTTTTTTTTGAGACAGAGTTTTGCTCTTTCACCCAAGCTGGAGTGCAGTGGTGCGATCTCGGCTCACTGAAACCTCCATTTCCCGGGTTCAAGTGATTCTCCTGCCTCAGCCTCCGGAGTAGCTGGGATTATAGGCTCATGTCACCACACCTGGCTAAATTTTGCATTTTTAGTAGAGACGGGGTTTTGCCATGTTGGCTGGGCTGGTCTTGAATTCCTGACCTCAGGTGACCCACCTGCCTCGGCTTCCCAAAGTGCTGGGATTACTGGCGTGAGCCACTGCGCCCAGCCTGGGTAAACTCGTAAGAAGTTTTGTTTCCAGATTTTGAATTCCTAAACTTAGCACCAGAAAGGAAATGGTATCTAAAGATAACTATAGGGAGCTACCACTAGAGGGCAACAGAGGCAAAGGAATGCAGAGCCTCTCCATCAGGCAGTGATCCCGGACAACGGTGGCTGCCCTGCCGTTTCTCAGAGGTGCAGAGGATTCTGGGAAGCTCCAAAGCCACCCAGACACCTTTCTTTGAACAGAGACCAAAGAATTCTCCTTTGAGGTGTTCAGCAAGTGGGGGGATGCCTTGTTATGGTCACTCCTTAACTGGACTTTTCAGGTGCAAGGAGGATTAATTTTAGCAATACTGATGGATGTGAAGGAGACAGTTGTCCAAAAAGTTGCGCAAGCAATGTCTCTAAAATGAGTTCTGGATTGAAAGCAGCAGTAGTGACGTGGCAATCTTGTCACCCTTAAGGTGAGCATCTGCTACCCCTGATCTGGTGATGTGGCTGGACTCACGACTCTTGCTGTGTGCTTCTTTCCAATGGCTCTCCCTCTGCTCCTGACTTCCAGCTACTGCCCCTTCACTTCTTCCGCCCTTCCCCAGTTGCCACACTTAGAGGCCTTTCTAAAGGTTTATTGTGAACTGCTTGGTGGGTAGTGATCAGGGAGTGATGAAGAAGAAATTATCCACCGTCTACCTGGTTGTAAGGGGCCTTTTTAGAGGTCATTGGTCTGCCCTATGTCCTGCCTGCTATAATCAGTAGTGTGGGTGAGGTATCAAGGCCACACACAACACTAACTGCAACTTTGTGAAAGGAACCACCTCAGAAGGATGACAGGTACTGGATTATTCTCCAAAATACTTGAAAATAAATTAAAAGCACCACCAGCTCATTAGCAACCCAGTTAAGCAGCCTCAGGCTACATTGCCTTTAATTATCATTCTTTTTGGCCACGGAGTATACACCAGCCTCCATTCATTCTGGATTAAAGGACTTGGAGGCTGACATCTCTCTTTGAGTCTAGATAAGTTCACTTGCAAACTGTGTGTCCTTGGGTAAGTCACTAACCTTCTCTAAGCCTCTGGTTTTCATATTTGTACAATGGGGCAATTCGTACTTACCCTTTGGGAATAGGGTGAAAGATTTTTGCAAGTTGTAGAGAGCTGTTGCATCAGTGGCTCTCAATCTTATTTACATATTAGCACCACTGTGGTGCTTTAAAAACATAGATGCCAGATGGGTGCGGTGGCTCATGCCTGTAATCCTAGCACTTTGGGAGGTTGAGGCAGCTGAATCACTTGAGTTCGGGAGTTCAAGACCAGCATGGCCAACATGGTGAAACCCCATCTGTACTAAAAATCAAAAATTAGCTGGACATGGTGTTGTGAGCCTGTAGTCCCAGGTACTTGGGAGGCTGAGGCAGGAGAATCACTTGAACCTGGGAGGTAGAGGCTTCAGTGAGCTGAGATTGCCCCACCGTACTGCAGCCTGGGTGACAGAGCCAGACTCTATCTCAAAAAAACAAAACCAAACAAAGCAATAAAACATACAGATGCCTCGTCCCTATTCCTGGAAAATTTGATTTGAGGCTTGATAGCATTCAAAATGTTCTATAAGTGAACACTGTGCATGCTGAGTTAAGGAGCTCTGTACAAGACAGTGTGTTTTTATTTTTATCTTATTGTTTTAGATGGAGTTTTGCTCCTGAGTAGCTGGGATTACAGGTGCCCACTGCTCTGCATGGCTAATTTCTGTTTGTTTGCTTTTTTAGTAGATATAGGGTTTTACCATGTTGGTCAGGCTGGTCTCCAACTCCTGATCTCAGGTGATCCACCTGCCTTGGCCTCCCAAAGTGCTGAGATTACAGGTGTGAACCACCGCACCCGGCCAAGATGGTATTTTTATTATCTAGGATGGACGAAGAGAAACAATTTGCAGAGCTGAGGCCATGACTCCTGCCCACCCATCTATCCTCTGGTCATTATTCTTGGCAGAAACTAGCCTGTATTAAAGTACTCAATTGTGTCAGGGGCCCATACTGAGGAACCTACAGAAAAAGTTGCACTTCCTGCGGCCAGTGACCCTGGGCAGGACCTAAGTCATGAGCAAATGATAGAAGTGGAGTATAGACCTGAGACCAGACATTAATTATATCAGAGGTAGGCTGAGGTCCAAGCTCAGGGCATAACTGTGGAGGAAACAGTAGCTCTAAGGAAAGTCAAGCTGGGATGATGGTGCATTCTGGCCCTTCCTCTATTGGAAAGGAGGACTTCCAACATCCCCAAAGCCACATTGACTTGTCCTTTCTAATGAAGTGGCTGAGAAAAACCCGGATTCTGCCTATGAAAATACAGGCTAAACAAAAACCAATTCCAGTTTAAATGTATTCCACCGTTTTCATATTACAGTTGTGGAGCTGAGTATTCCTTATTGTCATATGCTGTAGGGCAGAAAGCCATCATTACAGTACTAAAAATTATTTCCGTGAAATGAATTTGTGCCAGGGAGACCACTGATAAATTCTTCTTAGGTTAGTTGTTTTGGAGGTGGATTAAAAAATAAAATAGCATCTTTGAGGCCAGGCGCGGTGGCTCAGGCCTGTAATCCTGGCACTTTGGGAGGCTGAAGCAAGTGGATCACTTGATGTCAGAAGTTTGAGACCAGGCTGGCCAACATGGCAAAATCTCATCTCTATTAAAAATACAAAAACTAGCTGGGTATGGTGGTACATGCCCTTAATCCCAGCTAATCAGGAGGCATGAAAATCTCTTGAACCCAGGAGGTGGAGGTTGCAATGAGCTGAGATCGCAATACTGCACTCCAACCTGGGAGACAGAGTAAGATTCTGCCTAAAAAAAAAAAGACTCAAATTTGCAAGAGGAGATACTTTGACAGAGCCTGTGTATGTTCTGACACAGTACTTATAGGGGTCAGTGGATTTGGAGGTTTCATTGATTCGTTGATTCATTCTTGTTTCATAAACTCCTTATTTGTTATTTGACAAATGTTGTGTGCCTACCATATGCAAAGCTTTGTGGGGTCAGGGAGACTCTGAGGGATCCACTGGTCAGCAAAGGGAGACACGATCTCATTCGTCATGGGGCATATAGCCTCGTTGGGATATTAATGAGTAATGGAATAAGTAAATGTAAAACTCCAACTGTGACAGATGCTTCCAAATAAATAACCAGGAGTTTGACTTTGACACATCAGGGGAGCTTGCTCTGAGGAAAGCTTTGTGTGATCTGAGATCTCCAGATGTCAAGGATAAGTAGATATTAACCCGACTGAGGAGTCAGCATGTGCCAGGCCCCGTGGTAGAAGGACCCTTAACTACTGGGAGGAGAAAGTCAGTGTTCCTGGAGCTCAGAGACAGCCATGGGTGTGAGATGAGGCTGGAGAGCTAGCCGGGGCTCAGACCATGCTGGGCTTTTTAGGCCACAGTTCTGCTGTTGGTGTGCAATAAAGCAATAAAGAGACCCTCTAAGGGCTTTAATTAGCATGGGGTACAATGGCCGGAGGTGTGAGAACTCTGGCCACAATTGTCTCCGGGCAGTAGATGGGAGCTTGAAGGGAACTGAAGTGAACAGAGGCTCATTCCCTCCTCAGAGCAGGCTGAGTGCTTCTCTCAAGCCTAGGCATCTATGTGGCTCTTCCAAGGGCTGAGGCTACAGACAGAAAAATGTCTTCTTCCTCCTCTGTTTCTTTACAAATTCTTGGAGGCTGCACAGCAAGTCTTCATTTTTTTGAAGAAGAATGAAAAGAGAATGTGCTTTTAATAATTTCATTTGTCTTCATAGTTCAGACATTTTTTTTAAATTCCTGAAGGCATGCTGGTGGATGTGTGCCAAAGAGTTTGAATAACAATCCAGAACTCACGAGAAAGGCCAAAAAAGGACAGCGTTGGTTTCTTTATTTTTTCTCCCCTACTATGTGTGTGTTCACTTATCAAAAGTCATCAACTAAGAGGTATTATATGAACAAAGGAAATGATGTATTGGCTTTATCTAATATATGTTAGTATTTTTTGTTTAGATTGTTTAAAAAACTTGACTCAGGTATAATTCACATAGTATACTGTTCATTCTTTTAACGTGTCCAGTAGTTTTTAGTGCATTCAGAGTTGTGTGTGCATCAGTTGCTTTTTAAAATGGTGTCATATAGCTGGGCACAGTGGCTCATACCTGTAATCCTAGCATTTTGGGTAGCTGAGGCAGGAGAACTGCTTGAGACCAAGAGTTCGAGGTCAGCCTGGGCAACATTATGAGACCCTGTCTCTACAAAAAATTAAAAAAATTAGCTGGGCATGGTGGTGCATGCCTGTAGTAGCAGGTACTCGGGAGGCTGTGGCAGGAGGATCTCTTGACTTGGAGTTTGAGGCTGCAGTGAGCCAAGATTACACAACTGCTCTCCAGCCTGGGTGATAGAGTGAGACCCTGTCTCAAAAAAAATAGCGTCAGTTTTCCTTTCCCTTTTTTTTGTTTTGCCTTTTGTTTTTTTTTTGAGACAGCGTTTCACTCTTGTTACTCAGGCTGGAGTGCAATGGCGTAATCTCAGGTCACCGCAACCTCTGCCTCCTGGATTCAAGCAATTCTCCTGCCTCAGCCTCCAAAGTAGCTGGGACTACAGGCGTGCGCCACCATGCCCAGCTAATTTTTCTATTTTTAGTAGAGACGGGGTTTCACCTTGTTGACCAGAATGGTCTCCATCTCTTGACCTTGTGATTCACCTGCCTCAGCCTCCCAAAGTGCTGGGATTATAGGCATGAACCACTGCACCCGGCCTGTTTTGCTTTTTAAATGTGCTTTCTATTTTAGAAACTTCAAGTTTATATAAAAGTCGAGACTAGTAAATGAACCACCTAGTATTCAAGAACCAGCTTTAGCAATTATGAAAACAAGCCAGTCCTGTTATCTTCATGCCTCCCCTCCCCACTGATTTCTGTATTTTTATTTTTATGTATTTATTTTCAGTAGGCATGCATTATTTAACCTACTTAACTTACTAGATTCCTTTTTTTTTTTTTTTTTTTTTTGAGACGGAGTTTCACTCTTGTTGCCCAGGCTGGAGTGCAGTGGCGCGATCTCGGCTCACTGCAACCTCTGCCTCCTGGGTTCAAGTGATTCTTCTGTCTCAGCCTCCTGAGTAGCTGGGATTACAGGCATCAGCCACTACGCCCAGCTATTTTTTTGGTATTTTTTAGTAGAGACAGGGTTTCACCATGTTGGCCAGGCTCTTCTCAAACTCCTGACCTCAGGTGATCCACCCGCCTCAGCCTTCCAAAGTGCTGGGATAGCAGGTGTGAGCCACCACGCCCAGCCCCTACTGGATTCTTACACACACACACAGACACACACACACACTTTTTTTTTTTTTTTTTTTGGTAGAGACAGGGTCTCACCATGTTGCCCAAAGTGGTTTCAAACTCCTGGCCTTAAGTGATCCTCTCACCTCGGCCTCCCAGAGTTTTAGGATTACAGGTATGAGCCACCATGCCCAGCCTTCACTGGGTCCTTTTGAAGCCAATCTTAGATATCATGTTACTTCAGTAACCAAAACTTCAGTATGACTCGTCTGTTTAAGAAAACAAACAGAGTATTATCAATAATATTAGCAATAATTACTTAACATAATCAAATATCTGGTTAAATTTTTCTGACTAAGTCATCTCTCTTTTTCTCTTAAAAAAGTGAATTCATCTCTTTGAATCAGAATTCAAGCAAAGTACATATATCACATTTTGATAGGTCTCTTAAATCTCTTTAACTTACAAGTTCCTCCTTTTTCCCTTGCAATTTATTTTTTGAAAAAATTGAGTTGTTTGCCTTGTAGAATTTCCCAAAGTGTTTATTTTTAATAGTAGCACAGAGTAGGAGGTAGAGTGGAGTAGGTAGCATGGACTTTGAAGAGTCATGTATATTTGGGTTTGAATCCCGGTTCTGTCCCTTACTTTCTGTGTATCCCTGGGAAAACAAATCATCTCCCTTAGGTCAAAGCGTCCTCCACTATAAAATGGGCATAGATGAGGGATTATGTTGAAGATTAAGTTAGATAATGTGTGGAAAGTGCATGGGACACAGTAGGTGCTCAGCAAATTCTCCTCTGTTTTACTTTTACATTTATTTTTAATTTTTATTATGATTTTTTTCTTTCCCCCCTTTTTTTGGAGACAGGGTCTTGCTCTGTTGCCCATGTTGAAGTGCAGTCGGGTGATTTCATCTCACTGCAGATTTGACCCCTAAGGCTTAAGTGATCCTCCTGCCTCAGCCTCCTGAGTAGATAGAACTACAGACATGCGCCACAATGCCCAGCTAATTTTTGTATATTTTGAAGAGACAGGGTTTCACCATGTTGTCAAGTCTGGTCTTGAACTCCTGTCCTTAAGCGATCTGCTGCGTTGACCTCCCACAATGCTGGGATTACTCCCACAATGCTGGGCGTGCTTCACCATGCCCAGCTTCTCATTTGAATTTTCAAGCTGAGAGGAAAATCATCAATCCTCAGCATTGGTTGGTCTTGAAAATTATTTTCTGCAAGTTTAAAGGAGGAAAAATGAGCTGGTCTAGAGACCTGAAAAGCACTGTATCTGAGGTTGTGACTAAAAACGGGTCCTCTGACTTTGCACACTGTTGGTGGGAATGTAAATTATTACAACCACTCTGGAGAACAGTTTGGAGTTTCCTAAAAGAAAAAAAAAAAAAAAACACAACAACAACTAAAAAAGAGCTACCATGCAATCCAGCAGTCCTACTGCTGGGTATATACCCAAAGGAAAGAAAATCAGTATCTTGAAGAGATGTCTGTACTCCCATGTTTGTTGCAGCACTGTTCACAAGAGCTAAGTTTGGAAGCAACCTACGTGCCCATCAACAGACGAATGGATAAAGAAAGTGGAACATGCACACAGGGGAGTACTATGCAGCCATAAAAGGAATGAGATCCTGTCATTTGCAACAACATGGCTGAAATTGGAGGTCATTATGTTATGTGAAATAAGACAAGTGCAGAAAGACAAACTTTGCATGTTCTCACTTATCTGTGAAAGCCAAAAATTAAATTAAAACAATTGAACTCATGGAGATAGAGAGTAGAAGGATGGCTACCAGAGGCTGAGAAGAACAGTGCGGGGTGGTAGTGGAGAAGTGGGGATGGTCAATGGATAGAAAAAAATAGAAAGAATAAGACCTGGTATTTGATAGCACAGCAGGGTGACTATTATAGTCAATAATAGATTATACATTATTATAGTCAATCATAATTTAATTTTACATTTAAAAATAAAAAGAGTATCATTGGATTGTTTGTAACACAGGGGATAAATGCTTGACAATGTGATTATTATGCATTGCATGCCTGTATCAAAATATCTCATGTATCTTATAAATGTGTACACCTACTATGTACCCACAAAAATGAGAAATAACAAAATAATAATAATAATTAAAAAAAACCTCTCTGCATGGCTAAGGAGCTTTTTTAAAATCACTAGCCAGCCCCACAGTACTTTTTCTAACCTTTTGCCATGTTTGTGGCTCTGCTGTGAGGCCCCTTGTCATTTTGTAGCCCACAATATCTTGATACATAGGGAGGAAGGTGATGAACAAGTCCATACTGAAATGTTGTTCATTCAATTCTTACCTCTTCAAAGTACATTAAAAAATAATTTATAAGAGGGGAATATTTAATCCATGCAAAACCACCTGGAACTACTAGGAACTATTTACACACTGTGAGACTTAGAGGGAGGGAAATATTTTTGAGTGTAGCGGGCATTCAAATCATATCACAAAGGTGAGGTTTGCATGAGAGCTGCAAATTGTCTTTCCATAAATTTATCCATTCATCCATCCATCCCCATCCATCCATCCATCCATCCATCCATCCATCCATCCATGATTTTATTTATCAGCCAACATTCATCCCCTGCGTGGTTAAACAGATAAAGTCCCTGGTATCTGTTTTAAATTAGGTCTAATGCCCACATGATATCTTAACTCTGCTCAACACCTGTTTGCAGCCTGAGCATGAATCCAGATGGCTCTAGGTGGCTGAGAAATGAGATGACCTAGATCCCTCAACACCAGCCTTGGACTCTGCAATTTTCCATCACATGTTCCGAATATAGCTTCCTTTCATGGCTGCTTAATTATTATGGCTTAGAAGACCATAATATTAAATTAAAGTGAAATGTAATTGCTCTGCCAGTTTTCACACTGCCAGAATTCCGCTGATAACAACAGGATTCCGTGAGCATCTCCAAGAAAGAATTTGTTGTTGGTGACAGGGGGAAGAAAGAAACAAAACTCTCTTTTCCACATGTGCCCTGCAGTCAGGCTGACACAACAAAAATGGAAAACAATTGGCACAGGCATAAAATTCTATGACAAAAGGAAACTTGTGAAACAGAAAAATAGATTTCTTGGGGGAAAAACATAACTTCCTTTGACAAAACACTGTATTTAGGAAAAAAATTCTGTAGTTTGAGGATATTAAGTTCAATAAAAGTTGCAGGCTTTTTTGGTCTGGGGGAGATAGAGGCTCTTAATACCCTATGCACCCCCCCAACATTTCCCTTCAAATCCATATTGAAGTTAATCATCAATTGGAAGCCAGAAATGATATTGGAAAATCATTCTTTTACAAACGGAAACTATTATAATTTAAAAGGGTGCAAATGAAACCATACATTTCCAGAAGGAGATCAATGAAAACCACTTTATTAGAAAATATAAATCACTTTTTAATTTCAGATGCAACAAGAAAAGAACTCATTTTTTCTGTTTCATTGAAATTGATTGGTACACCTGCAGAGCAAAGCAGCTTTATCATCTCGTTATCAGCCAATTAATATGCAGGTCTAAATGTGAATACTATTCCAGTTAACTAGAAATGGATGATTTTATTGAAGTCTTAATAGACTGGGAAAAGCTGCCTTCCACCCTGCTAAATGAGGTCAGTTGAGAAAAAAAAATCAGAAGTGCATAACTTAGAATGGGTGGAATCTAAAACAATTTCTCTAACTCTTCGACCACAGAGAAAGGAAAGCGAAGTTATGTGTGTGCAAGCAGAGGACCTGTTAGGTGGAAGAAAAATTAGAATATTGAGTTTTCTTTTAATTGAAAAGAGAGCTGTCTGGGTTTGGTTCTGAAGTCTGACACTTTCACTATTCAGAACTTGACAGTTCTTAGTCCTTGGTCGTGTCTCCGTTTAAATCACAGGTCAGGCAGAACTGCAAAGTAGATGAAGTCTCTTTACCATGCTCCAATTTTTTTCCCTTTCTGTTGTCATTTTCTACCCTGCGATGTTCTCCCTGGCCCACCGAAACCTGTGGCATCCTCAAGTTTTTTCTTTACATTAAAAAACATAATAAAAAAATTCAAGGGATACAAGTGCAGTTTTCTAACATGCTTATGTCGTGTAGTGGTGAAGACTGGGTATGAAGTGTACCCATCTGTCACCCGAATAGTGAACATTGTACCCATGGGTAATTTTTAAACCCTCACCCCACTCCCACCCTCCAACCTTTTGTAGTATCCAATGTCTGTCATTCCAGTCTTTATGTCCATTTGTACTCACGGTTTCTCTCCTATTTATATATATTCTACTTTATTTATTTAGCAGATAGGGTCTCACTCTGTCACCTAGGCTGGAGTGCAGTGGCACAATCATAACTCACTGCAGCCTCCAACTCCTGGGCTCATGTGATCCTCCTGCCTCAGCCTACTGAGAAGCTGGGTCTACAGGCATGTACCGCCATGCCCTAAAAAACAAAACAAAACAAAACAAAAAACACTTATCCATAAATAAAAATATCCCTGGGATGGCTGAAGGGTCTAATTATGAACCTACAGCAACACAGTGGAGCAAAAACCAGAGAATAACTGCATGAAAATGGTCACTGAGGAAATGGGCATAGCTGAGATATTCAGAACTGGCTGGAAGCAAAGATGCATGGTGGGGGCTATCAGTATCAGCCACACAGCATTGTGCATCAAAAATTGGTGCCACCTCCACTGTGAGCACAGTTATAAGCTGGTGCCAAGAGAGATTCCTCTGGCCATGACTTCCTCCATGGGAGAAAAAAAGAGATCATAAGGACCCCGAAGCACTCAGTACTGAAAATCCCAAAAGCTCTTGTTGCCATGGTGGACACCCACAGCTCTGGCTGCTGAGGAGTCCTGTAGCCTTCACCAACACTGACCTCAGCTGACGGAACTGCACAGATGATGCTGCTGTGACTTCACCAGACGCAGTACTGCTGGACCCCACTCAGCTAGAGCCCTTATACCCACCCATAAGTCTATCAAGTCTCTTCTACTAAAACGAATCAGTAAAGTCTGGAGGAGGGATAGCCCCATTAAATGTGTAGACATCAATGCAAAGCAGTAAGAAACACACAAAAAATCAAGGCAACATGGCACCACCAAATGAACACAATACTTTCTCAGTAACTAACCCCCAAAAATAGAGATACAAGCATTGCTTGACAAAGAATTCAAGATAATTGTTTTAGGAAGCTCAGTATGCTGCAAGAGAACACAGACAGGTCAACAAAGTCAGAAAAACAGTAAATAAACAAAATGAGAGTTTAAGAAAGAGGTAGAAATCATAAAAAAGAAACAGAACATCAACAGCAAACTTGATCAAGCAGAAAGAATCTGTGCACTCAAAGACAGATCATTTGAAAATGTCCAGTCAGGGGAAAAAAAATAATGAAAGTAAATGAAAAAAAGTCTATAAGATTTATGGGACATCATCAAGAGAGCTAACATTCACATTGTAAAATCAAAAGGAGAAGAGATTGAGAAAGAGGCAGAAAGTTTATTTAAATAAATAATGGGGCCAAGCATGGTGGACCCTTGCACTTAGGGAGGCCAAGTCAGGAGGATCACTTGAGCTCAGAAGTTTGAGACCAGCCTGGGCAACATAGTGAGATCTCATCTCTAAAATAAAAATAATAAATTAGCCAGGCATGTTGGTGCATGTCTATAGTTCCAGCTACTCAGGAGGCTGAGGTTGGGAGGATCAATTAAGCTTGGTAGGTTGAGGCTGCAGTGAGCCATAATTGCACCATTGTACTCCAGCCTGGGCAACAGAGCAAGACCCTGACACTGTCTCAACAACAACAACAACAACAGCAACAACAACAACAAGCAATAATAATAAATAATGGCTGAAAACCCCCCAAATCTGGGGAGAGATACAGACATTCAGATACAGAAAGCTGAAGATTTCCAACCAGGTTCAGCCCAAAGAAGACTTCACCAAGACTCATTATAGTCAAACTGTTAAAAATCAAAGACAGGCCCATTTCCAGGTGCCATTATGGAAGATGTAGCCAGTCAGGTGCTTCTGGGCTCTGGTCTCACCATGCAGTCTCAGCAGCTTATGTATGTGAAAGTGCTCATCCAAGTGGGAGGTAAGCGTATTTTTCCAACAACAGGACAACATATTTTTGGGTGGCATGTCAGCTTCCTGGTCTCTTTAGTTGTGCTTAGCACATTATAAGCATCAGTGAGTGGCCTTAGCACATTGTGAACATCAACTCCAAGGCTGTGTTCAAGAGTCCCTGAAAATATGATTCATGGTAAAGTTTTACGGCATTACCAGGAATGTGACAAGATTGAGGAGTTAGGGCTTGGTGTTGTACAGAAAGAAGTCTCATCTTCTTTTGATCAAGTTATCAAGAAGACAGTTTGAGAGATGACCACTCATTTTGCTGCTGTCCTCATCACAAATCCCTTCCATATGATCACTGAGGTACAATTCATTGTCAGAGAATCCAAATACTGCAGACTTTGTGATTCCATAGTAACCATCTCTCAGGGAGAAGGCACCCTATGATTTTTCATGAATCGTGTTCCTCACCTCCAAGGTGACATCATTTCTTTGTGACTCTGTAACTTGCTGGCCTATCTCATCATATCTATTTACTAAACAGTGGGGTTTCCACCACGAATGAAATAAAGAATTATTCCCAAGTCATTACAGAAACTTTTGCCAGTATGTTGATCTAATCTGTTGTGTTTGTCTCTAATCTTATGTCTGTTGACAGCTGCAGCTTGCTGGTGGATCCTCTCCTTATTGGCCAGTGTATACTTCTTGCATAAATTGTTGGTGCATGCTATAATACAGGAAAATATGAGCTGAGGAAATAGCTTGCTTTTCTGGAATGTCCTCTTTGGGAAGAATTACTATTGCGACCTGAGAATATAATTTGAATATGTGGGACAGGGATAGTGGTATTTCTATAGTCCCAGATGCACAGAATTATGGGAGAGAGTGTTGATTTCTGTACAATGTGGCATGCATTTAAAACAATCACTTAATATTGGAGAAGAATCAAAGAGAAGTTTGAAAGCAGCAAGAGGAAAGAGGTGCATATAAGGAGACACCTTATACGACAGCCATAGAAAGCTGTCAGTGGATTTCTCAGCAGAAACTTTGTAGGCCAGGAGGTAATAGAATGATATACTTAAAGTGCTGAAAGGAAAAACTGCTAACCAGAATACTTTAACTGGCAAAGCTGTCTTTCAGAAATTAAGGAGAGGTAAAGAGTTTTCCAGACAAATAAAAGCTGAGAGAATTTATCACTACTAGACCTCCTACAAGAAATGCTAAAGGGAGTTCTTCAAACTGAAATGAAGGAATGCTAATTAGTAACATGAAAACATAAAAGTATGAAAGTCACTGTTAAAAATAAGTGTACAGTCAAATTTAAAATACTTAATGACATTAGAGTGATATGTAAATCACTTATAACTCTACTATAAAGGTTAAAAAGACAAAACTATTAAAAATAACTACAGCTACAAGAATTTTTGTTAATTGATACATGATACAATAAGATGTAAATTGTGACATAAACATCAAATGTGTGTGGGGAGTAAAGATGTAGAGTTTTTGTATGCAATCAAAGTTAAGTTGTTATCAGCTTACAATAGACTGTTATCACCATAGTTGTTTAATGTAAGCTTCATGGTAACCACAAAGCAAAAATCTATAGTAGATACACAAAAGATAAAGAGAAAGTAATCAAAACATTCCACTATGGAAAATCATCACATCACAAAGGAAGGTATTCAGAGAGGGAGAAAGGAACAAAGAATCAACAAGACAGCTAGAAAACAATGAACAATGGTAATAGTAAGTTCTTACCTCTTAGTAATTACCTTGAATGTAAATGAGTTAAATTCTTCAGTAAAAAGACATAGAGTGGCTGAAAGCGATTGAAGCAACAAGACCCAATATGCTGGCTACAAGAGACTCACTTCAGCTTCAAGGATACACATAGACTGAAAGTGAAGGAATAGAAAAAGATACTCCATGCAATCGGAAACCAAAAGAGAGTAGAGATAGCTATATTCATGTCAGAGAAAATGACTAAGCCAAAAACTGTAAAATGAGACAACAAAAGTCATTATATAATGACTTACACAAAACTATCAAGGGGTCAATGCATTAAGAGGATGTAACAATTGTAAATATACATGCACCCAACACTGGAGCTCCTGCATATAGAAAGCAAATATTAATGAATCTTAAGGGAGAAGTAGCAACACAATAATAGTAGGGGAGTTCAATGCCTCACACACACACACACACACACACATACACACACACATGCACACGTGCGCACGTGCACACACACACACACACACACACACACACACATATACAATTTTCCCATAAGTTATTGAGGTACAGGTGGTATTTGGTTACATGAATAAGTTCTTTAGTGGTGATTTGTGAGATTTTGACGCATCTATCATCTGAGCAGTATACACTGCACCATATTTGTAGTCTTTTATCCCTTGTCCCCCTCTCGCTCTTCCTCCCAAGTCCCCAAAGTCCATTTCCATTGTATCATTCTTATGCTGTTGTGCCCTCATAGCTTAGCTCCCACATGTCAGTGAGAACATATGATGTTTGGTTTTCCATTCCTGAGTTATTTCACTTAGAATAATAGGCTCCAATCTCATCCAGTTTTCTGCAAATGCCATTAATTCATTCTTCTTTATGGTTGAGTAGTATTCCATTGTGTAAATATACCACAGTTTCTTTATTCACACATCGATGGGCATTTGGGTTGGTTCCATGATTTTGCAATTGTGAATTGTGCTGTTATAAACATGTGTGAGCAAGTATCTTTTTCATATAATGACTTCTTTTCCTCTGGGTAAATACCCAGTAGTGGGACTGCTGGATGAAATGGTAGTTCAACTTTCATTTCTTTAAGGAATCTCCATGTTGTTCCATAGTGGCTGCACCAGTTTACATTCTCAACAGCAGTGTAGAAGTTCCCTTATCACCACATCCATGCCAACATCTACTGTTTTTTTGATTTTTTGACTATGGCCATTCTTGCAGAGTAAGGTGGTATCACATTGTATTTTCGATTTACATTTCTCTAATCATTAGTGATGTTGAGCATTTTTTCATATGTTTGTTGGCAACTTGTATATCTTATTTTGAGAATCGTCTATTCATGTCCTTAGCCCACTTTTTGATGGGATTGTTTATTTTTTTCTTACTGATTTGTTTGAGTTCATTGTAGATTCTGGATATTAGTCCTTTGTCACATGTATAGATTAGGAAGATTTTCTTCCACTCTGTGGGCTGTTTCCTCTACTGACTGTTCCTTTTGCTGGGCAAAAGCTCACAGTACAATAATGTATTTTATACTCAAAATTTGCAAAGAGGGTAGATCTTAAGTATTCTACACACACACACACACACACACACACACACATACAATAACTATGTGAGGTAATAAATATGGTAATTTGTTTGACTGTGCTGATCAAAATTAAATGTATACATATATCAAAACTCTAAACACTTTTAATATAGATAATTTTTATTTGTCAATTACACCTCAATGTAGCTGAAAAAGAAGGAAAAGCATAAAGCAAGGGGTTGGCAAAGTCTTTTGATAAAGGTCCAGATAGAAAATATGTTCGACTTTGAAGGCCACAGGATCTCTGGCATGAGTACTCAACTTTGCTTTTTAACATAGAAACATTCAGAGACATAAACAATAAATGGTATGTCTATATTTTGATAAAGCTTTATTTGCAAAGCAGAAAGTGGGATACACTTGGCCTGTGGGCTGTAGTTTGCTAATCCCTGATCTAAAGTAATGAGGCTGTAATGGTGGAATGTCAGGTGCCAAGGAAGGGTTGCAAGGACAGATTATTTTTTAGGAGATTATGGGAGTTCATTGGGTTAGAAGACCTGCCTGGCATCCTTCAACCACTTTTGATATCTTTGAAATTCACTTGTTCATTTATACGTTTATCCATCTATTCCTCAAGCCACTGATTGAAGAACCCTGTTTGCTGCTATCAGAGTCTCTGTGAAAAAGAATGACTCTGTTCATAGCTTGGTGCCAATGGCAACACTTGGTGTTCCTGGTGATGCTCAATAACACTTCTGCTGCTGGCTTCAAGCAGGTGTCTGTGACAGTGGCACTTTCTGTGGAGTGAGGAAAGGCTGGTTTCAAGTGCAAGAAATGGGTTTTGCTGCTGCACTGTGCACTCAGAACATTGCAAATGTGTCTAAAATAATGAGCCCCATTTTCTACACTCAAACCAGTACTTACAAAAGAGTTAAAAATTTTAACTCTTTTGGAAGATTAAAAAACCAAATTTTATCTTCCAAAATAGTTACTTGGAAGTCTTAATAGTCCCAAGATACTGTTACTTTTCCAAAAAGTTTAAAATTCCAAATCACATAGAATGCTCCCTTGAAGATTTTTCATTTATAAGTTCAATATACTATATTACAGAATGTTTCAAAAACAGAGAAATGGAAATAACATCGTGTAGAACCCTAATAACCCAAGAAGATGTAGCAAGGGCTTAGCACGGAACCTGGCAGATAATAGGTGCTCAGAAAGTATTTGTTGAATGAGTGTATGGAGTCTTTTTGCACCATCAAAATTCTGTAATTATCTAGAAATGATGCCAACCAGCCATACCTCACTTTCCCATTTCAAAAGAATCTTAGAAAACAGACTAGAAGTATAGGATGTTTCAATCTCAAGACTGGATGGGTATCAAGTTTACTTTTTATTGTTATTGTATTTTGTGTAGAGACAAGGTCTCCCTCGGTTGCTCAAGCTGGAGTGCAGTGGTGCAATCATAGCTCACTGAAACCTCGAAAGAGGGCTCAAGCAATTCTTCCACCTCAGCCTCCTGAGTAGCTAGAACTATGGGTGCATGCCACTATACCTGGCCAATTAAAATGTGTGTGTGTGTAGATGTGGTCTCACTCTGTTGCTCAGGCTGTTTTTGAACTCCTGGCCTCAAGTGATCCTTCTGCCTAGATCTTTCAAAGCACTGAGATTACAGGCCTTAGTTACTGTACCCAGCCTCGATTTTAAAATTAGTCTTTAAAAAGTTATTTATAAAAGTAATACTAATCAATGCAGAAAATATGGAAAACAAAGAACCGTAATACTAAACACATACCTGCTTATACAGTCATATGTTGCTTAATGATGGGGATACATTCTGAGAAATGTGATTAGGTGAGTTCATCATGGTATGAACATCACAGAGGGCACGTACACAAACCTAGAAGGTCGCATCCACTACACCTAGGCTCTATGGTGCAGCCTATTGCCCTTAGGCTACAAACTGTACAGCATGTTACTTTACTGAATACTGTCAGCACCCGTAACACAATAGCAAGTATTTGTGTATCTAAACATGGAAAAGATACAGTAGGCTGCGCGAGGTGGCTCATGCCTGTAATCCCAGTAGTTTGGGAGGCCGAGGCAGGAGGATCACCTGAAGTTGGGAGTTTGAGAACAGCCTGGCCAGCATGGCGAAACCCTGTCTCTGCTAAAAAATAAAAAAAAAAAAATTAGCTGAGTGTGGCGGCATGCACCTGTAGTCCCAGGTACTCAGGAGGCTGAAGCGTGAGAATTGCTTGAACCCAGGTTGCAGAGGTTGGCAGTGAGCCAAGACTGTGCCACTGCACTTCAGCCTGGGTCACAGAGCAAAACTTCATCTCAATAATTAAAAAAGAAAAAGAAAATGTACAGTAAAAAAAAAATCTTAGGGGATCACTATTATATATGCAGTCCATTGTTGACTGAAATGTCCTTGTGTGGTGCATGACTGTGTGTGTGTGTGTGTGTGTGTGTGTGTGTGTGTATGTGTATAACTCAGATCATTGTGTTATACACCCAAACGTAGCCACTACACATGGAGATGAATCTACCTTTATTGATAAATAAATCTATTTTTTCTATAGATAGGAATTAATAACATCATGAGAAATGAAATCATGCCCTACATGTTTTATAACCTCCTTTCACTGGGCAGTATATTGCAAATATTTTCAACATTTGCCCTTCTACAATGATTTTTTTTTCTTTTTTTCTTTTGTCACAGAGTCTCTCTCTGTCACCAGGCTGGAGTGCAGTGGTGCGATCTCAGCTCACTGCAACCTCTGCCTCCTGAGTTCAAGCGATTCTCCTGCCTCAACCTCCTGAGTAGCTGGAACTACAGGCGCATGCCACAATGCCCAGCTAATTTTTGTATTTTTAGTAGAGATGGGGTTTCACCATGTTGGTCAGGACGGTCTCAATCTCTTGACTTTGTGATCTGCCCGCCTCAGCCTCTCAAAGTGCTGGGATCACAGGCGTGAGCCACTGAGCCCGGCCTCTACAATGATTTTTTAAAAAAGATTGAAAGATATTCAGCTGAATATCTATGGATAGTGACAACACTTTCAGATGTAACGTTCCCCTTCTATAGGGCAAAACAGGTAGAGCCCACACAGTTCCATGGAGCTGCACCACCGTCTCATCTATTTTCCTTCTCCTTTTTCTTTCTTCTTCTTCCTTGCTCTTGTTTTTCTTCCTTTTCCACTTTCTTCTCCTCCCTCCTATTTCTATTCTTTCTCCTTTTTTCCATCTTTCTCTTCTTTTGATGTTTTAACGGAACTGGTTGTTTGCAGAGATGTCAGGCCAGTAGATTATGTGAGTGTATCTGCATGTGTCTGTGTATTTTTTTTTAAATTTCAGTTTTTAGAGAAGGGATCTTGCTCTGTTAGCCAGGTTGAAGTGTTCACTGTACAATCATAGTTCACTGTAGCCTTGAACTCCTGGGCTCCAGTGGTCCTCCCTTCTCAATCTCCCGAGTAGTGGGAGTATAGGCACAAACTACTGTGCCTTGCTGCCTGTGTGTTTTGATGGCTGCACTGCTGGTCTGCTGAGTCACTAAAGGCACATCTTGGAGACAGCCTCTGAAAGTCAATCAGTCTTCAGGGAGCTCATTAGAAATATTCAAGGCAGTAGACATGGGTCCAATATAAGACAGGCCTTTCATTTCTTTGTTGGGTTAGAGAAACACAGAATTGAATTAAATCCTCTTGAGTAGTGAGTTCCCCATTACTGGTTGCATTCAAGTAGCGGCCATTTGACCACTTCTTGTAGGCATTGTGTTCCTAGACAAAAAAACAAAAAACAAAAACAAACACCCAAAGTTTGTCCTGAACCAGATTTTCCCTGAAGCTTCCCCAAAAGATTTTAGAGTCTAGCTATACCTTTAGGTTAGACTCAGTGATCTCTAAATCTGACACTTCTTCCAAGTATCAGATTCTCTGATTCCATGACTTGCAACAAGGACTATTTTCTAAGGTCCTAGCATTTAACTTCCAGAAATGAATGCTGGCAAACAGGCTTACTTGGAAAGGGAGATTTAACTAATTGCAAATAATGAGATTTCAGTTTATTTGGAAATTTTAGTAATTCAGGCTTTCCACATCCCTCATTTCTATAGGTACACAATGGGATATTTTAATGATGAAAGTATTAAATTCATGTGGAAGCACGCAGGGTGGATAACACACACACATTCTAGATGGACAGATGTTAGTTTCTACCTGCGTGCTTGAATAAACTACTAGGTCCTTCATGGAATGTCACGCTAAAGACCCTTTAAATGCCTTGACTGAGCAATTTGGCTGTACCCCATTTTCCCGTTTCAAAACATTTCAGATTCCCTTTGCGCCATGAAATGCATGAAAGCTGTTTCTGACCACAGAGACTAATGTGCTGTCCCTTTTATCTCCAAAACGGGCTCCCAATTGGTTCCAGGGAAAGTGATTTCCCCAAACTTGGCTGCCAGCTGTAATTGGCTTATATGTGACCCATCCATTTCTACATGCTTATTAGAGCTGGGTGCTGGGGTCTCTTCGGTCTCTGGCAAGCAGCTGGACCAAGCAACATATGCTGGCTGGTGTGGTCACAGAGCCCTTGGAATTAAGAGGTCTACCCTGTCTGTGTACTCCATGCCCTGTTGGACGAAGTGGGTCCAGTACGAAGACCTCTTGAAGCCAGGCAGACACTGGGAAACATCGGAGGAAAAGAGACTTTCCCCACTTCCCCTCATTTCCCTCTTCTGTTCTTGGTTCAGAGGTAGCAGCAACACATTATACAAACTGCTTGGGTTTGAACATGACTTTGCCACCTAATAACTGCAAAACCTCAGACAAGCTTCTAAGAATCTCACTGCCTCAGTCTCCTCACCGGTGAAATGGGAATAATAATAGCACCTACCTCATAGTATTGTTGTGAGGACTAAACTGGTTAATGTAAATAAAACCCTTAGGACAGTGCGTGGTAAAGTCAGGAGGGCTGTGCACATGTTTGTTAATAACATTTGATTCAAAGGACTCAATGCTTACTATGAACTGAGCGCAGGCTCCAGGCTGGGGGCTGGGAACATGTGACCATGACCCTGGAGAGGCTCACATTTGCAGAGCCCCAGGGAGAGGTGATCAACTTTTCCTCTTCCTCATTTTCTTCCCTTCCCATATTTCTTCCCCTCCCCCTCTCTCCCCTTCTGTATCAGGTTTCTCTTGCTGCTGTAACAAATGCTGCCAACTTCCTGGCTTATAACTAAACAAATTTATTGTCTTACAGTACTCTAGGTGGGAACTCTCACTGGACTAAAACAGTCAAGGTGTCTGCAGGAAGGTGTTCCATTCTGGAGGTTCTAGGGGAGAATTTGTTTCCTTGCATTCTCAGCTTTTAGAGGCTACTCCCATCCCTTGGCTCAGGATCCCTTTCCCATCACTCTGACTTCTCTGATGCTCCTGGCTCCCTTTTTCTCACATAAGGACCACTGTGTTTACATAGGGCTAACCCAGATAATCCAGGATAATCTCTCCATCACAAAACCCTTGATTTAATTGCTGCAAAGTCTCTTTTGCCACAGAAGGTAGCAGAGTGACAGATTCTAAGATCAGAACATGGCTACTGGCGTGAAGGGGTGCTTTATTCTCCCTACCATGTATTTTTCCTCCTTCCTTTAAAAAATGCTTGACTTATTCATGAGCTTCCTTGAACCACTGTGGAGCATCAGGGGAGCTTGGTTCTAGGCCTGACACTCTCTCCGACTTGCCCTACATGGAACCTTGGGTAAGAAATAACCCCTACGTCTGTAACACAAGGGGTTGGACTCGTCATGCCGTATTTCACTTCATGTGTGCAAAAACACCATTTCCTTGATGTTCTTTTAATAGATTGGAGAAATTGATCTGACTCTGATGCTGCTGAGCCCCTGAGCCCCTGCCTTGCTTGCTGGGGGGAAATTGGCTTTGCTCGTTGGAGCGTTCCTCTTTCCCCGTTGTTCCAAGCTTGTGGCCTCCCAGAATGCACACACATCAAGTGGGCTACTCAGGGTTTCACATTATTAGTCTCTAATAATGCTGAGATGTCCATTGTCCCAGCCCATGTAGTCCCCTTTAGGTGTCATGTGTGCAGCTAGGGGACTTCGTTGGTTCTGATGACCCCACTGCCTAGTGCCCTGGTACCCTGGGTGTGCCTCATAGCCCTTCCTCCTTGAGGCCTAAACACCTCAGGAAACAGGGGCTGAGGCCCTGGACCTGCTGACCTCCCCCTGTTCCCAGGCTGGGGGACATTTTCTTGGTACTTTCCTCATGCTACACTTGGTGCAACCTCGTCAAAGGGCTTTTTACTAAGTCCAGGGGGAGAAATGTCTTTCAGGCAATGTCAGCTTTGTACTTTCCGACATCAACTCCTTCTGAAGCAAAAGTTTCTGCCTGGGCTGGGTGCGGTGGCTCAAGCCTGTAATCCCAGCACTTTGGGAGGCTAAGGCGGGTGGATCACGAGGTCAATAGATCGAGACCATCCTGGTCAACATGGTGAAACCCCATCTCTACTAAAAATATAAAAAATTAGCTGGGCATGGTGGCACGTGCCTGTAATCCCAGCTACTCAGGAGACTGGGGCAGGAGAATTCCCTGAACCCAGGAGGTGGAGGTTGTGGTGAGCCGAGATTGTGCCATTGCACTCCAGCCTGGGTAACAAGAGCGAAAACTCTGACTCAAAAAAAAAAAAAAAGAAGTTTTGCCTATCTGCTTGAAATAAACAAACAAAAAAATTAAACAATATAAATTCATTTGAGGGGATTAATAAATTATCTTGCCTCAAATCGTTTTCTTTTTTCTTTTTGAGACAGGATCTCACTCTTGTCACCCAGGCTGTAATGCAGTGGTGCAGTCATAGCAACTGCAGCCTTGAACTTCTGGGCTCAGGTGATTCTTCTGGCTCAGCCTCTCTAGTAGCTGGGACTATAGGCATGTGCCATTGCTTCCAGCTAATTTTTAAATTTTTTGCAGAGAAGAGGTCTTACTATGTTGCTCAGTCTTTGAAAGTTGAAAGTTTTCAAACAGTATTCCAAAAATCCCCTTGGTTCTTCGGAGGAGAGATCTAATGGGTGGAGTCCTAGATCTGCCTACCTCACTTCAATCAGAGCAGCCACTGTGATGCTGGTTTTATGTATTGAAGATTCTCCTAAGATTTTATTTAGAGGAAGGAGTCTGTGGTTAAAAAATATTTGAAACCACTGGAGTAGATGATCTCTGGGGTGTGGTTTTCTCTATCAGCTGGTTTTCTATTTAGCTGGAGTTTTTTGTTAATAAAAATATCTGTACAATTTATCCACAGCACAATATTCTTTGTTCATAGCAACACAGTATAAGACTTTGGGGAAGCGGAGAGTCTGATCTGTATCCCTTATTTATTTATTCAGGATGTGTTTTTTTGACCTACAATTATTTCATCGAAGGAGATGAACATTTAAAGATGATAGAATACATATGCATGCGTACACACATACGAACATATAATATATGTAAAATGATAAAATGCATGGTCACAGGAGACAATTTGGAAAATACAGAGCAGCATAAGAAGAAAATAGAGATCACCAATAATTCCAGATTGGTCACTGTTAACGTTTTGGTATATTTTCTATCGATATTCAAAAAAATTATGTAAACAATGTATACACGAATTATTAGTACAAAATAGGGAACACGCCATGTTGGTAGTTTTATGAGTTGGCTTTTTCATATAAAAATCTCATGATCATTTTTCTTGTGCCATAAACTTTTTTAAAAACAATTTTTTTTGAGACAGACTGGAGTGCAATGGTACAATCTTGATTCACTGCAACCTTCTTCTACTGGGTTCAAGTGATTCTCCTGCCGCAGCCTCCCGAGTAGCTGGGACTACAGGCATGTGCCACCATGCCCAGCTTATTTTATTTTATTTTTTTTAAGTAGAAACAAGGTTTCACCATGTTGGCCAGCCTAGTCTCGAACTCTTGACCTCAGGTGATTCACCCACCTTGGTCTCCCAAAGTGCTGGGATTACAGGTGTGAGCCACTGTGCCCAGCCAAAAAAGCCCACATGATTTTAATGAGTGTGTGACTCTATTAGGTGCCATATATAAAAAATATTTATATTTTACTAAGTTCCCTATTACTGGATATTTGAAATGTTTCTAATTTGTTATGATTATCAATGAGTATGATGAACATGTCCATAGACTAATCTTTTCTTACATTTCTAAACATTTTTCTGAGATGATTCAAAGGTGTGAATTTACTGAATCAAAGGATATAAACTTTTTTTGCCAAAGCTGCTGATACATATTTCTAAAGTACCTTCCAGAAAGTATATGGCTTTAAATTTCCATCAGCTCCGTTGGAGTCTTGGTCTCACCAAATCTGTACTAACGGTATCATTAACAATTTGCAAATTGTTAAATGAGATGTTAGAGTTTTAGTATCATGTGTAATTTGTCAGATTCTCATGCTTTATTTTATTTTTATTATTTTTGAGACTGGGTCTTTCTGTCACCCATGTTGGAGTGCAGTGGCACAATCATGGCTCACTGCAGTCCTGACCTTCTGGGTTTAAATGATCCTCCTGAGTAGCTGGGACTACAGGTACATGTCACCACATTTGACTAATTAATTGTTTTTTCTTTTTGTAGAGATGGGAATCTCACTTTTGTTGCCTAGGTTGGTTTTGAACTCCTGGGCTCAAGTGATTCTCCTGCCACAGCCTCCCTAAGTGTTGGAATTACAGGTGTGAGCCATCATGCCTGACCATGCTTTAAAAAGTGGCAATCTATATAGCTTTTAAATTAATGGCACGTGCCAGCATCTCCAATGGAGATTTTTTTTAAATGAAAACAAAAAATGCACAAATAAGAACAGGTCTAAAATAAGCCAGAGTGCTTACATACAGAAATGGAAAAGGAGAAAAAAACCCACAGTCTTCTAATTCTGACTAATCCACTGCTAAGGTCTGAATGTGCACCCCCAGATTCACACCTTGAAACTTAACTGCCGCTTATCTCAGCGGTGAGGCCTCTTGGAGGTGATTATGTCATTGAGGGTGATTCCCTCATGCATGGAATTAGAGCCCTTACAAAGGGCTTGAGGGTGGGTGTTCATTTGTTCTCTCTTTTCTTTGAGACAGTCTCGCTCTGTCACCCAGGCTGGAGTGCAGTGGCGAGATCTTGGCTTACTGAAACCTCCACCTCCCGGGTTCAAGTGATCCTCCTCCCTCAGTCTCCTGAGTAACTGGGACTACAGGAGCATGCCACACACCTGGCTAATTTTTGTATTTTTAGTAAAGTTGTGGTTTCACCTTGTATTGGCCAGGCTGGTCTTGAACTTCTGGCCTCAAGTGATCCGCCTGCCTCAGCCTCCCAAAGTGCTGACATTATAGGCATGAACCACCATGCATGGCCTCAAAATACTGTAGCATAATTAGTGGGAGAGAAGGCATGTGGCAGTTAGTGTACTTAGTGGTCAGGTGACACACTAGCAGCATGTACTGT